>NC_135233.1:748594174-749194174 GCF_051348905.1 Ranitomeya variabilis
TTTTTTAGGAGGTGCGCCTGACCCACTCCTCTCACGCTGCTGCCTCTCCCTCCTATATTTATCGTGGATGCTCCGCCATCTTTTCATCACATCATCCACTGCAACAAAATAGAGTAAAATAATTTATTACACCATTATGCACAGTGGTCGCACAAGGTGTAATTGACTACACAGATTGTAGTGTAGCCTAGGAAGCTGTATTTGTTTAAAATATTTATTATTAATGTTAAAAAAAAGAAAAAAAAAAAAAAAAGAATGTAAGGCCACAAGGACAGAGTCCGCTACTCTCTATCCCAGTATGTATTTTTTCTCTTGTACACAACGTTAGGGACATCTGTAAGAACCCTGTATTTAACCCGTTTCTCATGTACAGCACCATGGACTTAATGGTGTTATATAAATTAATATATGAAATACTTAATTTTAGGATAAATACTTCAAAAAGGAGTTGGGTACTGCTGTTTCACATTAAAAACAATTTACAAACATGAGTGTACTTACTTATTTGGCTCTGTGCCTCACGTGGCTGCTGGTCATAATGTGGGAATCGAGACCCACATATACTCCTCCATGCTGCCTCTTTTTGGGCCTTGTTGGCATAGTTGGGATCTCTCTGGTCCCAAATTACTGGCCTTTCTTTCACCAAAATAATTAACATGTCCACATTGATGTTAGGCTACGTTCACATTTGCGGCTAGCGCCGCAGCGGCGCCGCATGCATCATGCGCCCCTATATTTAACATGGGGGCGCATGGACATGCGGTGCACTTGCTTCTTGCGCCGCATGCGTCCCTGCGGCGCCGGGGCGCAGAGGACGCAGCAAGTTGCATTTTTGCTGCGTCCAAAATCAATGGAAAAAAGGACGCATGCGGCGCAAAAAGCAGCGTTGTGCATGTGTTCACATTTGCGCTGTGCGTTGCGGCGGCGACGCTGCGGCGCACACCGCAAATGTGAACGTAGCCTTAGCCATGCTGATTCTCACTCCGTGGAGGCGTGCAGACTTCCGGGTTCACTGTCTGGCTTTTTCAGCTAATTAGGATGTCTCAGGTTCCTGATTGAAGCCTTGGGACATTTCCTGGCACCTGCCAGAGTGTATCGTATTTCTCGCAAGTCACACGCATGGTCCGTATGCATTCCGTATTTTGCGCGCCCCCATAGACTTGCATTGGCGTATTTTTTGCGCAATACGCTGACAAAGGATTCAACCAAGGGTTTCAAATAGAAATCAATCAGTTTAGAGATTGGATCACATAGACTATTAACCCCAGAAACAATGGGCCTACCTGGGGGTGTGACCAGATCCTTATATATTTTTGGTAGAAGGTATATGCTAGCTACCGTAGGATCCTCATTCCATAAACCGTCTCTCTGGATGTCAGAACACCACCGGACACAGCCTCCTGAAGTAAATTGAAAAGTTCACTCCCAAATTTCGACAGGGGATTGAATGTTAGTTTTTTTTACAACACACAGAATTTCTCAACTGTCTCATTTCTTTTTCATAGGCCAATTTGGACCACAAAACCACGTTGCCACCCTTGTCGGATGGTTTAATAATTACCTCCTTCAGGTTTTTTAATTCTTTCAAAGCTTGTCTTTCATCATGTTTAAGGTTGTCCCTCTTATTATTATTATTCATTTTTATAGCGCCATTTATTCCATGGCGCTTTACATGTGAAATACGGGGCAAATATAGACAAATACATTAGACATGAGCAAAAAAAAACAAGGCACACAGGTACATAAGGAGGGAGGACCCTGCCCGCGAGGGCTCACAGTCTGCAGGGGATGGGTGATGATACACTAGGAGAGGGCAGAGCTGGTTGTGCGGCGGTTCAGTAGGTTCAGGATCACTGCAGGCTGTAGGCTTGTTGGAAGAGGTGAGTCTTCAGGTTCTTAATGGTTTCTGGAATGGCTTCAATTTCTTTCATGACCAACTGGACAAATAAATCAATGGCAGGTACAGTGTTGATCTGAGGAAATTTTTTTCATTTGGGAAGGAGGTATCTGCCTCATTGGCCAACTCTTCTAAAATCTGGAGTACTTCCGCTTCTGTTTCTATGGGGGGTAAAACCACAGAGGATTGTTGGCAATATAATCTCCTAAAAAACACCTTACGTGCAAACAGTTGCAGGTCTTTCAAAATAGAAAAATGATCAGGGGCAGAAGATGGAAAAAAGGTAAGACCCTTACTCAACAC
Source organism: Ranitomeya variabilis (assembly GCF_051348905.1). Lineage (NCBI taxonomy): Eukaryota > Metazoa > Chordata > Amphibia > Anura > Dendrobatidae > Ranitomeya > Ranitomeya variabilis. Next base: position 748,596,375 of record NC_135233.1, read on the forward strand.
TGCCACCTGGGCTTCAGATAGCACTATGCCTGAAAGATTAATTACCCTCATCATATTTCTTTGTGGTTCTTCATCCCCCTCATCCAAGTTGGCATTCAGTCTCTTCCTAGTGTTATATCTCCGAGATCGATCTTCCTTCCGCCTCTGATTGAACCGCATGTAATTCTGTTCACCCATACTAGTAGAGGACATGGAAGTGCCTGCACTGGATGTACTAACCACTTCAGATGTAGGTCCTCCTTTGTCCAGAATACCAGTGTGACCCCACCTATATACTTTGTTCTCGTTTTTATCAGGAAGATCTCGTTGGAATTTTTTATTTTTATTGGCAGAGATATCCTTCTCCCACTCATCACAAAAAGTATCAACATCTTTTTTAAAAATATCGAACTCTTCCTGTGTACATTCCTTCTGAAGCTTCTTGTAGATCTCATCAATCTGTAATCCTAAATCATTAATAGATTTTCCATTAATGTCTACTAAAATGGACATAAAAGTCATAGAGCATGTATGGCAGGCTGCCTCCCAACGGGTTCTCAAGGCAACATCATTAACAGGAAAGGAAGGAAAAATCTGTACCCGCAGACCTCTTGGAATCAGATTCTTAGATATATAGCTCTCAAGAAATATTTTATTCCACCATATACGAGTGCGGCGATTCAATACATTTTTAAAGGTTTTCTTCAATGCAATCTTTTGAACCGGTTCCTGTGCTTGTGGATTACCCTCACTGAAGACATTCTGGGCATATACCGTTCTAGAAGCATTTCAACTTCTGAAATCCATCCTGAACCCGGATACAATAATGACCTATAGTCAATAAACAGAAACACCTAAATATATCCTACATATCAGACCATGAAGGAAATAGTAAGAAACACCAAAAAACTACCTTCACACACATGTACATGGCACATTCTCACTTGATGTATTGTATTATGGAATAATTACTATAGCCACTATATTTTTGGAGTTTTTTCCTGGGTATCCCACTGTTTGCCTGTGCTGTGGTTTTATACCCGTTACTGTTTACTGTTTTTATCATTAATAAAGTATATATGTATTTTACTGGCCTTGTGTGAAGGTAGTTTTTTGGTGTTTCTTACAATTTCCTTCATGGTCTGATATGTAGGATATATTTAGGTGTTTCCGTACACGTACGTCAACAGACGTGAAGGGTTAAAAATCGTTGCCAATATTCAATGGTGTGGTTTTAATAATTCAAGAAATTATAGTGTAGTTGGACTTCTTTTTGTCTTGTTCTACAGTGTCCAAGGTCCTCAGCCAAGTTTGCTGGGTCCTACAGGGATTCTAGTGGTACATCTAAGGAATATCATGGTGGAATTTGGTACTATACGAGAAGGCATTGAGCAAGGAGGGCAGGCACCGTGTGAGGGGGGGCAGGCGCTGTGTGTGAGGGGGAACGGGTGCTGTGTGTGTGGGGGGCAGGCGCCGCGTGTGAGGGGTGGGCAGGCGCCGCGTGTGAGGGGGGGGCAGGCGCCGCATGAGGGGGGGCAGGCGCCGCGTGTGAGGGGGGGGGCAGGCGCCGCGTGTGAGGGGGGGGGCAGGCGCCGCGTGTGAGGGGGGCAGGCGCCGCGTGTGAAGAGGGGGGCAGGCGCCGCGTGTGAAGAGGGGGGCAGGCGCCGCGTGTGAAGAGGGGGGCCAGGTGCTGCGTGTGAGGGGGGGAGCAGGCGCCGCGCGTGAGGGGGGGCAGGCGCCGCGTGTGAAGAGGGGTGTGAAGAGGGGGGCAGGCGCCGCGTGTGAGGGGGGCCAGGTGCTGCGTGTGAGGGGGGGAGCAGGCGCCGCGCGTGAGGGGGGGCAGGCGCCGCGTGTGAAGAGGGGGGCAGGCGCCGCGTGTGAGGGGGGGGGGCAGGCGCCGCGTGTGAGGGGGGGGGGCAGGCGCCGCGTGTGAAGAGGGGGGCAGGCGCCGCGTGTGAAGAGGGCCAGGTGCTGCGTGTGAGGGGGGGAGCAGGTGCCGCGTGTGAGGGGGGCCAGGTGCCGCGTGTGAGGTGGGGCCAGGTGCCGCGTGTGGGGGGGGGGGGGGGGAAAGGCACCAGCAAATATTATCAACGACATCCCCAACAATGCAATTCAACGCTCACAAGCCTCGTTTTCAAGTCCAAGAGATGACTATAAGGCTAAGTGCACACGTAAGAAAAGAGGTGCAGAATTTTCTGCACAAAATCCGCAGCTCCTGGTAGAATCCGCAGCCACGGATTTGTCGCAGTTTTGTATGCGGATTTTGTGCGTTTTTATGCAGAATTGGTGCGGATTTTGCACTGCAGATTTTTATCATGGAGGGGTGCAGAAACGCTGCAGAACTGCACAGAAGAAGTGACATGCACTTCTTTGAAATCCACAGCAAGTCCGCACTGATTTTTTTTTTTACATTTACATTGGACTGTAAATCACAGTGCGGTTCTGCACGGGAAAAAACGCTGCGGATCGGCACTTCAATCCGCATCGCGTGCACACAGCCTAAAGCAGAATTTCCGGCTAATGCCTGCGCCTTCCATAGAGTCTCCTCCTATGGCGCCATAGGCTACCGCATTACTGCTCTGCTGACACTGCAGGTGACTGACAGCTCTGTCCCCGTGTGGTAATTGGGGCTGTCAGTAGTGGGCCCTGTAACCTCCGCTGCAATGTCTGCACCACCAAGGCAACATACAGGAATGCCAGCAGCGCCACCTCCCAGACCGCAACCCCCCGCAGCGCCCCCGTCCGGCCGCAATGCAAATATCATCACCAGCATCAAGTTCAGCGCCAGCAGCGGAAGAGCAGCGAGACCGAAACTAACTACAGAAGCCAAGCGACGGTCACATGACTGCTTACGTCACACTGTCCTAAAGAACACTAGGAACTTGTCGCAGCCAGCACGCCAACACTCGTGTATGCGCGCATGGAGATGACGTCAACAATTTGCGTCGGGGTCATGGAAGCCGAGCCGACCAATAGGAGCCCGATTTCCTTGCCTACGGCGTCACCCCTCCACGGCCGGCCAATGAGCTGCGTATTACTGGCCGCGGAAGAGCGTCGCCATTGGTCAGGAGCGGCTGTCATTCATCGTCTGAGCCAGCCCAGGTGAGTGAGCGGACCGGCGCCGTGTCTGCACTGCCCGACCATACTGCTAGTGTAGAGTGTGAGGACAGACGGGGTAGACGTGGTGACCCGCCATTACCGGGCACAGGCCACCTCTGCTGCCTGCCTGCTGCACACGGGCTCTGCCGTACACAGGGCGCTCCCAGCTGTGCCTGCCCACAAGTCGCAGAGCCCGGCTCTAGCCCGCGGTGTGGGGGTAATGATGCGCCCACCACTGGTTACTGGGGAGTGTGCTATGCCAGGCTGGCACTGGGGAGGCATGGCCGCGAGGTGTGCCGGGCAGCAGGAGCGCAGGTAGATGCCACCCTGGTGTGTGCGGGGCCGGCCCTGTTCGGGTGCGTTCACACTATGCCTTCTGCCAGTTTCTGAGTGAATCTGCCAAAAAATGGAGGCAGAAGAAGCAGCCGCAAAATGATGCTACAGCCGCGCAGTTTTGATATAAACTGTCAACATATCGGCTTCAAAATGTGACTACATTGTCTTCATGAAACCCCCCCAGAAAACCCCAGTGAAATGACAGCTCAAAATACTGAAAAGCACAACCCGCGAGCAGAAAAGAGGCAGACGGAGCGCATCGCGGGTATCCACAAAGCTGCAGAGAGCGGAGCGCTGTGCCGTGCCTTCTGCACCCACCCGAAGGGGTTCTTTTACATATCGAACACTTATTTCCAGCCATAATTCTGTGTTAAAGGGCAATACCACAAAAACAGCTAGGCTTGCAGTCCTATAGAAGATAATGGAGCAGAGGCCACTGATGCGCCCCTTGCAGGACAGGACTGCGGAGCTCGTTCTTGGGACCACCTGTAATCAGCAAACTAGCCCATGGGTACAGGATAACCTTTTACTTTTAAATAACCCTTTAATTACATTTTTACATTGTGCACAAACAAAACGATTTGCGTTTCGTAAGTGTTGTTTCTTCAGAGTTTTATCTTGAATTAAAAAAACAAAAAGCTGAAGGTTTCTCCTGTCAAAAAGGCCCACACATGGATGGCAGCTGAGTGCCACTGACCCATCTAGACTTGCACTGGCGAGTTTGGTCCAACACTTGGATCAGTATCAGACAAGTGACTGATTTCTGCCGACCACTCTGTCCAAGGAAATAATCGGACTCGTGAAATACACCATAGACTATCACAGGTACAAGTGCGATCCGTGAAAACCACTGACGGCACTCGTACAGGAAAATCTGCAATTCCCCAAGGCAACCAGCCATCGCACAGGAGTACTCATATCTCGGACATTTACGGCAGTCACAGGATATGATGTAGATCATGGTGGGAAATTAATATTCCTGAGAGGCCACATAAGAGACGGTGACTTGTGGAGGGCTAAACTTACCAGCCAAACTTAATTCTGCTCATAATTTTCTATGATATTTTTATCACTTAGTATTGAGCAGAATTAAGTCTGTGATTAGCTTTTACTGCTAATATCTGTTACAATAGGGTTTATTGTAGCGTGGGTTCTTACCTGTAGCAACTAATGAAATCCATATAATTCCTGTTTTATTATAAGGTTTATATAAAGTAATAAATCATACTGCTTCTGTTATTCAGTCCCAACTCAGTATGATGCCCCACAAGTAGTATAATGTCCCCACAGCATGATGCCTATACAGCCCCCCAAACAGTATTATGGACCCAAAGCCCCCCCGTTACACAACCATGCACAATGTACTGAACCCCACACACAGTTTGATGAATCTCAGCCCCCGGCACAGTATAATGGCCTCTACAACCAACTAACAAGAAAAAAGATCAAACTGCTCACCTAACCCTGCTCGCTCCTGTTCACTGCTGTGATGGGTGCAGTATGTGGATTGAGGCTCCACACAGCAGGCACAATGTAGTGACGTGACCAGGCCCGCTGTGCTGAGATACCCAGTCGTACAGGCTGAATGGTGGAGCAGGGATCTATCGGCTCCATGTTTCATCATGTATTAACCAGCATCCTCTGGATGCTGATACCGGTGAAATCAAGGCCATGCGAGGGGATGCTGCGTGGTTTCTGTTTTCAGCCATTTGGCTGTCCCGGTCAAAGTGCTGGATGGGAACAGCCAAGGGACCGAATGTGGTCACGGGCCACACTTTACGCACCTCTGACATAAATAGGAGCAGATACATGTAATACGAAAATAGGGAAAGCGCTTGTGTAAATCGCGGATCTTGTCTCAATACCACATAGTGCACTGCTCACCTGGGGAGGTTGTACGTAGCGGCACAACACTGGAGAGGGCGTGTGTGTCCAATAGAGCCAGCTGCGGCTACGACCTCTGGAATCAACATTTGAGAATAAAAAAACTTGTGGATATTCTGGGTGCTGATGGATGTCCAAAGTGAGGTAGATATTACGCGTTTCAGATTTGATCAAACTCCTTCCTCGGATATCCCCTCTGACCTTCGAAAGGGCCAGTGATGATGTTACAATTAGCATCACACATGATAAGCAACAATAAGGGAATTTAACAGCAATTAGTTAATGTAAAACATACCTACAAAATTAAAAATCAAATATCACAAAGATCCCAGCCATCTGAAATTAATAATACTTGAAGAAATACCAGAGAATATTCCAAACCGATTTCAAATTAATAAACAGGTAATCCTTTTGGATATTCAAACTTGCAACTTTGCCACCTGAAAGACTGAATGGGAGTATCGGAAATACAAGACATAATTGATTCCACTTCCCTAGTGTGAAGTCCAATAAACTCTTTTCGTGATTTTTTAAAAAATATTTATTTACTTATTTTGTTGTTTTTTTTTCTTTCTTTTTTTTCATTTTATTTGTATTTCTATATATGTTAATATCACTTATATGAGGAGTTACATTTTGGCAATTACTGTTAGTAATTTTTTAGATGTTTAAATTGACTAATTGCTGTTAAATTAATTTATTGTTGCTTATCATGTGTGATGTGTGAATATCCCCCAAGTTTTTTCTGATTCTCAACGGGGCAGATCAATGGCTTACATTTTATTTGAAAACAGGGCCATGTCTCATGCTCTCTGCAGTTTTTAAGTTACCAATATAAGTAAAAGGATAGTTGCACATGTGCAGCTGCCTCTTCATTCTCAGCCATGGAAACGTATCGGGCATTTATCGCATATCCTGTAGTTCTGTTTTAGTTCAGGATGGGAGTACTCCTTTAAAGGGAATCTGTCAGCAGGTTTTTGCTATGTAATCTGAAGAGGCTGAGACACAGAGTTGAACTTTGTGTCATTTATTACCTTGTGTGGTGTGTATAGTGTAGGTTTTATCACCTTTTGATTATCATTACCAGGCTACATCAGTCTGACCACGCCCCACATCGTCCCACAATAAGGCGCTCACTGTCTATGCACTATGTACATACAGAGCCTGGTGTGGGCAGGGCTAGCTTTCTCAGTCCTGCTGCATTCTGCATCTAAAAGCTCTGATTGTGTGGGAACGGCTGCACCCAGTAATCTAAGTGATACATCGTTGGATTCTGTTTTTCTTTGCCTTTATCAGGTAGCAAAAACATGCTGATTGATTCCCTTTAAGAAATAAATTATTTGAAAAAGTTGAGCTAACCAGTGGAAAAATGCATCACTCACCTTGTACATCCATGGAACCACTGCAGCCTTGTAATGGATGGTAGCATATACCAAGAGAACCACTAAGCAGTCGCATGGATTTTCTGCATGTCTTTACTCCTGGAACATAAACAAAAGGCCATTTCTTTTACCGTGGGCAGTATGCAGGAGGTAGTATGTTGGGCTCTCAACTTTCTGAGAAAGCGTGGAACTCCAAGACTAAAGAGATTTATTATTGTTCGTGTCATTTCCAGGCTACGTAGCACTAAGCATTACATGGAAGCACCAGCAATGACAGTGCTTCTGTTTGACATGGTGATCTCGTAATTGCCAGTTGTCTACATGCATAGCAGAGCTGCTACTTCCACACTCGGGTCTCCTGGATTCCCCAGTTTCACCGACACCCTATCACCCCCCCCCCCCCAAAAAAAAAAGGTATAATTTAAAGGAACCTGTCATGTCCAGAAATTATATTTAGTTGCAAATTTGCAGATATAGGCTTAATCTGCAAGTAAATGGTATTTAAATCATACTTGCCTTTCTTACTGGAGCAGTAGCTACAGGTAGAAAATTATTTCATATTCTCACTGCGCTTGCTCGCTTCCAGTCTACTTAGTTTTCGACCTGTAGCCGCTGTCCTAGTATTTTACCCCCACATCTATAGGTAAATAGTGTTTCTTCACATGACAAGTTCCCTTTAAAAACAAAAAAACTATATATTCAGCATCTTCGTGAGTGTATTTACCCTAAGAATCAATATTAATCAATCATTTCGTCAACAGTATAAAAAATAAAAGAAATGAAAAGGAAAAAAACTAAAATTTGTGGTGTTGTTCATGCTAGTCTTGATGAGAGGACTTGTTGGGAGTCAGACCATTCATTAAAAGGTGCACACACTTTGATGAATCGGGTCTATGTATACCCTCAAACAGGATAGAAAAATAATACAATTTCCCTTGGTTTGCTCACGACCTTTTACAGATACTTCAGTGAGGGAAAAAAAACATATGACTGCTAAATTGTGGAGAGGAAAGTTTGGGGGAAATAATTGAGGACTTTTCGAGGCCCAATGGTTGAAGCCAAATTCAAACAGACCATGCTTGGATCACAATATCCACCTCCAGGGCTGTCTGTTCTGTCCTGAGCTATCACTACAGTTCTAGCTATCTTCCTCTCTGAAGAGACAATTTGCATAATTAGCATATTACCCCGAGGAGCCTTGCGGTTTTAAGTCGCCTCATCTCGGCATGCTTAGCATGTCGATCTCTGCAAGGAGAAACAATACTTCTTGGATAATGGTCTGACGCCTCTCACACAGTCAAACCAGATCTCCGCTTTGCACTGACGAGGGGCAGTACCCCAAAACACAGTATCTGCAAATTGAGATTCTGGTTTGGCTATTATCCTAAGTCATGTGACAAGGCTCTTTAAGGGGTCAACATTGACTTGTAGGATTGCTACTTCCAATAGGTGGCACTATAGTTCTAGCTCTCTTCCTCTTTGAAGAGGCAGTTTGCATAATTAGCATCTTCTTGTGCACAGATGAGACATTTAGCTCTGGTTAGGCTGGTAGGGCCAGGCATTGTAATCAGATCATGGTCCTTGTTTCTCAGATGTGTGAATTCAGCCTAAGGTGTTAGTCTTTCCAGCCTTTGTTGTAAGGGTGTAAGTTGTTATGCTAAGTGGCTTCATAACTTGGCGCACCTTTACACTGTCCAGTCTATGTCTAGACTTACAGCAAAACCAAAGAAATGAACTGGAACATAAGTTGGTTTATATGCAATGTGTAGGAGCATGTGCACACTGTGGCCATTTCACAGAGAACATCTCAAGAAAAAAATGAACAATTACCTTGTAGTAAGTAAATAATAAATGTAAATAACAGGGTGCTTAACCAAAACTGTTGTGATAAAAAAAGCGTAAAAGCCATCCCACCGTGAAGAGGGGTACCCAAATCGGAATGGACCTATCTCTAGTATTAAAATCTCACCTTGTGTCAGTCGACCTAAGTATAGATAAGGGCAGAGCAAGACCCAGGCACAACTTTTCAGACACATGCCCATGAGAAGCTATATATAGTGGCATGTAAAAGTTTGTGCACCCCTGGTGAAAATTACTGTTATTGTGAACAGTTGAGTTGAAGTTGAAATAATATCTAAAAGGGATAATGTTAAAGATGACACATCTCCTTTTGTATTTTATGGGGGGAAAAGTCATTTTTTAGATTTTATAAATTACAAAAGGAAAAAGGGCCAATGCAAAAGTTTTGGAACCGTTGGAGATTTATGTCCTCAGATAACATTGACCAAGTTTTCAGACCTTATTTAGCCTGTTAGGGTTATGGCTTGTTCACTATCATCTTTAGGAAAGGCCAGGTGATGCAGATTTCCAAGCTTTTAAAAACCCAGCCTCCGGTAGCCTTGTGCCAAAAACAGCAGCCATTGATTCTTCTAAGCAGCAGCCTAGCACTCTGAAAATGAAAACGGTGGAGGCCCACAAAGCAGGAGAAGGCTATAAGAAGGTAGCAAAGCACGTTTAAGTTCCCCTTTCCTCAGTTCGAAAGGTACCATATTTTTTTTGACTATAAGACGCACTATTTCCCCCCATATTTGGGTGGAAAATGAGGATGCGTCTTGCCGTCTTATAGTCGGAATGTACTTACCAGTAGTGTTGTGGCAGCAGTAGTTGGGCAATTCTGCGGGTCCCAGACCAGGAAGAGGGGGTGTTCGGTTTTCTGACGCTGCAAGATCCTCCACAGTTTCATTGCTGCAATGCTGTAGCCTTTGGTGCCGAGATCTCAACCTGTGCATGCGCTGCCTGCGGCAGCCACAGCATTGCTTCAATGGATGTGCGAGGGCTCCAGGCTTTCAGAAAATGTCGACGGAGGTTCTCGGTGGTATAGGGGCTCCGAATACTGCGGCACCAGTCTGGCATGGAAGTCATATCATCTGTATGACGGACCCCCATTTGACGCATTTGTGTTCCTTCTGAAAATTTGGGTTGTGTCTTATGGTCCGATGCTTCTTATAGTCCAAAAAATACGGTAATTAAGAAATGGCAGTTAACAGGAACAGTGGAGGTCAAGATAAGGTCTGGAAGACCAAGCAAAATTTTAGTGAGAGCTGCTTGTAGGATTGCTATAGAGGCAAACCAGAACCCCTGCTTGACTGCAGAATAACTTCAGAAATATTTACCAGACTCTGGAGTTGTGCAGTGTTCTACTGTTTACAGACACCTGCACAAATATTGCCTTCATGGAAAAGTCATCAGAAGAAAACCTCTCCTGCATCCTCATCATAAAATTCAGCATCAGACGTATGCAAAAGAACATCTAAACAAGCCTGATGCATTTTTTAACCCCTTAATGACAGCCAATACGTCTTTTAACTGACCTGAGATATAAGAGAATAGCCTCCCCATACAGGTGACAATCCAGCAGCTGTCGGCTGTCCACTATAGCTCACAACTTGCTGCATCAGCCACAATCACTGTTTGCCCCATCCAAATCTGTTTAACCCCTTAGATGCTGCTGTCAATAGTGACTACATCATTATAAATGGTTAACAGAGTGTGAGGGCTTCCTCTTTATCCAAATTGGTGCCCTCAGATCATGATTTTATGGTCCTGATATTTGCCATGGCAATTCATGACCAAATAGTGGCCTTAGAGTCTGACTGCTATAGCAATCTGTTCACAAGTTAGAGACATTTAGGTGGTAAAAATATACATTTTCATTTCTGTCATGCCACTTTGCACTAATTCCTGTAAAGCACCTGAAGGGTTAATAAACTACCTGACTGCACTTTTCAATATGTCAGGGGGTACTGTTTTTAAAATTGTATCATGTTTGGGGGTTTCCCAAAAAATGAGACCCCTAAAGTCACTTCAAACATGGATAAGTCCCTAAAAAAATAAATTTTGTAAATTTCCTTGAAAAAAATGAAAAATTGCTGCTACATTTTTAAACCTCCTAAAATGCAAACAAAGTAAAATAACATTTTACAAATGGTCCTGATGTAAAGCCGACATGTGGGAAATGTTTTTTGTTAATGGTTTGCTGTGGTATGACCATCTGGATTAAAGGGATAATCATTCAAATTTAGAAAATTGCTAATTTCTTAACATTTTTCTCAAATTTTTTATATTTTTTATAAATAAACACAAAACATATTGACCTAAGTTTACCATTATCATAAAGTATAATGTGTCATGAAAAAACAATCTCAAAAGGGTTGCAGAGTTATTACCACATAAAGTGACACTGGTCAGATTTCAAAAATTTGGCTCCGTCACTAAGGGGTTAAATAAGTGCTGTGGATTGATGAGGTCAAACTAGAACTCTGGCCACAATGATCAAAGGTATGTGTGGAGAAAAAAGGGCACAGAATTTAAGGAAAATAACATCTCACCAACCACTAAGCATGGGGTGGATCAATCATGCTTTGGGGAGATGTTACAGCTAATGGCACGAGGAAGATTTCTCGGGTAGAGGGAAAAATTGGTTCAGTGAAATTTCAACAAATTCTTGATGGAAACATAACATCATTTGTAAAAAAAAAAAAGCTAAAGTTGAAAAGAGGATGGCTTCTACAAATGGATAATGATCCTAAACACATGGTAAAATCCACAGTAGACTACCTCAAAAGGTGCAAGCTGAAGTTTTTAACAATGACCCTCACAGTCCCCTGATCTGAAAAATCATTGAAAATCTGTGGTTCGACCTACAAATAGCATCAATGTAAGACGACCCAGGAATCTCATAGAACTGTAAGGATTTTCCAAGGAAAAATGGATGAAAATCCCTCAAACAAGAATTGAAAGACTCTTGTCTGGCTAAAAAAAGCGTTTACAAGATGGGATACTTTCAAAAGTGAGTTTTACTAGGTACTAACAATGCCTTTTTTGCATCAACCCATTTTCATTTTTGTAATTTGAAAAAAAAATAAACTAGTATATATATCCTAAAATACAAAAGAAATGTGTCATTTTTAATTTTAGGCCTTTTTAGAGATCATTTCAACTTCAACTTGCTTAAAGGGAACCTGTCACCCCCAAAATCGACAATGAGGTAAGCCCACCAGCATCAGGGGCTTATCTACAGCATTCTGTAGATAAGCCCCCGTTATATCCTGAAAGATAAGAAAAAGAGGTTAGATTATACTCACCTGGGGGCGGTCACGCTGTAGTGGGTGTCGCGGTCCGGTCCGGGGCCTCCCATATTCTTACGATGACGTCCTCTTCTTGTCTTCACGCTGCGGCTCCGGTGCAGGCGTACTTTGCCCTGTTGAGGGCAGAGCAAAGTACTGCAGTGCGCAGGCTTCGGGAAAGGTCAGAGAGGCCCAGCACCTGCGCGCTGCGGTATTTTGCTCTGCCCTCAACAGGACAAAGTACGCCTGCGCCGGAGCCGCAGCGTGAAGACAAGAAGAGGACGTCATCGTAAGAAGATGGGAGGCCCCGGACAGGGCCGCGACGCCCATCAAACTGGACCGCAGCGGGACCGCCCCTGGGTGAGTATAATCTAACCTCTTTTTCTCATCTTTCAGGATACATCGGGGGCTTATCTAAAGCATTACAGAATGCTGTAGATAAGCCCCTGATGCTGGTGGGCTTAGCTCATTGCCGTTTTTGGGGGGTGACAGGGTCCCTTTAACTGTTTACAATAACAGTAGATGAAATGCACATCCCAGAAAGGGGGGGATATGCCTCTTTGCACAAACTACAAGAAGCTACAGCAAAACCAAAGAAATAAGCCAGAACATAGGTTGGTGTACGTGCAATGTGTAGGAGCACGTTCACACTGTGGCCATTTCACAGACAAATCCAAGAAAGTATTTTTAAACTATTTAGCATATTTTCTCAATCAAGTTTAGTGCGAACATTTTAGAACAAATTTTAGTGCACTGTTTTGGATCCAAGAAGTATTGTTTCTCTTTGCGTAGAGTGACATGTTAAGCATGATGATATGAGAGACTTTTAAAGCTGCAATACTCCTCTGGGAAATATGCAAAGTGTCTCTTCAGAGAGGAAGAGGACTAGAACTCTAGTGCCACCTATTGGAAGTAGCAATCCTAACAGTCAATGTTGACCCTTTAACGAGTCTTGTCACATGAATTAGGATAATAGCCAAACCAAAATCTCAATTTGCAGACACTGTGTTTCGGGGTACTTGCCCCTCATCAGTGCAAAGTTTGAGATCTGATTTGGCTGTGTGAGAAGCGTCTGACCGGGATCCAAGAAGTATCATTTCTCCTTGCAGAGACTTTGCACTGATGAGGGGCAGTATCCCGAAACACAGTGTGCGCAAATTGAGATTCTGGTTTGGCTTTTATCCTAAATCATGTGACAAGGCTCGTTAAAGGGTCGACATTGACTGTTAGGATTGCTACTTCCAATAGGTGGTACTAGAGTTCTAGTCCTCTTCCTCTCTGAAGAGACAAAGTGCACTGTTTCGTAATTGTCACTCCTCCATTCAGCAAAGCCTTGTCATACAAGAAACAATATGTGTCTAAAACACCTACTGTAAATACAAATGTAGAGCAAGGTACAACTTGTTCAAGGGTTCTGGTGTTTCCAGCTAAATGTATCCCCTCCCAAATCTTTCTGCCACATAACACATGTTCGATAGGCTGGAGATCAAGGACATTTACTTGCTAAGTCATCTTGGACTTTAGTAATGTTTTCCAAACTATTTTTGAAGAATTTATGTAATGTGGTTTGCTTCAAAAAATGGTGGCTGCCAGTGGGAGAAACTATGGCCATGAAGGGTATGCAACTATAAGGTAACATTTTCATAAATCCCTGGATCAAAAGATTCCCAGTAGAAAAATACCCAGACTCTTCTTACCTAGCCTTTGGTGACTTGCGTTCCTCCTATAAGTGCCTGGTGGTGAATTCACCCCAGGTAAGTGATGCACATGTAAATCTGAACAGGCTGCTTTTATTGTCCCATGGCTCTCTTCTCATGTTCACATGCCATTATAGGTGCTCAGGAGTAAGCAGAGGTCATATTGGGTCAAAAAGACTCGATATCCATATATTAATCAGGGCTGATTTATCATGCTAAGAACAAGGAGACCATCAATGGTTAGTGCTGAAACCCTGCACAGGTGGCTGGTGAGAGTTGTATGAGATGGTTCTATATTGTGACACAGGTACTGACTGGGGCTGAAATTCAGCCCTGGTATTTCAAATCACACAGGCCCATGTTGTCTTCGTCCCCATGAACCAGATGGGATATGTTACTAATATTACCCTGGATGGAGGAAAGCAAGATTTACTACAAGTCCAATATTTCTAATGATATCCGCGGCCTGGTGGGGTAAGTGACTGAGTCAGCGACTTTGTGCTCTGTCACAACTCTTAACAGTATGTGTATCTTGAGAACACCGATTCTGTTAACAAGGTAGCAGACAAGGCGGCCCATGACCAGACAGGCCCTTCTAGCCCTTCTGACATTATCACCTTCCACATCGAGATCTCTGCAATAGTATTGATGAGCCCTATAGCATTCTGCCCCTGGTTTATTACCCACATATTTTTCCTACAACGTGAACTTTTTACCAATCCAAAGAATAGATGATGAGTATTTGCCGTAAAAAGCTAAGCGCTGCACTCAGCAGTATCACTGAGAATGAATGGAGCGATGGCCAAGCATGCACACCTCTGCTCTATTCTAACGAAGATAAAAGTGCCCCATTCTGGGGATGGGTGGGGTCCCAGCTGAAATTTGTAAGTTACTGCCTATAAATTAACTATTAGGCTATGTGCACACGTTGCAGATTATTTGCGTTTTTTTAGCATTTTTGCGCTATAAAAATGCTATAAAACCGCAAATAATCTGCATACATTAAGCATCCTATCATTTTTAATGAAATCCGCAATTTCTGTGCACATGATTTGCGGAAAAATAATGGACATGCTCATTAATTTTGCGTTTTTTTCGCGGTTTTCCCACTGTCTAATGCATTGGGAAATGTCCGGGAGAAACCGCATCAAAAACGCGTCAAAACCGCGCTAAAAAACGCATGCGGTTTTCATGCGGAAATCCGGCAGAAATGTCTGGATTTTCACAGGAATTTTCTGCATGAATTCCTGAACGTGTGTAGGGGGCCTTAGTTATTTTCACAGCACAACCAAAGTGCTTGTTGCCTTTCAGATAATGTTCACAGTTTGTTAAAAAAATTTTAAACAGTGCGCTGTACTTGTCTTCCCTATGCAAGTATCTGCCGTTGCCCCTGGTGTCTGGTATTGGCTGTGGCACATACATCACGTCAGCGGTGCAGCAGCCAATCGGTGAGCTCAAAGGTTCTGCCGGCAAAGCCACTGAGCTCTCTGATTGGCTTCTGTGCGGTCACCGTGACGTCAACGACGCAGCCAATTTCAGACCTCAGCAGCAGAAACTGGCCGGTGGACCCAGGGAAAATGAATACAGCGCAGTACGTTACTTTTTACCAAATTGCAGCTGGACCTGAACCTTCTATGAAAGGGGATAACCCATTTAAGTCCTGTAGTTGTAATATGCTATATGTGTCAGTGTAAGACTAACAGGAACTAATAGATGCACACAGAAGGCGGACCCTGGGACCTTCATTAGTCCACGCCAAAATCAAAACACTGGGGCACCATTGGATTTACAGATGGAGCCGCCTCCTTCTGGCTAACTGCTTAGATACCTCAGTTGCTAGTCACTACATCATCTGATGGGTAAACGCCTGACTTTGGCTGGTGCAGCATGTTGTCTACTGCCAGATGCAATTTCTCGCTTGGAATGTAATCATACACAATGCCCATACAAGATAAATTGAGGCTATGTTTCTGGCCACACCTGTATCTGTTATGGTTTAAGGGTGTCTCCTCTCTGAGCACTGTGTCCATGTGCTGTATTGTGTACATAGGGCATATAGACAACATTATATAGACATATAGATATTGTCATTTTTGTGTTCAAACCTGAACACTGTCATCTGGTTACTGTTGGACAGCAATGCCTATTTCATGATTTGGTGATTTTTTTGGGGGGGGACGCTGATGGAGGTAGAGCTAGTATGTGGCATTATGTCCTATGTTCTGTATAGCGGGTCAGCATGGAGTATTACCTGTAATCAGCCCACATGATTTGGAGGTATGCAGCAGTTTGCTGTACTCTTTTGTCAGTAACTCTTCTGTTTACCTGTAGAATCATGTGGCCAATAGCAAACAGCTTAAAAACTGTGATGATTCGCACTAACATGGCATGTCAGATACTTTTATCGAAAAACTAATAAAAATGTAGGATGTGTACCCTCTGCAAGTGCTCTGCAGTAAAACGGCACAGCTAAATCCTCAGAGATAGTACAGTTGCGTCCCGCATTTACCTGTTTACATCGCAATGGGTGAAATTCTGCTGCAGATTCTTTGCATCACGTGGATGAGATTTCTTATATGGGTTGTTCTCATCTTTCCGAATAGGAGTGCACCGCTCGCCAGGCCTCCCAAATTCACGGGGCACTTATGATTGACTGACTATGTGGACCAACATTGTCACACTGCCGGCCGGATCTGTGCTTTGTCCAAGTTGCAAGCACACAGCCTTACCTCTGCAGCAGTAGCACGGGAGCTGGCAGATCCAGCAAGCATCAGATCAGTGATTACAAGCTCTATAGCAATGAGCTTTGAAGCACTGTGTTCTTTGCTTATAAGATCAGCCACCTCTCATATTCTGCAGAGGTAGTTGGTAAGGCTGGAGACACAATAGCAATTTGAAAATCGGTCTGATTTTGTTCCTGCAAAATCGGACGAGTGTGATGCGAGTGTCATGTGTTTTTCATGCAAGTACAATCCGATTTTTCACACCTAGCATCCAATTTAAATCCGAGTGCAGCGCGATTGCTATTCCATTGCAATACGATTTTAACATGAGCTTTTACATAGAGCAATTCTCTGTCTTTCACACATAGTTTTCAAAGGAAATACTCTTCGAAGTACAGTACAGACCAAAAGTTAGGACACACCTTCTCATTAAAAGATTTTTCTGTATTTTCATGATTATGAAAATTGTACATTCACACTGAACTAGGGCAGACAGGGTGATCGTAGATCTGCCTAGGGGTCTCCACTCCCCACTTCCCTAGTGTTTGGGCTCCCTCTCCCCGTTGTTGTGCACTTGTCCTTCACCCAGCATGACAGAATGACACAGACTCCTTTAATAAATCTTAATTAAACCATACTAACAGCATCACCCATTCTAGTGAAGTCAGTGTCCCCTCAAGAGAATTAAAATAACTAATAATAATATTCCTCACCTGCTCGCTGAGAAGTTAATAATCCATTTGTTCCTCGACGGGTCTAGCTCTGCTACCTTTAGATGGCAGGTTGCATGATGCGACCATACAATCTGTCATCCAGAAGAGACAATGAGCATCGTCTGCTACTGCTTCTCAATGTCTCGCGGTGAACTTCTATAACTTTTCTGACGTCACTGGGAGTGTGAGAAAGTTTTTACGCTCGCGGTGCCGTCAGGAAGGTCCTGGGAGTTCACAGCCAATGAACTCACTCCATATAACTGACATCAGCGCTAGCACCGTGGGAAAATTTCTAACGGCTTTAGCACTGATGTCAGTTCACCGTGTGACACTGAGCAGAGATAGCAGATGCTGCTCATTGTCTCTGCAGGAAGACAGGCTTTATGGTCGCATCATGCTGCCTGCCATCTAGATGTAGCAGAGCTAGACCCGTCGTGGGACAAATGAATTATTATCTTCTCAGCAGACAGGTGAGGAATATTGCTGTTCGTTATTTTAATTCTCTTGTAGGGGACAATTGCTTCACTGCAATGGATGTCGCTGTAAGTATGTTTTAATTAAGATTTATTAAAGGAGTCTGTGTCATTCTTTCAATTAAAGGACTTTATTGTGGGTGTAAACCTCAGGGCTTGATGTCACCTGACAATACAAAGGTGACATCAACCCCACAATTATTACCACACTTGCCACCGCATCACGGCAAGCTGCAAGACGTTCCGCAGCAAATACACATCGTGTGCACATAGCCTTACAGCAAAAACCTGATGTGTGAAAGTAGCCCAAGGAGAGAGAATGCATGATTTCTGTCCAAAAACTGGATCCGGTGGCCGGATTCGGCAATTTCTTCTTGTGTTTCATATGTTTCTGGCCTTTTCAGTCCCTGTTCAGTTTTCTGCCGGACTGAAAAAACGTTCCTCTGGACGTTTTCTCCGTCTGCCGGAAAAAAAAATGTGGGACGGATCCGGCAAAAAAAACGGATGAAACGTTGGGACATCAGGCACAATCCGGCGCTAATGCAACTCTATGGGAAAAAAACGCATCCGGGGAAAAAAAAACAAAACTGTTTTTTTTGAAAATTCGCCAGATTGTGCCTGATGCAAAAAACCTGATGTGTGAAAGTAGCTTAAGGAAAAAGCTATTGGTGCAATTCCGTAATGTCGGCTGAATGCCTTGTTATAGTGCCGAATACACAACGTGCACAAGGAGTCATACTATAGCCATGTGAATTAGGGCGTAGCGCATACATAGACAGGATAAAGGGATGGCTTACCACAATCTTTTTCATATTGGTGCTTACATTCATAGAAATATAGAGTATATTTGGCCTTAGTCAAATTTCCATGTCTCGTTAGCTTTACGAGGCCTAATATCAGACGGACATTCTCCTTCAGAGATATCTGCATTTTCCTGTCTCTTCTTGTTCATACAGAATTATTAATACTAGAAAACCACCCATGTTTTTCTTCTTTTCACCTTTACAGGTCATGGCTCATATTTCAGTCTTTTCTCTCTTCGTGCTGGATTAAATCCAGCTGCCAGAAGCTTAATATGACAAAAACTGAAATCCAATTTTACCACCCTTCACTCTGTCACTAACCTTTCATTTCCCCTCTTCTCAGCACTGACAACACATGCATCACCACTGCCTCAGTTGCCAAAAAGTCCAGCCTTTACTACAGGCCACAAACTTTTCTCACGCTTGTTTGTCAGCTAAAATGTGAAGCTCTTCAAGGTTTCACGTTATAAATGTATCTCCGTGTCAGCTGATCTCTGGAAGCCGCTGTGCGGTATATTAAAGGGAGAAAAGCCTTCAGACTCCCTAATAAATAACTTCCTATCTGCAGATAATTATATTACCCACGGCGGTGACAGTGACTGTGCTGGGTGCTATAGAGCGTACCTCGCTGTATTCCTAGATTGGGGATGGTGCCATGTTCTGTACTGATACCTGGAGGAGGATTATTGGCCGTGCCCAGCATTGGTGCATGGATTAGACGGTAGCTAATTTATACGATTTTTCACTTGGCATCATTACATGCCTTGTTTGCATATTTCTTGTCACTTCCTTTTATTACAATATGTTGACATCAGCGTTGGAGGCTCCGTCACAGACTTTGGCAAAACTGCTTGCCAAAAAAGCGCATCATTCTTTTCCATGCAATTCCAGACACCTAATCCAGGGCTGGCCCGTTAGCAAAAATGAAAGTTACAAATGATTGTAGATTACGTAATTGGTTTCATGGACTGAACAATCATAATCCACTTTGTATTTTTGCTGGCACGTGTAAAAGAATGAATGTAGATGTCTGACTGGCGCAGGTAATTTCACAGAAAGTGTTTTCATGAGGAAGCAAAAAACAGCCAGGAATAAAGCATTAGAAGCAGGGCTGTGGAGTCTGTAATCCAAACCTCCAACTCCTCAATTTCCCTGACTCCGACCCCACAGCACTGGTCACTACTGAGCATGTACATAAAGTGCAGCACAGATTCATCTCACCTCCGACTCCACAGTACTGGTCACTACTGAGCATGTATATAAAGTGCAGCACCGGTTCATCTCACCTCCGACCCCACAGCACTGGTCACTGCTGAGCATGTACATAAAGTGCAGCACAGATTCATCTCACCTCCGACCCCACAGCGCTGGTCACTGCTGAGCATGTACATAAAGTGCAGCGCCAGATCATCTCACCTCCGACTCCACAGCACTGGTCACTGCTGAGCATGTACATAAAGCGCAGCACGGATTCATCTCACCTCCGACTCCACAGCACTGATCACTAGTGAGCATGTACATAAAGCGCAGCACAGATTCATCTCACCTCCGACTCCACAGCACTGATCACTAGTGAGCATGTACATAAAGTGCAGCACAGATTCATCTCCACAGCACTGGTCACTACTGAGCATGTACATAAACTGCAGGACAGATTCATCTCGCCTCCGACCCCACAGCACTGGTCACTACTGAGCATGTATATAACGTGCAGCACAGATTCATCTCACCTCTGACCCCACAGCACTGGTCACTGCTGAGCATGTACATAAAGTGCAGCACAGATTCATCTCCACAGCACTGATCACTACTGAGCATGTACATAAAGTGCAGCACAGATTCATCTCGCCTCCGACCCCACAGCACTGGTCACTACTGAGCGTGTACATAAAGTGCAGCACAGATTCATCTCACCTCCGACCCCACAGCACTGGTCACTACTGAGCGTGTACATAAAGTGCAGCACAGATTCATCTCGCCTCCGACTCTACAGCACTGGTCACTGCTGAGCATGTACATAAAGTGCAGCACAGATTCATCTCCACAGCACTGATCACTACTGAGCATGTACATAAAGTGCAGCACAGATTCATCTCCACAGCACTGGTCACTACTGAGCATGTACATAAACTGCAGGACAGATTCATCTCGCCTCCGACCCCACAGCACTGGTCACTACTGAGCATGTATATAACGTGCAGCACAGATTCATCTCACCTCTGACCCCACAGCACTGGTCACTGCTGAGCATGTACATAAAGTGCAGCACAGATTCATCTCCACAGCACTGATCACTACTGAGCATGTATATAACGTGCAGCACAGATTCATCTCGCCTCCGACCCCACAGCACTGGTCACTACTGAGCGTGTACATAAAGTGCAGCACAGATTCATCTCACCTCCGACCCCACAGCACTGGTCACTACTGAGCGTGTACATAAAGTGCAGCACAGATTCATCTCGCCTCCGACTCTACAGCACTGGTCACTGCTGAGCATGTACATAAAGTGCAGCACAGATTCATCTCCACAGCACTGATCACTACTGAGCATGTACATAAAGTGCAGCACAGATTCATCTCCACTAAAAGCCCAGATCCTTAGATCAGGAACAGAACAGACATTTATAGGACATTTCATAAGTTTCCCAAATTACTATGACAACATTTACAGCACATCCTGCACTGAATTAGTGAACCCAATGTATTATATATTTTAGGAGTCTGAGTCGGTCCATTTTATGCCAACTCCGACTCCACAGCCTTGATTGGAAGTGAGCAAAAAGTTTACAAGGACCTTGGTCTTGCGGACACGTCGATAGTCACTTGACACCAGAATAGAGACCTCATAACTACTGCCATATTCCACTGTGGAATTTGTATGTCATGTTGCAATGATAGCGCCACATCAGGCCCACTAATCAGAATAGGGGATGCCACAGATGGTAGGGAGTTCACAGGGCTCAGGTGCAGTATCCATGGACTACTAACATGGCCACAGGACCAGGGGCATGCAAATCTTTTTGCTCAACTCTAATTAAAGTGTTTTTTAAAACCTTTCTGCTGAAGCTTTAGGCTATGTGAACATTTGGTTGATTTTTCTGTGCTTTCCACAGCGGACATGCTACATTTGTGCAGCAGCACCGTCCAATTTATGCTGAAGATGATTATGTCCGATGAGCTCTCATCCACTGTGATGGTACTAGTATACAGAGCACAGAATGGAAAATCAGCTGTATAATTACCCAGTGCTAACATATTATGCTTTGCTTATATAGCGCCATCATATTCCGCAGCGCTTTACAGACATCATCATCACTGTCCCATTGGGGCTCACAATCTAAATTCCCATCAGTATGTTTTTGGAGTGTGGGAGGAAACCGGAGGAAACCCACGTAAACTCCTTGCAGATGTCATCCTTTGTGGATTTGAACCCAGGACTCCAGCGCGGCAAGGCTGCAGTGCTAACCACTGAGCCACCATGCTGCCCATACATACCTTTTGTAGTCATTTTTTTAGATTATATTGAAAAAGTTACTTGAGTTTTATGTTTTGTCGCAGTTTATTGAAACTACAGTTGTTATTTGCTTGTTTTCTTTCAACTTTGGTTTTTTTTTAATTTCTTATCAAACATTATCCGCTTTTTTTTTTCATTTTAGGTGTTACAGGTTGCAGCAAAATCCTATTTTTCATCCTATGGATCACTGAATAAGAAAGAGATGGTTTTACCTCGTCTCACAGGAGCGCTGCGCTCCTTTTCAAATGTCACCAGACAAGATGATTACAGGGGAGACTCGACAGACCTGATGGTAAAATGTTTTATCCAGGACGCAAAGTGCTAAACATTCAGAATGACTCATGATAGTGGTACACGACAATGTTTTACCAATGTCCTCACAAACTGTAGTTTGTAAATATGAAAAATCCCTAAGCGCGGTTATTGTTAAAGTGTGTTTGATCCAATTATTGGCAGAACTTGTGGTGTGATCTGTGAGAGCTGTATTCTATGCATGTTGTCTATTAGACAGCTGTGTATACCTTTGTCTAAAATCGCAGCCTAAGCACTGAATTTCAGTAGCATGTACATATCAAAATTTAAATCTATAGACCAGAGATCCCCTCTAAATCTGTATTTTTGTAAGAGTTGTTCCATAAAAACTCCTTTTTTATATGTATGACCTGTGAATCAAACAAAGTACGTAGAGTAAGTTGGGTAAGGATCAAACCTAAGTGACACTTAGGTCAGGTTCACCCAATTATGTTTCATGGACGTCCGGACTGGATCTCTTGACTCGAACTTGATAGCCTCATGAATGTCTATGAGTCTGTGGACCCTGGCTCAGAAGACTGGCTGCCAGATTGTGCATCCCTCCTCATACTGGGACCATCAGACACCAATGTGTGAATTCACCCTACAGTCGCTTGCAAACGTATTTAATCCCCCCCACCCCTCCTTTGCTTTTTACCTATTTTGTTACATTACAACCTGTGTTTATAGTTTTTTGTAGTTTGATTTGCGTGTGATGCATCAGCACTAAATGGGATAATATGAAAATTGTAATTTGCATATGTATGCACCCTTATTGCTATGAAGCCCCCCCCCCCCCCCAAATTTCTGGTTTGAGCAGTTATCTTCATAAAGCATATGCTTAGTGAAAGGAAGTATACCTGTATGCAATCTAAGGTCTGTAAGTATATAACCACCTTTTCTAAAAGGCCACAGAAGCGGCATCACCATTAACCCCTCAACACCCAATGATGGACATGGCACGTAATGAGTGGGTGTCGGTTCCCGCAGCATGACGTGTTATGCCCATCATGACTTTGAACTGTCATTGCGTGTAAACACGCAGTGAAAGTTCATAGCCGACAGCTATCAGTGACAGCTGAACAGCACGGGAAGAGGTGAGGGGACCCATGCCATCGGTCTCCACACTCAGATCGCTGTAATAGGTCAGTCAATCTGACTAACCGATCACAGCATCAGAGCAGGAGCTCGGCGCTGCTAGTGGCTGAGGTCCTGCACTAACAGTCAGGAGCGGTGCCAGCTCAGAGCATGATCTAAGAAGCTTTCTGTACAGGTATATTGCATTGTAATGCATTATATCTGCAATCAAAATAAAAAAAAAAGTCAAAGGCCCTTTTGAAGGACTATGTAAAAAAGTAAAAAAAAAAGAAAATTGTATATATTTAAAAAAAAATACGCTTTAATAAAAAATATTTCACTAACACACATTTTTATGTAAAGAAATAAACAAAAAAGTAAACATTTTGTATTGCCCTGTCCGAACGACCAAATCTATAAAAGTGTCACACTAGTTAACCCCTTGAGTGAACACCATAAAAAAAATAAGTGGCAAACTATGCTTTTTCATCATACTGCTGGAAAAAAAGTGGAATAATACGTTATCAACAAGACGAATGTAAATAAAAATGGTATAGATGAAAACAAGATGCCATACATCTCCATCAGTGGAAAAATTAAAAAGTTCGCTCTCAGAATACAGCGATTGCAAAATAATAATTTTTTCAATAAAAGTTTTTATTGTGCAAAAGCGCCAAAACATAAAAAAATTATATAAATGCGGTATCGCTGTAATCGTACTGACTTGAAGAATAAAGCTGCCTTATCAATTTTACCACAGCATAAAAAAAATTCCTGAATTGCTGTTTTTTTTTTTTCATTCTGCCTCCCACAAATTCAAAAAATGTCATGTGTCCTAAAATGGTACCAATAAAAACAAAAAGTCAGACCTAAAAAGCCGATATAAATCTGGTATCTCTGTAATTTCACCGACCCGAAGAATAAAGTCGTCTAATCACTTATACCACACGAGGATCGGCATAAAAAATAAATAGAACCAATTCTTCACCTGCTGTTCATCTGTTCATTCTGCCTCCCTCACATTTATCCGGCGCTCTGCATTGAACGCTTACACTGGGGTTTCTGTTTAAATCTCTGAACTATGTGATTCAGATGGAACCCCAGGTGGAATGGGGCAAATGGAGGCACTGTAGATTTTCGGTCACCTACAATCTACTGACAGATTCCTTTTAAGGATTGTCAAGGATCAACACAAAAAAATTGCCATGGAATTGCGATAAAGTAGTAACAGTTATGATCCTTTTATTATTTTATGCCATGCTCTAGACCGAATGTGCTATAATATTAATCACGTGACATCTTGTTTCATCTCAAAGGTCCTTGGTTTTATTATGGCTGAAATATTTTTGACCTTTCATTTTAGATCTGAACAAACAGGGAGAATAAAACCTCTGCCTGTATTTGCTAATATTCATTAATAGTTATTTGGAGGAGCACTCCTGCTTTCTTTGATTGTGACATTTAGTTGTTTCAGATACATTTCTTCTACTCATACGGCATTCATTTTGCAGAACAAAAGATCGAAGTTGCGTGAGCAAGTTTTGGAATCTGACCTTACTTGGAGGAAAATAACTCAATTTGTCACTGGCATTGTGGACAAGGAGCATGAAGCAATAAACGAGGGCCTAAAAGAAATATTACAGGCTGCAAAACAGATCGGTAAATTACTTTTTGTTAAAGACAAATTCTTTGAAATTCATGATGTGCTGTGAATTCAACTTGGTAATTTTTCACCTGGCTAGTCAGAGTAGAGGAGAAGCTCACTTGATTGTTCCGCAGCCAGTGAATTTCAATCTACTGATCCTTGGTTCAATAATTCAGCCTTAAATATTTACATAAGGGTGACTTTGGGGGCTGTAATTCTCTCAGGTTGTCATTTTTATTGTAGTGCTTATGATTTGGAGTGAAAGGCTTAAGCTATTACAGGGGGAGATAGCACACATTTATTTAGAGGCCATTTAAATCAAACACATGCAGCATGCCAAAACCATTGCCTTGTCTTCTTACAGTTGGAACAGACCATGGACAAGAAGCAATCGAAAGTGGAGCTGTGTTCCTATTCAGGACTTTTTATGACAAGGATTGTGTCAATCAAGAAGCTACTAAAGCTATCAAACAGATGTTTGGCCCATTTCCATCGACATGTGCGGCGGCAGCCTGTGACGCCACTTATAAAATGATGTCATTATTAACTGATGAGCAGCATCAGCAACTTACACCGCTGGTTCAGGAGGACACTGCAAGAGATACAGCGTCATTTGGGAGAAATGTGAAGTTCTCTCTAGAAATGTACGAGCTGGAAGAGACTGAAGACATGCCTTTAAACGGTGAACTTCAGACTGACGATAATCTCAGCTTTGACTACTTGAAACTTCAAAATGGCCTTAAAGACTTCTCTCTAGACCCATCCCGAGCAACACAAAAAGTCGGCAGCAGTGAAGACGATGGCTCTTTGCTGTACGAAGAAGTTGAAAAATATGTTGTCCAGTGTTCTGTTGGCGGCCACACGGTGGAAGATTTGTGCAACACTATATTCGAGATGCTGGCATCTTCCAAAAGCAACGATGAGCTTCAGAATGAGGTTTGTAAATGTCTTTTTCAGAGTTGATAGATCTTTGCTACTGATAAAGTTCATTCCCTTTTTAGGACAGTTTCTGCACAAAAAGATTAATCCCATCAGATTCTTAGAGTTGGCTCAGATTGAATTCTTTACTTCTAATCTGACTTTCTTTCTTTTTTACTCCCCAGTGACCGGAGCACAATTTTCTAGATATAAGATTTATGGGTTCCACAATAAAACTTCTAGTTGTGTTTCTTTTGTTTGCTTGACAGATTTTAGTACCTTCTATAAGAAAGATCTACATACCCGATAAAAGGAAGCAGCACACCACTGTCTGTGAATAAGGAGCTATTTTATTTAGCCCAAGATGGCGACGTTTCGGTTCAGTGTGGCGAACCTTTTTCAAGCAGTGAACAAAGTGCACAAGATTAAATATTTAAAGCATGTGCATATTTAGAAATATTTAACAACATTAGTAAAAAAAAGGGTACATTGCCCTTCAATATGTGAAATACAAAAAGTGCAGAGCATTATACAGGTTAGCATGAATCACATGAAGTGCAGTGCAAATGTGCCAACATACAGAGGCATATACAGTGTGTATCACAGCACTAATGGACTATGAAAGCACAGATGTGTGACATTATAGTGAATCACCTCCATGACCTACCCCATAGCATACCATGAGTCAAGCACATAGTGGCGTCCTATAGTGCTAAATGAGCATGTCAGGAAAAGCAATTCAGTTGTGATACTGAGAGCGCTTACTAGCGCGTGCGCAGTAGCAACCAAGCAAGTTCCGATGCCATATTAGTTAAAGGCAAAGAAAGA
Source organism: Ranitomeya variabilis (assembly GCF_051348905.1). Lineage (NCBI taxonomy): Eukaryota > Metazoa > Chordata > Amphibia > Anura > Dendrobatidae > Ranitomeya > Ranitomeya variabilis. Next base: position 748,622,866 of record NC_135233.1, read on the forward strand.
TAAAGGAAATGCACATATCCGCATAATATTTGTTAGCGCACCTGTGCTGACTATTGTAAAAAGTAGCGCTGAATAAATTACAAAAATGTAAAAAATGCGCTATTATGAGAGACACTAGATGGTGACCCGATTCTAACGCATCGGGTATTCTAGAATATGCATGTCCACATAGTATATTGCCCAGCCACGTAGTATATTGCCCAGCCACGTAGTATATTGCCCAGTCACGCAGTATATTGCCCAGCCATGCAGTATATTGCCCAGCCATGCAGTATATTGCCCAGCCACGTAGTATATTGGCCAGCCACGTAGTATATTGGCCAGCCATGTAGTATATTGCCCAGCCACGTAGTATATTACCCAGCCACGTAGTATATTGCCCAGCCACGTAGTATATTGCCCAGCCACGTAGTATATTGCCCAGCCACGTAGTATATTGCCCAGCCACGTAGTATATTGCCCAGCCACGTAGTATATTGCCCAGCCACGTAGTATATTGCCCAGCAACGTAGTATATTGCCCAGCCACGTAGTATACTGCCCAGCCACGTAGTATACTGCCCAGCCACGTAGTATACTGCCCAGCCACGTAGTATATTGCCCAGCCACGTAGTATATTGCCTAGCTACGTAGTATATTGCCCAGCTACGTAGTATATTGCCCAGCCACGTAGGATATTGCCCAGCCACATAGTATATTGCACAGCGACGTAGTATACAGCACAGAGCCACGTAGTATACAGAATTAAAATAAAAAATAAACATATACCGTATATACTCGAGTATAAGCCGAGATTTTCAGCCCAAATTTTTGGGCTGAAAGTGCCCCTCTCGGCTTATACTCGAGTCATGATCGGTGGTGGGGTCGGCGGGTGAGCACTGTCATATACTCACTTAGTCCCGGCGTTCCTGTCGCTCCCCCTGCCTGTCACACTGTCTTCGGTGCCGCCGCCTCTTCCCCTGAGCGGTCACGTGGGACCGCTCATTAGAGAAATGAATAGGCGGCTCCACCTCCCATAGGGGCGGAGCCGCCTATTCATTTCTCTAATGAAGCGGTGCCGGTGACCGCTGATAGAGAAAGAGGCTGCGGCACCGAAGACAGGCAGGGGGAAGGAGCGGGACGCCGGGAGCAGGTAAGTATGACATATTCACCTGTCCTCGTTCCACACGCCGGGCGTCGCGCCATCTTCCCGGCGTCTCTCCGCTCTGACTGTTCAGGCAGAGGGCGCGATGACGCATATAGTGTGCGCGCCGCCCTCTGCCTGATCAGTCAGTGCGGAGAGACGCCGGGAAGATGGCGCCGAGGAGCTGCAAGCAAGACAGGTGAGTATGTTTTTTTTTTTTTTTTTTTAATTGCAGCAGCAGCAACAGCTATGGGGTAATAATGGACGGTGCAGAGCACTATATGGGACAGCTATGGGGCAATGGTGCAGAGCACTATATGGCACAGCTATGGGGCAATGGTGCAGAGCACTATATGGCACAGCTATGGGGCAATGGTGCAGAGCACTATATGGCACAGCTATGGGGCAACGGTGCAGAGCACTATATGGCACAGCTATGGGGCAACGGTGCAGAGCACTATATGGCACAGCTATGGGGCAACGGTGCAGAGCACTATATGGCACAGCTATGGGGCAATGGTGCAGAGCACTATATGGCACAGCTATGGGGCAATGGTGCAGAGCACTATATGGCACAGCTATGGGGCAATGGTGCAGAGCACTATATGGCACAGCTATGGGGCAATGGTGCAGAGCACTATATGGCACAGCTATGGGGCAATGGTGCAGAGCACTATATGGCACAGCTATGGGGCAACGGTGCAGAGCACTATATGGCACAGCTATGGGGCAATGGTGCAGAGCACTATATGGCACAGCTATGGGGCAATGGTGCAGAGCACTATATGGCACAGCTATGGGGCAATGGTGCAGAGCACTATATGGCACAGCTATGGGGCAACGGTGCAGAGCACTATATGGCACAGCTATGGGGCAACGGTGCAGAGCACTATATGGCAAAGCTATGGGGCAATGGTGCAGAGCACTATATGGCACAGCTATGGGGCAACGGTGCAGAGCACTATATGGCACAGCTATGGGGCAACGGTGCAGAGCATTATATATATGGCACAGCTATGGGGCAACGGTGCAGAGCACTATATGGCACAGCTATGGGGCAACGGTGCAGAGCATTATATATATGGCACAGCTATGGGGCAACGGTGCAGAGCATTGTATATATGGCACAGCTTTATGTGGAGTATCTATGGGGCAATGGTGCAGAGCATTGTATATATGGCACAGCTTTATGTGGAGTATCTATGGGGCAATGGTGCAGAGCATTGTATATATGGCACAGCTTTATGTGGAGCATCTATGGGGCCATAATGAACGGTGCAGAGCATTATATGTGGCACAGCTTTATGTGGAGCATCTATGGGGCCATAATGAACGGTATGGAGTATCTATTTTTAATTTTGAAATTCACCGGTACCTGCTGCATTTTCCACCCTAGGCTTATACTCGAGTCAATAAGTTTTCCCAGTTTTTTGTGGCAAAATTAGGGGGGTCGGCTTATACTCGGGTCGGCTTATACTCGAGTATATACGGTACTCACCTTCCGAAGGCCCGTTGAAGTACTGGCCCTGTGTGCGGTGCACACGGCAGCTTCCGGTCCCAGGGTTGGTATGAGAGCAGGACCTGTGATGACGTCGCGGTCACATGACCGTGACGTCTTGGCAGGTCCTTCTCGCATACCATCCTTCGCACCGGAACCTGCCGCTTGCATGGAGCGGTCACCGGAGCGTCGCGAGGAGCGGGAAAGGCGGCGGAAGGTGAGTATATAATGATTTTTTATTTTTTTTTATTATTTTTAACATTAGATCTTTTTACTATTCATGCTGCATAGGCAGCATCAATAGTAAAAACTTGGTCACACAGGGTTAATAGCGTCGGTAACGGTAATTACTAGAGACTCTTACCAGCCTACTAGAGACTCTTCCCAGCCTACTAGAGACTCTGCCCAGCCTACCATAGACTCTGCCCAGCCTACCATAGACTCTGCCCAGCCTACTAGAGTCTCTGCCCAGCCTACTAGTGACTCTGCCCAGCCTACTAGTGACTCTGCCCAGCCTACTAGTGACTCTGCCCAGCCTACTAGTGACTCTGCCCAGCCTACTAGAGACTCTGCCCAGCCTACTAGAGACTCTGCCCAGCCTACTAGAGACTCTGCCCAGCCTACTAGAGACTCTTCCCAGCCTACCATAGACTCTGCCCAGCCTACTAGAGTCTTTGCCCAGCCTACTCAGATGTGCTCCCATATAAATTAGCAGAACAATCATAGTGTGTCTCAAATGAAAGGAACGGCCTTCCCGAATAATTCCGTAGGGAATATTTGTCTTCTCCCTTGAATGGGTTGTTGTCTCATTAGTTGTTTCCAGGAGCGCACCGTTCCACTGCCTTCCGGCTTCTTTATTTGGGCAGAGCTCCGCTGACTGATTGACAGTTCGGACCAGCAGCATCATTGCGTCACTGGCTGGCACTGTGCTCTCTCTGATTCTGCAACGTTGCCTCTGCACAACTGGAGCGGAGCCGATCCCATGATTTGGTCCGCTGCAGTGCTTACAAGCTGTATAGAAAAATCTTGGAAGCGCTGCGCTCCCTGCCAGCAGACTGCCCACTGCTGATAGACTGCAGTAACCCAGTCAATGAGCATTAAACTATAAAATGCTAATTTCCTCCATTCTTCAGAATCTAGGATTTGTAATAACAAGTAAATACCAGAGTTAGTTGTTTTTACAAGCACTGTGCAATTTCACCCATTCATGTAAGTCAGGCTTTGGTCCTCCTTTTGATCTAAGAGTCTCCCACATGTGATGTAAACGGGGCTGTCTTTGCGTCCTACAGACTACTGTAAATGGCAGCCTGCAGTCTGTTACTGGGTTCTTGTTGGAGCTCCGCTGTACATGTGAATTGTCCTGTGGGTAATTACAACCGTACGAACTTTGTGTTAAGGAATTTTTTAAGCTTCTTTTTAATATATTCCTACTTCAGTCTGAACTGACACTTTTAACAATCTGATGGGAATTCTGTCTTTAAGCGTTTTTAAGAATATACATTTTTTTGCTAAATACGTGGAGAAATTGATTGCGCCGAGCATTGTCTGACAGGCGTGCTGTCTAATCAATAACGTCTTCTTCTTTGGTACACAACAGAATAGTTTGTGCTGAGATTCCTCTTGGAGGACTTGCTTAAGGTGTTATTATTATTGCTTGGCACATTTTCCAGCCTAGCAGTATGCCTCTTGGAGTGTGTGTCTCTCTGTGTCATTTTACAGCAAGATATCATATATTACGACATGCAAGTGAAATGCAAATGTTGTGGCTTAAGCTTCTGCCTGACTCATTTTAAATAATCTGAGAAACTGACAAGAATTGGGGAACATTAGACTTTGCAAATGACACTAATAAATTTGAAGAGTCTTGTTAATAAAGTGAGCTTTATTCTGTGTACCGTGCATGCTAGCTACACTCCATAGCTGTATTTCTGCTGCTGGGAGCGCTGCAGTGATTGAGGAAGGTGAAAGTCTACACGGCACTTCATACTATGCTGCATCGTAAGCTGACCAGATGAGCCCACGTAATGATTGACTATGGCGTGCAAGGTAGGGAAATCGCCAGGATGAATTCCTTCTTAGGGGAAGTGTAATAGAGGGGGCCGTTACAGTTTACTATTTTGCGGCATTAAACAAGCATTTATCAGTAAATATTCAACAATGAGCCGTAATTTACACGTTTTTTTACTACAGGCCAATGACGCTTTAAGTGTGCACTGAACGATCACTAATAAATCATTCAGTGCCCATAGGCTGCCAGTGTTCTCTGCAGCACAGGACAATACGCTGCCGATAACGATGATCTGTTGAGCCTGCCAAAAATTATCTTTCACAATTATCCACCATAATTTTGCAGTGTAAATGCCCCTTTAATGGGAAGATTGTGGACTTTTATTATTTTTTGCATAAGGCTCTAAGATATAACATACAGATATTTGCTATCTACCTGCCTGTTCTGCCAGCTCTGATCTCTTTGGCTCAGAGCAGATATGGACTTCTCCTGCCAGTGATTCTGTAGCTTCCCCTGATGTCACATCGACAAAGCAATGTCTTCTTCTCTGCTTTTCTCTGTTGACAGGGCGTCTCTGCCAAGGATATCCTGATTGAAAGCCAGCTCCCAGCTACCCAACTGCGGGGAGCCGGCTTTTATTTAGTGTGATGTCTCTCTAGTGATGCTCCATCGATAGAGCGGAAGAGAAGGTGCTGTTCTGCTGATGAGAGGTGAAATGAAGCAGGGGATCCACTAAGTAAGTCTTCAGAGATAATCCTGTCCAGAACAGGCAGGTAGTTAAATTCCTGCCTGTTCGTTCTTAGGCCCATACACAAAAATAATAAGAGTCCCGGATAACATTCATTATACTATTTGATATTTTTACATTCCTGCAAGATACTTTGTTTTTGTTCATGGCCACTGGATCATGTCCCGGATATACCCTTTTTACCTGTGTGTGTTTATGCACATAATTGAGTGTGAGTATATTAAAGGGAACCTGTTACCCCCAAAATGGAAGTTGAGCTAAGCCCACCGGCAACACTTAGCAGGAGTGCTTCTTTAAGATGACACCCACAGAGAAGAGTTAAAGGAATTTTCCTTGAAGAAAAGTTTATTTTAATCAACAGATCATGGAATAATAATAAGTTCCACAATTGGATGTGTATAAATAAAATGTCCCTGTGCTGAGATAATCTTATTAATGTGCCCCTGCTATGTACTGTGTAATGGCCGTGTCTGACCGTGCTGGAACCGGGTCTGATCATACCACAGCTCCTGGGCAGGAGAGGATACAGTATACAGACAGGACAGCATGGGGTCACTGCTGATTCTTTCTTTGCAGTAAAATATTGTTCAAAAAAAGAGGCAGGGAAATGTTTTACCTCACAGAAGGAATCAGCTGTGATCCTGTGCTGTCCTGTCTGTATATTCTTTTCCTTCCTTCCCCGCCCAGGAGCTGTGGTATGATCAGACCATGCTCCTATACAGTCAGACATGGCCATTACACAGTACATAGCAGGGCACATTTATAAGATTATCTCAGCACAGGCTTTTTTTTATTTTTTATAACACATCCAATTGTGGAAATTGTTATTATTACAGTATCTATTGATTAACATCTACTTTTGTTCATAGGGAAAACCCCTTTAAATACCATGGCCCTTTGGCTAACAAGATTACATGTAGATACCAGGAAGACAGCCATATTTCGGCAATGGAAAGGTGCATGGACGAAAACAAAACAAACCACCAGATTCTGGAGAATAGCCACACTTATCCTAGGTAGAAATATACATATTTATGGCAAGTAAACAGATCTTCTCTAAGGTGCTGCTTAAGACCGCAGGGGAATCAGCAGTATGGCTAAGGCCATGCTACATTCGTACACCTAGCCTATGTATACCGTAAGTCTTTATAAGCTTTTCCGGACATATATATTGTAACCTTCCCATAGGAAGGAAGGGTGAAAGTGATCGTTTGGCTTCTGTCTGGATAGTTTGGGCCGGCATAGCCTTTCTTTAAGTAATGGAAAACAAGCACAGCAGACTGCCCTTTCCTATGCAGAGAGAGGTGTATTCCATCAGTTTAAAATACAAAAAAGGACCCATTAAAAATACAAAAAACACAAAAAGAAAGTCCCCAGTCAAAAGATATTGTAGCCATGATATAACAAGGCTGTTGATACAGGTGGAAGAGCAGTGACCCTATGCTATCCCGTGATCTCGTCCCTACCTGTCAGCTGACGTTGGCACCCCCTCTCCACGACGGCTCTCCCTGAGGGTCCATTTAAGGCCCTACTGATGTGGCATGATAATAAGGAGGAGAAGGCCAACCTAAAACACCTCTGAAAGGATATTCTTGCCTTGTCCACTGGACTATAGTTCAAGCACACAAATTTACTGTATAGGTATGATCAAGAAACATTTATGTTTAATATATAGATCGTCTCAAAGAAAAAAAAAATCCCAATAATCATATGCAGTAGATGTGATTCCTGATGTACATGGTATCCATAAGTGCCTGCTTATACCACGATCATACTAAGGTGCTGAGAAACATCTGAGTAATGCAGCAGGTAGCATCACAAGACTGAAATATGCACCAACTGTTACCCCTAGAGGGGCGAGACCCATACAACATATATATCAGAATAATATGCAGAAAATCCCTAAAAAATGCAGAGCATGTAGCACTCAACGGGTTTCTCCTCAAAATAGGCTCATCAGGAGTACATACTTATGTAGAGCCGTCGTGCAGCGGGGGTGCCATTTGTGTTCAAGAGGGTGTCAACATCCGCTGGCAGGTAGGGATGAGATCGGGATAGTATAGGGTCCCTGCCCTCCCTCCTCTGTCAATAAACAGCCTTGCTATATCTGGGATATAGTATCTTTTGACTAGCGATTTTCTTTGTTTGTTTTTTTTTTACATTTTTTATTTTTTGTTGTCCTTTTTTGTATTTTAAATTAATACTAATAAACAGTGATTTTATGTGTATAGTCTGTGAATCTAGAGGTGTATACACAGCTAGTACCCGTGGTAGAGTCCTACCTCGGCATCCAGCCTGACTTTGCCCACTTTTCAGTGCGTACCTCCTGTGCGTATGTACCCAAAACTGAGCACAAGCATAGTATGGACCCAGCCTTTCTGTGCAGTGTCTGCAGCAAATCCCCAACATGCAATGTACTCCCTGGAAATAAAGTTCCTTTTTGCCTTGCTTGGTTTTGCCTCAAGGGATCACAGAGTAATCTCTTTTGCTATTTTCTAAGATTTTTTTTTTAGCTACAAGGGAAAGTGGCACTTTAAATATTTTGTATGTATTCTAGCCATATTTTATAAAACCAATATAACAATAGCATTTTCATCATAAGAATAGCTAGATCTGTCGTACAGGAGCCTACGTGTACATAATATACCTGCTCCACATTTATTATATGGCGTGGAAGGAGCATAAACCAATTATGTCTGCTGTGACTATGATTGCTCTAATGTATTATCGAGGATGCACTAACCTTTCCTTCTCTGTGTGCAGTGCAGTCATTTGCATTATGCATACTGATGAAACATTCTGAGTATTTATCAGTGTACTTTGGAAGGCTTTTATGTAATGCCTTTCAATCTTGCAAAGTTGTATTGTTCATTTTTGGATAAAGTGTAGATTGTTGCCAGAAAACTGGGTGCACTCCAGTCTCTAGAATATCAATGTATGTTGCATCATTAAATGGAATCTGTCAGCAAGTCCACCAATACCTTTACATGGCCAATCCATTTCTCCATTACTGAGAAATTAGCTTTTTTTTTTACATGTAAATCTGTCGATCTGAAGCCTCAGTCACTCCAGCTCTGTTCCACTCCCAGAGCCGCCTCCACCTGCTTGACTTATAGCCTCCATGCAGTTTGACATCAGTCAAAGGAATAGTCAGTCGGGCAGGAGGCAGCCGTGGGTGGGGAATAGAGCTGGAGTGACAGAGGCTTCAGGTCTACCAAATCCTTCATCCTAATTTCCATATCAATTTATGTGCTGGACTTGTCTTTGAAACATCCACTTGTACATATAAATAGTTTTAGTTGTGAAATCCTGCTGACGGATTCTCTTTGAAGTGGATGGCTTTGGGCATGTGAAAGTTAGTTGAGTTCTTTGGTCCAGACCACCATTGTGATCCAGAACCAAAACTGCTCTCGCACCACTTTACCTCACTTCATGGATAGTTTTTTTTAGTAAAATTCTGTTTTGAGCAGTGAAAATGTTTAAAGGGAACCTGTGACCCCCAAAATCGATGGTGAGGTAAGCTCACCGTCATCAGGGGCTTATCTACAGCATTCTATAATGTTGTAGATAAGCCGCCGATGTTACCTGAAAGAGGCGAAAAAGATGTTAGATTATACTCACCCAGGGGCGGTCCCGCTGTGGTCCAGGTCCGATGGGTGTCTCAGGTCCGCTCCGGCGCCTCCTATCTTCATTCCATGACGTCCTCTTCTGGTCTTCACGCCGCGGCTGCAGCGCAGGAGTACTTATCTGGCCTGTTGAGGGCAGAGCAAAGTACTGCAGTGCGCAGGCGCCTGGAAAGGTCAGAGAGGCCCGGCGCCTGCGCAGTGCAGTACTTTGCTCTGCCCTCAACAACTTTACTCTGCTCTCTGGAGTCATCTGCTGTTCTGTTAGTATAAAATGTCCATTTTAGTGTATCCTTGGAAGTTGGAAGAGTGGGCACCACCATACAGATTAGGCCAATGTCCCACTTGCAACTGCAATGAGAGAAACTCGCGCCTCAATACCCGGCACTGCCACTGGCGGTTCGGACCGGAGCATTAAGCTGCATGGAAATACATGCAGCCGCACACTCCAGTCTCGAGTTCCGGCGGCAGTGCCGGGTATTGAGACGATAGACTCGCACGAGTTTCTCGTATTGCGGTTGCAAGTGGGACACCGGCCTTAAAAACAGAGTTCATTGTCTATGTATAAGATAAGACAATTAACCCCTTCACAACATGCACTGTACATGTATGGCGCATATCGCGTCTCTCTCTTTGATGTGGGCTCCAGGCTAAGACCACATCTTTCCTGGCACAGGTCAGCTGTTTTGAACAGCTGACAAGTGCCCCTAACAGTCGTGGGTGGAATCGCAATCCACCTGAAGCTGTTAACCTGTTACATGCCGCTGTCCATCTCTGACAGCGGCAGTTAACGTGATCGTGTCAGAATGCGTCACTAATCCCGTCCATGACCGCGGGTCGCCAATGGGTTGGCATGATAACCCGGGGTCTACTGCAGACCCCTGTAGTTGTCATTGCCAGATTGCTATGAGCGCCGCACAGCGGTTGGCACTCCTAGCAAGTGAGCATTTCTGCTACACACTGGCGATCTGATTAATGCATGTCTGTAGCAGAAGTGATCAGAAGATCGCAGCTTCTAGTTTCCCATGGAGACTACTGAAGCAAGTGAAAATTAAAAAAAATATATTTTTTAAATATTAAAATAAAAAACTAAAAAATAAAAGTTCAAATCACCTCCCTCTCGCCCCTTTCAAAATAAAATAATAACAATCCCCTCCACATATTTGGTATCGCCACGTTCAAAATTGCCCAAGATATAAAAATAATTAATCCGAGTGGTAAACGGCGTAGCAGAAAAAACAAAACAGAATTAAGTTTTTTTGGTCACTGCAACATTGCATTCAAATGCAATAACAGGCGATCAAAAGATCGTATCCACACCAAAATGGTATAATTAAAAACGTCAGCTCGGCATGCAAAAAATAAGCCCCCACCCTTGTGGGTGTGACAGCACCAGGGTTAAATCCCGGAAAAATTTGGCGTGGGCTCCCGCGCAGTTTTCTCCGCCAGAGTGGGAAAGCCAGTGACTGAGGGTAGATATTAATAGACTAGAGCGGGACCGTGGTTATTGGCCCCCCTGGCTAAAAACATCTGGCCCCAGCCACCCCAGAAAAGGCACATCTGTAAGATGCGCCTATTCTGGCACTTAGCCTCTCTCTTCCCATTCCCCTGTAGCGGTGGGATATGGGGTAATGAAGGGTTAATGTCACCTTGCTATTGTAAGGTGACATTAAGCCAGGTTAATAATGGAGAGGCGTCAATTATGACACCTATCCATTATTAATAAAATAATACGAAATGGTTAATAAAACACACACACATTATTAAAAAGTATTTTAATGAACTAAAGACACATGGTGTTTTAATATTTTATTATACTCTTAATCCACCTGAAGACCCTTGTCACCTGAAATAAAGTTAAAAACACAAACAACAATATCCCATAATAAAAGAAGGGATATGAGATGGTTTACTGTATGTAAACCATGTCTCATATCCTGTCGGGTTTGTGAAGGAGATAGGAATAGCCGGCAATTGAATCACCGGCATTTCTGCTATCTAGCGCTGAATTATATATATATATATATATATATAATATATATATATATATATATATATATATATATATATATATACATATATATATATATATACATATACATATATATATATATATATATATATATATATATATATATATATATACTGTGTATATATATATATATATATACACATACATACACACACACACACACACACACACACACACACACACACACACACACACACACACACACACACACACACACATTTTCTATGTGTACACACATTTGTTCTGCCTATTCTATTCTATTCTGTCAGTGTGATTTTATTGTACACTGCACTGAATTACCGGCTTTTCTATAGAACACCGGTGCATATTTCTCGCAAGTCACACGCATGGTCCGTGTGTAATCCGTAATTTTCTCGCCCCCCCATAGACTTTCATTGGCGTATTTTTTGCGCAATACGCTGACAAACGCAGCATGCTGCGATTTTCTTCCCCCGTAACATACCGTATATTACGGATGCGTAATATACAGCAGATAGGAGCTGCCCCATAGAGAATCATTGGGTTGTGTGCAATGCGTATTTTCTGAACGTATTTTCTACGCTCATACGTACGTAAAACTCGCTAGTGTGACGCCGGCCTTAGTCTGTTCCCCTTCCCCCACCCAGGGAATTGGGATTAGTAGTATATGGAAATACACCAACTAGACTAACACGGGAATACATACAGATATAAAGGAAAATGCCAATCATACGAATATGCACTCACGAACAACAGTGGTAATACTGGAGACTGAAGGAACAGAAAATCAAATTAGGTGAAGAGGATTTGCACAGTCTGATCCGAGCAACAGTCCTTAGATAAATCCACCAAACACCTCCTCAAACAACAAAACTCCTCCACCTCTGAACCATGCAGCTTGAAGCTAACTCTGGCAATGCATGCTTGCCAGAAGCTAGTATATATAGGAAAGGGGAGTGGCCAACACTGTGCAGCTGAGAGCATTAAGCAGGTAAGCTTCCAGGCGTTCTCAGCTAAATAAATTAAGCCCTGCTAGAAGAAACCTGCACGGTTTAATATGAGAAGTGCTTATAATCAGTGCAGGAGTAGGATAAATCAGACACAGCTGTCTTCTGGCCCCTTTCTGTCATGGTAAACCCGTGACATTTTTTTTAGTTTCCATACACAAAAACTAGGACTTCAGACAGAAGCAGATAAGATGTAATAAAATAATGATATAAATAACACACACTAGTACAAAGATCATAGAAACATGTAAAACTACACAAAACACCATGTGGACTGTAGAATGATACGATACAACCCACCAAGCAAAGTAAAAATTACCAAATAATATAGTAAAACTGTAAGCTTACTCATCTACAAGCTAAATTTGTAATAAATACTGCTGAATTCAAAATCCAGTATTAAAGTGTGTATAAATGCTTAAAGTGCCGAAAGAATGAAGTGCGTAGCAAAGAACATGTAGATGTAGAGTTTATATTGTAGTCTATATCCAGTGTAATCCCCATGGACAAATATTCTGACATTCAATAGGCAAGAAAATATGAGATTCAATAGGAAAAATACACACAATGGCACCAATTCATCCAGCAGTTTTCAAGAGTTTTATATGTACAACTACTTACCATTGATCTTGCATTACAGTCTAATTTTATTGTAATTTTTAGCCTGAGTAATGGTAAATTACCTTAGACCCACACATTCACTTCTGCCTTGAACTCTTTTTCATAAAGAAAGGTGGATCCAGCATTCAGTATAAGCTTTTATTGAGCCACCATAGGATCCAGTACAGACAAGGCACTTGTGCTTCTTGTACTTAGATAGATATATTGTGAATCACTTCACTGAAAATGAAGAAAGATATTCCCCATAATATTTCTAATAGACAATTCACCATCAAATTTACAAACAAAAATGATATATTACAAAAAATGATATTGTTTGAATATTTGACGGTGCTCGGTCTACCCCTTTTTTAAGGACACTAAATAAAGGTTATCTTTTAACTGACCCTTAATTAATTTTTCAGTGAATTGTCTAGACGTCTTGGGAGTAGATTATGCCTGCCAATTACCAGTGTGAGACTGTCATGTAGCTGAGGAAAGCGGACTATCAGTGATTACATGTCTCACACTTGTAAACCCCCTCTTTTATTTAAAATAGGATTTGAAGGCATATTCTCAGTGAGATCTATGTCCAGCCTATAGATCTAAACAGCTCATTTTCATATTAAGAAAACTTAGAGTCATAGACTGTTAGAGTTGAAAGAAACCTCCAGGGTCATCATGTCCAACCACCTGCTCAATGCAAGATTCAATAAACCATCTCAGACAGATCTCTGTCCAGCCTCTTTTTTAAGACGTCCATTGAAGGAGAACTCTCCACCTCTCATGGCAGCCTATTTCACTCATTGATCACCATCACTGTCAAAAAGTTTTTTCTAATATGTATCTTCTCCCTTTCAGTTTCATTCCATTGCTTCACATATTTCCATGTACAAATGAAAATAAGAAAGATCCCTCTACACTATGACATCCCTTCTGATATTTGTAGACAGCTATTATGTCTCCTGTTAGTCTTATTTTTTGAAAGCTAAACATTCCCAGATCCTTTAATCGTTCCTCGTAGGACATACTTTGCAGTCTGCTCACCATTTTGGTAGCTCTTCTCTGAATTTGTTCAAGTTTTTCAATGTCTTTTTTTTAAATGTGCGGCCCAGAACTGTACACAGAATTCCAGATGAGAGGGTGATAATTATTTCACATGATCTAGACTCTATGCTTCTCTTGCTGCTGCATCACACTGTTGACTCATGTGCAGTCTGTGATCTATTAGTATACCCAAGTCTTTTTCACATGTGCCGTTTCGTAGTTCTATTCCTCCCTGTTGTGAATTTGGATTCTGGGCTCCCCCGGTGGCTACTGGTGGAATTGAACTTGTGACATCATCTTCCCTGTTCACCTGTTCTGATTAGATCTGGGTGTCGCTATATAACCTGGCTTCTCTGTTAGATGCTTGCCGGTCAACAATGTTATCAGAAGCCTCTCTGTGCTTGTTCCTGCTCCCAGACATCTACTAGATAAGTTGGACATTCGTCCATGTTTTGTTTTTGTATTTTGGTTCCAGTTCACAGCTGCAGTTTCGTTACTGTGTCTGGAAAGCTCTTGTTGATCAGGAATTGCCACTCTGGTATTATGAGTTAATGCCAGAGTCCTAAAGTAATTTCTGGATGTGTTTTGTTAGGGTTTTCTACTGACCATGAAAGTATGCTTTCTGTCTTCTGCTATCTAGAAAGCGGACCTCAAATTTGCTAAAACTATTTTCCTGCTGCGTTTGTTGTTTCATCTCATATCACCGCCAATATATGTGGGGGGCTTCTGTCTCCTTTTTTTTGGGCATTTCTCTAGAGGTGAGTCAGGTCTTATATTTCCCTCTGCTAGCATTATTTAGTTCTCCGGCCGGCGCTGGGCATATAGGGATAAAAAGTAGGACATGCTACCTGGCTACTTCTAGATGATGCGGTAGGTTTAGTTCATGGTCAGTATAGTTACATCTTCCAAGAGCTTGTTCCTATAGAGGCTTATGCTAGTTCTCTGGCCATGGAGATCATGACAGTTTGACCGGCCCACTAAAGGGTTAAAATCCTTGGCTGAGAAAGGAGAGAAATAAGAAGTCTGCTGAGAGTTTTTTTTTTTTTTTTTTTTTCTGTGCTCTTAATTGGATCACTTGCCAGTCTGTCTATGCTGCAGTCTTTCTTTTTTTTCTCTCTCCTTATAATCTTTGAATGGCTTTGTGTTCACCTGTTAATAATGGATCTTCAGAGTGTAACTGCAGGTTTGAATAATCTCACCACGAAAGTACAAAATTTGCAAGATTTTATTATTCATGCTCCGGTATCTGAGCCGAGAATTCCTTTGCCGGAATTCTTCTCAGGGAATAGATCTAGCTTTCAGAATTTTAGAAATAATTGTAAGCTATTTTTGTCCCTGAAATCTCGTTCTGCTGGAGACCCTGCACAGCAGGTTGGGATTGTGATTTCCTTGCTCCGCGGCGACCCTCAAGACTGGGCTTTTGCATTGGCACCAGGGGATCCTGCGTTGCGCAATGTGGATGCGTTTTTTTTGGCCTTGGGCTTGCTGTATGAGGAACCTCATTTGGAACTTCAGGCAGAAAAAACTTTGATGTCCCTATCGCAGGGGCAAGATGAAGCTGAAATTTACTGCCAAAGATTCCGTAAATGGTCTGTGCTTACTCAGTGGAATGAGTGTGCCTTGGCGGCTACTTTCAGAGAGGGTCTCTCTGATGCCATTAAGGATGTTATGGTGGGGTTCCCTGTGCCTGCGGGTCTGAATGAGTCCATGACAATGGCCATTCAGATCGATAGGCGTCTGCGGGAGCGCAAACCAGTGCACCATCTGGCGGTGTCCACTGAGAAGACGCCAGAAAGCATGCAGTGTGATAGAATTCTGTCCAGAAGCGAGCGGCAGAATTTTAGACGGAAAAATGGGTTGTGTTTCTATTGTGGGGATTCTACTCATGTTATATCAGCATGCTCTAAACGTACTAAAAAGCTTGATAAATCTGTTTCCATTGGCACTTTACAGTCTAAATTTATTTTGTCTGTGACCCTGATTTGCTCTTTGTCATCTATTACTACTGACGCCTATATCGACTCTGGCGCCGCTTTGAGTCTTATGGATTGGTCCTTTGCCAATCGTTGTGGGTATGATTTAGAGCCTTTGGAAACTCTTATTCCTCTGAAGGGGATTGACTCCACCCCATTGGCTAATAATAAACCACAATACTGGACACAAGTGACTATGTGTATTAATCCGGATCACCAGGAGACTATTCGTTTTCTAGTGCTGTATAATCTACATGAGGATTTGGTGCTGGGATTGCCATGGCTGCAGTCTCACAACCCAGTCCTTGACTGGAGAGCTATGTCTGTGTTGAGCTGGGGATGTAAGGGGACTCATGGGGACGTACCTTTGGTGTCCATTTCATCATCTATCCCCTCTGAAATCCCTGAGTTCCTGTCTGACTATCGTGACGTCTTTGAAGAACCCAAGCTTGGTTCACTACCTCCGCACCGTGAGTGCGATTGTGCTATAGATTTAATTCCGGGTAGTAAATACCCAAAGGGTCGTTTATTTAATCTGTCTGTGCCTGAACATACTGCTATGCGAGAATATATAAAGGAGTCCTTGGAAAAGGGACATATTCGTCCATCGTCATCTCCCTTAGGAGCCGGTTTTTTCTTTGTGTCAAAAAAAGACGGCTCTTTGAGACCATGTATTGATTATCGGCTTTTGAATAAAATCACGGTTAAATATCAATACCCATTGCCGTTGCTGACTGATTTGTTTGCTCGCATAAAGGGGGCCAAGTGGTTCTCTAAGATTGATCTCCGTGGGGCGTATAATTTGGTGCGGATCAGGCAGGGGGATGAGTGGAAAACCGCATTTAATACGCCCGAGGGCCACTTTGAGTATTTGGTGATGCCTTTTGGTCTTTCTAATGCCCCTTCAGTCTTCCAGTCCTTTATGCATGATATTTTCCGCGATTTTTTGGATAAATTTATGATAGTGTATCTGGATGATATTCTGATTTTTTCGGATGACTGGGACTCTCATGTCCGGCAAGTTAAGAGGGTTTTTCAGGTTTTGCGGTCTAATTCTCTGTGTGTCAAGGGTTCTAAGTGCGTTTTTGGGGTTCAGAGAATTTCCTTTTTGGGATATATTTTTTCTCCCTCTTCCATTGAGATGGATCCTGTCAAGGTTCAAGCTATTTGTGATTGGACGCAGCCCTCTTCTCTTAAAAGTCTTCAGAAATTTTTGGGCTTTGCCAACTTTTATCGTCGATTTATTTCTGGTTTTTCGGATGTCGTTAAGCCATTGACCGATTTGACTAGACAGGGTGCTGATGTTGCTAATTGGTCCCCTGATGCTGTGGAGGCCTTTCAGGAGCTTAAGCGCTGTTTTTCTTCTGCCCCTGTGTTGCGTCAGCCTGATGTGACTCTTCCTTTTCAGGTTGAGGTCGACGCTTCTGAGATCGGAGCTGGGGCAGTGTTGTCGCAGAAAAGTTCTGACTGCGCCGTGATGAGGCCTTGTGCCTTCTTTTCCCGTAAATTTTCGCCCGCTGAGCGGAATTATGATGTTGGGAATCGGGAGCTTTTGGCCATGAAGTGGGCGTTTGAGGAGTGGCGCCATTGGCTCGAGGGGGCCAGACATCAGGTGGTGGTATTGACTGACCACAAAAATTTGATTTATCTTGAGACCGCCAGGCGCCTGAATCCTAGACAGGCGCGCTGGTCATTATTTTTTTCTCGGTTTAATTTTGTGGTATCGTACCTACCAGGTTCTAAGAATGTTAAGGCGGATGCCCTTTCTAGGAGTTTTGAGCCTGATTCACCTGGCAACTCTGACCCCACAGGTATTCTTAAGGAGGGAGTTATCTTGTCAGCCGTTTCTCCAGACCTGCGGCGGGCCTTGCAGGAGTTTCAGGCGGATAGACCGGATCGTTGTCCGCCTGATAGGCTGTTTGTTCCTGATGATTGGACCAGTAAAGTCATCTCTGAGGTGCATTCTTCTGCGTTGGCAGGTCATCCTGGAATTTTTGGTACCAGGGATTTGGTGGCAAGATCCTTCTGGTGGCCTTCCCTGTCACGAGATGTGCGAGGCTTTGTGCAGTCTTGTGACGTTTGTGCTCGGGCCAAGCCTTGTTGTTCTCGGGCTAGTGGATTATTGTTGCCCTTGCCTATTCCTAAGAGGCCTTGGACACACATCTCGATGGATTTTATTTCAGATCTGCCTGTTTCTCAGAAGATGTCTGTCATCTGGGTGGTGTGTGACCGTTTTTCTAAGATGGTTCATTTGGTTCCCCTGCCCAAATTGCCTTCTTCTTCCGAGTTGGTGCCCCTGTTTTTTCAAAATGTTGTTCGTTTGCATGGTATTCCTGAGAATATCGTTTCTGACAGAGGAACCCAATTTGTGTCTAGATTTTGGCGGGCATTTTGTGCTAGGATGGGCATAGATTTGTCTTTTTCGTCTGCCTTTCACCCTCAGACTAATGGCCAGACCGAGCGGACTAATCAGACCCTGGAGACATATCTGAGGTGTTTTGTGTCTGCTGACCAGGATGATTGGGTTGCTTTTTTGCCATTGGCGGAGTTCGCCCTCAATAATCGGGCCAGCTCTGCCACCTTGGTTTCCCCGTTTTTCTGTAATTCGGGGTTCCATCCTCGATTTTCCTCCGGTCAGATGGAATCCTCGGATTGTCCTGGAGTGGATGCGGTGGTGGAGAGATTGCATCATATCTGGGGGCAGGTGATGGACAATTTAAAGTTGTCCCAGGAGAAGACTCAGCTTTTTGCCAACCGTCACCGTCGTGTTGGTCCTCGGCTTTGTGTTGGAGATTTGGTGTGGTTGTCTTCTCGTTTTGTCCCTATGAGGGTCTCATCTCCTAAGTTTAAGCCTCGGTTCATCGGTCCGTATAAAATATTGGAGATTCTTAACCCTGTTTCCTTCCGTTTGGACCTCCCTGCATCCTTTTCTATTCATAACGTTTTTCATCGGTCGTTATTGCGCAGGTATGAGGCACCGGTTGTGCCTTCCGTTGAGCCTCCTGCTCCGGTGTTGGTTGAGGGTGAGTTGGAGTACGTTGTGGAAAAAATCCTAGACTCCCGTGTTTCCAGACGGAGACTCCAGTATCTGGTCAAGTGGAAGGGATATGGCCAGGAGGATAATTCTTGGGTCACTGCATCTGATGTTCATGCCTCTGATCTGGTTCGTGCCTTTCATAGGGCCCATCCTGATCGCCCTGGTGGTTCTGGTGAGGGTTCGGTGCCCCCTCCTTGAGGGGGGGGTACTGTTGTGAATTTGGATTCTGGGCTCCCCCGGTGGCTACTGGTGGAATTGAACTTGTGACATCATCTTCCCTGTTCACCTGTTCTGATTAGATCTGGGTGTCGCTATATAACCTGGCTTCTCTGTTAGATGCTTGCCGGTCAACAATGTTATCAGAAGCCTCTCTGTGCTTGTTCCTGCTCCCAGACATCTACTAGATAAGTTGGACATTCGTCCATGTTTTGTTTTTGTATTTTGGTTCCAGTTCACAGCTGCAGTTTCGTTACTGTGTCTGGAAAGCTCTTGTTGATCAGGAATTGCCACTCTGGTATTATGAGTTAATGCCAGAGTCCTAAAGTAATTTCTGGATGTGTTTTGTTAGGGTTTTCTACTGACCATGAAAGTATGCTTTCTGTCTTCTGCTATCTAGAAAGCGGACCTCAAATTTGCTAAAACTATTTTCCTGCTGCGTTTGTTGTTTCATCTCATATCACCGCCAATATATGTGGGGGGCTTCTGTCTCCTTTTTTTTGGGCATTTCTCTAGAGGTGAGTCAGGTCTTATATTTCCCTCTGCTAGCATTATTTAGTTCTCCGGCCGGCGCTGGGCATATAGGGATAAAAAGTAGGACATGCTACCTGGCTACTTCTAGATGATGCGGTAGGTTTAGTTCATGGTCAGTATAGTTACATCTTCCAAGAGCTTGTTCCTATAGAGGCTTATGCTAGTTCTCTGGCCATGGAGATCATGACACCTCCCATTTTGTAGATGTGAGTTTGGTTTTTCTTGCTGTAAGAGTCATGTCGGTCTGGTAGTCGGGGGCAGATATATCTCGCCCAGGTACTTGTCCTATGTGAGTTAGGCCGCTCCGTATCTTCAGGATACCGAGGGGTTAATAAGTGCAGGAATAAAGGATGACCAGCTGGGGGTTTCCGTCGTCAGCCTGGGGCACACAGATTGCCTGTCTGTGTGAGACAAACGGGAGTGAGAGCTGTGCTCAAGGACTATGTGTTGTTAGCTGGGTGGGAGAAGCCCCCCCAGTTGTTAGATAGCAACGTGTTGGTTTAGTTAGTGCCGGACAGGCTAGGATTTATTTTTATGTTTTGTTTTTTCTATGTTGCTTTCACTTTAATAAACCTGACCTAAGGTCAGCCAACTTGGAAACCTGCTGTCGCCTCAGAATTCAATGCACAAACCACGTACCCTTTGACCCCAGCAAAGGCGTTCCCGGAGTGTTTTGTTACATTGTGGTGGAGAACGCGGGCATAAACGTGGCACAGGCGACAGTATGGAAGACGTGGTGAAAGCCCTAGTACAGTCCACTGCCGTACAGCAGCAGGCCACTGCGTACAGCTGAAGGAGTTAGTGGACATGACGGGTGCAGACCGCCAGCTTCTCCAACAGGTGGCGCAGCGCCTGGTGAGCATGCCTGAGGCGAACCCAGAAGCAGAGTCCAGAAGGATCCATGTGAGTCGATACTGGCAAAAGCTGACTGCAGAAGATGACGTCGAGGCATACCTGACAACGTTTGAGCGGACGGCCTTGAGGGAGAAGTGGCCGAAGGCACGTTGGGCCGATTTGATTGCCCCGTTTCTCTCCGGCGAGGCCCAAAAAGCTTACCATGACTTGGACCCAGAAGACGCTCAGGACTTTGAGAAGCTGAAAGCTGAGGTCCTGGCCCGGCTGGGGGTGACGACGGCTGTCCGTGCACAGAGGGTACACCAGTGGACATACCAGCCAGATAAACCGCCGCGGTCTCAGATGTTCGACCTGATCTACTTAACAAAGAAATGGTTGCAACCCGAGGTACTGACAACACCAGAAATAATCCAGCGGATTGTCCTGGACAAGTACCTGAGGGTACTACCACCAGCGCTGAGAAGGTGGGTAAGCCAAGGAAATCCCACGACCGCGGATCAACTTGTGGAGTTGGTCGAGCGTTATTCCGTGGCAGAAGGACTTCCCGACGAAACCGCTAGCACCCGGTCCGTGCCTCCTCCTTGTGGAACCGGTAAGACTGTTCCAGGGACTGCGGGTGAAGGAAAATCGCCTAAAACTGTGGGGGAGGAACACGGGACTGCTCGCACTCCGAGACCGAGAGTGTTGGACGGTGGTCTCAGTAGGGGGCCTGTTAGGTGTTTCCGCTGCCATGAGAAGGGCCATGTTTCTGCGAACTGTCCTGTTACCACTGAACCCATGCAGTGCGACGTTACAGACTCTAAAAAACGCATGTCTTTGGTTACAGGGCTAGTGAGTGTGAATGCGGGTCAAAATGATACAGCGAAGCACCTGTGTGAATTATCTGTTGATGGGAAGAATGTTGTGGCATTACTAGACTCTGGAAGTGTGGTGACTCTGGTGAAAGCCAGTCTGGTGGCACTTCCATCTGGTCCGTCTGACAAGTTTTCTGTAACGTGTGTGCATGGGGACACTTGCTCGTACCTAACGGCACTCATATGGATTTCCACTCCCTATGGGTCTGTGCAACACAAAGTGGGACTCGTTCCCGCATTGTTACAGGATATAATCCTGGGCAGGGATTTTCCCCATTTCTGGCAGTTGTGGGAGAATCAGTTGCTCCTTCACGGTAGCTGTGCTCGTGAATCTTCTCTCATGCCATCGGGAGGTCCCGAGCCCCTAGAGGAGGCCCCACAGGAAGACGTTGCTGGGGAGGTTATTAAATCTAACTTTCAGTTCCCCTTCTCAGTCATGGCGGGGGAAACTGAGGAAACTCAGCGAGAGGCGGAGGCAGACAGCCATCTAGCACCCTGCCTGCCAGATTTGGAAGTCCAGTCGGATGACTTCCACAGCGAGCAAATGAAAGATCCTACCCTGTCTCCGGCTAGGAAGAATGTAAAAATGATAGATGGGGTACCCGTAGAACCTGACACTAGGCTGGCATACCCGTACATGGTACTTGAGAATGATTTGCTCTACCAGGTAGAGAAAAAAGGGGAAGACACTGTACAACGGTTAGTGGTACCAAAACCTTATCGGCGGAAGGTACTCGACCTGGCCCACGGGCATATAATGGGGGGACATCTGGGGGTACAGAAAACCACAGAAAGGATATCACATTGTTTTGTGTGGCCCGGTATACATAATGATGTGCGTAACTATTGTGAGTCCTGTCCAGAGTGCCAAATCTCCGCGCCTAAACCTCGGTTCTGTAGCCCTTTGGTACCCCTCCCTATCATAGAAGTCCCATTTGAGAGGATTGGGATGGATTTGGTTGGGCCCCTTCCCCGGTCCGCACGTGGACACCAACATATTCTCGTCATCGTGGACTATGCCACTCGTTACCCGGAAGCCATCCCTTTGCGTAACACAGCTACCAAGACGATTGCCAAGGAATTGGTACAAGTGTTTAGTCAGGTGGGAATTCCAAAACAGATACTCACCGACCAGGGGACTCCCTTTATGTCGAGGGTAATGAAGGAGCTCTGCCGACTCTTACAAATAGATCCGTTGCGTACATCTGCCTATCACCCCCAAACAGATGGCCTGGTTGAGCGGTTCAACAAAACCTTAAAACAGATGCTCCGGAAGGCGATAGACAAAGATGGGAAGAACTGGGATTACTTGTTACCCTACTTGCTGTTTGCCATTAGGGAAGTTCCCCAGTCTTCCACAGGCTTTTCGCCTTTCGAGCTGTTGTACGCCCGTCGTCCCCGTGGACTGTTGGACGTCGCAAAAGAGACCTGGGAAGGACAAGTGTCATGATATGTACTTTTGCCCTGTCGTGTTTTTGAATAATATGCCATTTGATGTATGTAACTGTTCTCTGGTTTCTATTAGCTGTAATATATGTATTTTCTTGTGCTGGAGAGTTTACCTGTAACAATGTCTCCTTCCCCCAATACTTGCAGCCCTAAGCTATAATGTAATTAAGCTTTGTAAACACCACTAGTGCAGAATAGCCATTCTTCCTCACAGCAGGTGGCTAGTCAAATGTACATACTACTTAGACTAAGTGGAGCCCACTAGTCTAGAATCTTCTGATGGACCCAACCATTGAATAGAAGGTGTGACCCCTACCCCCCTTCATGGGCGGATCCCAGGAGCTCAGACAATCCATTCTTATTTTGAGATCAGATGTGAGTTGACCTTTGAAGGAGAAGGAGTGGGGATTCTTAGCTGAGGCAAGACCCCATGTCCATCTGTGACTGCGGAAGCGAACGGGGCGAGACTTGAGCTGAGGACATATCTTGTCGTTCGTGGGATTGTTTTGTGATCCTTTGGACTCGTGTGGACTATTGTTTTGTTAGCTGGCACAAGGATTATTGGGACGTGCCCCCGAACCTGTTCCGTTGGACTAATTGTGGACTCTGTAGATCTACCTGCATGTGTTGTTCCAGCGTTCTGGATAATAAATCTGTGGAATCATCCCTTGGCCTGTTGTCCCTTCTTGCTCTGCCGTACACCCCGTCACAAACTGGTGGCAAGCAGCGGGATCAGAGCAGAAGGAATGGAGGACAATGGCCCAACATCGGGAACCAGCACCGCAGAGTACAAGAACTGGACTTTGGGGAGCCTACAATCAAAGGCCCGTGAAGTAGGAGTCCGTTTTAAAGGACTCTCCAAGGAGCAGCTAATTGAGGCTTTGGAAGGAGTTCGCCTACAAGATGACGCTGAGGAAGGATCCTCACAGCAAATGGAGGAAAGACTGCAGCCGGAGGTAAATACCCAAAAAAGTCAGTGGGTTGTGTGGTACGAGGAGGAGTTGGCATTGCTGGGAGAAGAGGCCACCATAGACGATAAGAGGGAGGCCATTCACAGAGCTCAGGAGATGGCATTGCTGGAGAGGCAGATCGCTTTGGAAACAGCTAGAAGCTCCAGACAGACTGTAACCCCAGCACCCACCATGAGGGAACTCCCCAGAGTGTCCCGCAAAGACTTCAAGCCCTTTAATGAGGCTGCAGGCGACATTGAGGGCTTCTTCCAGGACTTTGAGCATCAGTGTCGATTAATGGAAGTCCCGGAAAGGGAGCGAGTCCGACATCTGGTGGGGCTCTTAAGAGGGTGGAGCTGCCGAAGCCTATAGAGCTATGGGCCCTCGGGAGAACTGTGAGTATGCGGAGATTAAACAGACTATTCTAGAACATTATGCTGTGACGCCAGACACTTACAGGACTCAGTTCCGTACTTTAGCCTGTGATGGGGAAGTGTCTTTTAAGATATATGCTCATAGACTCAAACAAATATGTAATCGCTGGCTGGAGGCAGAGGAGGCCTTAACCTGGGAGACCTTCCTCCAGGTTATCCTAAAAGAGCAGTTTTACTTCAAGTGCCCTGCTGAGATCCGGGAATGGGTGCGTGAGAGGAGACCAGCGACAGTGGAAGAAGCTGCATCTCTCGCTGATGAGGCTCTCACCATCAAGCCTCAGTGGAGGGTTCTGTTGGAGGATGGAGAGAGGCCTACCAGCTCCACAACACCGGTGGCCCCCAGTTCTTCTGTCCCCATTGTTCCCCGTTCCTCTAAGCCACCACCTCATGCTGATACCCATGTAAATGTGCCTCCAGTTGCTTCTACTGCGTTTTCTGGAATACAACGAGGAGAGGAAGTAGCAGAGCGCAGGTGTTATGGTTGTGGGCATTCGGGGCATCTGCAGGCCTCATGCCCAGCCAGCCCATGGAGGAGTCGTCCTCAAACCCCTACAGCACCTTCAGGTGGGAGCCGGCCTCCAGGTTCCCTTACCCCTCGCCCAAGAGGACGCCTTGGATGGAGTGAGACCCAGCACAGATGCTATCGATGTGGGCAGCCGGGACATCTGCAAGCCTCCTGCCCAGCTGTTCAAATGAGGATTGATCCCGTACCCAGTCGTATTATTAATTATGTACAGCCAAGTGCCATGGAGGAAGACGTGTCACCACTACGTGAGGACTGGCCTAGTGCCTCACCCACCCATGTTGCACCACTAGGAGTTTATGGTGTGCGACCTGCAGCTATGACGACTTCTGCTCATCGAGGTAAGCACTTGCAGGAGGTCGTGCTGGATGGACAGAGACTTATTGGATTTTGTGACTCAGGGGCTTTCCTCACAGTGGCTGATCCCCGAGTGGTTCGGCCTGAGGCAATTCATAGAGGACCTGGGATTGTCATTAAACTGGCTGGTGGGCAATGGAGGACTATTCCCACAGCCGCTGTGGATCTGAACTTTGGTTTTGGGGTCAGGCGATGTGTGGTTGGGGTGATGGGTGGTCTGCCTGCAGATGTTCTCCTGGGCAATGATGTGGGAGAGCTACGATGCCAATTCATGGCTGCATGAAGCCACATGTAAGTTACGCTCTGCCTGTGTGTACTTAACCAGCGACCTGTAGAGGTCCCTAGTACGTACACAAATTGGGAGGGGAAGGGATTGTCATGATATGTACTTTTGCCCTGTCCTGTATTTGAATAATATGCCATTTGATGTATGTAACTGTTCTCTGGTTTCTATTAGCTGTAATATATGCATTTTCTTGTGCTGGAGAATTTACCTGTAACAATGTCTCCTTCCCCCAATACTTGCAGCCCTAAGCTATAATGTAATTAAGCTTTGTAAACACCACTAGTGCAGAATAGCCATTCTTCCTCACAGCAGGTGGCTAGTCAAATGTACATACTACTTAGACTAAGTGGAGCCCACTAGTCTAGAATCTTCTGATGGACCCAACCATTGAATAGAAGGTGTGACCCCTACCCCCCTTCATGGGCGGATCCCAGGAGCTCAGACAATCCATTCTTATTTTGAGATCAGATGTGAGTTGACCTTTGAAGGAGGAGGAGTGGGGATTCTTAGCTGAGGCAAGACCCCATGTCCATCTGTGACTGCGGAAGCGAACGGGGCGAGACTTGAGCTGAGGACATATCTTGTCGTTCATGGGATTGTTTTGTGATCCTTTGGACTCGTGTGGACTATTGTTTTGTTAGCTGGCACAAGGATTATCGGGACGTGCCCCCGAACCTGTTCCGTTGGACTAATTGTGGACTCTGTAGATCTACCTGCATGTGTTGTTCCAGCGTTCTGGATAATAAATCTGTGGAATCATCCCTTGGCCTGTTGTCCCTTCTTGCTCTGCCGTACACCCCGTCACAACAAGTCACTCCCTTTAAAACGGTGATCGACCATGTAACACAAATGCAGGACCGTATTGCCGCTGTGATGCCCATTGTTAAGGGCCATATGCTACAGGCCCAGGGAGCCCAGAGGCAAAGTTATGGTAGAGGCGCTAAGGTCCGTACATTTGCATCTGGGGATAGGGTGTTGATCCTGATCCCTACGGTAGATAGTAAATTTCTGGCGAAATGGCAGGGTCCCTTTGAGATCGTAGGTAGAGTTGGTGAAGTGAACTATAAAGTGTATCAGCCTGGTAAGAGAAAACCAGAACAGATTTATCATGTGAATCTGATAAAGCCCTGGAAAGACCGCTCTGCCCTAACGGCGTATCTGCCCCATCCGGTTTGCTCACCTACCGTACCGGAGGTGCAGATTGCCGAGACTCTCTCGGAACAACAAAAATCTGAGGTTAAGCAGTTTTTGTTACAGAACCGACAGTTTTTCTCGGAAAAACCTGGCCAGACTAAGCTGGTGAAACATGAGATTGTCACAGAACCTGGGGTCACAGTTCATGCGAAGCCCTACCGGATCCCGGAAGTGCGCCGTGAAGCCGTCTCCCGGGAAGTAATGGCAATGGTGGACTTAGGAGTCATTGAGGAGTCGCACAGCGCCTGGTCCAGTCCAATCGTGTTGGTACCTAAGCCGGATGGCTCCATCCGGTTTTGTAATGACTTTAGGAAACTGAATGCGGTTTCTAAATTTGGTGCGTACCCTATGCCCCGGGTCGATGAGTTAATCGACCGGCTTGGTAAAGCCCGATACATTACGACCCTGGATCTAACAAAGGGGTACTGGCAGATCCCTCTGGCAGAGGCGGCCAGAGAGAAGACGGCATTTGCTACACCGGAAGGTCTGTTCCAGTATGTCTACATGCCGTTTGGACTTCACGGAGCTCCAGCAACGTTCCAGAGATTGATGGATCGAGTCTTGAGGCCCCACAGGCAGTACGCTTCGGCCTACCTGGATGACATCGTAATTTACAGCATGGACTGGGAAACTCACCTCCGGAAGGTACAGGCAGTGATTGATGACCTACGAGACGCGGGCTTAACGGCGAACCCCAAGAAATGCCACATTGGACTTGAAGAAGCCCGCTACTTGGGCTACGTGATTGGCAGAGGAATGGTTAAACCACAGATCGACAAAATACAGGCAATTCAGGGCTGGCCGCAACCAGTGAACAAGAAACAAGTACAAGCTTTCCTGGGGATTGCCGGCTATTATCGCCGGTTCATACCCAATTTTGCAGCCATGGCTACCCCTTTGACGGACCTTACCAAAGGGAAGGGTTCCGTCATGGTAAAATGGACCTCGGCTGCTGAAGAGGCCTTCCACAGCCTGAAACGGGCTTTGTGCTCTCAGCCAGTACTAGTGGCTCCTGATTTCAGCGGCGAGTGTGTGGTGCAAACTGATGCCTCTGATACTGGTGTCGGAGCTGTACTTTCACAGGTGAGGGACGGAGTGGAACACCCGGTCCTCTACCTCAGCCGGAAACTGAATGTACATGAGCAGAGGTATGCCGTAGTTGAAAAAGAGTACCTAGCCATTAAATGGGCTCTCGACTCCCTCAAGTATTACCTGGTGGGTAGGAAGTTTAGGCTGGTCACGGACCATGCCCCTCTCAAGTGGATGCACCTACACAAGGACCGTAATAGTCGGGTAACCCGGTGGTTCCTTGCTCTGCAGGCGTACTCTTTTACGGTGGAGCACCGCCCCGGGATGCAGATGGGGAACGCTGATGCCCTGTCCCAAGTGCACTGTTTCAGGAGTGCTCTTGCTCGACCGGAGCGGTCTGAGCAAAGGGGGGGATATGTAAGAGTCATGTCGGTCTGGTAGTCGGGGGCAGATATATCTCACCCAGGTACTTGTCCTATGTGAGTTAGGCCGCTCCGTATCTTCAGGATACCGAGGGGTTAATAAGTGCAGGAATAAAGGATGACCAGCTGGGGGTTTCCGTCGTCAGCCTGGGGCACACAGATTGCCTGTCTGTGTGAGACAAACGGGAGTGAGAGCTGTGCTCAAGGACTATGTGTTGTTAGCTGGGTGGGAGAAGCCCCCCCTGTTGTTAGATAGCAACGTGTTGGTTTAGTTAGTGCCGGACAGGCTAGGATTTATTTTTATGTTTTGTTTTTTCTATGTTGCTTTCACTTTAATAAACCTGACCTAAGGTCAGCCAACTTGGAAACATGCTGTCGCCTCAGAATTCAATGCACAAACCACGTGACCTTTGACCCCAGCAAAGGCGATCCCGGAGTGTTTTGTTACATTGCCTATATGTAGAATCTTGAATTTCTCCTTGTTAAATACCATTCTATTGATGCCCATTGTTCAAGTTTATGTAGATCCTTCTGAATCCTTTATCTTTCTTTTCTAATGTTAGCTATCCCTCCTAACTTTGCATTATCTGCAAATTTGATTAGTTTACCTTCAGTTCCCTTATCCATACTAGTTATAAAAATGTTGAACAACACTGGGGCCAGGACAGAGCCTTGTGGTTCTCGACTTGAAGCATTCTTCCAAATGGATATGCAACCATTTATTACCACTCTTTCAGTACAATCACCGAGCAAGTTATGAATCCACCTAACCATAGCTTTGTCAGTCCCGTATTTGGTCATTTTTTTTCAATAAGGATAATATGAAGTTGAGATATACTATATCTACCACATTTCCCTGATCCACCCAGTCAGTGATTCCATCACAGAAGGAAATTAGATTAGTCTGGCATGACTTGTCTGCTACAAACCCATACTGGCTTTGGTTAATCACTGTATCTTTATCCACCCTTTTCATCCTGTAAAAAACCTATATCATCTTTGACTTTTCTTTTGCTTTTGACATATCCCTAAAATTCTTTTTTACTGCTTTTGGTCTCTCTTGCGAGCCTCACTTCGTTACTGGCTTTACCTTTTCTAACACTTGCCCTGCATTCCCTGCAGACAACATTATAGTCTTCTTTAGATATGCCCCCCACTTTCCATTTAATATACATTTATTCTTTCCTTTTTTACAAGTGTTTAAGTTCTGTACAAGTTCCCTCTAAAATGTAAAGTGCTGCCGAATATGTTGGTGCTATAGAAATTAAAAGTATTATTATTATTATAGCTTATTTCAGAGGCCAGTGGTCATGTCTTTTTCACCACTCCAGCTGGTGCATGGTATTGCACATAGTGATCTCATGTAAGTGTGCAGCTGCTCGACCATTGTACCCAATTCATCAAGCACCAAACAGACAGTCCCAGTGTTTGTTGCTTTCATAGGATATTACTAAATCAATACGTGTAACAACTGAGGGTAGACAATCTTACACACGTCAGTTCTTAGCCTCATTCTTGTTTTGTCGATTCAACAAAGCCATTGTTAAGTGCCATTTACTTCTATCAATTATTATTATGATACGTTTTTGCCCAAATTAATCTTTTTTCTTGATGTTTTTGAATTGTCAATGGCTGTCTTCCATGGCAGAGAGAAAATACAGTCTGCTTAAGGAATTATTTTGTGAATGCAGTGCCAACAGCCATACTTTGTGTGTTCCTGACTTGTCTTTGAGATTTTTAATGTACAGTCTTATTGCACTTCTAGTTTCAAGGACTTTATATATTATTAAAGTTGGTACTTTGCTTCTTTAAGTACAGAACATTGTTTCTTCTGATTATATGGTAGGAAAGGTAAAGACATTGTCCACTACTTAGTATAGGTCATCAATATCTGATCGGTTGGGGTCCAACACTGTGTCACGACTCGGTTGTTTAGTAACCCAGACCAGGGGCTCCTTCCTTGTCCCTAATGCTAGGTAATGCCCTAGCTCACCCTTTTCCCTGGGTTACTTCTGAAGGTGAAGATGCCAGGGCCACGTACCTTGCCTTATCTTCTGTATCCGCCCTCCATCTGTACCCAGGGAAGAGGGGAGCACCCGTGCACCGCAGTACGCCAACCAGACGAACAAGGTAACACAAACAGAGGCAACTGAAAATACCAGGCAAACAAATATTCACTCACATATAACAGAAGAATGCATTGGGGAAAAACCAAAGTAGGAGAAGGAAAGGGAATTATCACACTTACTAAACTAAGCAACAGTCACACATAAATCCATCAAACGCTATCTCATATAACCACTAAGGGTACTGTCACACAGTGGCACTTTGATCGCTACGACGGTACGATCCGTGACGTTCCAGCGATATCCATACGATATCGCAGTGTCTGACACGCTACTGCGATCAGGGACCCCGCTGAGAATCGTACGTCGTAGCAGATCGTTTGGAACTTTATTTCGTCGCTGGATCTCCCGCTGTCATCGCTGGATCGTTGTGTGTGACAGCGATCCAGCGATGCGTTCGCTTGTAACCAGGGTAAACATCGGGTTACTAAGCGTAGGGCCGTGCTTAGTAACCCGATGTTTACCGTGGTTACCAGTGTAAAAGTAAAAAAAAAAAAACGTACATACTCACATTCCGGTGTCCTTCAGGTCCCTTGCCGTCTGCTTCCCGCTCTGACTGACTCCCGGCCGGAATGTAAGAGCAGATCACAGCGGTGACGTCACCGCTGTGATCTGCTTTCACTTTACGGCGGCACTCAGTCAGAGCGGGAAGCAGACGGCAAGGGACCTGAAGGACACCGGAATGTGAGTATGTACGTTTTTTTTTTTTTTTACTTTTACGCTGGTAACCACGGTAAACATCGGGTTACTAAGCGCGGCCCTGCGCTTAGTAACCCGAAGTTTACCCTGGTTACCCGGGACCTCGGCATCGTTGGTCGCTGGAGAGCGGTCTGTGTGACAGCTCTCCAGCGACCACACAACGACTTTCCAACGATCACGGCCAGGTCGTATCGCTGGTCGTGATCGTTGGAAAGTTGCAGAGTGTGACAGTACCCTAAGTCCTATCCTCCCAGCCATGCAGCGAAATCTAGCTCTGAGGAAGTGTCAGTCAGGACCCAGATTATATAGGGGATATGAGTGGCTAACCGTGCTCAACTGAGAGCCCAGACTTCCAGAGCTCTCAACATGGCCGATTAACCCCTGTACTGCCAAAACAAATTTACACCATTTAAAAAAGAAGGTATAGAGCTTTCAGTTCAGGAGTAGGAGCCATAAGACGCTGTGGTTTTCTGGCTCCTCTCTGTCACGGTAAACCCGTGACACTCTGCATTCCCGCCAACCAGCTGCACTCAGTGTCTATGTCGGCGGATGCCTGCTGGAACTGCTCGATTGCAGAGCTGATCCACCTTCTGATAGTGGCTGCAGCAGGGTATTACACATCAATCTCCTATTCAAATCAAAAGGCGGTAGATGTGCAGTCCCCTGCTGTGGCCACTATCAGAAGATGGACCAGCTCCGCAATTGAGCAGTTTCGGCCTTCAACACCAAGAACAGTTGATCGGTAGGTGTGCTAGTTGTTGGTCCCTGACCGATCAGACATTGATGACCTATCCTAAGGATAAGTCATCAATGAAAAAGTAGTGGACAACCTCTTTAAAGGAGTTTTTAATTTTCATATGTTGTTCCAGCCAACTACATAGTTGTAAAACAACAAGCATAGATAGTACTCACCCTCCCTGGGTCCAGCACTGGCTCTCCACCGCTACCCTCATGTCCGTGTTTTGACTGCAGCAGTGACATCACTTTGATAGCGCACATCACCGCTTCTACAACTTATTGAGATTGGCGGCTGTGCTAATGGATGGCACAAGGTAGACAATTGGCTATAGTCATCACATGCCCATTTTATTACTGCAATAGAGAATGGTGCGGGACCAGTAAATATATATCTATATAATATGGTACTGGTAAAAAGTTAAAGGGAATCTGTGCCTATTAAAGTAAAAGAGCCTTCTTCAGCAGCACTAAGGCTGCATTCTGTGAAGCTGGCTCTTATATTTATTATCCCTAGGAATGCTGAAATAATGACTTTTATAAATTTCCTGCCATACCTCTATTGAGTCAGGGAGGTATGTTTCGCAGCCGTCCATCATCCCCCCTCTGGCCTCCGGGTGCCATCTCCTCTCTTTGTCGTGACGTCACCGGTGCCTTTGAGTAGCGGATGCCCCAGATCCTGCCCCGCACTGCGGGGCTGGGAATCTGGCACCTGCGCTGTGGAGCTGTGCACCGTGCTCCATTGAAGAGAGTGCCAATGTCTCGCGAGATTTGTGAAGTCTCGCGAGATTTGTGAAGTCTCGCGAGATTTTGGCACGGTGACCCGCTCTCCACTGCGCAAGGCGCCAGATTCCCAGCCCCGCAGCGTTCCTAGGGATAATAAACATAAGAGCCACCTTTACAGAATGCAGTCTTAGTGCTCCTGAAGGTGGCTCTTTTACTTTAATAGGCCCTGGGGTGGGGACACCAAGAAATAGGGAGCAGTTTGATCACCAAATCAAAGTACCATATGATCCTATCCCACACCTCTTGTCCCCCCATTATCAATGCTGGCTCCGCTTCCCAAACTTCCGGACCATGGAAGTTAGGACACTCCTAGTGTAAGGACTGGCCAATTTTTCACTCCAGCCCTCATTTATTTATTTATTATTTTTTTTCTCTCTATGTCCTTTATCGTATTTCCTTGCTAGTACCGTACCCTAGTGGTACTTTAAAAAAAAAATAAAAAAAAATCATATGGTACTGTGATTTGGTGAACAAACTGCTCCCTATTTTTTGGTGCAGATGTAGACTAATATTGAGCATCTTTTGGAGCCATCTTTGAATACCTTGTTTATTTTTACTATTATACACGCATTTTTGTATTGAGGTTTTTGGGGATTTGTGGTGTGATTAATCCTTGCCCCCATATCAGGGCATGGTTTCTGTATAGGTATCTTTTCTGTGTTTTTTAAATGTTTTTAATGTCTTTTGTGCTGTGTGTCATTTTTCTACCAATAAAGCATTGAATTTTTATATTTGGTGTGAGGTGTTCCCATCTATATGGGCATGATCTTTTCTCAATTTTGCTATGTCTTTTTCCAAGCCCATGGTGAACTCTCCTGTTTGAATTGATATGCGGTGCCCTCCTGTTTCTTCATTAAGGGGATATAAAGCTGTCATCAGAGTGAAAGGGGGCACTTTGAGGAATCTAATGTTTAACATATATTTTGGTTTGTGGCACATCAGTTTCTTTGCTCCTTGGTTCTATATGTGTTCAGTTGTGGTTTTGATGTCAACAGTCTTGAATATATGATGTGCACATTCAAATAAGAAAAAGGAGAGCTATTACGTTGCAAACTACCGTAATTGTCATCTCCTTAGGCAGAGCGGTGCTAGGACCCTGCACAGCATATAGGTAACAGATTTTTTAATGCTCTAAATTTTTTATTATTTTATAATTAATGGACTGTTTGTGTTGTCTACAATATGTCATCACTGCAACACTGGGCTCAGTGGTGATGCAGAGGTAGACAGCACCAGACCACTGAGGTCAGTGATTGGCAGCAGTGATCACGTTGTAGACAGGACAGCTGTAGCCTCACAGGGAGCATGGGCAGCAGCGAGGAGGTGCTAATTGGGCAGCAGGGGTTTCTACAAGTGAATAATGATTATTGAATACATTATCTGGTTGTGGCCTATTTATGTATGAAATCCCTTTAATTGTTATTTAATCTGTTGCCATTCAACTTTGGCTTTTATTGTTTGTTAGAAGAACTGATGGAAAAATACATATGTATGTGTCTTTAGAAAGTCTGATGGAAGCCAGGGATCTGGTTGGAACACTGTCAACATCTGTGAATAGCTATCTTTATAGAGCAAAATTGAAGTCTTTGTGACGGACAAGTATCCCTGTGGATCAATTATCCCTCTTGTCTCCCAATCAGCAGTTTGGTTTGTCCCAGATTAATCAAAAACCCAAAATTGCTCTAAAATAGAATACATAATGCTGTGTAGCTGCAGTTACTTTATTCCGGATGCTTCCCATTAACAATAATAGATAAACAGCAGTTTTACATGTATATAAAACGCTGCAGAATAGAGCCCTTGAGGTCTAAAAAGCAGTCAGAATCTATTAAGATAACAGCACACAGAAGAGCAACTTGTGTGCATCACGTAAAGCTGCTGGAGCGCTAAATGCTACTGTAATAGATGTTTTACAGTATCGCCAGCCAGTTTTATTGGACAAAGTGTAATTGGGAACCCAGTGCACCCAGTTTTATGACATGAAAACTATATATACAATTGTAGCGTTTTACTAAGTTGGCTTCATTTCATAACGCGACTGTGTTTTAGCATTTTAGGCACCAGTTAAAAGAGATACCAGTCAGCATTCTTTTTCATCTAATATATAATTGCCTAGAATACTACTTCCTGCAATTTGTGCCAACTTCCGTGGCTTTGTCCGGAGCTAATGTCCGGAGCTAATGTCCGGAGCTAATGTCCGGAGATAATGTCCGGAGCTAATGTCCGGAGCTAATGTCCGGAGATAAGTGACGTCACCAGTGTCCTACACCCAGGCAGAGCACAGGGGCCCCAGGCAGCATATGGGGCCCCAGGCAGAGCACAGTGGCCCCAGGCAGAGCACAGGGGCCCCAGGCAGCATATGGGGCCCCAGGCAGAGCACAGTGGTCCCAGGCAGAGCACAGGGGCGCCAGGCAGCCTATGGGGCCCCAGGCAGAGCACAGTGGCCCCAGGCAGAGCACAGGGGCCCCAGGCAGCATATGGGGCCCCAGGCAGAGCACAGGGGCCCCAGGCAGCATATGGGGCCCCAGGCAGAGCAAGTTGCCCCAGGCAGAGCACAGGGGCCCCAGGCAGAACATGGGGCCCCAGGCAGAGCACAGGGGCCCCAGGCAGAGCACAGGGGCCCCAGGCAGCATATGGGGCCCCAGGCAGAGCACAGGGGCCCCAGGCAGCATATGGGGCCCCAGGCAGAGCACAGTGGCCCCAGGCAGAACATGGGGCCCCAGGCAGAGCACAGGGGCCCCAGGCAGAGCACAGGGGCCCCAGGCAGCATATGGGGCCCCAGGCAGAGCACAGGGGCCCCAGGCAGCATATGGGGCCCCAGGCAGAGCACAGTGGCCCCAGGCAGCATATGGGGTCCCAGGCAGAGCACAGTGGTCCCAGGCAGAGCACAGGGGCCCCAGGCAGCTTATGGGGCCCCAGGCAGAGCACAGTGGCCCCAGGCAGAACATGGGGCCCCAGGCAGAGCACAGGGGCCCCAGGCAGAACATGGGGCCCCAGGCAGAGCACAGTGGTCCCAGGCAGAGCACAGGGGCCCCAGGCAGCCTATGGGGCCCCAGGCAGAGCACAGTGGCCCCAGGCAGAACATGGGGCCCCAGGCAGAGCACAGGGGCCCCAGGCAGAGCACAAGGGCCCCAGGCAGCATATGGGGCCCCAGGCAGAGCACAGTGGTCCCAGGTAGAGCACAGGGGCCCCAGGCAGCCTATGGGGCCCCAGGCAGAACACAGGGGCCCCAGGCAGCATATGGGGCCCCAGGCAGAGCACAGGGGCCCCAGGCAGCATATGGGGCCCCAGGCAGAGCACAGGGGCCCCAGGCAGAGCACAGGGGCCCCAGGCAGAGCACAGGGGCCCCAGGCAGCATATGGGGCCCCAGGCAGAGCACAGGGGCCCCAGGCAGCATATGGGGCCCCAGGCAGAGCACAGGGGCCCCAGGCAGCATATGGGGCCCCAGGCAGAGCACAGTGGCCCCAGGCAGAACATGGGGCCCCAGGCAGAGCACAGGGGCCCCAGGCAGAGCACAGGGGCCCCAGGCAGCATATGGGGCCCCAGGCAGAGCACAGGGGGCCCCAGGCAGAGCACAGGGGCCCCAGGCAGCATATGGGGCCCCAGGCAGAGCACAGTGGCCCTAGGTAGCATATGGGGCCCCAGGCAGAGCACAGTGGCCCCAGGCAGAGCACAGGGGCCCCAGGCAGCATATGGGGCCCCAGGCAGAGCACAGTGGTCCCAGGCAGAGCACAGGGGCCCCAGGCAGCTTATGGGGCCCCAGGCAGAGCACAGTGGCCCCAGGCAGAACATGGGGCCCCAGGCAGAGCACAGGGGCCCCAGGCAGAGCACAGGGGCCCCAGGCAGCCTATGGGGCCCCAGGCAGAGCACAGTGGTCCCAGGTAGAGCACAGGGGCCCCAGGCAGCCTATGGGGCCCCAGGCAGAACACAGGGGCCCCAGGCAGCATATGGGGCCCCAGGCAGAGCACAGGGGCCCCAGGCAGCATATGGGGCACCAGGCAGAGCACAGTGGCCCCAGGCAGAGCACAGGGGCCCCAGGCAGAACATGGGGCCCCAGGCAGAGCACAGGGGCCCCAGGCAGAGCACAGGGGCCCCAGGCAGCATATGGGGCCCCAGGCAGAGCACAGCGATATTTTGGACCACTGTGCGGTGTTTCAGACCCCCTGTGTGATGTCTGGGGCCCTGTTCTTAAGTATATTAAAGATTAAAGTAACGTATATTAAAGTATATTATAGATCAAATTTGACACGTTTATGAGCACCATTGAGTGATATACTCAAGAATGACATAATTTTTCAACATTTTATGGTTTCAAACTGTAAACACTCAGAGTTTTTTTTACTTCAACCAGAAAACCTTAACGGTTCATAAAAAACTTGACTGTTCAGGATATGATAAAAGTCATAGTATTCTGAATCTTTAACTTATAAAGATACCTTTACGTGGGGTGATTATTGGTTCCAGAGAGGCTTTCGGCCGATAATCGTACACATGGCTGGTGACAGGACAATCTAATATATAATTGCCTAGAATACTACTTCCTGCAATTTGTGCCAACTTCCGTGGCTTTGTCCGGAGCTAATGTCCGGAGATAATGTCCGGAGCTAATGTCCGGAGCTAATGTCCAGAGATAAGTGACGTCACCAGTGTCCTACACCCAGGCAGAGCACAGTGGCCCCAGGCAGAGCACAGGGGCCCCAGGCAGAACATGGGGCCCCAGGCAGAGCACAGGGGCCCCAGGCAGAGCACAGGGGCCCCAGGCAGCATATGGGGCCCCAGGCAGAGCACAGGGGCCCCAGGCAGCATATGGGGCCCCAGGCAGAGCACAGTGGCCCCAGGCAGAGCACACACCAAATCGGAGGCCGAGGGGCCCCGCCAACCAAATCGGAGGCCGAGGAGCCCCGCCCACCAAATCGAAGGCCGAGCGGCCCCGCCCACCAAAGCGGAGGCCGAGGGGCCCGGCCCCGCCCACCAAAGCGGAGGCCGAGGGGCCCCGACCACCACATCGGAGGCCGAGGGTCCCCGCCCACCAAATCGGAGACCGAGGGTCCCCGCCCACCAAATCGGAGGCCGAGGGTCCCCGCCCACCAAATCGGAGGCCGAGGGTCCCCGCCCAGCAAATCGGAGGCCGAGGGTCCCCGCCCACCAAATCGGAGGCCGAGGGTCCCCGCCCACCAAATCTGAGGCCGAGGGTCCCGGCCCACCAAATCGGAGGCCGAGGGTCCCCGCCCACCAAATCGAAGGCCGAGGGGCCCCGCCCACCAAATCGGAGGCCGAGGGTCCCCGCCCACCAAATCGGAGGCCGAGGGTCCCCGCCCACCAAATCGGAGGCCGGGGGTCCTCGCCCTCCAAATCGGAGGCCGAGGGGCCCCGCCCACCAAATCTGAGGCCGAGGGTCCCCGCCCACCAAATTGGAGGCCGAGGGTCCCCGCCCACCAAATCGGAGGCCGAGGGTCCCCGCCCACCAAATCGGAGGCCGAGGGTCCCCGCCCACCAAATCGGAGGCCGAGGGTCCACCCCATCCAAATCGGAGGCCGAGGGGCCCCGCCCACCAAATCGGAGGCCGAGGGGCCCCGCCCACCAAAGCGGAGGCCGAGGGTCCCCGCCCACCAAATCGGAGGCCGAGGGTCCCCGCCCACCAAATCGGAGGCCGAGGGTCCCCGCCCACCAAATCGGAGGCCGAGGGTCCCCGCCCACCAAATCGGAGGCCGAGGGTCCCCGCCCACCAAATCGGAGGCCGAGGGGCCCCACCAACCAAATCGGAGGCCGAGGAGCCCCGCCCACCAAATCGAAGGTCGAGGGGCCCCGCCCACGAAAGCGGAGGCCGAGGGTCCCCGCACACCAAATCGGAGGCAGAGGGACCCCGCCCACCAAATCGGAGGCCGAGGGGCCCCGCCCACCAAAGCGGAGGCCGAGGGTCCCCGACCACCAAATCGGAGGCCGAGGGTCCCTGCCCACCAAATCGGAGGCCGAGGGTCCCCGCCCACCAAATTGGAGGCCGAGGGTCCCCACCCACCAAATTGGAGGCCGAGGGTCCCCACCCACCAAATCGGAGGACGAGGGGCCCCACCAACCAAATCGGAGGCCGAGGAGCCCCGCCCACCAAAAGTAAGTGCGGCCCCAAAAGTAAGTGCGCCCCCGGGTGCAAAAGTAAGTGCGCCCCCGGGTGCAAAAGTAAGTGCGCCCCCGGGTGCAAAAGTAAGTGCGCCCCCGGGTGCAAAAGTAAGTGCGCCCCCGGGTGCAAAAGTAAGTGCGCCCCCGGGTGCAAAAGTAAGTGCGCCCCCGGGTGCAAAAGTAAGTGCGCCCCCGGGTGCAATAGTATGCGCCCCCGGGTGCAATAGTAAGTGCGCCCCCGGGTGCAAAAGTAAGTGCGCCCCCGGGTGCAAAAGTAAGTGCGCCCCCGGGTGCAAAAGTAAGCGCGCCCTCGGCCCCGGGTGCAAAAGTAAGCGCGCCCCCCAGTCCCGTGTGTGAAAAGTGCTGCTGTAAAGCTGGTAGCGCTGTTCAAGCACCATGTATTTCCTTCAGGAAATGCCCATCTAATATATAATTGCCTAGAATACTACTTCCTGCAATTTGTGCCAACTTCCGTGGCTTTGTCCGGAGCTAATGTCCGGAGATAATGTCCGGAGCTAATGTCCGGAGATAATGTCCGGAGCTAATGTCCGGAGCTAATGTCCAGAGATAAGTGACGTCACCAGTGTCCTACACCCAGGCAGAGCACAGTGGCCCCAGGCAGAGCACAGGGGCCCCAGGCAGAACATGGGGCCCCAGGCAGAGCACAGGGGCCCCAGGCAGAGCACAGGGGCCCCAGGCAGCATATGGGGCCCCAGGCAGAGCACAGGGGCCCCAGGCAGCATATGGGGCCCCAGGCAGAGCACAGTGGCCCCAGGCAGAGCACACACCAAATCGGAGGCCGAGGGGCCCCGCCAACCAAATCGGAGGCCGAGGAGCCCCGCCCACCAAATCGAAGGTCGAGGGGCCCCGCCCACGAAAGCGGAGGCCGAGGGTCCCCGCACACCAAATCGGAGGCAGAGGGACCCCGCCCACCAAATCGGAGGCCGAGGGGCCCCGCCCACCAAAGCGGAGGCCGAGGGTCCCCGACCACCAAATCGGAGGCCGAGGGTCCCTGCCCACCAAATCGGAGGCCGAGGGTCCCTGCCCACCAAATCGGAGGCCGGTCCCTGCCCACCAAATCGGAGGCCGAGGGTCCCCACCCACCAAATCGGAGGACGAGGGGCCCCACCAACCAAATCGGAGGCCGAGGAGCCCCGCCCACCAAAAGTAAGTGCGGCCCCAAAAGTAAGTGCGCCCCCGGGTGCAAAAGTAAGTGCGCCCCCGGGTGCAAAAGTAAGTGCGCCCCCGGGTGCAAAAGTAAGTGCGCCCCCGGGTGCAAAAGTAAGTGCGCCCCCGGGTGCAAAAGTAAGTGCGCCCCCGGGTGCAAAAGTAAGTGCGCCCCCGGGTGCAAAAGTAAGTGCGCCCCCGGGTGCAATAGTAAGTGCGCCCCCGGGTGCAATAGTAAGTGCGCCCCCGGGTGCAAAAGTAAGTGCGCCCCCGGGTGCAAAAGTAAGTGCGCCCCCGGGTGCAAAAGTAAGCGCGCCCTCGGCCCCGGGTGCAAAAGTAAGCGCGCCCCCCAGTCCCGTGTGTGAAAAGTGCTGCTGTAAAGCTGGTAGCGCTGTTCAAGCACCATGTATTTCCTTCAGGAAATGCCCATCTAATATATAATTGCCTAGAATACTACTTCCTGCAATTTGTGCCAACTTCCGTGGCTTTGTCCGGAGCTAATGTCCGGAGATAATGTCCGGAGATAATGTCCGGAGCTAATGTCCGGAGATAAGTGACGTCACCAGTGTCCTACACCCAGGCAGAGCACAGGGGCCCCAGGCAGCATATGGGGCCCCAGGCAGAGCACAGGGGCCCCAGGCAGCATATGGGGCCCCAGGCAGAGCACAGTGGTCCCAGGCAGAGCACAGGGGCCCCAGGCAGCCTATGGGGCCCCAGGCAGAGCACAGTGGCCCCAGGCAGAGCACAGGGGATTCAGCATATGGGGCCCCAGGCAGAATATGGGGCCCCAGGCAGAGCACAGGGGCCCCAGGCAGAGCACAGGGGCCCCAGGCAGAACATGGGGCCCCAGGCAGAGCACAGGGGCCCCAGGCAGCATATGGGGCCCCAGGCAGAGCACAGGGGCCCCAGGCAGCATATGGGGCCCCAGGCAGAGCACAGTGGCCCCAGGCAGAGCACAGGGGCCCCAGGCAGCATATGGGGCCCCAGGCAGAGCACAGTTGTCCCAGGCAGAGCACAGGGGCCCCAGGCAGCTTATGGGGCCCCAGGCAGAGCACAGTGGCCCCAGGCAGAACATGGGGCCCCAGGCAGAGCACAGGGGCCCCAGGCAGAACATGGGGCCCCAGGCAGAGCACAGGGGCCCCAGGCAGAGCACAGGGGCCCCAGGCAGCATATGGGGCCCCAGGCAGAGCACAGGGGCCCCAGGCAGCATATGGGGCCCCAGGCAGAGCACAGTGGCCCCAGGCAGAGCACAGGGGCCCCAGGCAGCATATGGGGCCCCAGGCAGAGCACAGTGGTCCCAGGCAGAGCACAGGGGCCCCACGCAGCCTATGGGGCCCCAGGCAGAGCACAGTGGCCCCAGGCAGAACATGGGGCGCCAGGCAGAGCACAGGGGCCCCAGGCAGCATATGGGGCCCCAGGCAGAGCACAGTGGTCCCAGGTAGAGCACAGGGGCCCCAGGCAGCCTATGGGCCCCCAGGCAGAGCACAGGGGCCCCAGGCAGCATATGGGGCCCCAGGCAGAGCACAGGGGCCCCAGGCAGCATATGGGGCCCCAGGCAGAGCACAGTGGCCCCAGGCAGAGCACAGCGGCCCCAGGCAGAACATGGGGCCCCAGGCAGAGCACAGGGGCCCCAGGCAGAGCACAGGGGCCCCAGGCAGCATATGGGGCCCCAGGCAGAGCACAGGGGCCCAGGCAGCATATGGGGCCCCAGGCAGAGCACAGCGATATTTTGGACCACTGTGCGGTGTTTCAGACCCCCTGTGTGATGTCTGGGGCCCTGTTCTTAAGTATATTAAAGATTAAAGTAACGTATATTAAAGTATATTATAGATCAAATTTGACACGTTTATGAGCACCATTGAGTGATATACTCAAGAATGACATAATTTTTCAACATTTTATGGTTTCAAACTGTAAACACTCAGAGTTTTTTTTACTTCAACCAGAAAACCTTAACGGTTCATAAAAAACTTGACTGTTCAGGATATGATAAAAGTCATAGTATTCTGAATCTTTAACTTATAAAGATACCTTTACATGGGGTGATTATTGGTTCCAGAGAGGCTTTCGGCCGATAATCGTACACATGGCTGGTGACAGGACAATACAATATAAACGTTCAAAGGTAAACACTGATAACATTAAAATCTAATATATAATTGCCTAGAATACTACTTCCGGCAATTTGTGCCAACTTCCGTGGCTTTGTCCGGAGATAATGTCCGGAGATAAGTGACGTCACCAGCGTCCTACACCCGCTCAGGGTGGACAAAGATATATGCCTTCGTGGTGCGCGGCACTTTTCTGATTGGTTGCCGCCTGCCGCAAGCGACCAATCAGAAATGTGCCGTACTGTCAAGAATTGTCAAGAGCTGGTGAGTGCAGCCATTTTTTGTTCTTTCTTACTATTATTTATTAATTGTATTATTCTTACATTTGAATAAATAAAGTATATATGGATTCTAGACTCCCGATTCTTTAGAATCGGGCTGCCATCTAGTACAGCATAAAAAATTGGCACTTATACAGTTTGGCTGTGTCGTAGTGTTTGCTGTATTATTTGCACTATTAGGTGCACTTTTCCCCCCCAAAAAATGTGAGGAAAATGGGGGGTGCGTCTTATAGTTGGAATGCAGGCTTACCAGCAGTGGTGTGGCGGCAGGGGTGCGGCGGCGGCAGAGTTGCGGGGATGATGAGGCGCAGTGAGCGGTATGGCGTGAGCAGGGTCCCTTCCACAGGTGAGGTGACGCAGCGGCCCGGTATCCAAGGTAAGCAGCAGAGCCTGGTGAATCATGGCTTTATCGGTGGCGGCGACCATTTTCCTGAGGCCGCACGTGCGCAGATGGAGTGCTCTGCTTTCCAGGACTTCAGGAAAATGGCCGCGGGAGGCCGCGTGTGCGCAGATGGAGATCGCGGTGGCCATTTTCCTGAAGCCAAGATCTAAATCTGCGAACTCGGCTTCAGGAAAATGGCCGCCGCGATCTCCATCAGCGCACGCGTGGCCTCCACGGCCATTTTCCTGAAGCCCCGGGAAGCAGAGCACTTCATCTGCGCACGCGCGGCCTCAGGAAGATGGCCGCTGCCACCGATAAAGCCATGATTCACTCGGCTCTGCTGCTTACCTTGGATACCGTGCCGCTGCGTCACCTCACCTTTGGAAGGGACCCTGCTCACGCCATACCGCTCACTGTGCCTCATCATCCCCGCACCTCTGCCGCCGCCACAGCACTGCTGCAACCCCCCCCCATGGACACCAGGCCGTGGCGTCGCCCACCTAAACAGGAAGGGACCCTGCTCAGGTGCACGCCATATCGCCCACCGCATCACCGCACCTCTGCCGACATTATGCCTCCTGTGACCCTGCTCTGCCACCGCCAGCCCTCAGGTAGATACTGTAAATTCGGACAATAAGACGGACCCCCATCTTATAAAAAATCTTTTTTTCTGCAATTTTCACCACCCCAAATTTGGGGTGCATCTTATGGTCCGGTGCGTCTTATAGTCCGAAAAATACGGTAATTGTTTGTATATGAATCCAGGGCTAGTGCAGAATCCTAGAATGTTAGAGTTAGAAGGGACCTCCAGAGTTATAGTGTCCAACCTCCTGCTCAATGCAGGATCCACTAAACCCTCTCCGACAGATGACTGTCCAGCCTCTGTTTGAAGACTTCCATTGAAGGAGAACTCGCCACCTCTCGTGGCAGCCTGTTCGACTCATTGATCTCCCTCACTGTCACAAAGTTTTTTCTAATATCTAATCTGTGTCTCCTCCCATTCAGCTTTAGTTTAATTGTTTCTTGTGTTTCCATGTTGAAATGAGAATAAGGATGTTTTCACTACACTGTGACATCTCTTCAGTTATTTGTAGACAGCTATTAAGTCTCCTCTTAGCCTTTTTTTGCAAGCTAAACATTCCCAGATCCTTTAACCGTTCCTCGTAGGACATACTTTGCAGTCTGCTCACCATCCCGGTAGCTCTTCTCTGAATTTGGTCGAGTTTTTCGATGTATTTTTTTTAAAATGTGCTGCCCAGAACTGTACACAGTATCCCAGATGATGTCTGACCAAGGAGGAGTAGAGGGAGAGATAATTACTTCACGTGATCTAAACTTCTTCTTAATATATCCCAGAATTTTTTGCAGCTGCATCACACTGTTTACTCATGTGTAGTGTATGATCTATTAGTATGTGCAAGTCTTTTTCACACTTGCTTTGTCTTAGTTCTATTCTTCCGGTGCTATAGATGTGATTTAAGTTTTTTCTTGCATAGGTATAGAATCTTGCAGAGAAAATTTTTCTCTGTTAAATACCATTCTATTTGTTACTGCCCTTTGTTCAATCTTATCTATATACTTCTAAACTCTTTGTTTTCTCTAGTGTTAAGGTACCTTCACACTAAACAACTTTCCAACGAGAACGACAACGATCCGTGATGTTGCAGCGTCCTGGATAGCGATCTCGTTGAGTTTGACACGCAGCAGCGATCTGGATCCCGCTGTTATATCGCTGGTCGGAGCTAGAAGTCTGGAACTTTATTTGGTCGTCAGGTCGGCGTGTTTCGTCGTGTTTGACAGCAAAAGCAACGATGTCAGCAATGTTTTTACATGGAGCGTGAACGATAAGTGAGCCGCCGTTACGTCACTGGATCGCTCCTGCATCGTTCTGGAGTTGCTGTGTTTGACGTCTCTACAGCGACCTAACAGCGACGCTCCAGCGATCTAGTTTAGGTCGGATTGTTGTCTATATCGCTGGAGCGTCGCTTAAGGTACCGTCACACTAAGCGACGCTGCAGCGATATCGCTGTTTGGTCGCTGGAGAGCTGTCACACAGACCGCTCTCCAGCGACCAACGATGCCGAGGTCCCTGGGTAACCAGGGTAAACATCGGGTTGCTAAGCGCAGGGCCGCGCTTAGTAACCCGATGTTTACCCTTGTTACCAGTGTAAAATGTAAAAAAACAAACAGTACATACTCACCTTCGCGTCCCCCGGCGTCCGCTTTCTGCACTGACTGAGCGCCGGCCCTAACAGCAGAGCGGTGACGTCACCGCTGTGC
The DNA here is from genome assembly GCF_051348905.1 of Ranitomeya variabilis. Taxonomy (NCBI): domain Eukaryota; kingdom Metazoa; phylum Chordata; class Amphibia; order Anura; family Dendrobatidae; genus Ranitomeya; species Ranitomeya variabilis. Next base: position 748,667,324 of record NC_135233.1, read on the forward strand.
TGTGCTTTCACTTTAGGGCCGGCGCTCAGTCAGTGCAGGAAGCGGACGACGGGGGACGCGAAGGTGAGTATGTACTGTTTGTTTTTTTACATTTTACACTGGTAACCAGGGTAAACATCGGGTTACTAAGCGCGGCCCTGCGCTTAGTAACCCGATATTTACCCTGGTTACCATTGTAAAACATCGCTGGTATCGTTGCTTTTGCTGTCAAACACAACGATACACGGCGATCTGACGACCAAATAAAGTTCTGAACTTTAATCAACGACCAGCGATATCACAGCGGGATCCAGATCGCTGCTGCGTGTCAAACACAACGATATCGCTATCCAGGACGCTGCAACGTCACGGATCGCTAGCGATATCGTTTAGTGTGAAGGTACCTTTAGTGTAACGGTACCTTTATCTATCCCTCCTAGCTTTGCTTTGTCTGCCAATTTGATTAGTGTACTTTCAGTTCTCTTATCTAGATCACTTATAAAAATATTGAGCAACACTGGGGCCAGGATACAGCCTTGTGGTATCCCACTTAACCCCTTAACGACCGCCGATACGCCTTTTAACGGCGGCCGCTAAGGGTACTTAAACCACAGCGCCGTTAATTAACGGCGCTGTGGAAAAAGTGAATAGCGCCCCCCAGAGTCGGATTTTCTCTGGGGTCTCGGTTGCCGAGGGTAGCCGAGACCCCAGAGAACATGATTCGGGGGGTTTTTACCGACCCCCGAGTTGCGATCGCCGGTAATTAACCGTTTACCGGCTGTCGCAACAAAAAAAAAAGAAACGCGATTTGCCATTTAATTTCTCTGTCCTCCGATGTGATCGCACATCGGAGGACAGAGAAATAGTGTCCCCGATGGCCCCCAATAGCCCCCCAATACTCACCTATCTCCCCCGGTGCTCCTCGTGGCTCCCGATGGGCGCCGCCATCTTTTTTCCGGGAAAAAATGGTGGCCGCATGCGTAGTGCGCCCGCCGCCCGGCACCCGGAATATCTTTGGGGTCTCGGCTGCCGGGGGTAGCCGAGACCCCAAAGAACATGATCGGGGTCGGTTTTTACCGACCCCTGTTTTGCGATCGCCGGTAATTAACTGTTTACCGGCGACCGCAAAAAAAAAAAAAAAAAGCGATCTGTAATTCTCTGTCCTCTGATGTGATCGCACATCAGAGGACAGAGAAACAGGGGGATTCGGGGACCCTATCATACTCACCCGGTGTCCCCGGGTCCTCCTGCGTCTCCTCTTGCCGGCCGGCTTCTTCCTCTGCAAAGAAAATGGCGGGCGCATGCGCAGTGCGCCCGCCATCTGCTGCCATCTGCCGGCCGGCAGGAGAGACGGGTTGGGGCTAAAATTAGGGTTAGGGCTAGGGTTAGGGTTAGGGCTAGGGTTAGAGCTAGGGTTGGGGCTAAATTTAGGGTTAGGGCTAGGGTTAGGGTTAGGCTACTTTCACACTAGCGTTTTTTGGCTTCCGTCGCAATGCGTCGTTGGAGAAAAAACGCATCCTGCAAAAGTGCTTGCAGGATGCGTTTTTTTCTCCATTGACTTGCATTAGCGACACATTGCGACGGATTGCCACACGTCGCATCCGTCATGCGACGGATGCGTCGTGCTTTGGCGGACCGTCGGCACAAAAAAACATGTAACTTTTTTTGTGACGACAGTCCGCCAAAACACAACGGATCCAGTGCACGATTATCCGTCGGTAATACAAGTCTATGGGCAAAAAAGGCATCCTGTGGGCACATTTGCAGGATCCGATTTTGGTCCAAAACGACGGATTGTGACGGATGCCACACGACGCAAGTGTGAAAGTAGCCTTAGGGTTGGGGCTAAAGTTAGGGCTAGGGTTAGGGTTAAATTTAGGGTGAGGATTGGGGCTAAAGTTAGGGTTAGGGCTAGGGTTGGGGCTAAAATTAGGGTTAGGGTTGGGGCTAAAGTTAGGGATAGAGTTGGGATTAGGGTTAGGGTTTGGATTAGTGTTGGTATTAGGGTTACGGTTGGGATTAGGGTTACGTTTGGGATTAGGGTTAGGTTTGAGGTTAGGGTTGATTAGGGTTAGGGGTGTGTTGGATTTAGGGTTTTGATTAGGGTTATGGTTAGAGTTGAGATTAGGGCTGTTTTGGGGTTAGGGTTGTGATTATCGTTAGGGTTGTGATTAGGATTATGGATCAGGTTGAGATTAGGGTTAGGGGTGTGTTGGAGTTAGGGTTGGAGTTAGAATTGGGGGGTTTCCACTGTTTTGGTACATCAGGGGGTCTCCAAACACGACAGACAATTTTGCGCTAAAAAAGTCAAATGGTGCTCCCTCCCTTCTGAGCTCTGCCGTGCGCCCAAGCAGTGGTTTACCCCCACATATGGGGCATCAGCGTACTCGAGATAAATTGGACAACAACTGTTGTTGGGGTCCAATTTCTCCTATTACCCTTGTGAAAATAAAAACTTGGGGGCTAAAAATCTTTTTTGTGGGAAAAAAAATATTTTTTTATTTTCACTACTCTGCATTATAAACTTCTGTGAAGCACTTGAGCATTCAAAGTTCTCACCACATATCTAGATAAGTTCCTTAGGGGGTCTAGTTTCCAAAATTTGGTCACTTGTGGGGGGTTTCTACTGTTTAGGTACATCAGGGGCTCTGCAAACGCAACATAACACCCACAGACAATTCTATCAAAGTCTGAATTCCAAAATGGTGCTCCTTCTCTTCCGAGCTCTGCCGTGTGCCCAAACAGTGGTTTACCCCCACATATGGGGTACCAGCATACTCAGGACAAATTGGAGAACAAATATTGGTGTCCAATTTCTCTTGTTACCCTTGTGAAAATAAAAACTTGGGGGCTAAAAAATCTTTTTTGTGGAAAAAAGAAATATTTTCTATTTTCACTACTCTGCATTATAAACTTCTGTGAAGCACTTGGGCATTCAAAGTTCTCACAACATATCTAGATAAGTTCCTTGGGGGGTCTAGTTTCCAAAATGGGGTCACTTGTGGGGGGTTTCTACTGTTTAGGTACATCAGTGGCTCTACAAACGCAACATAACGCCCGCAGACCATTCTATCAAAGCCTGCATTCCAAAATGGCGCTCCTTCCCTTCCGAGCTCTGCCGTGCGCCCAAACAGTGGTTTACCCCCACATATTGGGTACCAGCATACTCAGGACAAATTGGACAACAACGTTTGGGGTCCAATTTCTCTTGTTACCCTTGTGAAAATAAAAATTTGGGGGCTAAAAAATCTTTTTTGTGGGAAAAAAATATATTTTTTATTTCCACTACTCTGCATTATAAACTTCTGTGAAGCACTTGGGCATTCAAAGTTCTCACCACATATCTAGATAAGTTCCTTGGGGGGTCTATTTTCTAAAATGGGGTCACTTGTTGGGGGTTTCTACTGTTTAGGTACATTAGGGGTCTGCAAACGCAACATAACGCCAGCAGACAATTCTATCAAAGTCTGCATTCCAAAACGGCGCTCCTTCCCTTCCGAGCTCAGCCATGCGCCCAAACAGTGGTTTACCCCCACATATGGGGTACCAGCATACTCAGGACATATTGGACAACAACTTTTGGGGTCCAATTTCTCTTGTTACCCTTGTGAAAATAAAAACTTGGGGGCTAAAAAATCTTTTTTGTTAAAATTTTTTATTTTTTTTATTTTCACGACTCTGCATTATAAACTTCTGTGATGCACTTGGGCATTCAAAGTTCTCACTACACATCTAGATAAGTTCCATGGGGGGTCTAGTTTCCAAAATGGGGTCACTTTTGGGGGGTTTCTACTGTTTAGGCACATCAGGGGCTCTCCAAACGCGACATGGCGTCCGATCTCAATTCCAGTCAATTTTGCTTTGAAAAGTCAAATTGCGCTCCTTTGCTTCCGAGCTCAGCCATGCGCCCAAACAGTGGTTTACCCCCACATATGGGGTGTCGGCGTACTCAGGACAAATTGGACAACAACTTCTGGGGTCCATTTTCTCCTGTTACCCTTGGTAAAATAAAAATTTGGAGGCAAAAAGATCATTTTTGTAGAAAAAATGCGATTTTTTTTATTTTCACGGCTCTACGTTATAAATCTCTGTGAAGCACCTGGGGGTTTAAAGTGCTCACCACACATCTAGATAAGTTCCTTAAGGGGTCTAGTTTCCAAAATGGTGTCATTTGTGGGGGGTTTCCACTGTTTAGGCACATCAGGGGCTCTCCAAACGTGACATGGCGTCCGATCTCAATTCCAGCCAATTCTACATTGAAAAAGTAAAACGACACTCCTTCTCTTCCAAGCTCTGCGGTGCGCCCAAACAGTGGTTTACCCCCACATATGGGGTATCGACGTACTCAGGAGAAATTGCACAACAACTTTTGTGGTCTAATTTCTCCTGTTACCCTTGTGAAAATAAAAATTTGGGGGCAAAAAGATCATTTTTGTAGAAAAAATGCGATTTTTTATTTTCACGGCTCTACGTTATAAACTTCTGTGAAGCACTTGGGGGTCTAAAGTGCTCACCACACATCTAGTTAAGTTCCTTAAGGGGTCTAGTTTCCAAAATGGTGTCACTTGTGGGGGGTTTCCACTGTTTAGGCACATCAGGGGCTCTCCAAACGCGACATGGCGTCCGATCTCAATTCCAGCCAATTCTGCATTGAAACAGTCAAACGGTGATCCTTCACTTCCAAGCTCTGCGGTGCGCCCAAACAGTGGTTTACCTCCACATATGGGGTATCGGCGTACTCAGGAGAAATTGCACAACAAAATTTGTGGTTAAATTTCTGTTTTTACCCTTGTGAAAATTAAAAAAAATGGTTCTGAAATAAAATGTTTGCAAAAAAAAGTTAAATGTTCATTTTTTTCTTCCACATTGTTTCAGTTCCTGTGAAGTACGTAAAGGGTTAATAAACTTCTTGAATGTGGTTTTGAGCAGCTTGAGGGGTGCAGTTTTTAGAATGGTGTCACACTTGGTTATTTTCTATCATATAGACCCCTCAAAATGACTTCAAAGGTGATGTGGTCCCTAAAAAAAACATGGTGTTGTAAAAATGAAAAATTGCTGGTCAACTTTTAACCCTTATAACTCCCTAACAAAAAAAAATTTTGTTTCCAAAATTGTGCTGATGTAAAGTGGACATGTGGGAAATGTTATTTATTAACTATTTTTCGTGACATATCTCTCTGATTTAAGGGCATAAAAATACAAAGTTTGAAAATTGCAAAATTTTAAAACTTTTCGCCATATTTCCATTTTTTTTTCATAAATAATCGCAAGTAATATCGAAGAAATGTTACCACTAACTTGAAGTACAATATGTCATGAAAAAACAATCTCAGAATCAGCGGGATCCGATAAAGCGTTCCAGAGTTATAACCTCATAAAGTGACAGTGGTCAGAATTGTAAAAATTGGCTCGGTCATTAAGTACCAAATTGGCTCTGTCACTAAGGGGTTAAGACACTCTTCCAATTGGATGTGCAACCACTTATTTCCACTTCTTGAGTTCGATCACTGAGCCAGTTATCAATCAATCTAACCATAGCCTTGTCAATCACATACTTGGTAATTTTTTTCAATAAGAATAGTATGAGAAACTTTAACAGATTTAACTGCATATTGATGTATACACCCAGGCTTAATCACAGCAGAAGATATATGAAGCTACGTTTATGGCATGTTTTTCCTATACAGTTGAGGGATTGGACTTACTCCAAAAGATAGATACTTCTAGAATATGTTCAATATAGTTAAAGGATCCAGCTTCCACTGTACAGTTGAAACTAGAAGTTTACATACACTATATAAAAATACACATCTGCAGGTTTTTCTCAATATCTGACATGGAATCAGAATAAACCTATCCCGTTTTAGGTCCATTAGGAGTACCATAATTATTAATATTTGCCAAATGCCAGAATAATGAGAGAGAAAATGTTTTAAGGCATTTTTATTACTTACTGCAAGTCAAAAGTTTACATACATTTCATTAGTACTTGGTACCATTGCCCTTAAATTGAATGACTTGGGTCAAATGTTTGGCATATCCTTCCACTAGCTTCTCACAATAGTTGGTAGAAATCTGGGTTTTTCTCTTCAAAAATACAGCCGAGTGTGCCAGTAAGGCCGGAGTCACCCTACTGTATAACACGGCCGAGTGCTATGCAATAAAACATCACATAGCACTCGGCCCAGTGTTATTCTATGGGGCAGCTCAGCTCGGCGATTTTCTCATGCCGATTTGGAATCATGCAGCGATTGGCACCGAGACTCTGCCCCCTCATACCCATAAAAGTGTATGGGTGCGAGTGAAACATTGCACTGCACTCGGATATCACCCGAGCGTGGAGCAGTTCCCGCAGAGGAAATGGAGCACAGTAACATGACGCTGCTCACTGTCGCAGCAGAGCAAGAAATGAGGATCATTAGCATATCGCATCGGATGCCACACGCTAGTGTGATGCCGGCGTAATACTTATTATGCCTAGCCAGCTTTATGCCTTTTCTTGCTAGAGTTCATTTTACATTGTAGTTCTGTTCAGGATTATTTGATACCATTTTATTATTATTAATATTTTGTGTATAGTATATTTCATTTTAGAATTGGAAAAGATTAAGCAGACGCAAACGGATTTTTTTTACTTGATTGAAAAATTGCCCTTCAGCTCAAAATGTAAAAAAAAAAATTCCATCTGTAAAATGGCTTTTGCTTAAAGACCTCTCACCAGTTCAAAAATAGCAAAGTTTTGCTCTTATTTTGTTCCCTCTTCTCCAAGAGGATGCTGTTTTTTTATTTAATCCGCCATACAATTCCTGAAATATGAGCTGTTTTAATTATTGCAAATTTTTCATGGCCTTTACTGGGAATGAGCACACCCGTGGAGGCCAGGTTCGTCCAAAGTTCGGTTCAGGTACCAGAACATGCCCAAACTTGAACCTGGACCCCATAGAAATCAATGGTGACCCAAACTTTGAAGATGGAAGATCTCTCTCTCCTTAACTGTAAAACGGACTTCCAGGAGAAGTTTGTGTTCGGAGTTCCGCACCGGACTCATACCCCGAACTGTACCATTCGAGTTCACTCATCTCTAGTTACAAAGGTTGCATGTCTGACTGGGTTCTCGGGAAATGGGGTGGGGGGATGTGTCTGTAGGCTGCTGTACATAGCGTCATTACCCTCTGAGCAACGCCTGTTTGATAAAGACCATATAAGGCTACTTTCACACTTCCGTCTTCCAAATCTGCACAGGATCCGTCAAGACGTTGAAATGACGGATCCTGTGCAGATTGTGGGAAACGTGTGCACTGGGCCTGTCTTTCTGACGGACCCGTCGAGGCTATGTGCACCTGTTGTGTATGTGTTTTCGCAGCAGTTTTCCACTGTGAAAACGCATACACAACACAAACCTGGTTAAAAAAAAATAAAAAATAGCAGTATTCTCACCTACCGGCGTTCCCGCATAGCGATGCTCCCGGCAGCTAGCGTTCCTAGTACTACATTGCGAGACCGCGACTTCTCGTGAGATTTCGCAATGTATTACTATGAACGCTAGCTGCCGGGAGCATCGCTGTGCGGGACTCCGGTAGGTGAGGAAATTGCGATTTTTTTTTTTCTTTTAATTATTATTATTTTTCACATTCTATCTTGTTACTATTGATGCTGCATTGGCAGCATCAATAGTAAAAAGAGAAAGAGAGCGAGCGAGAGAGAATTTCCCACGCATGCTCTCTTTGAAAAGGCGGGACCCGTCGCTGAATTCCTGCTTTTCACAGGCAGCGACGCATCCTGCGTCCATAGGCTGCTATTGTAGCCAGTGACGGGCAGCGCAGGATGCGTCGCTGACCGTTTTTCCGACGTGCAGAAAAAACGTTCCTCTGAACGTTTTCTCTGCCCGACGGACTGTTTTTTAATGCAGGATCCAGTGAAAGACGGATTAAACGGATGGCCATCCGTCACAATCTGTCGCTAATACAAGTCAGGTGTGCAGTGAAACTAGAGTGTGTGCTGATTGCCAGAACAGGGCACTACCGCTATTGAGGTATTTTGGCCAGAATGGATTCATCTGTACATTGGACATGTGATAAGTCATTGATCCCACACCAATTGCCAGACTAGCACACGCTGGTTCCTCTTTACTGCTAGTATACATGGATTGATATTGGAGCACCCACGTTGTCACTTGGTTCAAAGGCTATTGCTCTTACAAGACTGAGTAATGTGCACAATCTTGTGTCTGAGGGGAAGGAGGTATCCGGGTGCCCCATTGGCTACCACCTACCAGAGAGTGTGTAGAATTTGTGTGTATGGACTATACTGGTTTGTGAAGTATGTGTAGGTGGAGCACATGTGTTTCTCGACCATATTTTCATTGCAAGTCACAATATTTCTTCCTTGTTTAATGCCATTGTTATACAAATTGTGTGTCCCTAATGTACCACAAGCTACTGTAGGTATGACCGCTATTGCCCTTAGCTTGGGGGCACTATGAAGTCTTTGCCTGGGTTTCAAAGCTTGTCCCACCACTTGTCTCTACACTGCCATCAATTGCTTACTCCTGAGTAAAAGAAATTCTGAACAGCAGTTTCCTATATTGTTACACTGGTTATCTTATTGGAGACAACCCGCTGATTGTAGCTTAATTAATTTTGCCATAAAAATCCATTGAACACATTTGGCCACAGCCAAGCTTTCTTCTCCCTGCGAGGGAAGTTTGGTATTATATGGCTGCCATTCAAATGCATGAGCATCATTTTGCAATATAAGGACAGCTAGAGCCGCGCTATGCTGTATGGACAGGGGGAGTCTTTGAGGCAACAACTCAAATCTATGAGATGAAATGCAGTTTGGGGACACGGCAACTTTTTTCCAACTCTGGCGCCTGGTCCCAGCCTCTAGCTGTTAGACCTTGCCTTTAGCCCCGGAGCTTTTTTCGTTTTTCGCTCCCCTCCTTCCCAGAGCCATAACTTTTTTATTTTTCCGTCAATATGGCCATGTGAGGGCTTATTTTTTGCTGGATGAGATGTACTTTTGAACGATACCATTGGTTTTACCATGCTGTGTAACAGAAAACGGGAAAAAAATTCCAAGTGTGATGAAATAGCAAAAAAAGTGCAATATCACACTTGTTTTTTGTTTGGCTTTTTTGATAGGTTCACCAAATGCTAAAACTGACCTGCCATTGTGATTTTCCAGGTCATTACGAGTTCATAGACACCTAACATGTCTAGGTTATTTTTTATCTAAGTGGTGAAAAAAAATTCCAAAGTTTGCTTAAAAAAAAAAAAAAAAAAAAAATTGCGCGATTTTCCGATACCCGTAGCGTCTCCAATTTTCGTGATCTGGGGTCAGGTGAGGGCTTATTTTTTGCGTGCCGAGCTGACATTTTTAATGATACCATTTTGGTATTTTTAAAATAGTGTTTTTTGTCTTTTGATCGCCCGTTATTGCATTTTAATGCAATGTTGCGGCGACCAAAAAAACGTAATTTTGGCATTTTGATTTTTTTTTTCGCTACGCCATTTAGTGATCAGGTTAATCCTTTGTTTTTATTGATAGATCGGGCGATTCTGAATGCGGCGATACCAAATATGTGTATGTTTGATTTTTTTTTTTATTGTTTTATTTTGATTGGGGCGAAAGGGGGGTGATTTGAACTTTTATATATTTTTTATTTTTTTTATATTTTTAAACACTTTTTTTTTTTAATTTTGGCATGCTTCAATAGCCTCCATAGGAGGCTAGAAGCATGCACTACATGATCGGCTCTGCTACATAGAGGTGAAGCCCAGATCACCTCTATGTAGCAGAAAGGCAGGTGTACTTTGATTGCCGACCACTGGGTGGCGCTCAAAGCAATCGACCATCAACAACCATAGAGGTCTCAAGGAGACCTCTGGTTGTTATGGCAATGCACCGCTGACCCCCGATCATGTGACGGGGGTCAGCGGTGCGAGCACTTCCGGACGCGCGTCCGGGAGCGCTAGTTAAATGCCGCTGTCAGCGCTTGACGGCGGCATTTAACTAGTTAATGGGCGCGAGCGGATCGCAATTCCGCTCGCGCTCATTGCGCGCACATGTCAGCTGTTCAAAACAGCTGACATGTCGCGGCTTTGAGGTGGGCTCACCGCCGGAGCCCACCTCAAAGCAGGGGTTCTGCCAGCTGACAAACTATTCTGGCAGCTGGCAGAAAGGGGTTAAAAGCACTCCATTGTCTAAACATAACAGTTGCCAGCACCATGACAGTGTTCTGGGGGTAGAAATCTTGTCAGTTCCCCACCCACCTTTTTCCAATCAACTTGCCAATCACCACTTTTTTCCCCAGGAAATTGACATAAAAGAATGGAAAACTTAAAATTTCCGCTACTTTGAACACATCTAGTGGACAGACCAGAGATGAAATGAAAATGGCATTAAATGAGACCATATTAACTATAGCTAATTAAGAAGTATTAAGAAAAGATGGAATCGTAGCAAATGACTGCTCAGAACCCTGAAAGTAATGAAACAATACTATAAAACGTGTAAGTGAAATGTAGCTTATAATTGAATGTAATTGCTTATGTGTTCCCTTTCTATTCTGATGTGTCAGAAAACAAAGCCTTTTTAATTTAGGCACTTGTTCCATTGATCCCCAGAGACACTGCATAAATCATTCAGCTTTTGAAGCCTCTTCAAGAAACATTGGATTTTAGGGTCTTTTTACATTTCACTTTAGTACACAATACACATGAGAGAAAAAGAAAATACCAGCTAAGTGCGCTGCGGATGTAGCTATGCATTGGAAGCTATCCTGAGAAGATCTCTGTTGGACCAAGGGAAATATCAAAATTATAAGAAGGGAAATTTGTGCACTACAAAGACATTGCCTGTATTTTAATATCGGAAAGATCAGGCATGTGGGGGGAAAAGCTATATATTAATACTTTATAAAATACAGTATATATTAGTGACAATTTGGGGCATATTGACTCATTTGATGATATATCATTGATACAAGAAGAGCTGTTTAGCACCATCATATTCCACATCGTTAAGCAGATGTTGGCATCACTTCAACAATCTGGCTCACAATCTGAATTCTTTAACATTATGTATATAAAATAATCACCACGCTATACTGAGATTAAACAAGGTGCAGTATACATAAATATAAGGTGCACACAATTGTCACCAACCAAGGCTAGGTTGTACTTGTACTGTTATTGGTGGCGCAGTGTCCTTGCAGGACCAGATGAATATTGAGCATATTGGTCAGCTGGTGAGTTTTGCTGCTAAAACAATATAGCAATCATAAAATATAGTGTAGTGATGCTGAGGCTACGGCGTGGTTGGAAAGTGGCTGAGCTAGTGTGACATCACAGAGCTGCCGGGACCGGTGCGTGAGGAGGACAGCTACCAACGTGTTTCGAGGGGAATCCCCCCTCTTCGTCAGGGTTATGCCTCTAGCGAGTGGCCCGTCCTTATGTACTAACTCGCCCCCTAATTGTCCAATCAATCATTTGTACCCCTGATTGATTAGAGTCACATTGCAAGTGCTTATCCCACTTAAGATATATAATGCACAGCCTTGGTTGGTGACAAATGTTTACAATTAGCAACATAGCGCAGTGATTGAGATATACATATATCATTTTTAGCAGCACCACTCGCCAACGGACCAATATTTTTTTTTATTTTGAAACAACTTTTTATTGGGTTTTTGAAACAAACAGAACACTGATTTAACATGGTGTGTATATTAAAACAATAGAGTTTTACAATAATATCCTTCAATACGTCATAACATATAATAGGTTTAGTCCAGGTAGAAATCACGATTTCTCATTCTAAATCAGTATGTCATCGTTTTTCCTACCGCTTTATCACGAAGGATTCTATTCCAGTGCGTACATACCTATAAATCTTATATGAAAACATTGATACAGATAGATACGTAGAGAAATGTAGGGAAAGAAATAGAGGAAGAGGGTAAAGAGGAGGGAAGCTTCAAATTTAAGAATGGATAGTGGTATTGGCGGTTATTTTCCTATAATTTCCTAAGACCAACAAAAAGAATATTAGCATCCGGTTATAGCTTGTTGAGTTTTGGAGTAAAGACCAGTCCATCACTTATTCTATGTTTGAGACTGTTGGCCTATTGCCTTTAGGTACTCAACAGATTCTCTATATAATACCCATGGCGCCCAGATTACTCTAAATTTGTCTCGTGAGAAATGTGTGTAAGCTCCAATTTCCTCTATATAGTAAAGCTGGTCAACTTTTTGGATCCAATCAATAGCACTTGGATAGCTCTGAGAGCGCCATTTTGTAGGAATAATTAGTTTGGGTGCTGCTAACAAAAATAGAAGCACTGATTTGTACTTGGTCTGTGAAATGTCGCTGGACCAGTTTAGAAAGATCTATCTATCTATCTATTTTCTATCTATCTTCTATCTATCTATCACAGTCATGGCCGAAAGTGCTGGCACCCCTGTTATTGTTCCAGAAAATGAAGTATTTCTCCCAGAAAATGTTGGAAATCCGAGTCCCAGAGTCTGAAGGAACAGTGGAGAGGCACACAATCCAAGCTGCTTGAGGTCTAGTGTGAAGTTTCCACAATCAGTGATGGTTTGGGGAGCCATGTCATCTATTGATGTAGGTCCACTGTGTTTTATCAAGCCCAAGCCGACAAGCTTTTTGGAGATGGAAATTTCATTCTCCAGCAGGATTTGACACCTGTCCACACAGCCAAATGTACCAACACCTGGTTTAAAAACAACAGTATCACTGTGCTTGATTGGCCAGCAAACTCACCTGACCTTAACCCCATTGTCAAGAGGAAGATGAGAGACATCAGACCCAACATTTCAGACGAGCTTAAGGCTGCTATCACAGCAACCTGGCTTCCATAACACCTCAGCAGTGCCACAGGCTGATGGCCTCCATGCCACGCCGCATTGATGCAGCAATTGCTACAAAAGGAGCCCCGGTCAAGTATTGAGCGCATTTACTGAACAAACATTTCAGTAGGAAAACATATCAGATTTTAAAATATTTTTTTCAAGCTGGTGTTATAAGGTATTCTAATTTACTGAGATAATGACTTTTGGGTTTTCATTGGCTGTAAGCCATAATCATTAACATTAACAGAAAAACACTTGAAATAGATCACTCCGTTTGTAATGACTCTATATACTATGGGTCTCACTTTTTTTTATATTGAATAACTGAAATAAATTAACTTTTTGATGATATTCTAATTTTGTGAGAAGAACGTGTGTGTGTGTGTGTGTGTGTGTGTGTGTGTGTGTGTGTGTGTGTGTGTGTGTGTGTGTGTGTGTGTGTGTGTGTGTGTGTGTGTGTGTGTAAATATATATATATTAGCAAGCACTAAGTACCAGATCCATAGAAGCAGGAATCTACCACACAAGACAAGACCCAAGGTGCAGACTATGCAAAGAAACCTCTGAAACCATCCAACACACAGTGGCAGGATGTAAAATGCAAGCAGGAACAGCATATACCGAACGCCACAACCAAGTAGCCGGAATTGTATACAGGAACATCTGCACAGCATATGGCCTCAGTCCCCAAGTCTAGGTGGGAGACCCCAGAAAAAGTGGTGGAGAATGAAAGGGTTAAAATCCTGTGGGACTTCAAGATCCAGACAGATAAGCAGGTGCTGGCTAACCAACCAGACATTGTGATAGTAGACAAGGATCAGAAGACATCAACGATAATGGATGTGGCAGTGCCAAGTGACAGCAACAATAGAAAGAAGGAATATGAGAAGCTGGAGAAATACCAGGACCTCAAAGGAGAACTGGAGAAGACGTGGAAGGTGAAGGCAACAGTGATTCCAGTGGTGATAGGAGCACTTGGAGCAGTGACCCCTAAGCTGGATGAATGGCTACAAATGATCCCAGGAGCAACATCTGAGCTCTCTATCCAGAAAAGCGCAATGCTGGGAACAACTAAGATCCTGCGCAGAACTCTCAAACTCCCAGGCCTCCGGTAGAGGACCCGAGAATGAGAAAGGACAAAGACCACCCCAATTGGGGGTGAGAAGGAAGTTAAAGTTATATATAATATCTCATTTAATTTTATATACAACTAAAATTGCAATGGGTAAGTATGGTAAATCAATACCTATACTGCAAATCAAATCACTCATGTAGTGCTTTGCCGCAGTGCAATGACCCTAACAGTTGGATTATCAAAAATAACTTTTTCACAAATGAGAAAAAAAAATTATATTTTTATTTTACCTTTTTTTTTATTTTTTTAAATATATATGATTATGCTTATTTTTCTTACCATAGAGGTCAATATTGCTAAAGAGGAAGAAAAGGTAAATTGAAGCTTAAGCCTTATTTGTCTTACAGATAGATGTAAGTTCAATTTAACAACTTAATAAAACTAAAAAGTTATAGCTGTTTAATAGGAGAAATGATACAGGGCATAAAGACTTGCCCAAGCCTTGCTTATGTTAAGTGGCTGAAGAGGTAATGTAATCGGTTTGTATGTATGTATGTAGCCTGGGTTTCCCTGAACATCATTACTCCTTGTATCTGGATTGGAAATGAACACGGCAGTGTCGGTGCTCACTGCTTTATGTTTCTTGAAATCAGAGGTAGAGATATAAAAATGGACATTAAAATGAATGATAGTTTTGGCACCCAGTAAACCCATTTTATGTTTAATTATCAGCTGCATTGGTGGATTCCTTGTTATGTGGATGGGCCGCATGGTTGTGCTTTATCTTCATCTTAAGAAAATACTGTTGGTGCTCTTTCTTTGTAGGTAATAGCTTTGGGAGTAATTAATCGCTTTTATTTTGAGGCACCTTATTTGTTAACTACTTTAACAATGCCAAAGCCAAGGTCACTTTACAACTTAATTAAGACTGCTTGTAATGGGAGGATTATTTATTTCTGTATGCTATAATTAATTCAGTGGGCTGTACATAAGGTTAAAAGCAGGTACTTGAGAATTTAAAAGCTCACTCGACATTTCGCTTTCACAAGTGAGCACATTAATTGACAGGTTACCTATGCTGAGGGCATACGCGAGGTTTGATTGCATCGCTGCAGAGAAGCAATTTCTCGGTTGTAATTTCAGTGGGATAAAGTGTTATTATTGAAGCTTATAACTTGTTTCAGTACATATTAGACAAGTAAATTGATTTGAAAGGAAACCGCAAGACAGTCTTCCTCTCCGTGTATCTATCACTAATCACAAGGCTTATGTGTGGCCTCCCGAGGGGGCTTCTTGTAAGAGTGTTTAGATCGGGCCTCCAAAGCATTGTGTGTTGCTCTCTTTTAATTTCTTTGAAGTGCCTTCTTCATCATATGTTCCTATATCTGCTATAGTAAATAGTGCAGAATAATAGTTACATAGTTATTAAGGTTGAAGGAAGACTGTAAGTCCATCTAGTTCAACCCATAGCCTAACCTAACATGCCCTAACATGTTGATCCAGGGGAAGGCAAAAAAACCCCATGTGGCAGAGTAACTCCACCATGGGGAAAAAAATTCCTTCCCGACTCCACATACGGCAATCAGACTAGTTCCCTGGATCAACGCCTTAATGATATGGCACGTAAAAAAATTGATGACAGCAGTATTGTATATATAAAAAATACTAGTTAGTGCTCATGCTTATGGCGACACTGCGCGAACGGACTCTGTATTGCAGCACCGTAATATATACTGCCATATGATGCCTTTATAGTACTACATTCACCTACAGGTAACTATTGGAGAACTCTTTACACAAAGCAGATTTACAAGGTATAATTTGGGGGGGGGGAGCAACCTGTGCATATTGGGAAAATTTAAAGCACGAGGAGTAAAACTATTATTACTAGTGGAATTACCTGGCTTCACGTGCATCTTCTGGTTCAGCTGATTGTGTGTGGTTAAAAACTTTGTTTGCTACTGATACAAAGCCACAGATTGGTCCAGGAAAGTTAAAATTCATTGTAACATCTTCCGAAGTGCATGATTTACTTACGGTATTTGGCAAATTTTGGTTAGATTGGTTCAGATATTTGGCTGTAAATAAATATTGTCTTTGGTGTTTGTGTTTTATATTATTTGGAGAATATTTTAAAAACTTCAGGTTCTAGAGTAGTGAAATTTCTTTTGGAAGCACCTGATTTACCTATATGACAAATTTGGTACAGATTGGACATGTTGTTTAGCCATAAATTAATATTTGCTTTCGAATTCCCTTTTTCTAGCAGATTAACTCAAGAAATAGTAAGATTTAGCTGAAACCTGGAGTAAAACCTTCCGAAGTTGCTGATTTATCTCTATGACAAATTTTGGATAGATTAGCCAAGTTGTTTGATTGTAAATTAATATTTGCATGTGTGTTCCTTGTTTTGACAAATATCTCAAGATATGGCAGGTCCTGGAGAAACATAGTGAAAAATCTTCTGAAGTGCTTGGTTTACCTACATTACAAATCTGGGAAAATTAATGTAGTCGATTGCCTGTAAATTAGTGTTAGTTTTTGTGTTTGTTTTCTTGTCGCAAATATCTTGAACGCTTATGTGCAATATGTTTTTGTAACTATGTTAACAGCAATAGGATATAGAGTTGAAGCCCAAAGTAGAACCTTCCAAAGTTCCTGATTTATCTATGTGAACATTTAAGGCATATTTGTCTTGTTGTTTGGCAGTAAATTAATATTTGCATTTGTGTTCCGATTTTCTCGAATGGCCAGTATCCTGAATGGTAGGCACAGGATAGCTGAAAACTGGACTGATACCTTCCGAAGTGCCTTATCTACCTATGTGCCAAAATTATCATTTAGGTATATCTTAGAGAGCTGAAACCTGTTGTAACACTTTCCATAGTGGCTGATTTACCCATGTGCAAACTGGGGCAGATCGGTCCAGGGATTTGCATTTCTGTTACGTTTGTATTTGTGAAGGTCTCTATTGGTAAGTTTAGAACATTGAGACATGGTGCAAAGCTTTCTGAAATTCCTGATTTATTTATGTGGCAAACGTGGGGTGGATTGGACCAGTCTTTTGGCTATAAATTAATATTTACATTTGTACTCCGTTTATCTCGAATGATGAATATCATGAATGGTAGGCACAGGAGAGCTAAAAGCTGGTCTGATACCTTCCAAAGTGCCTGATCTGTGTGCCAAATTTTGTGCTGAATTGTCATTTAGGTATGTTTTAGAGAGCTGAAACCTGTTGTAACACTTTCTGTAGTGGCTGATTTACCCATGTGGCAAAGTGGGGCAGATCGGTCCAGAGATTTGGTTGTAGCAAATATTTACGTTTGGGTTCCATTTTTTGGTTTCAATTTTTTGATTAAAGTAGGTTTTAGAAAGTTTAAACCCGTTGTACAATGTTCAGAAACGCCTGATTTACTTGTATGTCAAATGTAGTGCCTATTAATTCAATTTGTTTGTCCATAAATTTGCTTTCTTGTTCCTTTTTTTGCAAATATCTCACTTTTTTATATTATGTTTTTTTTTTACGAATATGTCAAGAACAGCAGGTCCTAAAGACCTAAAACCTGGTGTAAAACCTTCTGATTTACCTATTTGGAAAATTTGGGGCAGACTGGTCCAGTAGTTTGGCTGTAAATGAATAGGTGTTCCATTTTTTAGTGGTGAGCATCTTGAGAATGTTAGGTCCTAGAGAGCTGAAACCTGATGTAAAATGTTCAAAAACACCTGATTTATTTTTATACAAATTTGGTGAAATTTGGTCCTATTGTTTGGCTGTAAATTAATATTTACTTTTCTGTTCAATTTTTTTGCCAATAGCTTGTGAAAAGTATGTCCGAGAGAGCTGGAACTTGGTGTAGAAACTTCTTTAGTGCTTGATTTACCTAGACACCAGATTTGGGGTAAATTGGTTCAGGTTTTTGGCTGTAAATAAATATTTGCTTTGGAACATATCTGGAAAGGACAGGGTTGTATCCCAGCTCTGCAGTGTTTGATTAGAAGAACTTGCAGTGTTTGTCTAAGAAGCAGAAAGTATGTTTGTGTGGTAGCCTCCTGAGGGAGTGTCAGTCTGCTGAATGAATCAGAGGAGGGCGCTACTGCTGCTTTATCAGCTAAAATGTGAGCTGTAGCTGAGAGAGACATGTCTGGGTCTCTCTCTGAATGGAAACTTCTCTAAGCAGGCTGTTTGTGAGAGCTGCAGAGAACCGAGTGGAAGCATGAACTGTGTCTGGAGTTGAACACTTCTGTTTGGCTCTGTAAGCTGCTGGAGCTCGTTCTGAAGGTGATACCCAGACTGATAGGACTCTACCTCTTCTGTGTATTATGTTTGCTCCTGGTGAAAGGACTGTAATCTGTTCGTGTGAGCCCACACAAATATATGTGATAATGATTAAATGCACAGGCCATTTGCCCTGAACCGCAAGTATCAGTGGTCGCTATGGACAATAGCTGTTTTGTTTGACCGAGCTGGGGCTAGCTCAGCCGTGTATGAGTAGTGTTATGGACCTGGTGGTTAGGAGCACCCGGAATGACCTGATGGTTAAACTTGAAATCGGGACAAGCTCTGGGGAAGTGGGAACTCTGCTGACCGCAAACCCTAATCCTATCACACACTAGAAATAGCCGTGGAGCGTACCTAACTCTCCCTAGACGCCTCTTCACAGCCTAAGAGCTTACTACCCCTAAAGATAGAAAATAAAGCCCTACCTTGCCTCAGAGAAATTCCCCAAAGGAAAAGGCAGCCCCCCACAAATAATGACTGTGAGTTAAGAGGAAAGTCACTAACACAGGAATTAAACAGGTTTTATCAAAGGAGGCCAGTCTTCACTAAATAGTCAGAGGATAGAAAAGGGAACTATGCGGTCAGCACAAAAAACTACAAAAACCACGCAGAGTATGCAAAAAGACCTCCACACCGACTCACGGTGTGGAGGTGCAACTCTGCACCCCCAGAGCTTCCAGCTAGCAAGGAAATATCATGGTAGCAAGCTGGATTAGAACTTAGCATGTACTAAGAAATATATTCAGAAAGCAATGAACAACAAATGAACTAGCAGGGACTTAGCTTCTGCTGGAGTAGACAGGTCATCAGAGAAGTCCAAGAGAGATCTGAACCAATACGGAGACATTGACAGCTGGCAAGAAGTAACGATCTGAGTGGAGTTAAATAGGGAAGCCAGCATAGAAATAAACGAGGGCAGCTGAGCAAGCCAACCTCAAGGACCAGCAGTTCCACTCAAAGCCACCAGAGGGAGTCCAAGAACAGAACTCACCAAAGTACCATTCATGACCACAGGAGGGAGTCCGAGAACGGAATTCACAACAGTGTAGCCAGGGTCTGTTTTGTTTAGTTAGCACCTGGACAAGGCTAGGGATTTATGTTTATGATTTTGATGTTTTGGTGCAACCTGTGGAAAGCATTAAAAACTGCATGTGTTTGGACCAAAACTGCATTGCTTGTGTGCAGGGCCGGCTCCAGGTTTTTGAGGGCCCCGGGCGAAAGAGTCTCAGTGGGCCCCCCCTTAACACATACCATGATTCATAATGCACAGAAACAGCAGAGAAATATAGGTATAGTACAATGCCAGATTTCACTTCTTACATGAGTGATAGCTATTGTAAATTCTACAATAACATACAGCAGAGGGGCTTTATATAAGTCAACCCCCTATACGCCAATTTTTGTGACCTACTCCCTCTTCCTCAGTTACCAGTAGGCATTTTATTGTTAGCTGAACTTGCTGCAAAGAAAAAACTGCATACATTGAATATGACAATTTTTTAATGGAAAACTTTTTAAAGTAAACAGTAGAAAGTATTAACGTAGAACATTTTGTAAAAGTGCAAAATGGGTAGCATATAGCACAGCCACGTAGTATGTAGCACAGCCACTTTGCATATAGCACAGCCACATAATATATAACACAGCCACGTAGTGTATAACACAGCCATGTAGTATATAACACAGCCACGTAGTATATAACATAGCCATGTAGTATATAACACAGCCATGTAGTATATAACACAGCCCACGTAGTATATAGCACAGCCACGTAGTATATAACACAGCCATGTAGTATAAAACACAGCCCACGTAGTATATAGCACAGTCGCGTAGTATATAACACAGCCACGTGGTGTATAGCACAGCCACGTAGTATATAGCACAGCCACGTAGTGTATAGCACAGCCATGTAGTATATAGCACAGCCACATAGTATATAACACAGACCGCATAGTATATAGCACAGCCACATAGCTTATAGCACAGCCCACGTAGGATATAGCACAGGCACGTAGCATATAGCACAGCCACATAGCATATAACACAGCCCACGTAGTATATAGCACAGCCACATAGCATATAGCACAGCCATGTAATATAGCACCCGGGTGTGGAGGAGAGGAGACTCCTCCACAGACTGGGCACCATATCCCTGTAATTAAAATAAAAAAAATAGTTATATACTCACCTTCTGGTGGCCCCCGGATCCAGCCCTGGCCTTAGCGATGCTCACGGCAGCTCCGGTTCCCAGTAATGCCTCGCCGCAATGACCTGTGATGACGTAGCGGTCTTGCGTGATGCTACTTCATCTGGGGTGATTTCGCAAGGCATTACTGGGTACGGGAGCTGCCAAGAGCATCGAGAGAAGCGGGAAGGCTGCGGGGGACGCCGGAAGGTGAGAATAGCATGATTTTTTTGTATTATTATTTTTAACATTCTATCTTTTTACTATTGATGCTGCATAGGCAGCATCAATAGTAAAAAGTTGGTCACACTTATCAAAATGGGCCCCCCATCTCGCTAGGGCCCCGGCACTTGCCCGGGTGCTGACGCCGGCCCTGCCTGTATGAATGCTACCCAAGGCCAAATGCCGACCAGAGAGAACAAAACCCTACAGATTTCATATTTTGTTTTTTTGTGAATATCTTCAAAATGGTAGGACCAGTCGGTCTTCACTAGAGATGGGCGGACACCTAGATGTTCAGGTCCGGCGGGTTCAGCCGAACAGTTACAAAAAGTTCAGGTTCTGGTACTAGAACAGTTCCCGAACCCCACTCACTTGAATAGGGGCCCAAACATCCAGTACTTGCTGTGCTGTAATGTGCAAGACAGAGCGGCAAACACCACTTCTTATCGGCAGTAAAATCATCCCCGCTGGTCAGAGAGCTGTGGTTCCCACGCTGTCAAAAGACAGCGGGAGCGCTCAGCTGTGATCGGAGGTATAAAATTTACCTCCGGTCACTGGTGTCAGCTGATGGGACAACTGCTTCCATTATCTGAAACCTGCTGCCGCTAATAACAGCGAGAGCAAGAGTGGTGGATGGGAGTATTCATCAGCCACTCCTGTGCTGTAAATAAATTATTTAAAAAAAACAAACAAATGGTGTGGGTTCCCCTGAATTTTTGTTAACCAGTCAGGCAAAACTCACAGCTGGGAGCTGCAACCCTCAGCTGTCAGCTTCAGTAAGGCTAGTTATCAAGAATAGAGGGGTCCCCATGCCGTATTTTTTAGTTATTTAAATAAACAATTTTTAAAAAAATTGCGTGAAGTCCCCTCTGTTTTTGACAACCAATTTTGCTAAAGCAGACAGCTGGGGACTGATATTCTCAGGCTGGTAAGGGACCATGGATATTGGCCTCCCCCCAGCCTAAAAATAGCAGCCCGCAGCTGCCCAGAAAAGGCACATCTATTAGATGCACCAATTCTGGCGCTTTGCCCGGCTCTTCCCACTTGGCCTGTAGCGGTGGCAAGTGGGCTTCATATTTGTGGGGTTCATGTCAACTTTTTACTGTCAGATGACCTCAAGCCCACGGCTTAGTAATGAAGAGGAGTCTATAAGACACCTCTCCATTACTAATCCTATAGTTGTATTATAAATAAAGACACAGCCAGAATAAACTCCTTTAATTGAAAAAATGACACAGACTCCTTTAATAATCTCAATTAAACCATGCTTATGACCTTGCCTAATTCCACCGAAGCCCTGGAGCTGTGGAGTCTGTGAGCCAAACTGCCGACTTCTACTCTGGCTCCTCAATTTCCCAGACTTCCGATTCTGACCCCACAGCACTAGTCGCTACTGAGTATATACATAAAGTGCAGCACAGATTCATCTCAACTAAAAGCCAAGATCCTTAGATCAGGAACAGAACAGATATTTATAGGACATTTCAGAACTTTCCCAAATTCTTTTGGACACATTTACATCACATCCTTAAATAAACTACTGAACCCAATTTATTATCTATTTTAGGAGTTTGAGTAGGTCCAATTTATACCGAAATCACCAAAATGGACACCGACTCTGACTCCATAACTCCGACTCCACAGCCTTGGAGCCTAAAACATAAAATAATAAAATACTATTTTTGCAACAATGTGGACTCAACAGCAGTCAGCATCAGCCTTGTAAGTAACATGAACCATATTTATGAATAACGCAAGGAGAAACTTTAATCCTCGGTTACAACACTTTTCTAGTTGTCAGGGAACCCCAGGAATTCCTCATCACAACTGTCAGTATTTAAGAAGCTTAGTAGTTCACAGTCACTGGTGTCGCTTTCTTCGCTGTCCTCATATATCATACCATGTGGGAATGTGGGATCTGTGGATGACGCTCTGTTATGTGGGATCTGTAGATGACACTTTGTTTTGTGGGATCTGTGGAGGACACACAGCTATGTGGGATCTGTGGAGGACACACTGTTCTGCGGGATCTGTGGCGGACACACTGTAATGTGGATTTGTGGCGGACACACTGTTAATGGGGGATCTGTGGAGGACACACTGTTAAAGGGGGATCTGTGGAGGACACACTGTTATGGGGATCTGTGGAGGACATACTGTTTTGGTGGATCTGTGGAGGACAAACTTATGGGGATCTGTGGAGGACACTCTTATACAGTGCTGGGGCAATATTTATGATATATTAAATGTGACTGGCCCCCACCATTTTCAGAATACTCCTACCGCATGGTCTGGATGCATTCTTAATTATAACTGGGGTTATTGTCATATTAAAATACAGTAAACATTTTGACCAATTACCGTACAATACAGTCCCTCTACCACCCCCCTCATCCTTAGTATTACACCCACATACTGTATTCTTAAGAATGACAGGGGTGGTAGTGACTTTTTGACCACCTAGTTCTCTTCTCCTCTTTCTGTTCTCCATGCTTAGTGTGGCACACACAGACACGATGCAAAGATTTAGTCAACTTCTCCCCTTTTTATCTGGTTTCAGGTGTGGTTTTGATATTGCCCACACCTGTTACTTGCCACTGGTGATTTTGAATGAGCATCACATGCTTGAAACAAAATTGTTTACCAATATTTTTGGAAAGGTGCCAACAATTTTGTCCAGCCCATTTTGGGTTTTTTTCTGTGAAATTATGTCCAATTTGCTTTTTTTTGTCATTATTTTTGAGTTTTTTCAATACACACAAAGTTAAATAAACATGTCTGTAGCAAAACGTGTAATAATTTTCTGGGAGGAATATGGTACTTCATTTTCTGGAACAATTTTAAGGGAGACAATGCTTTCGGCCATGACTGAATTTTTTCCTAATTAAAGGGGTTTTCTGGGACTTTAGCATTGATGGCCTATCAATATTTTCTCGGTGGCAGCTGCTGATCAGCTATTCCTGGAGTCTGCAGCAGCCGGAAAATGCTCAGTTACGGAGCTGCACCGCTCTGTCCCAGGCTGGGTTTGGGAGCACCAAAGAGGCTTTTTGAGTACCTAATATTTGTGACTTAGCTGCCCTCCAATCTGTAGAAAGAGGCAAATGTTGTGACCTCTTTAGCAGCACCAGTCTCACCCATGTGGCTGTAGCTGGCATTGCAGCTTTGCCCCATTGATTTTAGCAGCGTAGCTTTAGAAGCAGACATCGCCTCACAGGCCCACACTGCAGATCTTCCCGTTAAAGGACTAGACAACCCCTTGAGATTGCATAGGCACAGTTGCTTGTCTGGGCAATCACCGTAGTGTGAACCACCTCCCAGTGATATTATGTGCCTTTTTTTTTTATATAAAGTGAAAGTGTCAGGTATATGTTAGCCATATTGGCAGCATACAGGTCATCCATCTGAATGAGTGCAGGTCTGAAAGTTCTGTTCTTTTATTAGTGAAGGATTTTTTCTCTCTTTAAATGATGGATAAAGCTTGTATAAATAAAACCAAAACTATATTGTATAAGAATACATTGAGGGCTGGAAGCTACTAATCTAATAAACTCTTAACAGATCCTTAGAAAATGCAGAAGAATCAGAATGTTTTTAAACTTCAATTTGGTGGGTTTAGCATGTGTGATGCATAATCCTATTTCCCGGGTGGCTTTGTGAATAATCAGATTTCTCAGTAGGGTCTATACTAAGAGTTAAGTACATTGATTTTGCATACAATTGTGATTTGCAATTTTTCCAGCCTCTGTTAAAACTTAATTAAGCGAAGGATAATGTAGAGCAGGATTTGTAGTGATGGCAGGAAGAATAGTGGCGATAAGACCCTGTATGTTACTGGAGTAACCTGCAGGACGTAGGACGCTAGTCATTATACATTTACACATGTATTGTCTATAGGTGTTAATAAAGATATTATCTTAGTGATGGTCAGCTATGAAACCTCCTGCTTAGGATTATTGATCCCACTGACAAATTCCCTTTAAACTCATTCTAACTGCTCTCCTGACTTGCCTTCTTACCTGGCCCACACGGCTCAGGCATAAGGTTATCAGTAGAGCTAGCCGTCATGTTCAGTAGGGAGGAAATACTTCCTGAATGCCAGGGCACTCCTGGCATGTGTTGCCTGTATTCTACATCCATGGACACCCCGGTCCCTTTCATCTTGATACCATACCTTAGTATTGCTGCATAAAGAACAAGCAAACAGAATGCAGGATTGAGTCCTGTTAAGCAGGAGTGCTTAACCTGCGGCCTGCGGTGATCTTCTAATTCTAGTAATAGACATATTTGTATATGTGTGTAGTGTAGAGCCGGGATAGATAAGTACCTATGGTTCACTATGTGCCCTTCTCTGGAACAACCAAATATTTGCAGAAAGGGGGTCTCCTGACTCCAGGAAAAATTTGATGTGCGGAGAGGTGGCCGTGCAGGAATGAGGGTCTCTTCAGTGTAGTTTTATGGCAGGAGTGAAAAATATTTTAGCAACTCACAATAAGTATTAGAAGGAGCAGCATGCAAACTCTACTTTTCTGGAAAGCAAACAGCTGAAAACTAGCTGACTCCACATTTCAGCGATGGGTGGGAGTCCTGTCGCTTACATATGTATGACATATATGGCATTTAAAAGGAATTTGTCCCCAGGTCTTTGTCTGACAGCAGCATAGTATAGAGACAGAGACCCTGATTCTTTCTGATGCTTAGTGTAGTTTTCCTAAAATCACAGATTTGTCCACAGGAGATCATCATTAGAGGACTCCTAACCCTGCTGCCAAGTAGTCAAGCATGTTCATGAGCTCTGTATAACCCCTGCTGCCAATCAGTGATGTGTGTGGGGCTATACAGGGCTCAGCATTCACTGCCATTCAGAGAACTGGTAGATCTGCAGCAGATAAAACAGTGATATTATCAAAATGACAGCAAGGAAACCATTAAGTAATCAATGGAATCAGGGTTTCCACCCCTACAATATTCTGCTCTCAGATGGGGTAGCAAAAGCCTGTTGATAAATTTTCTTTAACTCCTCCACGACATATGACGTATAGTTATGTCATATGTCGTGTCCCTGACTTTGATGCGGGCTTGCACCCACATCTTTACCTGCTGATGATGGCTGAATTATTCAGAATGTTTTTTTTTTTTTGCCTTTGCAACATTGCAATAAAAAGTGATCGAAACATTGTATCTACCCCAAAAAGGTATCCATAAAAGCCTCAGCACAGGGCGCAAAAAAAAGCCCTCATACAAACAATATTCCAAAAATTAAAAACGGTAACACAAGCAAAAATGTATTTATTTTTAAAAATTTCTGAAATTTTTTTCACCACTTAGGCTACTTTCACACTAGCGTTAACTGCAATACGTCGCAAATGCGTCGTTTTGCCGAAAAAACGCATCCTGCAAAAGTGCTTGCAGGATGCGTTTTTTCAGCATTGACTAACATTAGCGACGCATTTGCGACGCATTGCCACACGTCGCAACCGTCGTGCGACGGTTGCGCCGTGCTGTGGCGGACCGTCGGGAACAAAAAACGTTACATGTAACGTTTTTTGCTCCCGACGGTCCGCTTTTTCCGACCGCGCATGCGCGGCCGGAACTCCGCCCCCACCTCCCCGCGCTTCTCCGCACCTCACAATGGGGCAGCGGATGCGCTGGAAAAATGCATCCGCTGCACCCGTTGTGCGGCGGAGACAACGCTAGCGTCGGTGACCTCGGCCCGACGCACCGCGACGGGCCGAGCCCGACGCTAGTGTGAAAGAAGCCTTAAATAAAACAAAAAACTTATACATGTTTGGTATCTACTTAATCATTTTGACCTGGATAATTCTATTGCCAGGTCAGTTTTACAGCATAGTGAACATGGTAAATATAAAAACCAAGAAACAATTGTGGAATTGCACTTTTTTTGCAACTTCAATGCACTTGAATTTTTTTCAGCTTTCCAGTACATCACATGATAAAATTAATGGTGTCATTAAAAAGTACAATTCACACCACAAAAAACAAGTCCTTACACAGTTATGTGGACAGAAAAATAAAAGAAGTTATGGCTCTGAAAGAAGGGGAGGAAGAAATAAAATCAAAAAATGGAAATTGGCCGAGCATGAATGACAGCACTTTATAAATGTCCCAGTTCATAATACCACTATGGAATTGATTCAGTCTGGCAATTTACCGTATTTTTCGGACTGTAAGACGCACAGGACCTTAAGATGCACCCCAAATTTTCAGAAGGAAAATGGGGAAAAAAAATGAATGCGTCAAATGAGGGTCCGTCTTACAGTCCTGAATTCAGCTTACCCTGGGGGATCAGCAGCGCTGGTGGAGCGGAGTCACAGGGGGTGTGTGGTGGTGCGGTAATGATATGACCCAGACTGGTGAAGCAGGTTCGGTGGTGCAGGGGCTCCGCCAACATTTTGTGAAAGCTCGGAGCCCCCACACATCCATTGCTGCGATGCAGTGGTCTCCTGGAAATCCCATCTCAAGGCTGGTGCTGCAGGTTCGTCGGTGCTCGGTGGTGCAGGGACTCCGGAGACATTTTGTGAAAGCCCGGAGCCCCGCACTTCCATTGCCTTGATGCTGTGGCCTCCGGGAATATGACTGCCGTACGGAGGCGGCCCATGTGCAGATTTAAATCTCGGCAATGAGATCTCTCCCTACCGAACCTGCCGCATCGGGATGGGACAGTGTTGGGCCACCGGAAGAATCGCCTGAGTCCTGCTGCCACCTCACTAATTGTAAGTATGGTACATTCTGACTATAAGATGCACCCTCGTTTTTCAAAAAAAAAATTTGGGGAAAAAAGTGTGTCTTATAGTCCAAAAAACATGGTAACCCTTGGGCCAGAAAAAGTTCTACACCTCTGCTCTAATGAGACTAAAAAATGAAGTAAAATGTATAAAAATAATTTTCAAAATCTGAAAAAAAAGTCAAATAACTTATTTTCCAGTAAAAATAAACAAAAATAAAACATATTTTTTGAAGCCCGCAGCTTTGCACTGCCGGGACAACCCCTCCTCCCAGCCGGGGCCCGCAGCATTGCCCCACTTTTGCCGCCACCAGATTCCTGCAGCAGTGACCCTGCCTTCTTGACCCTGCTCCACCCCCGCAGCCATCCCTTCTCCCCCGGTAATCTACTTACAGACTATTGTGGTTTACGCTTTTTGAATGGGCCACACAGGGATAGTTAGGTTAATGCTTTGAGGCGGTAGGCCAGTCTGAACAAATGCGTTTTTATGGCACGCTTAAAACTGGGGGGATTGGGGATTAATCATATTAACCCGGGTAGTGCATTCCAAAGAATTGGCGAAGCACGTGAAAAGTCTTGGAGACGGGAGTGGGAGGTTCCGATTATTGAGGATGTTAACCTCAGGTCATTAGCAGAACGGAGAGCATGGGTAGGGTGGTAGACTGAGACCAGGGAGGAGATGTAGGGTGGTGCTGAGCCATGGAGTGCTTTGTGGATGAGGGTAGTAGTTTTGTACTGGATCCTGGAGTGGATGGGTAACCAGTGTAATGACTGGCACAAGGTAGAGGCATCGGAATAACGGTTGGTGAGGAAAATCATGATCCTGGCTGCAACATTCAAGACAGATTGGAGTGGGGAGAGTTTGGTAAGAGGGAGGCCGATGAAATAGAATAAGAAGAAGAAGAATGAATAAGTGAAACAGTAAGAGTTTTTGCAGAGTCGAAAGTAAGACAAGGTTTAATATATACACTATGCTTATAACGTATTATATCCAGTATAGTGGAACATGCAATATTACTTATATACAGTGTCGGACTGGGAAGCGAAGGGCCCACCAGTAACCAACTCCATGGTTTTCAGTCACATGCAAATGTGACATTACCCTCAATCACAAAATTATATAGCAATGATCTGGGTAGATTGTGAATTAAATGAGATGCTACCTTTGTCTGTACATAATAATTCCAGTATATTGTGCCAAGTACTGCTCATAAAAGAGGGTGATGGCCCACCAGAGGATTCTCCTGTGGGCCAGTCCAAGCTTGCTTATATACCGTACCATACTGTATATTGTAGAATACAGCATGCCATATACAAAACCATATCATACATCTCATAATATATAGAACATGACACTACACCAAAATATACTCAATGCTACATATGCCGTACCATACACTGCAGTAAATATGTCAGATGTTTTACTCATTACCATACAAATGTTATTCATACACCTACATATTTATATTCCTAGTCACAGTGATAGAATCTGTTAGCTCCCCATGAAAACTAAACAAATATAATACACTGCTCAAAAAATAAATAAACAACAGAATATAACTCCAAGTAAATCAAACTTCTGTGAAATCAAACTGTCCACTTAGGAAGTAACACTGTTTGACAATCAATTTCACATGCTGTTGTGCAATTGGAATAGACAACAGATGGAAATTATTGGCAATTATCAAGATACACTCAATAAAGGAGTGGTTCTGCAGTTGGGGACCACAGACCACATCTCAGTACCAATGCTTTCTGGCTGATGTTTTGGTCACTTTTGAATGTTGGTTGTGCTTTCACACTCGTGGTAGCATGAGGTGGACTCTACAACCCACACAAGTGGCTCAGGGCAGTGCAGCTCATCCAGGATGGCACATCAATGCGAGCTGTGGCAAGGTTTGCTGTGTCTGTCAGCGTAGTGTCCAGAGACTGAAGACGCTACCAGGAGACAGGCTAGTACACTAGGAGACCTGGAGGGGGGTGTAGGAGGGCAACAACCCAGCAGAAAGACCACTACCTCAGCCTTTGTGAAAGGAGGAACAGGAGGAGCACTGCCAGAGCCCTGCAAAATGACCTCCAGCAGGCCACAAATGTGCATGTGTCTGCACAAATGGTTAGAAACCGACTCCATGAGGATGGTCTGAGTGCCCAACGTCCACAGATGGGGGTTGTGCTCACAGCCCAACACCGTGCAGGATGCTTGGCATTTGCCACAGAACACCAGGATTGGCAAATTCGCCACTGGCGCCCTGTGCTCTTCACAGATGAAAGCAGTTTCAGACTAAGCACATGTGACAGACGTGACAGATTCTGGAGACGCCGTGGAGAGCTATCTGCTGCCTGCAACATCCTTCAGCATTACTGGTTTGGCAGTGGGTCAGTAATGGTATGGGGTGGCATTTCTTTGGAGGGCCACACAGCTCTCCATGTGCTCACCAGAGGTAGCCTGACTGCCATTAGGTACCAAGATGAGATCTTCAGACCCCTTGTGAGACCATATGCTGGTGCGGTTGACCCTGGGTTCCTCCTAATTCAGGACAGTGCCAGACCTCATGTGGTTGGTGTCAGCAGTTCCTGCAAGATGAAGGCATTGAAGCTATGGACTGGCCCGCCCGTTCCCCAGACCTGAATCCGATTGAACACATCTGGAACATCATGTCTCGCACCATCCAGCAACGTCACGTCACTGAGTGTCCCGGAGTTGGTGGATGCTTTAGTCCAGGTCTGGGAGGAGATCCCTCAGGAGACCATCAGGAGCATGCCCAGGCGTTGTTGGGAGATTATACAGGCATATGGAGGCTATGTGGGGTTATGAATTAATGAAACATACCGACATTGTAAGAATGTATTTCAATTTGATAATATTTGGGCTCCTTGGACCAAGACTCCTGGTTTACTGTCAAGAATCCTTCTGTTGGGAAAAATTCGCCTCCCTACACGAAACTATCTTTCCCTTTCTAGGCTTGTAATAAACAGTGTAAGTGGACATTTGCTGGACGGGAAATAACTTGTGTTTCCACTCCGAATCAGGAATTAATCGCGGTCTTTTTTGCATATATGGAAATGTTATTACAGTATACAGAAGATACTCTTTAATCTCCAGGCAGGGGAGCGGGGTTATTATCTTTTCTGGTTTTATAGATGATTTATTTTGGGGGGGGGGGGGGGATGTTCTCCGTGGTTGTAATTATTTGAAAAATGGTTAATAAAAAAAATCTGATTAAAAAAAAGAAAAAAAATGTATTTCAAAGTAATGTACAGTACAGACCTAAAGTTTGGACACACCTTCTCATTTAAAGATTTTTCTGTATTTTCATGACTATGAAAATTGTACATTCACACTGAAGCATCAAAACTATGAATTAACACATGTGGAATTATATACTTAGCAAAAAAGTGTGAAACAACTGAAATTATGACTTATATTCTAGGTTCTTCAAAGTAGCCACCTTTTGCTTTCTTGACTGCTTTGCACACTCTTGGCATTCTCTTGATGAGCTTCAAGAGATAGTCACCGGGAATGGTCTTCCAACAATCTTGAAGGAGTTCCCAGAGATGCTTAGCACTTGTTGGCCCTTTTGCCTTCACTCTGCGGTCCAGCTCACCCCAAACCATCTCGATTGGGTTCAGGTCTGGTGACTTTGGAGGCCAGGTCATCTGGCGTAGCAACCAATCACTCACCCTCTTGGTCAGATAGCCCTTACACAGCCTGGAGGTGTGTTTGAAGTCATTGTCCTGTTGAAAAAGAAATGATGGTCCAACTAAACGCAAACCAGATGGAATAGCATGCTGCTGCAAGATGCTGTGGTAGCCATGCTGGTTCAGTATGCCTTCAATTTTGAATAAATCCCCAACAGTGTCACCAGCAAAGCACTCCCACACCATCACACCTCCTCCTCCATGCTTCACAGTGGGAACCAGGCATGTAGAGTCTATCCGTTCACCTTTTCTGCATCGCGGTGGTTGGAACCAAAGATCTCAAATTTGGACTCATCAGACCAAAACACATTTTTCCACTGGTCTAATGTCCATTCCTTGTGTTCTTTAGCCCAAACAAGTCTCTTCTGCTTGTTGCCTGTCCTTAGCAGTGGTTTCCTAGCAGCTATTTTACCATGAAGGCCTGCTGCACAAAGTCTCCTCTTAACAGTTATTGTAGAGATGTGGCTGCTGCTAGAACTGTGTGGCATTGACCTGGTCTCTAATCTGAGCTGCTGTTAGCCTGCGATTTCTGAGGCTGGTGACTCGGATAAACTTATCCTCTGAAGCAGAGGTGACTCTTGGTCTTCCTTTCCTGGGGCGGTCCTCATGTGAGACAGTTTCTTTGTAGCTCTTGATGGTTTTTGCAACTGCACTTGGGGGACACTTTCAAAGTTTTCCCAATTTTTCAGACTGACTGACCTTCATTTCTTAAAATAATGATGATCATTCATTTTTCTTTACTTAGCTGCTTTTTTCTTGCCATAATACAAATTCTAACAGTCTATTCAGTAGGACTATCAGCTGTGTATCCACCAGACCACAGGCAAGAAATCCCACTTATTAAACCTGACAGGGCACACCTGTGAAGTGAAAACCATTCCCGGTGACTACCTCTTGAAGCTCATCAAGAGAATGCCAAGAGTGTGCAAAGCAGTCATCAAAGCAAAAGGTGGCTACTGTGAAGAACCTAGAATATCTACTATATAATTATCTAAGGGTCACTTCCGTCTGTCTGTCTTTCTGTCTGTCTGTCACGGATATTCATTGGTCGCGGCCTCTGTCTGTCATGGAAATCCAAGTCGCTGATTGGTCGTGGCTGTTTTGCCGCGACCAATCAGCGACGGGCACAGTCCGGCGGAAAAATGGCCGCTCCTTCCTCCCAGCTGTCAGTGCCCGCTCCATACTCCCCTCCAGTCAGCGCTCACACAGGGTTAATGGCTGCGTTACACTGTGTTATGCCGCGGTGTAACGCATTCCCTTAACGCTGCTATTAACCCTGTGTGACCAACTTTTTACTATTGAGGCTGCCTATGCAGCCTCAATAGTAAAAAGATCTAATGTTAAAAATAATAAAAAAAATAAAAAATCGTTATATACTCACCATCCGTCTGTCCCCGCATCCAGAACCGGCCTTTACTGCTCCTCGCGACGCTCCGGTGACCAGTCCATGCATTGCTGTCTCGCGAGATGATGACGCGCGCTCTTGCGAGACCATTACGTCATCATCTCGCGAGACCGCAATACATCGCGCGACCAATCAGCGACATTGCCGCGGGATTTAAATCCTGCTTCGCTAATTGGTCGCGCCGGCTGGGCGCTACCAATCAGCGACATTGGCGTGGGATTTAAATCCCGCTTCCTTGATTGGTCGTGCCCAGCCGGCGCGCCCAATCAGCGACATTGGCGCGGGATTTAAATCCCGTTTCGCTGATTGGTAGCGCCCAGCCGACATTGGCGCGGGATTTAAATCCTGCTTCGCTGATTGGTCCTGCCCAATCAGCGACATTGCCGTGGGACTTTTTCCTATTGAGGCTGCCTATGCAGCATCAATAGTAAACAGATGTAATGTTAAAAATAATAAAAAAAACAAAAAACCTGCTATTCTCACCTTCCGTAGTCCGACGATGCGCTCGCGACGGTAGCCATCTGCCGCTCCCAGAGATGCATTGCGAAATTACCCAGAAGACTTAGCGGTCTCGCGAGACCGCTAAGTCATCTGGGTAATTTCGTAATGCATCCTGGGAACGGAAGATGGCGGCAGCCGCGCTTCTCGGCACAGCTTCGCTGGATCTCAGGGGGTGAGTATATAACTATTTGTTATTTTAATTATTTTTTTTAACAGGGATATTGTGCCCACACTGCTAAATACTGCGTGGGCTGTGTTATACACCGCGTGGCTGCTATATACTACATGGGCAGTGTTATATACTCCGTGGGCTGTGTGATATACTGCATGGGCTGTGCTACACTGCGTGGCCTGTGTTATATACTACGTCGCCTGTGTTATATACTGCGTGGCTGCTATATACTGCGTGGGCTGTGTTATATAGAACGTGAGCTGTGTTTTATACTGCGTGGGCTGTGTTATGTACTGCATGGGCAGTGTTGTATACTGTGTGGGCTGTGTTATATAGTACATGGGCTGTGTTATATACTGCGTGGGCTGTGCTATATACTACGTGGGCTGTGTTATATACTGCGTGGGCTGTGTTATATACTACGTCGCCTGTGTTATATACTGCGTGGCTGCTATATACTGCGTGGGCTGTGTTATATAGTACGTGGGCTGTGTTATATACTCCGTGGGCTGTGTGATATACTACGTGACCTGTGTTATATACTGCGTGGCTGCTATATACCGCTTGGGCTGTGTTATATACTGCGTGGCCTGTATTAACGCATCGGGTATTCTACAATATGTATATAGCAGCCACATAGTATATAGCACAGGCCACGTAATATTTGCTATATACTACGTGGCTGCTATATACATACATACATATTCTAGAATACCCGATGTGTTAGAATCGGGCCACCAATCTAGTAAGACATAATTTCAGTTGTTTCACACTTTTTTGTTAAGTATATAATTCCACATGTGTTAATTCATAGTTTTGATGCCTTCAGTGTGAATGTACAATTTTCAGAGTCATAAAAATACAGAAAAATCTTTAAATGAGAAGGTGTGTCCAAACTTTTGGTCTGTACTTTATATAAACTAACATTGCACTCAGAAGTAGATAATGTTAGCAATGCTGAACTGCAAGCCGCTAAGAAAATGTGTTCTGTTTTCTGATTTTCCAGTGTCCATCCTCGCTGGAGCTAGCCCACTGAGGAAAGTGGGAAAAAAAGATTTAAATGAACAGTGAAAGTAGAGCCCTGCTGTGGCGGACTGGTGGTTCAATAAACTATTAATACAAGCTTTTCTTAAAAGAGATCCCAGGCAGAATCCCTAAGAGGCCAGCTTCAGCATACAGATATTGACATTTGTTTCTATTTTATTTTCCAGACCTCTATTTTGGTATATTTTTATTTATGGCATCACTATAAAACAAAAGAATAAAAATAAATTCCTGTCTAATGAATGTTAGAATCTATATTAAATTGATCAGAGCAATTTTACCAGTATTCCATTTCAGTAAATGTCAACGCACAATGCAAAAGGTTATCAAACTTCTGAAATAAATTTATTAGTAAAGGAAGGTGTAGGCGTGCCAAAATTATAGTATAAAATATATATTCTTTTTGTGAGAAATTCTATTTATTTAACTTCTTTATCTACTATTGAGCCATTTCTCTGCTAAAATAGTAATAAGTTGTGACTTTAAGGCTCAATTTCCACTATGAGTATTTGGTGCAATTTTTTCTCCTCCGTATTTTTGTGTGCAAAGTGTTTCAGCAAAGTGGATGAGATTTATAGAAATCTTATGCACCATTTTTTAATCTGAAGCATGTCAATTTCTCTTACTGTGAATACCGTATTTTTTGGATTATAAGACGCACTCCCCCCCCCCCCCAATTTTTTTGGGGGGTAATGGGGGTGCGTCTTATAGTTGCAATGTATTACCTGTAGTGTGGCGGCAGCAGGAGTCGGGCGAATCTGCGATTGTCAGATACTGCAGGACGATGATCTCAGTCCCATCCCAGGTTGGAGCGGCAGTATTTAGTGGTGCGAGGGCTCCGACAACATTTTGTGAAAGTCCTGAGACCCCACACTTCCATTGCTGTGATGCTGTGGCCTCTGGGAAAATGGCCGCCGGAGGTGGCCCTTGCATAGATTAAGATCTTGGCAATGAGATCTCGTCCCAAGATCCTGGAAGACGAGATCTCGGTGCCGAGATTTCAATCTGCGCATGCACTGCATCCGGCTTACATTTTCCCAGATGCCACCGCATTGCAGCAATGGATGTGCGGGGGCTCCGGGCTTTCACAAAATGTTAGTGGAGCCCCAGTACCACTGAGCACCGCTGAACCTGACGCTCCAGTCTGGGATGGGAGCCATATCATCACCCGAACACCCCCTGTGACCCCGCTCCACCAGCTCTGCTGTTCCCCTTCCCCGGTAAGCTGAACTCGGACTGTAAGGGTATGTTTCCTCGGTCAGGAAACGCTGCTTGTTTGACGCTGCGCAGAGCTGCAGCGTCAAACAAGCAGCGTCCAGATGTTCCAGCATAGTGGAGGGGATTTTATGAAATCCCGTCTCAACTATGCGTGGAAACCCGCACGCGGCGGCCCTGCGACTCCGGACATGCTGCGCGTCTTTTCAGATCGCAGCATGTCCGTACACCTTGCGGGGACGCAGCGTCCCCGCAAGGCATTTCACAGGGCGCTATGGGAGAGAGCGATCATCCCGGATGTGAAGAGTTAACACATCCGGCATGATCGCGTCCCAGAAAGGGGGCGGGGCTTAGCGCCGAGCGGCTTCGCCGCTGCGGCGATACCGCCGGCCATCCTGACAGTGGAAACATACCCTAAGGCTACGTTCACATTTGCGGTGTGCGCCGCAGCGTCGGGCGCCGCAGCGTCGCCGCATGCGTCATGCGCCCCTATATTTAACATGGGGGCGCATGGACATGCGTCGCACTTGCGTTTTGCGCCGCATGCGTCCCTGCGGCGCCCGCGTCTGGGCGCAGAGGACGCAGCAAGTTGCATTTTTGCTGCGTCAAAAATCAATGAAAAAAAGGACGCATGCGGCGCAAAACGCAGCGTTGTGCATGCGTTTTGCTGCGTTTTTGTTTGCGTTGTGCGTTGCGGCGCCGACGCTGCGGCGCACAACGCAAATGTGAACGTAGCCTTAGACAGCCTCCCATTTGATGCATTCATTTTCTTCCATATTTTCCTTCTCAAAATTTGGGATGTGTCTTACGGTCTGGGGCATCTTATAGTCCAAAAATTACGATATGCTTTTTATTTGCGGATTTTTCCCATAGACCTAATTAGATTCAGACTCTCTGCAGAAAACAATAAACACATTTTTATTGCATTTTCACAGCAGAAGGGCAATAAAAACGCATGTAATCTGCACAGCCAGAAGACAGGGATTTTCCAAAATCACAAATGCCCTTTATTGACTCTGGCTTCTGGATCATGGATTTGTATGTAGGTGTGTACACGATATAGGGGTCTGATTTTTGTTATATTCTTGATATTGAAATGCTAATTAAAATATTAAACATGCCTTGTAATACAGTGATCTAAATAAATTGACCAACGGTATACCATTCTTGTCTAGAGTATTCCTGGCCTGTACATGGTGAATATAATGTGGTTTCTCTCTTTACAAAGTACATATTTCCCACTCTCTATTTCATTGGATTATATTTTTGTATGCCCTTGATGATCTCGAAGCTCCATGATCTCTTGTACAAGACGTCGAGGTTTCTGTGTATTGTGTAAGATCTAAACTTGTATGTGGTCCATCAGATCTTGGGCACCTAAGGTTGTGTAGGGAAAGCTACTTCTAGGTAGAGTAATCTACGTCTTCTCATTTGTTTGTACCTCTGCTCATGTTATTTTCTAGTTTTTCCACTATCTAAAGATACGTTATCACTGGGTTCTGACAAGTGACATGTGAGCGTGTAGAGATAGAGGCGAGGCTTTATCCGTGGATTCCATCTGGTTTCTTTTCCATTACTGGTATTTTATATTGTATTGCTCTTTATGAGGTAGACTGCTTGAAGAACATGCTAGCTTGCACTAAACCTGATTTTTTATTTGCAACGTTTAATCTTCATCTCTCGCTTGTTAGACTTACAGTTACAGTTGTCCGTTTTTTTTAATCCAAAAGGTAAAACATTGGACTCAGACAGATTACACCATTTGGTGAATGTCAGGAAGCCATTAGAAGTAAATTTATCTTGACTAAAACTATTAAGAAATCAATTGGATTTGTTATCTCGTTCCCCAGGCTGTAGCCTGGTTACGTATCTCGTTTCAGCGTCTTCCTATCACTTTTGTCACGTGAATGTATATGCCGTTTATCTCACAAAAAGCTAAGGTTGGTGTGATGTTCCTGAACAAAAGTGTCTCCAGATTTTACCTTGGAGAAAAACGTTCCACAGAAGGAGCTTGAGTTACCCTGAGAAGATAGACTGACCCAATTAACTGTCCACTTTACCTGCTTCATCCGCGCTGTGAGGAACCGTTTAACCACTTAGCGCACCTTCCCATGTCTTTCTTTTCCGTGGTAGACGTTATATTCTCTCGTACCAGAGTAGAGAACTTCACTCTTTCATTTCATTGATCCTGATCTTCAGATGCCAAATGAAAAATGAGTTTTGCCATTGAAAGTTAATGAGTTTAGTATTAATTTATGTTCTGCCGTGGGAAATCTATGGAGTCAGAATCTGACACTGAGATATTATCCACATGCAGTGTGGTGGAAATGAATGTGCTTCTCGCCAGTGAAAGGATGCAAGTGTAGTTATAAAACGGTGGCTCAGTGGCTAGCACTGTTGCTTTGCTGGGTTGTCCTCTTGAATTTGATTCCAGGTCCAGGGCCCCAGAATTGCAAAGCTCCATTGATATCCACTGAATCACCGCGCTGCCCAAATCTATATTGTCTACATTCTCTATATTTAAAGCACAAACACCAAGAAAAAAAGGTGGTGTAGTAGTATGGTGGGGCTCCCGGTTCTGAGACCCTTACCGATTGACCAAATCCCACGAGAAGCATGAAGCTCAGAAAATGCGCACACAGCTTGGAGTACGCCTGTGAGACATATTTCTGTTGAATCCATACCCCACTTTGTGCACATACAAGCATTGAACTGTGTGCTCCTATCTACTGAGCTGCACACCTCTTGGGGTAGTTTTTAATGGGGTCAGGACCCAGACCCCCTGTCATCTGGTTGGAATTATAAGAGCAATGAAATCTGAAACTCCATTACTAAGGCTTAGTTACTAAATATAAAGAAGATCTAAGGAATAAGGTTACTCCTAGTGGAGAGTGACATTCCAGCTCTGGCTTGTCAAGGTAAGGGGATTTATTCGCCATGCAATGCTCCTCTGGGAATCTGGGAAATATGCAAATTGCCTCTTCAGAGAGAAAGAACTCTATAGTGCCACCTGTTGGAAGCAGCGATCCTACAAGTCACAATCAACCCTTTAACGAGTCGTGCAATATGACTTAGGATAAAAGCCAAATCAGTATCTCAATTCGCAGACACGGTGTTTCGGGCTGTTGGCCTTCGTCAGTGCGAAGCATGAGAACTGATTTGGCTAGGTGAGGGGTAAGGTTTCTACCGACTCTCGCTTGTCAAGGTAAGGAGGCCTATTCGCCGTACAATGCTCCTCTGGGAAATTTAATATGCAAATTGCATATTATATTGTAATATTGCAAGACTCATTAAAGGGTTGATGGTGACTTGTAGGATCACTACTTCCAACAGGTGGCGCTTTAGCGTTCAAGTCCTCTTCCTCTCTGAAGAGGCAATTTGCTATTAAATATAAAGAAAAAATGAAAATCTGAGTCCTCGAATGCCCATTTACTTTACTGTCCAGCTACAGAGAAATCTCTGCCTGTGCCGCTCACCTTTTCGCCCTTCCGCATTTATGGGGGAATGTGTGTCTTTTATTCTTAATGAGTTTGTGCTGTGTCTTGTTCAGCATTTGCTCATTTGTCCATTTCATTTTCATCAGTGTTTATTCAGTAAATATTTTTAGTTACTTGTCATCCTTTTAAAGGAAGTAGTAACCATACCGAACAGTATGCATCTATCTCAATTGTCCATCGGATAAGAGATTCCTAATTAGAAAGCTTTTAGGTTCAATGCATCCGTGAAAACAGCGAATAACACATCTGATTGACTGTTGTGCTGCAGGTACTGTCTGTTCTCCCCATTATTGGGCATATTTGCTTCATAATCGGCTATATTGGAGGTCTCCGAGTAGAGCTGACAAGTAATTTAACTGTTTAACATAAATGTAGGTAGAATGGAGGACGTTCTCGCAAATGAGCACTCCTCACCAGCATCTCTCGCTTTCAATAATTTCCTCTGCTTTTTGACCATTAGCATCTCCCTTCTCAAAGGTGAATTGGTATACCTGAATGTTTAGTTACATATATATACACCGTATATGGACTGGACAAATATTGTAAATGCATGTGATGCGGAAGAGAAGAAACCTTGGAATATTGGATCAAGCCCCGACTGCTTTCTAAGATGTTAGATCAGAATTGTGTTGGTGAAGCATTCATGTTAGCACGTTACAGGTTTCATCCAGTTAAAGGGATCCTGCCAAACTGAACATGCGGTCTGATCCTCCAGCATCCTGTTATAAAGCATGAGAAGCTGACTGGTGTATTGGTTTTTACTTACATTTATGTATTTAGGGCTAAAAAATTGTGTTTCATTGCAAAGTTTGTACCCTTTAGTTATTTGTCTCTTTTTCTGATCTCCTTTCAGCTGATTTATCAACACAGATCACATAAAAATTGAATGTTCAGGGAAATAGAAGATCCTGAAATCCAAGCAGTGCAACATGTAATGAAACCCAATTGCAATATTTATTTTTAGCCCAAAATGCATGCATTTAAGTAAAGAAAAAAAGCCCCCAAAGGAGGACAACTCCAAAAAAAGGAATCTGTCAACAGGATTTCATCCCCAAAATGTATATGTGCATGTAGGTCTTTCAAAGACAAGTCCAGCAATACCTTTCCATGACTAGTCCATTCCTTTGTTACTGACAAATCAGCAATTGTCTTGATATTCAAATGGATGCAGCAGATTTTAAGCCTCTGTCACTCCAGCTCTATTCCTCTTGTTGCTAGACTAACAGCTTCTGTGTGACCTCAGGCAAAGGAGCCACCAATCAAGCTGGAAGAAGTGGTTCTGGACGGGGAGTAGAGCTGGAATGATAGTTCTTCAGTCTCATTTTCATATCAATAAACGCTGATTTCTCAATAAAGGAGGAACAGACTGGCCATTTTAAGATATTGTTGGACTTGTTTTTTAAAGAGCTATATGCACATATAAATTTTTTTTGTGTGAAATCCTGCTGACAGATTCCCATTAAGGATAAATATTTTGTAGAATTTGATTTTTCTTGAAATCCTTTCTCATTCTTGGCTCAGAGGTCCAGTGTGTGGTCTTATTAGTGATTGCTAGTTATCCCTTTATGCGCACTTCTTCCAATTAGATCTTAGTGGAAAGAAGTATCTGGCATGCTAGATTTCAGTTCCATTAATGACTATACGACTGATGGATATAAGCACTCTCCTCTGTTACCTCTGTCATACTCATAGACATTTGACTGGCAGCAGTCATGGGTGACCCTGTCACTCTATTCAGTCAAGTGAGTGATGAGGAATAAGGGATTGGGACCCCCTTGATAAGTAGTTCCCCCTGCAATCAGGCATAGATGGGTGATTAATGTATTTCTTGGAAAATCCATTTAGGTAGACATAAGGTAATGTTTACACAGGCACTGGATTCTTGTATCAAATCAATGTGACATTTACTTTACGCAGGTTGCGCAGTACCAAACAAACCGAGGCTCTAGCTAAACAACTCAGACCCTGGCCTCCTCCGATACCTCTGAGCTAGTTCCAGCTCGGTCAAACAAAACCACTGTTATCCAGAGCACCACTGATACTTGCAGTTTGGTGCACATGGCCTGTGCGGACTCGTATCAGAGAGGGATTTTGGCTTGTTTCTCTCTTCTGCTCCAACACAAATCCACTCTGGTCAGCTTCCCCCCAGCTGCCTGACTTAGGTGAACACCTAGCCTGGTTATATGGAGAGCCAGCCAGGTGCACTAATCAAAGCCTGCAGAGCAAGGATTTAACCCTAGCCTACCTGGCACTCCTACAGCAGATATGTAGCTGTTCAAACCCTGAACTTTTTTATGATATTTTGTGCTAGCAATGATTATATAGCCGGGAGTCTTAAAATATGGCTTCAATCATATGTGACTTTCTGCTTCATGTTTTGTTTTGGTGAGCATGTTCTTGAATATTTATTAGAGCTAATGTTGGTAAAACTATCTTGTGAGATGGCTATTTCTAGCATTAATTAGAAGATTAATGCAGATTATGTGCTTATCATGTTTAAGAACTTATAAGAACTGTTATGCTTTTCTGAAATGAAGATGCTTAATAAATATGAAGGCCGAGTGTAGAAGTCATCATGTGCATTCCCTGCATGGAAATTGAATTGAGATACATGGGGCTGTTTTTCTTTATCAGTGCTTAAAGTACTTTTGTTTAAAGTTTATCAATTAAAAGTATTTTACCAAGTTTTCAGGAAACTTGACAGTTTTATACATTCTGCTTGATCCGCGTAGTATATATCAGACATTGACTGCATGATCTCAACCACATATGTTTAACTCTTAAACACTGCGGTGTGCCAAAGTAAAACTGGTTCAATAACCGCTGTGGACTGTGCCGCCCTGGAGACTAGTCGGACAAGCTGGTCCTCAGCACCTTCCCCATCCCGCTGCCCTGGAGTGACAGGTCTCTCTCTCCATACATGCTCGCAGGGAGAGACCTGTCACTCTAGGGCAGCGGTGGAGGATAAGCCACCAAGGATCCAGTTGCCTGACCAGCCTCCTGTGCAGCTCAGTCCCAGGTGGCTATAGACTATGTTGTTCTCTGAAATGCCACAGCTAGTTAAACATACATGGCTGAAATAATGCATCCAGTGCCTGATATATTCTGTACGTGGACTGGCCTGCATGTATCAGCTGGCCAGGTTCCCTTTATACCCTGACAATAAGATAAAGGATCATTTATAGATTGAAGGAAATCCAACCACTAGGACCTCCAGCAATCGCGAGAACGGGACTCTGCGGAGCAGAGAATGGAGCGGAGCACAGCACGTGGCATTAATGGAAGTGACCTCTGCTCCATTCTGACAGAAGAGCTCTGTTCCCGAGACGCTGTCAGACACCAGGGGTTTGTAAGGCTATCCTCATCCTATTGTTGGGGGTCTGACTGCAGGAACCCCCAGCAATCCTAAGCAGTAATACACAGACTCATATGTAAATGAGAACTAGATTTACTAGTATATGTGTCACCTGTACCAAGTAAAATTAATCTCTGTTCCGTAAAAGCCTTTTAAAATAAAACCTATTACAAAAGCACCACTAGACCCATCAGTATTACCTATAATCAAACACCTATACCTACTAAGGAATATATTTAATAATAATTCCAACAACAAAGAAATAAAAAATCCGCACTGCTGCTGGTCACTTACCCCTCATATGTTCATACTGTTCATAGTGCTGTTACTCCATTGCCTCAATGATCGGACCACTTCGGGTGCTACATCCATGAATATAGTGTGAAATCCAAAGTCAAAGAAAAAATGATGTGCACTCACCGGTCCCATAAAGTGCTTTCCTTTATTTGGACATAAAAGCGGTTAAAAGCGGGGGGAAAAAACGTGCAGGAAAAAAGGACGACAGCTGTTTCGCGTGAATGCGCTTCTACAGGTTCCAGTGACTAAAGGAAGTAGGGAGGTTGGATTTATAATTGGATCCAAGACTTGTATCCTCCCCTTAACCTTCGTCATTGGTTCAACCACACACCTACTAACAAAACGTGAATACATAACAAACAAGTTAAATTACATATATTAAACATTTAAAGGGAACCTATCACCCCGTTTTTTTCGGTATGAGATAAAAATACTGTTAAATAGGGCCTGAGCTGTGCATTACAATAGTGTAGTTTGTGGACCCCGATTCCCCACCTATGCTGCCGAAATACGTTACCAAAGAAGTCATTTTCGCCTGTCAATCAGGCTGGTCAGGTCGGATGGGCGTGGCTTCTTCCCCCAGATATTGCGTAGTTTTCCGTTGGTGGCGTAGTGGTGTGCGCATGTCCAACGTCCCCAATCCTGCACGGGGGGGTGAAAATAGCAGCGATGTCCGTTATTCCATTGGTGGTCGGTGGGCGCGGCCATCTTCCTTTGGCCGCGCGTGCGCAGAAGCGGCGCTCTGCTGGCCGCGGCTTCAGGAAAATGGCCGCGGGATGCCGCGCGTGCGCAGATGGAGATCGCGGCGGCCATTTTCCTGAAGCCGCGGCCAGCAGAGCGCCGCTTCTGCGCACGCGCGGCCAAAGGAAGATGGCCGCGCCCACCGACCACCAATGGAATAACGGACATCGCTGCTATTTTCACCCCCCCGTGCAGGATTGGGGACGTTGGACATGCGCACACCACTACGCCACCAACGGAAAACTACGCAATATCTGGGGGAAGAAGCCACGCCCATCCGACCTGACCAGCCTGATTGACAGGCGAAAATGACTACTTTGGTAACGTATTTCGGCAGCATAGGTGGGGAATCGGGGTCCACAAACTACACTAGTGTAATGCACAGCTCAGGCCCTATTTAACAGTATTTTTATCTCATACCGAAAAAAACGGGGTGATAGGTTCCCTTTAAAACCGTGTGATATAAAGAAAATCCTAATGAGCAGTAGAAACACAAAAAAAATACTCAACTATAAGAAATTTTTTTACCAGGCACCGCTGCTTAGGAACCTTATAGAAAAACTGACATGTCTATTCTTTGGTTCAGGCCAATTGGCCCTGTTGCGCATGTGCGCAATATCCACCTTGCTTCTCGTCTCAAGAGTAGCTGGTTCAGGTTTCCTCCTTGCTGCGGTGGACCCTTTCAATGCCTGCAAAGCGAAGTGTTTGAACGTTACCTGCATGATGTTGCCTTACATGATTCACCAGGCGAGGAACTCCCTTTCCTGTCTGTACCGAGTTAAAATGTTCTCTTATTCGCACATAAAGAGGACGAATAGTTTTGCCTATGTAGTAGCCACAAGGGCAAAATATAACATACACCACGTATGCTGACTTACAAGAGATAAACTCCCGAACTGCATGGTTAATTGGCCCAATTTTTATCGTGTTACCTATTAGGTGGTAGGAACAAAAATTACATTGCCCACACTTGAAATTCCCTTTCGGGATGCCTCTATCTAACCAGCTTGTATGGTCATTACGAATACGATTACGCACTAACAAGTCTTTCATATTTTTTCCGCGCCGACTAGCAAACAAAGGGCCCTTCTCGAATCTCTCTTTTAGATCAATATCTTTTCCTAGAATGTGCCAGTTGGGTATGTGCACACGTCAGGATTTCTTGCAGAAATTTCCTGAAGAAAACCGGAAATTTTCTGCAAGAAATCCGCATGTTTCTTTTTGCATTTTTTTCCCGTTTTTTTCGCGGTTTTTTTTAGCATTTTGCAAGCGTAATTAGCTTGCAGAATGCTAAAGTTCTCCAAGTGATCTGTAGCATCGCTTGGAAAACTGACTGACAGGTTGGTCACACTTGTCAAACATAGTGTTTGACAAGTGTGACCAACTTTTTACTATAGATGCAGCCTATGCAGCATGAATAGTAAAAGATAGAATGTTAAAAATAATAAAAAAAA
Source organism: Ranitomeya variabilis (assembly GCF_051348905.1). Lineage (NCBI taxonomy): Eukaryota > Metazoa > Chordata > Amphibia > Anura > Dendrobatidae > Ranitomeya > Ranitomeya variabilis. The sequence goes on from NC_135233.1 coordinate 748,712,067, forward strand.
TTAAAAAATGGTTATATTCACCTTCTGCAGACAGCCGATCTCCTCAGTGGCGTCCGTTCCTATAGATGGTGTGTGCAGGACCTTCGATGAAGTCGCGGTCACGTGACCACGACGTCATCGCGGTCATGTGACCGCGACGTCATCGCAGGTCCTTCACAAACACACCATCTATAGGAACGGAAGCGGCAGCATGCACCTGAGAGGCGGGAAGACTGCGGGGGCCATCAAAGGTGAGTATATGACTATTTTTTATTTGTATTTGATTCTTTTTTTTTTTACCAATTATATGGTGCCCAGTCCGTGGAGGAGAGTCTCCTCTCCTCCACCCTGGGTACCAACAGCACATGATCTGCTTACTTCCCGCATGGTTGTGCATAGCCACATGCGGAAAGTAAGCAGATCAATGCAATCCTAGGTGTGTGGAATCCCCGCAATTCCGCAAATTTAATGAACATGTTGCTTTTTTTTCCGCGATGCGATTTTTTCACGGAAAAAAATGCAACATTTGCACAAGAAATGCGGAATACACTGTAAATAATAGGAGGCATATGTAAGCGCTTTTTCACGGTTTTTTTTGCGTTTTTATAGCGAAAAAACGCGAAAAATACTGAATGTGTGCACATGGCCTAAGAGAACATTTTAACTCGGTACGAACAGGAAAGGGAGTTCCTTGCCTGGTGAATCATGTAAGGCAACATCATGCAGGTAACGTTCAAACACTTTGCTTTGCAGGCATTGAAAGGGTGAGTCCACCGCAGCAAGGAGGAAACCTGAACCAGCTTCTCTTGAGACGAGAAGCAAGGTGGATATTGCGCACATGCGCAACAGGGCCAATTGGCCTGAACGAAAGAATAGACATGTCAGTTTTTTTATAAGGTTCCTAAGCAGCGGTGCCTGGTAAAAATTTTTCTTATAGTTGAGCATTTTTCTTGTGTTTCTACTGCTCATTAGGATTTTCTTTATATCACACGGTTTTAAATGTTTAATACACTATGTTCCAAATTATTATGCAAATTACACTTTTCTCGTATTTTCCTAAATGGTCGGTGCAAATGACAGTCAGTCTAATAAAAGTCATCACCCGTTAGAGTATACATCGAATTTTATTGAAGAAACCTCCCAATGATAACAGTATAATCTCCAAAATGAATAAAAACTCAAAATGCACTGTTTCAAATTATTAGTCACAGTAGAATTTCTAAACATTTGATATGTTTTAAAGAACTGAAAATGCTCATTTGTGGAATTTGCAGCATTAGGAGGTCACATTCACTGAACAAAAAAGCTATTTAACTCCAAAACATCCTAACAGGCCAAGTTACATGTTAACATAGGAGCCCTTCATTGATATCACCTTCACAATTCTTGCATCCATTGAACTTGTGAGTTTATGGAGAGTTTCTGCTTGTATTTCTTTGCATGAAGTCAGAATAGCCTCCCAGAGCTGCTGTTTTGGTGTGAACTGCCTCCCACCCTCATAGATCTTTTGTTTGATGATACTCCAAAGGTTCTCTATAGGGTTGAGGTCAGGGGAAGATGGTGGCCACACCATGAGTTTATCTCCTTTTATGCCCATAGCAGCCAATGACTCAGAGGTATTCTTTGCAGCATGAGATGGGGCATTGTCATGCATGAAGATGATTTTGTTCCTGAAGGCATGTTTCTGCTTTTTAGACCATGGAAGAAAGTTGTCAGTCAGAAACTCTATTTACTTTGCTGAGGTCATTTTCACACCTTCAGGAACCTTAAAGGGCCCTACCAGCTGGTTCCCCATGATTCCAGCCCAAAACATGACTCCTCCACCTCCTTGCTGACGTTGCAGCCTTGTTGGGACATGGTGGCCATCCACCAACCATCCACTACTCCATCCATCTGGACCGTCCAGGGTTGCTCGACACTCATCAGTAAACAAGACTGTTTGAAAATTAGTCTTCATGTATGTCTGGGCCCATGCAACCGTTTCTGCTTGTGAACACTGTTTAGGAGTGGCCGAATAGTAGGTTTATGCACCACAGCAAGCCTTTGAAGGATCCTACACCTTGAGGTTCGAGGGACTCCAGACGCACCAGCAGCTTCAAATAACTGTTTGCTGCTTTGTAATGGTATTTTGGCAGCTGCTCTCTTAATCCAATGAATTTGTCTGGCAGAAAACTTCCTCATTATGCCTTTATTTGCATGAACTCTGTCTGTGTTCTGTTTAAGTCACAAATCTCATCAGAGTATGATGATCACTCTTACGTTTTCGTGAAATATTTAATTTTTTCATACCTTGTCCAAGGCATTGCACTATTTAACACTTTTCAGCAGCAGAGAGATCCTTTTTATTTCCCATATTGCTTGAAACCTGTGACCTGCATAATAATGTGGAACATCATTTTTGAGTAGTTTTCCTTTAATTAGAATCACCTGGAAAACTAATTATCACATATGTTTAAGATTGATTTCAGTGATTCATTGAACCCTGAGACACAATACCATCCACGAGTTTATTTGAAAAACAAAACAATTAAATCTTTATGACACTTAAATCCAATTTGCATAATAATTTGGAACACAGTGTATATGTAATTTAACTTGTTTGTTATGTATTCACGTTTTGTTAGTAGGTGTGTGGTTGCACCAATGACGAAGGTTAAGGGGAGGATACAAGTCTTGGATCCAATTATAAATCCAACCTCCCTACTTCCTTTAGTCACTGGGACCTGTAGAAGCGCATTCGCGCGAAACAGCTGTCGTCCTTTTTTCATGCACGTTTTTTCCCCCCGCTTGTAACCGCTTTTATGTCCAAATGAAGGAAAGCACTTTATGGGACCGGTGAGTGCACATCATTTTTTCTTTGACTTTGGATATTTAATACTAATATTACTGTATAGCTGGTCCTCCACATACGTCCAGGTGACCTGCTAGATGCTGCGGGGCCCTTGCGGTTTAAACAGATTTAATACCAAATAGAAGCATCTGAGTATTTATGATATTTGAGTTTAGCATTTAAAAATAATAAATATGTATGTATGTGTGTGTATATATATATATATATATATATATATATATATATTTCTAGTGCCAACTTTTTCTGCAGTACTTTACAATTAAAGGAAGTTTCACTGGATTTTTTTGTAAATGGAGTACCTCCTCCTCCAATGTGCCCTGCTCCACTGATTCTGATTTTGTGCATCACTTTCCGAAGTTAGGTCCCCTTGGTACTAAAAATGCAAATAACTGCGTCTATTCTACAGAAACTGTCATAGGAGAGAAAATGCAAATGCCCACAAAGTAGTTCTGTGGTATGTGCCCTGTCGGGTAAAAGGAACATTTGTGTCTTTGTTACAGGGGGGCACAGAAATGATAGGACACCTGGATCAGTGTGACGGGTCTTGTCAGTAATCAGATTGTTGTCATGGAGCCTCAGTAAGAAGCTATAGTAGGTGTCCTAGTTCTAGGAGATGGAAGTATGTCCTGCACTTGTATATGAGGGGAATGCTTAGTAGTATACTGTCATGTGCATGCCACATGTCTGTTGGGACTTCTGGCTGAGGTACTGAAAAGTGGGATTCAGGGGTATCCATTGACTTTAATGAATATAGTATCCACCTTTTTTAGGTGGGGACAAAAATGCGGTCAACTGCAAATTCGTGCCCGCTTGCCTCATTAGTCGATGACCCTGTCACTGGATACACCAGAATCCTTGGTTGCTGGTTTTGTCTCAGTGGTGCCTTCATTTTCTCTAACAGGAATTTTAGTGCTTGCTATGTAACACAACTGACGCCGGTACATTCATATAAGCTGCAAATCGTTACAGAGAAACCATAAGCTCCTTCATTAGTAGCTTCTAGTTTTTTTAGGAGTGTATGGTTATAAAAAAAAAGCCTTCCTAATAGATTACATATCTTTTAAAGGAAACTTGTCACTTGAAAAGAAGCTATTACCTGCAGATATGGGGTTAATCTACAGGTTAACCACATCCTAAACCTGCCCGCTGCCGGCACTTAGAGCCCCGCTGCCAGGAGGAAATGAACTTTATTCCTCCCAGTAATGTTCCGGCTTCAGCCACGGGAAGCGAGTGAACGGTGAGTTTGAGGGTTTATTGTTTTTTTTTTTTTTTATGTATTGAACAACAGCAGGAGGACATATACCATGATTGGGGGCATATACAAGGATGAGGGATATATAAAAGGATCGGGGGCATATACCAGGATGGGAGGCATATACAAGGATGGGGATATTTACCAGGATTGGGGGCATATACAAGAATGAGAGATATACCAGGATGTGGGGCATATACAAGGATGGCAGGCATATACAAGGATATATACCAGGATGTTAGACAAATACAAGGATGGGGGATATATACCTGCTTGTTGGGCAAATACAAGGATGGGGACCATGTACAAGGATGGAGGGCATATACTAGGATGTGGGATCATATACCAGGATTGGGGGCATATACCAAGATGAGGGATATATACCAGGATGGGAAATATATACAAGGATGGGAAATATTTACCAGTTGGGGAATATTTACCAGGATTGGGGGCATATAAAAAGATGGGGAATATATACCAGGATGGGGGGCATATACAAGGTTGGAGGCCATATACAAGGATGAGGGGCATATACTAGGATGTGGGATCATACCAGGATTGGGGGCATATGCAAGGATGAGGGATATATACCAGGATGGGGGGCAAATACTAGGATGTGAAGTATATACTAGGATGTGGGATCATATACCAGGATTGGGGGCATATGCAAGGATGGGGGATATATACCAGAATGGGAGGCCATATACCAGGATGGGGGGAGCATATTCCTTTATATCTGCAGTCTGGTACCCCTGCTCCTGTCTGTATTGAACTTTGTTGCCTCTGCCTGCTCTCTTGTTTTTTTCTAAACTACAGGTTAAATTGCCATGCTGGCAATTGGTCTCTAAAAGGTTTGCCATCACTGTTGTAGTACATTACTTCAATAAAATCACGCCAGAGTCAGTGTGCGCGTATGCTGCGATCTCTGGCCGCATGTTAGTGAAGACACTCTGTATATGCAAATTCGCAGACACAGTGTCTGAAAAAAAATGGCATAAAATTAAAAATGTAGCAATAAAAATGCTCGCCACCCGGGCGTAGAACAGGTTTAATAGCTAATATAACATAAGGGCTGAAGTTGTGAGGTTAATTTGCACGCTATTAGTCAGTTTTCTTTAATCTTCACATTCTGTATGTGATGAACACCAAGTTCCGCAGGCTCATAGATCAGCAATGGAGCGTATTTGAACCTAAAAATATTATATTTATGTCCACATTGTATAATGCTTTCGCAAATTCTGAGCTTAAAAAAAGCCTCCCTCCTCAAAGTAAATGTATCATTAGAAAATGACCTACTGTTTAAAACAGGTTTTTGTGTTAATTTTTTTTTTAATTTGCAGTGTTATTTTTTCCATATCACAATCTTTATTAATAATAGAGAATATAAATTGAGCATTTTTTACACTGGCCACTCACACAGGCTATTCGAAACTCACATCATGTTGTTTTTGGAAATATACATGTACATTAGCAGCAATATCCTGACTCAAACACTTTTGCATTGAAGCATCTAATGAGCAGGTGCTAATTTCAGTATAAAGTGAGGTGGAGTTGGGTCATCTGTGACATCTGTTGTGAATAAGGGATTCTGGGTTATTAGCTGTGTATAGAGTCTCTACCTGTGATTGTAATCCTGCCTCTGCTGATAAGGAGTCTTGCTAAAATCTCTTTCTGAATGGATAGGATGCATAAGTCTGTGAAAGCCCCAGTGGCTACTGAAAATTGCAAGATTACTAATTTAGTTTTTTCACACAGATTGTGATTAGAGATGGGCGAACCTGAACAGTAAAGTTCGGCGTCCGTAACTAACACCTACTGTTAAGGCACGGACACCGAACATGGACTTCACCAGGAAGTCCGTGTTAGTGTTCTGCCCCCGAACGCCGGGTGTTTGTTGCGCTGATCGGAACCTCCGGTCACTGGTGTCAGCTGATGAGACTACTGCTCCCATCAACCAACACCTGCTGCTGTTAATAACAGTGAGAGCAGGCGGCAGCTGATGAGAGTTTTCATCAAAAAATGCCTGCGCTGTAAATACATAATAAAAAAAAAGGTGTGGGTTCCCCTGTATTTTTGATAACCAGCCGGACAAAACTCACAGCTGAGGGCTATAACCCTCAGCTGTCAGCTTTAGAAAGGCTGGTTATCAAGAATAGAGGTAGAGGAGTCTCCGCGCCATATTTTTAAATTATTTTAATAAATAATTTAAAAAACGGCATGGTCCCCCCCCATTTTTGACAACCAGCCAAGTTATAGTAGACAGCTGGGGGTTGGTATTCTCAGACTGGTAAGGGGCCATGGATATTGCCCCCCTCCCGGCCTAAAAACAGCAGTCCGCATCCTCCCAGAAAAGGCTATTATATACCCCAAACTCTGGAGCTCTTCCCACCTGCCCTGTAGCAGTGGCAAGTGGGTTTCTTGGGGTTGATGGCACATTTGTATTGTCAGGTCACATCAGGCCCAAGGATTACTAATGGAGAGGTGTCTATAAGACACCTATCCACTACTAATCCTATAGTTATATGGTAAATAGGTAAACAACAAGTATACAGTCCTTTATTAGAAATAAAACAAAGCATACTTTTGCATTTTTATTTAAAAATAATAAACACAGTTATACTCATCTAATTCCCATTCCACTCAATCCATCGTCTCCTGTAATAAAACAACCCCCCCCACAATATCCGTCACCTGTCCGTCGTTCTGTCTCACGCCATAATACATGTCTGGGGGATAAATAGTCTTCAGCCTGGATGGTGCTAAAATGTGACCATCCAGGCTGAGAGCCACTGATGTGTGATTTGCTGCGAACAGTAAATCTGATTAGCGGTGACATCGAGGTTACTGCCAGTCACTGAGGCTGCGTTCCAATCCGGCCTGAACTGTGGTGACCTCAGTGAGATCCCCGCTAGCACTGTGTGAAAGTCTCGCGGTGCAGAGGCGAGAATTTCACTGCGGTGAATTTAAACTGCAGCAAACTCGCCTCAATGTGGGACACAGAACGCAATGTGAAAGAACCATAATACAGATACTATATTTTCCTGTGAGTACAAGGGTAACATGCAGGCAACACAAAGATAAACTTTTGAGGACTTATGTAAGTGTACAGAATGTATCTTTTAAGCAGGAATAGTTCATAACGAGGGTTTGAATGTATGTTTGTCTTGCAATTGTGGATGTTTTTAATGGGGTTCCCCTTTTAAATGGCTCAAGGGTGGTGGAAAAATAAAGACCAGCACAAACACCTCCATACTCTGCATGGTGTCCTTCGCTCGTCTCCTAGCATGAACATCCATTTCATGACCGCTGCAGCCAGTCATACACTAGAATATGATTGTTTTTGCTTACATAGCTGTTATAATATATAACACAAGAGTTTTGATATTTTAAAGTAATGCTTGTTAATCTATATTACTTTGTTTTGCAGTTCTTTGAACTACTTGGGCCTGAAGGATTTACGGTGATAGAAGTTCTCTTGCAGCACAGGCAAAAAATTGTGGCTAAATCACTTAATTGGCAAAATGATAACCAATATAATTTTCAAGGTAGGAAGATATACAAAGAAAAAATGGCTATGTATTACATAAAAATTGCTTTTAAAAGTTCTTACTTTTGGTGCATTTGTTTGCAGGAACTTGCTGTTTTTTAACCTCTATTTTGATGTGATATTTTACAGTTTTTTATTGTGATTTTTTATTCATTTTTAATTGCAAATATTGTTAAAAGCAATGAGCATTTGGTGAGTTTTTTTACTCTGCGTTTTTTCAAAAAAATGCAAGTAACCTATTTTACTTAAAGGGAACCTGTCACCAGGTTTGACCAATATGAGATATGGCCACCACCTTTCCGGCTTGATATTCAGTGTTCTATAAGGCTGAATTTCTGCCCTCAACCTGACCTGCAAGACAAGAAACATACCTTTTATTATACTCACCTGCGGGATGGTCAGGTCCGAGGGGCGTCGATGGTCTTAGTCCGGTGCCTCCCATCTTCTTTCTAAGCTATCCTCCTTCTTGCTTTGTGTGGATAACGCGTCCCTACATCATCCACACAGTCTCTCCGGCATCGCGCTCCTGCACAGGCGTACTTTTGTGCCCTGACAGCCCTCGGACCGGACCGCCCTGCATTGAGTATGATAAAAGCTCTTTTTCTTGTCTTGAAGGTCGGGTTGGGGCCTTAAATACAGAATTATATAATTCTGTATATCGGCCCTGAAAGGTGGTGGCTGTAACTCATATCTGTCTATAACCTGGTGACAGGTTCCCTTTAACCCCTTCACGACCTTTGACGCATACGCTGCGTCATGAAAGTCGGTGCCAATGCGACCTATGACGCAGCGTATGCGTCATGGTTTGATCGTGTTCCTGCAGATCGGGTGAAAGGGTTAACTCCAATCTCACCCGATCTGCAGAGACAGGGGGAGTGGTGCTTCAGCCCAGGGGGGGTGGCTTCACCCCCCCGTGGCTACGATCGCTCTGATTGGCTGTTGAAAGTGAAACAGCCAATCAGAGCGATTTATAATATTTCACCTAAAAAACTGGTGAAATATTACAATCCAGCCATGGCCGATGCTGCAATAACATCGGCCATGGCTGGAAATACTAAAGTTACCCCCCCCCCCACACCCACCGATCGCCCCCCCAGTCCTCCGTTATGGGGTCCGGTCCCCTCCGTCCGCCTGCCGGCTCCCCCGTCCTCCTGTCCGCTCCCTCCTTGTTTGGATTCACCCCCCCTGTGGTCCGATTACCCCCCTTTGCTCCGATCCACCCCCCCACCACCCCACCCCTTCATACTTACCGATCCTCCCGGTGTCCGTACGTCTCCTCGCTGGGCGCCGCCATCTTCCAAAATGGCGGGCGCATGCTCAGTGCGCCCGCCGAATCTGCCAGCCGGCAGATTCCTTACAAGTATATTTTGATCGCTGTGGTAGGTTCTATCACAGCGATCAAAATAAAAAAATAATAAATAAACCCCCCTTTATCACCCCCATAGGTAGGGACAATAATAAAATAAAGAAATTTTTTTTTTTTTTTTTTTCGTTTTCCACTAGGGTTAGGGTTAGAACTAGGGGTAGGGTTAGGGGTAGGGTTAGGGTTACGGGTAGGGTTAGGGTTAGGGGTAGGGTTAGGGGTAGGGTTAGGGTTATGGCATGTGCACACAGTGCGGATTTGGCTGCGGATTGGCCGCTGCGAATTCGTAGCAGTTTTCCATCAGGTTTACAGTACCATGTACACCTATGGAAAACCAAATCCACTGTGCCCATGGTGCGGAAAATTCCGTGCAGAAATGCTGCGTTGTATTTTCCGCAGCATGTCAATTCTTTGTGCGGATTCCGCAGCGTTTTACACCTGTTCCTCAATAAGAATCCGCAGGTGAAATCCGCACAAAAAAACACTGGAAATCTGCTGTAAATCTGCAGGTAAAATGCAGTGCCTTTTACCTGCAGATTTTTCAAAAATCGTGCGGAAAAATCTCACACGAATCCGCAACGTGGGCACATAGCCTTAGGGTTAGGGTTGGAATTAGAGTTAGGGTTGGAAATAGGGCTAGGGTTGGAAATAGGGTTAAGATTAGGCTTGTGGTTAGGGTTACGGATAGGGTTAGGGGTGTGTTGGGGTTACAGTTGTGGTTAGGGTTGGGATTAGGGTTAGGATTAGGGTTAGGGTTGGAATTAGGGTTACGGGTGTGTTGCGGTTAGGGTTGTGGTTAGGGGTGTGTTGGGGTTAGGGTTGTGATTAGGGTTATGGCTACAGTTGGGATTAGGATTAGGGGTGTGTTGGGGTTAGTGTTGAAGTTAGAATTGAGGGGTTTCCACTGTTTAGGCACATCAGGGGTCTCCAAACGCAACATGGCGCCACCATTGATTCCAGCCAATCTTGCGTTCAAAAAGTCAAATGGTGCTCCCTCCCTTCCAAGCCCCAACGTGCGCCCAAACAGTGGTTTACCCCCACATTTGGGGTACCAGCGTACTCAGGACAAACTGGGCAACAACTGTTGGGGTCCAATTTCTCCTGTTACCCTTGCAAAAATAAAAAATTACTTGCTAAAACATAATTTTTGAGGAAAGAACAATTATTTTTTATTTTCACGGCTCTGCGTTATAAACTTCTGTGAAGCACTTGGGGGTTGAAAGTGCTCACCACACATCGAGATAAGTTCCATCGGGGGTCTAGTTTCCAAAATGGGGTCACTTGTGGGGTGTTTCTACTGTTTAGGCACATCAGGGGCTCTGCAAATGCAACGTGATGCCCGCAGACCATTCCATCAAAGTCTGCATTTCAAATGTCACTACTTCCTTCCGAGCCCTGACATGCTCCCAAACAGTGGTTTACCCCCACATATGGGGTATCAGCGTACTCACAACAAACTGGGCAACAAATATTGGGGTCCAATTTCTCCTGTTACCCTTGTGAAAATAAAAAATTGCTTGCTAAAACATCTTTTTGGAGGAAAGAAAAATGAATTTTTTATTTTCACGGCTCTGCGTTGTAATTTTCTGTGAAGCACTTGGGGGTTGAACGTGCTCATCACACATCTAGATAAGTTCCTTGGGGGGTCTAGTTTCCAAAATGGGGTCACTTGTGGGGTGTTTCTACTGTTTAGGCACATCAGGGGCTCTGCAAATGCAATGTGACACCCGCAGACCATTCCATCAAAGTCTGCATTTCAAATGCCACTACTTCCCTTCCAAGCCCCGGCATATGCCCAAACAGTGGTCTACCCCCACATATGGGGTATCAGCGTACTCACAACAAACTGGGCAACAAATATTGGGGTCCAATTTCTCCTGTTACCCTTGTGAAAATAAAAAATTGCTTGCTAAAACATCTTTTTTGAGGAAAGAAAAATGATTTTTTATTTTCACGGCTCTGCGTTGTAAACTTCTGTGAAGCACTTGGGGGTTGAACGTGCTCACCACACATCTAGATAAGTTCCTTGGGGGGTCTAGTTACCTAAATGGGGTCAATTGTGGGGGGTTTCTACTGTTTAGGCATATCAGGGGCTCTGCAAACGTAACATGATGCCCGCAGACCATTCCATCAAAGTCTGCATTCCAAAACGTCACTACTTCCCTTCCGAGCCCCGGCATATGCCCAAACAGTGGTTTACCCCCACATATGGGGTATCAGCGTACTCAGGAGAAACTGGACAACAAATTTTGGGGTCCAATTTCTCCTGTTACTCTTGCAAAAATAAAAAATTCTGGGCTAAAAAATATTTTTGAGGAAAGGAAACACATTTATTATTTTCACGGCTCTGCGTTATAAACTTCTGTGAAGCACTTGGGGGTTCAAAGTGCTCACCACACATCTAGATAAGTTCCCTTGGGGGTCTAGTTTCCAAAGTGGAGTCACTTGTGGGGAGTTCCTACTGTTTAGGCACATCAGGGGCTCTGCAAACGCAACCTGACGCCCGCAGAGCATTCCATCAAAGTCTGCATTTCAAAATGTCACTACTTCCCTTCCGAACCCCGACGTGTGCCAAAACAGTGGTTTACCCCCACATATGGGGTATCAGCATACTCAGGAGAAACTGGACAACAACTTTTGGGGTCCAATTTCTCCTGTTACCCTTGGGAAAATAAAAAATTGTGGGCTAAAAAATCATTTTTGAGGAAAGAAAAATTTTTTATTTTCATGGCTCTGCGTTATAAACTTCTGTGAAGCACTTGGGGGTTCAAAGTGTTCACCACACATCTAGATTAGTTCCTTGGGAGGTCTAGTTTCCAAAATGGGGTCACTTGTGCGGGAGCTCCAATGTTTAGGCACACAGGGGCTCTCCAAACGCGACATGGTGTCCACTAATGATTGGAGTTAATTTTCCATTCAAAAAGCCAAATGGCGTGCCTTCCCTTCCGAGCCCTGCCGTGCGCCCAAACAGTGGTTTACCCCCACATATGGGGTATCATCGTACTCAGGACAAACTGGACAACAACATTTGGGGTCCAATTTCTCCTATTACCCTTGGGAAAATAAAAAATTCTGGGCTAAAAATCATTTTTGAGGAAAGAAAAATTATTTTTTATTTTCACGGCTCTGCGTTATAAACTTCTGTGAAGCACCTGGGGGTTATAAGTGCTCACTATGCATCTAGATAAGTTCCTTGGGGGGTCTAGTTTCCAAAATGGGGTCACTTGTAGGGGAGCTCCAATGTTTAGGCACACAGGGGCTCTCCAAACGCGACATGGTGTCCGCTAACGATTGGAGCTAATTTTCCATTCAAAAAGTCAAATGGCGCGCCTTCCCTTCCGAGCCTTGCCGTGCACCCAAACAGTGGTTTACCCCCACATATGAGGTATCGGCGTACTCAGGAGAAATTGCCCAACAAATTTTAGGATCCATTTTATCCTGTTGCCCATGTGAAAATGAAAGAATTGAGGCTAAAAGAAATTTTGTGTGAAATAAAAGTACTTTTTCATTTTTGCGGATCAATTTGTGAAGTACCTGGGGGTTTAAAGTGCTCACTATGCCTCTAGATAAGTTCCTTGGGGGGTCTAGTTTCCAAAATGGGGTCACTTGTGGAGGAGCTCCAATGTTTAGGCACACAGGGGCTTTCCAAACGCGACATGGTGTCCGCTAACGATGGAGATAATTTTTCATTCAAAAAGTCAAATGGCGCTCCTTCCCTTCCGAGCCTTACCATGTGCCCAAACAGTGGTTTACCCCCACATGTGAGGTATTGGTGTACTCAGGAGAAATTGTCCAACAAATTTTAGGATCCATTTTATCCTGTTGCCCATGTGAAAATGAAAAAATTGAGGCTAAAATAATTTTTTTGTGAAAAAAAAGTACTTTTTCATTTTTACGGAACAATTTGTGAAGCACCTGGGGGTTGAAAGTGCTCACTATGCTTCTAGATAAGTTCCTTTGGGGGTCTAGTTTCCAAAATGGGGTCACTTGTGGGGGAGCTCCAAAGTTTAGGCACACGGGGGCTCTCCAAACGCGACATGGTATCAGCTAAAGATTGGAGCCAATTTTTCATTGAAAAAGCAAATGGCGCTCCTTCCCTTCCGAGCCCTGCCGTGCGCCCAAACAGTGGTTTACCCCCACATATGAGGTATCAGCGTACTCAGGACAAATTGGACAACAACGTCCATGGTCCAGTTTCTCCTTTTACCCTTGGGAAAATAAAAAAATTGTTGCTAAAAGATCATTTTTGTGACTAAAAAGTTAAATGTTCATTTTTTCCTTCCATGTTGCTTCTGCTGCTGTGAAACACCTGAAGGGTTAATAAACTTCTTGAATGTGGTTTTGAGCACCTTGAGGGGTGCAGTTTTTAGAATGGTGTCACTTTTGGGTATTTTCAGCCATATAGAACCCTCAAACTGACTTCAAATGTGAGGTGGTGCCTAAAAAAAATGGTTTTGTAAATTTTGTTGTAAAAATGAGAAATCACTGGTCAAATTTTAACCCTTATAACTTCCTAGCAAAAAAAAAATTTGTTTCCAAAATTGTGCTGATGTAAAGTAGACATGTGGGAAACGTTATTTATTAACTATTTTGTGTCACATAACTCTCTGGTTTAACAGAATAAAAATTCAAAATGTGAAAATTGCGAAATTTTCAAAATTTTCGCCAAATTTCCATTTTTTTCACAAATAAACTCAGAAATTATCGACCTAAATTTACCACTAACATGAAGCCCAATATGTCACGAAAAAACAATCTCAGAATCGCTAGGATCCGTTGAAGCGTTCCTGAGTTATTACCTCATAAAGGGACACTGGTCAGAATTGCAAAAAACGGCAAGGTCATTAAGGCCAAAATAGGCTGGGTCATGAAGGGGTTAATGGGTGCAGAAATGGTGCAGAAAATCCGCCATAGCAAAACTCTCCAAATACTCATTGTGGGAACAGAGTTTAACAGGGTACATTTGTTTTACACATTTCCGCAGCTAAAGCCTAGCCAATCTGCATGAAAATCTGCAAGAAAAAAACAACATTTTGCTGTGCCAAAACATGTCAAAAACTTATTATGAACAGACCCTTAACCCCTTCTAAACATGCACCATACATATACTCTGCTTTCCCACAAAGAGAAGTATACAATAATAATAATCTTTATTTATATAGCGCCAACATATTCCGCAGTGCTTTACAGTTTACAGTTTCAAACACAACAGTCATAAGTAACAACGTTAACAATACAATAAAGCAACTTTAGACGACCCTGCTCGTGAGAGCTTACAATCTACAATGAGGTGGGGGAGATACAAAGTACAGGTGTGTATTTACAATGATGTATATACAATGATGGTCCAGCCAGGGGATGGGGGATAGATGGAGATAGTGAATGGGCTACACACATACACACACATACAAACATAAAATGACTTTCATTAGGGAACGTGATAGGCCGCTCTGAACGAATGTGTTTTGAGCGAGCGCCTAAAACTGTGCAAATTGTGGATGGTCCTAATATCTTGGGGTAGAGCATTCCAGAGGATTGGAACAGCGCGGGAGAAGTCATGGAGTCGGGAGTGGGAGGTACGGATTCCTGCAGAGGTTAGTCAAAAGTAATTTGCAGAGCGCAGAGGTCGGTTAGGCCGATAGACAGAAATGAGGGAGGAGATGTAAGGGGGTGCCGCACTGTGGAGAGCTTTGTGGGTGAGAACAAGTACTTTGAATTGGATTCTATAATGAATGGGCATCCAGTGTAACGACTGGCAAAGAGCGGACACGTCCGAGTAACAATTAGCTAGATAGACAACCCTGGCTGCTGCATTAAGGATAGACTGGAGAGGGGAAAGTTGAGTAACGGGGAGGCCAATTTATAGAGAATTGCAGTAGTCCAGGCGGGAGTGGATCAGGGCGACAGTGAGAGTATATCTACGGAGCCGCAATTGCAGGGACTCATGCTGAGCGCTGCTGCAATCGGGTGTGGGTGTCAGCTCTGTGTGAGAGCTGGCACCCTGCAGCAACGCCCATGATTAGTGCTCGCACTGATCGCGGGCATTTAACCTCTCTGATGCCACTGTCAATAGTGACAGCGGCATCACAGGGAGGGGGCTCCCTGTCTGCTTCCATCAGCACAACGCGATGTTGTGTTGATGGTCTCCATGGTGATCCCCAGCCACAAGATGGCCGCTGGGTCCTTCAGGGTCCTGTAGAGAAGGTGGCTTGCTAAGAGCAGGAACAGACACGCCTCCTTCCCTGCCTATCAGATGCAGTGCAAAAGCATTGCAGAGTATCAGATCAGCGATCTGTTACTATACAGTGATGGGCTATAGTGGGACAATGTAGTTAAAAAAAAAAGTTATTAAAAACTGTTAAAATACTAAAAAAATCCCCAAATATACAACAAAAAATAGAAAAAATATTAATCCAATAAATATATTTATTTATGTAAAAAGTACACATATTTGGTAATGCCGCTACCGAAACAACCTGCTCTATAAAACTGTTCTACTAGTTAACCCCTTCAATGAACACCATAAAAAAGCAAAGCAAAAAACAATTCTTTATCATAATAGCGCCAAACAAAAAGTGCAATAAAATGCTATAAAAAAGATGAATGTAAATTAAAATTGTACCCCTGAAAACGTCATCTTGTCCCGCAAAAAAAAACAGGCTGCCATAAAGCTCTATAAGCAGAAAGATAAAAAAAAAGTTATAGCTCTCAGAATAAAGCGATGCAAAAATACTTATTTTTTTCTATAAAATAGTTTTTATTGTATAAAAGCGCCAAAACATAGAAAACAATATAAATTGAGTATCGCTGTAATCTTACTGACCTGAAGAATAAAACTGCCTTATCTATTTTGCCACATGAAGAACGGTATAAAAAAAGCCCCAAAAAACAATTCCTGAATTGCTGGTTTTTGTTCATTGTACCTCCCAAAAATCAAAATAGAAAGCAATCAAAAAATGTCATGCTCCCGAAAATCGTACCAATAAAAACATCAACTCCTCCCGCAAAAAACAAGTCATCACTTGACTCGGCCGAAATATGGAAAAATTATAGCTCTCAAAATATGGGGATTCAAAAATTAGTTTTTGCAATAAAGAGCGTCTGTTAGTGTGTGACAGCTGCCAAACCTAAAAACCCAATATATATCTGGTATTGCTGTAATCGCACCGACCTGAAGAATAAAGTCGCCTAATCACTTATACTGCACATGAAATAGTGTAAAAGATAAATAGAACCAATTCTTCACCTGCTGTTGATTTTTTCCATTCTGCCTCCCAAAGATAAGGCGGACATTTATTCTGCGCTTTGCAAATCTATGAAATTTGTAATTCAGACGGAACCCTCGTTGGAATATTCCCTACACTGAGGCAGGTGGAGACTGTCAGGGAGAGACTAGGTGAGCGAGAGCTTATAACCCGGGCCCCTGCAGTTTCCCTCAGACTAGGGAAATCCTGACTGACCCTCTACCTGGAGTTTACACTGAAGGTGTGCATGTCCAGGCCTCGAACCTCACCCTGTCTCCTGAGCTCAGCCCTAGGCTGAAACCTCCGCCCACCACCCAGTGAAGATGTTATTCCCCAATACCCACAGTTAGCACAGACAAGGACAAAGGAAAATATACACCACGCCGCAGTCACTCAGGAATACACTATAAATGTGCAGGGCAAAATAAATACAAATATAGGAAGGAGTAAATAAGACAAAGGAAAATACACCACCAGCAACAAATCTCCAACCACCAGCTCTCCTCACCAGACCGAGATAACAACGCACAAGACAGAAGCTATAATCGGCGATGCCCAAAGATCAGGAGAACTATTTAAAGGCAGTTGGCATGGCCCAGCATCCAATCCAAGGATTAGGTAAATTAACCCCGGAACAGCTAGATAAAATCTAGCAGACGCCAATGAGCAAATAGTGGTCAAAAGCGGAATTACCGCTGTCTGTCGGACGACCTGGTCTGAACAGCGTCCGACATGACAGAGACACTGTGGACGCCATTGGACCTGTGATCCGGCAGTGTCAGTCTTTTTAGGTGACCATAAAAGTGCGGTCCACCACAGTTTTGTGCACTTCTGAAAATGCTGAACAGAGACCAGATGGAGTCCAGAGTAATTCTGCTTCCTCATTATAGTGAGTGGATCCCTCAGGGGTTTCATCTGAATCACATCACTCCGAGATTTAGATGGAAACCCCAAAGTAAATGCTCAGCGTAGAGCGTTGGATGAATGTGACCCCAAACGTTATGTAAAATGTTCCCAATAAAAGCTTTAACTCAATGCACAAAAAAAGCAAGTCCCCACTCAGATCTGTCATCTGACAACTGAAGTATAGTGGGCATCCATGTTACTGGTAGCACAAAGGCTCTGGAAAAGCAAAATGGCTCCTCGACCCCCCAAAGAAATTCAGCAAATTCTGCACTCCCAATTCCAAATGCCCCCTCCCTTCTGAGCCTGAGTGTGTCTAACCCACATATAGTGCCCATATGTTTGGCATTTCTGTAGTGATGAGAACCTACCTGATTTACAGATGCATGTCTCCTGAAACATGAGCTGGGCATAACATACTGGTCACTATAATGTACTGGTCAATTTTCAGTCAGTAACATCTGCTATTGCTTATTTATGGAAAACAGCCATGGAGTCAAAATCATCACTACACCTGTAGATACATTCCCAAACGGTTATAATTTCCAAAATGGGGTCACTTGAGGTGAGATTCTGCTTTCTAGCACTTAGGGGATCTTTATTTGGAATCCGTAAACTATTTCTAAGAAAATCTGCGCTCTAGAAGGCAAATACCATTTTACCACCGTTTTCTTGGTGGTAAAAATGTAAATTATTTTTTCTTCACTGCCCAATGTTAGAAAATTCTGTGACACCCCTGTGATGTCAATATGATCACTGCACCCTTAGATGAATTCATTGAGAGGTTTAGTTTGTAAAATGGGGTTACTTATGGGGTTTCTGCTGTTCTGGCAAATCATGGGCTCTGCCAATGTGACATGGCACCCACAAAGCACTTCCCATCTAAGCGCCTTCCCATCTAAGCTTTGCAATGTGTTTCAAAAGTAGTTTTCGACCACATATGAGGTATTTGTGAACTCAGTAGAAATTGGAGAACTAATTTTGGGGTCCATTTTCTCCAGCTACCCTTATGAAAATACAAAACTTGGAGCTAAAAACATTTTTCTGGGAAAAATGTAATTTTTTGTTGTTTTTTTGTTACGGCTCAATGTTTTAAACTTATGTGTTGCGTCAGGCGTTTCAAGGTGCTCGCCACACACACACACACCTCACTCCAAAATGGGGTCACTTGTGGGGGGTTTCCACTGTTTAGGCATATCAGGGGCTCTCCAAATCGGACATGACGTCCGCTAATGATTCAAAGAAATTTAAAAATTATGCAGATGTCCAGTAGGCATGTGGGAAACGTTATTTATTTACCATTTTGTGTGACATATCTGATTTAAGGGCATAAAAATTAAATTTTGAAAATTTCAACATTTTCCCCAAATTTCCAATTCTGTTTTACAAATAAACACAAGTCCTATTGAAGAACTTTTACCACTATCATGATATGATGTACAATATGTCACAAAAAAATCTGACTCATTTGGATCCATTGAAGCGTTTAAAGTTATGACCTCATAAAGTGACAGTGGTGAGAATCGAAAAACTTGGCCTGGTCAGGAAAGTGAAAACAGGCTTTGGGGTGAAGGGGTTAAATGTATTTGCTTTTTTTGTGAGGATCTGTCATTAATTCTGTTGTTTTTTTCCTCACACCTCTGTATTGTGCTTTTCCTCTGTTGTTTCTTCTGGAAATTTATGACTAAAGTGACAGCTGGGTGTTACCAGTCACTGTGTAAAAATGTTGCGTCCCTAAGTGCACTGATCACACAATGTGGGACTGTCCGCTCACACAATGTGGGACTGTCCGCTCACACAATGTGGGGCTGACCGCTCACGCAATGTGGGGCTGACCGCTCACGCAATGTGGGGCTGACCGCTCACGCAATGTGGGACTGACCGCTCACGCAATGTGGGACTGACCGCTCACGCAATGTGGGACTGACCGCTCACGCAATGTGGGACTGACCGCTCACACAATGTGGGATTGACCGCTCACACAATGTGGGACTGACCGCTCACACAATGTAGGACGGCCCGATCACACAATGTGGGACTGACCGCTCACACAATGTGGGACTGACCGCTCACACAATGTGGGACTGACCGCTCACACAATGTGGGACTGACCGCTCACACAATGTGGGACTGACCGCTTACACAATGTGGGACTGACCGCTCACACAATGTGGGACTGACCGCTCACACAATGTGGGACTGCCCCCTCACACAATGTGGGACTGCCCGATCACACAGTATGGGACTGACCGCTCACACAATGTGGGACTGACCGCTCACACAATGTGGGACTGACCCCTCACACATTGAGGGACTGCCCGCTCACACATTGTGGAAGTGCCCGATCACACAATGTGGGAGTGCCCGATCACATAATGTGGGAGTGCCCGATCACACAATGTGGGAGTGCCCGATCACACAATGTGGGAGTGCCCGATCACATAATGTGGGAGTGCCCGATCACACAATGAGGGAGTGCCCGATCACACAATGTGGGAGTGCCCGATCACACAATGTGGGAGTGCCCGATCACACAATGTGGGAGTGCCCGATCACACTTCTCACACATCTTTCACCATCAACATCTGTTCCAAAAACTCATCATCCTGCTGACACCCCAATATGATGGCATATTTGTTCCTGTTAGGCTAGTTTCACATTTGCGTTTAAAAAGGAAACGCAGGTGGTTACATAGTTATTTATTATTATTATTAAGGTTGAAGGAAGACTGTAAGTCCATCTAGTTCAACCCATAGCCTAACCTAACATGCCCTAACATGTTGATCCAGGGGAAGGCAAAAAAACCCCATGTGGCAAAGAGTAACTCCACCATGGGGATATCTTTTTTTTTTTCTTGAGCCAAAAGCTTTACAAATGCAAAAGCAACATTATCAACAGCCCTTACGTGTAAAAAAAAAACAAAAAAAAACACAGCTTCGCTCTCACTTGTCGCTTTGGATAGAAGCAAAATAATAATAAAAAAAAAAAGTATTTTTCATATTAATCCAGTTAAAAAGGAAGCAAAATTTAGGAAGTCAGAATAAAGACTGAAATGATACGAGACAAGTCCTTGGGGGAAGCCTCTTGATAGGAATACAGATTTTAGAATTATTGTAAGATTTTATTTTTTTCGGAGGGGCAGAATGTCATATAACGGCGCCCCCCACGGTGCGCGGTGTCCGCCGCCTCTCAGCTTTGCTCAGTAGTGGATTCCCTTAACGTTAATAACGTGGTGAAAAAACGCATGTAAACGCGTGCAAACGCTGCGTTTTTTAGACGCATGCGTTGTCTCATGCGGTGTCATCGGTGTCATTGAGACCCATATATATATATATATATATATATATATATATATATATATATATATATATATATATATATTTATATTTACTTCAGCACGATATAGCAGAAAAGCCGATTGCCGGCTTTTCATTTCTCCTGCCTAAACCCGACATGATATGAGACATGGTTTACATACAGTTAACCATGTCATATCCCCCTTTTTTTTTGCATATTCCACACTACTAATGTTAGTAGTGTGTATGTGCAAAATTTCGGCACTGTAGCTATTAAATTTAAGGGTTAAATCGCGGAAAAAATTGGCGTGGGCTCCCACGCAATTTTCTCCGCCAGAGTGGTAAAGCCAGTGACTGAGGGCAGATATTAATAGCCTGGAGAGGGTCCACGGTTATTGGCCCCCCCGGCTAAAAACATCTGCCCCCAGCCACCCCAGAAAAGGCACATCTGGAAGATGCGCCTATTCTGGCACTTGGCCACTCTCTTCCCACTCCCGTGTAGTGGTGGGATATGGGGTAATGAAGGGTTAATGTCACCTTGCTATTGTAAGGTGACATTGAGCCAGATTAATAATGGAGAGGCGTCAATTATGACACCTATCCATTATTAATCCAATTGTATGAAATGGTTAAAAAAACACACACACAATATTGCAATGTATTTTAATGAAATAAACACACAGGTTGTTGTAATATTTTATTGCTCTCTCAATCCAGCTGAAGACCCTCGTTCTGTAACAAATTAAAAAAAAATAATCCAACAATATACATACCCTCCGTAGATCTGTAACGTCCCACGATGTAAATCCATCTGAAGGGGATAAAATATTTTACAGGCAGGAGCTCTGCTATAATGCAGCTGTGCTCATGCCTGTAAACCCCTGGGAATGAAGGTAATGTAGGTCAATGACCTGTAGTTACCTTCATTCGCGGTGACGCGCCCTCTGCTGGAAGTCCTCATGAACTGGAGCCTGGGAAAAGTTCCCACGCTCGAGTTCATATGAGGACATCCAGCAGAGGGCGCATCACCGTGACTGAAGGTAACTACAGGTTCCCACGCCAATTTTTTCCGCGATTTAACCCTTAAATTTAATAGCTACAGCGCCGAAATTTTGCACATACACACTACTAACATTAGTAGTGTGGAATATGCAAAAAAAAGGGGGATATGACATGGTTTACTGTATGTAAACCATGTCTCATATCATGTCGGGTTTAGGCAGGAGAAATGAAAAGCCGGCAATTGAATTACCGGCTTTTCACATATATCGCGCTGAAGTAAATATAAAAATATATAGATTTTCCATTACCTTGCATTGGGTTTCGTGTTTCGGCCGATCCCCGACCCCGACTTTTCAAGAAGATCAGCCGATTTCACTCGACTCGACTTTTGAGAAAGTTGGGTTTCGTGAAACCCGACTCGACCTCAAAAAAGGAAAAGTCGCTCAACCCTACCAGCTACCAATTAAGTAAATCAGGTGATGTGCATCTCTGTAATGAGGAGGGGTGTTGTCTAATGACATCAAAACTTTAGTGTTAGGGGTAGTGTTAGGGTTTGGATCCCTTTATCAACTTGATGGTGGGGGGTGGCTTATCAGTGTGTATTCTTGTTTTTTTCTATTGAAACGCATGCGTTTAAAACGCAACCAAACGCATGTGCTTAAAAACGCATGCGTTTACATAGACAGCAATACGTTTTTTTGCCGCAAAAAAACGCCTCTAGAAATACTACATGTTGCATTTCTGCAACAAAACGCAAGCATAGAAAAGACCCATGCGTCGTCAAACGCGGCAAAACGCATACAAAAAAATGCATGCGTTTTTAATGTTAAATATAGGGAAAAAACGCATGCGTTTTTTGCGCTAAAACGCAGCGGCAAAAAACGCAAATGTGAAACCAGCCTTACTGGACCTACTGTGTGGCCGTAAAATGCCTCCCTTTTTCCTTCTAGAAGGTAAAAATTGCCCCTGAAAATATTAATGCCCTGTAGAAAACAGTGCCCACATTTTTCCCCATACAAAATAATGATCCCGCCCCCGTGTGCTACTTTAACATACACAATTTTCCTGAGTGTCTATAACAATAAGTGCCCACTCAGCATTTAATGTCTCCTGAGTCACCCCCTGTACAGTAACAAGGTCTTCTGAATCCCCTCCTTATACTTTAATAATGTCCCCTGTGTTCATCCATGCACAGTATTAATGTCCCAAGTTTCCCCCCTACAGATCGTAGATGCACAGTATGATGTCTGTCACTGTAGTCCCCACACTGATTGATGGCCTCACATTAGTCACCAAAATGTATGATGGCCCCCACAGAAGCTCACACACTGTTTGATAGTCCCAACAATACTCCCCATACTGTATTATGACCCCCACAGTAGCCGCCAACCTGTATGATGGCCCCTACATTATATGATAGCCCCTACAGTAGCACCAACACACTGTATGATCACCCCCTCACCGTATGAAGTCCCCCACAGTAGCCCTCACACGGAATGATGTCCCCCATATTAGCCCTCACTCTGTATAATTGTGCCCACAGTAGCCACCACACTGTATGATCGCCTCTCTACTATATGATGATCTCCACACCACTTGGTAGGGAAGATGTACAGCAACAGATCCAGAGAGGTAAGTGTTAAAAGCACTATTTATTAATAAAAGATTTAAAAAAAAAAAGTTTTTCAAAATTTTTTAGTATGATGTTAGTAAAAATTGCACATCCCTGGGAATGCACCAGACTGACGCGTTTTGAATTGCTTGTTCATAGTCATAGTATGATATACCATACAATGACTAAGAACAATTAGTGTTATGTTGGGCTGGTGGTTAGGAGCACTAGAAATGACCAGATGAGCAAACTAGCAATACAGGACGAGCTCTGGGAAGTGGGAGCTCTGCTGACCGCAACCCCTAATCCTATCACAACAACTAGAAATAGCCGTGGAGCGTTCCTGACTCTGCCTAGACGCCTCTTCACAGCCTAAGAGATAACTACCCCTAAAGATAGAAATTACAGCCTACCTTGCCTCAGAGAAATTCCCCAAAGAAATAGGCAGCCCCCACATATATTGACTGTGAGTTAAGATGGAAGTCACAAACACAGGAATGAAATAGGTTTCAGCATAGGAGGCCAGACTGAACTAAACAGACAGGATAGAAAAGGTATATTTGCGGTCAGCATAAAAAACTAGCAAAAAACCACGCAGAGTGTGCAAAAGAAACCACCGCACCGACTCACGGCGCGGTGGTGCCACTCTGCATCCCAGAGCTTCCAGCTAACAAGATTAAATGTAATAGCAAGCTGGACAAAAACACAGTGGTAACAAATAAGCTAGCAGGGACTTAGCTTTTGCTGAAGTAGACAGGTCATCTGAAAGATCCAAGAGAACTGAACCAGTACTAGGACATTGACAGCTGGCATCAAGTAACGATCTGAGTGGAGTTAAATAGAGCAGCCAGCCAAGGCCTGAACGAGATCAGCTGGAGAAGGAATCTCAGAACCAGCAGCTCCACTCACAGCCACCAGAGGGAGTCCATGAACAGAACTCGCCGAAGTACCATTCATAACCACAGGAGGGAGCTCGAGAACAGAATTCACAACAGTACCCCCCCCCCCCCCCCTTGAGGAGGGGTCACCGAACCCTCACCAGAGCCTCCAGGCCGCTCCGGACGAGCCAAATGAAAGGCACGAACAAGATCGGCAGCATGAACATCAGAGGCAACTACCCAGGAATTATCCTCCTGACCATAACCTTTCCACTTGACTAGGTACTGAAGTTTCCGTCTCGAAATACGAGAATCCAAAATCTTCTCCACCGCATACTCCAACTCCCCCTCAACCAACACCGGGGCAGGAGGATCAACGGAGGGAACCATAGGAGCCACATATCTCCGCAACAACGACCTATGGAGCACATTATGGATGGCGAAAGAAGCTGGAAGGTCCAAACGAAATGACACAGGATTAATAATTTCAGAAATCTTATAAGGACCAATGAAACAAGGCTTAAACTTAGGAGACGAAACCTTCATAGGAACAAAACGAGACGACAACCAAACCAAATCCCCAACACGAAGTCGGGGACCAACACAGCGACGGCGGTTAGCGAAACGTTGAGCCTTCTCCTGGGACAATGTCAAATTGTCCACTACGTGAGTCCAAATTTGCTGCAACCTGTCCACCACAGAATCCACACCAGGACAGTCCGAAGGCTCAACCTGCCCTGAAGAAAAACGAGGGTGGAAACCAGAATTACAGAAAAAAGTCGAAACCAAAGTGGCCGAGCTGGCCCGATTATTAAGGGCGAACTCAGCCAAAGGCAAGAAGGACACCCAATCATCCTGATCAGCAGAAACAAAGCATCTCAGATATGTTTCCAAAGTCTGATTGGTTCGTTCGGTTTGGCCATTTGTCTGAGGATGGAAAGCTGAAGAAAAAGACAAATCAATGCCCAACTTAGAACAAAAGGACCGCCAAAATCTTGAAACAAACTGGGAACCTCTGTCCGACACGATGTTCTCCAGAATGCCATGTAAACGAACCACATGCTGGAAAAACAATGGAACCAAATCAGAGGAGGAAGGCAATTTAGGCAAAGGTACCAAATGGACCATCTTAGAGAAGCGATCACAAACCACCCAGATAACTGACATCCTCTGAGAGACAGGGAGATCTGAAATAAAATCCATGGAAATATGCGTCCAGGGCCTTTTCGGGACCGGCAAGGGCAAAAGCAACCCTCTGGCATGAGAACAGCAGGGCTTAGCCCGAGCACAAGTCCCACAGGACTGCACAAAAGAACGCACATCTCGTGACAAGGAAGGCCACCAAAAGGATCTAGCCACCAAATCTCTGGTACCAAAGATTCCAGGATGACCAGCCAACACCGAACAATGAACCTCAGCGATAACTCTACTAGACCATCTATCAGGGACAAACAGCTTCTCCACTGGACAACGGTCAGGTCTATCAGCCTGAAACGCCTGCAGCACCCGCCGCAAATCAGGGGAGATGGCAGACAAAATTACCCCCTCTTTGAGAATACCAGCCGGCTCAGGAACTCCCGGAGAATCAGGTACAAAACTCCTTGAAAGGGCATCAGCCTTCACATTCTTAGAACCCGGAAGGTACGAAACCACAAAATTGAAGCGGGAGAAAAACAGCGACCATCGAGCCTGTCTAGGATTCAACCGCTTGGCAGACTCGAGATAAGTCAGATTCTTGTGATCCTTGAAGACCACCACACGATGTTTGGCTCCTTCAAGCCAATGTCGCCACTCCTCAAACGCCCACTTCATAGCCAACAACTCTCGATTACCCACATCATAATTGCGCTCAGCAGGCGAAAACTTTCTAGAAAAGAAAGCACATGGTTTCATCAGAGCCATCAGAACCTCTTTGAGACAAAACAGCCCCTGCTGCAATCTCAGAAGCATCCACCTCGACCTGAAACGGGAGCGAAACATCTGGCTGACACAACACAGGGGCAGAAGAAAAACGACGCTTCAGCTCCTGAAAAGCCTCAACGGCCGCAGAGGACCAATTGACCACATCAGCACCTTTCTTGGTTAAATCAGTCAATGGTTTAACAACACTAGAAAAATTAGCGATGAAGCGACGGTAAAAATTAGCAAAGCCCAGAAATTTCTGAAGGCTCTTCACAGAAGTAGGCTGAGTCCAATCATAAATGGCCTGAACTTTAACAGGGTCCATCTCGATAGTAGAAGGGGAAAAAATGAAGCCCAAAAATG
Source organism: Ranitomeya variabilis (assembly GCF_051348905.1). Lineage (NCBI taxonomy): Eukaryota > Metazoa > Chordata > Amphibia > Anura > Dendrobatidae > Ranitomeya > Ranitomeya variabilis. The sequence continues at coordinate 748,738,259 of NC_135233.1, forward strand.
AAACCTTCTGAACTCCAAAGAGACATTTAGACCCCTTCACAAACAAGGAATGAGCACGAAGGATCTGGAACACCATTCTGACCTGCGTCACATGAGACTCCCAATCGTCCGAAAAGACCAAAATATCATCCAAATATACAATCATGAATCTATCCAGGTACTTCCGGAAGATGTCATGCATAAAGGACTGAAACACAGATGGAGCATTAGAAAGCCCGAATGGCATCACCAAGTACTCAAAATGGCCCTCGGGCGTATTAAATGCTGTTTTCCATTCGTCGCCCCGTTTAATACGCACAAGATTATACGCCCCTCGAAGATCTGTCTTGGTGAACCAGCTAGCTCCCTTAATCCGAGCAAACAAATCAGACAGTAGCGGCAAAGGGTACTGAAATTTGACGGTGATTTTATTAAGAAGGCGGTAATCTATACAAGGTCTCAGAGAACCATCCTTCTTGGCCACAAAAAAGAACCCTGCTCCCAACGGTGACGACGACGGGCGAATATGCCCTTTCTCCAAGGATTCCTTTATATAACTCCGCATTGCAGCGTGTTCTGGCACAGATAAATTGAACAGTCGGCCCTTCGGAAACTTACTACCAGGAATCAAATTAATAGCACAATCGCAATCCCTATGAGGAGGTAGGGCACTGGATTTGGGCTCATCAAATACATCCCGGTAATCTGACAAGAACTCAGGGACTTCAGAAGGATGGGAAGACGAAATAGACAACAATGGGACATCCCCATGTACCCCTTGACAACCCCAACTGGATACAGACATTGATTTCCAATCCAATACAGGATTATGGACCTGTAGCCATGGCAAACCCAAAACGACCACATCATGCAGATTATGCAACACCAAAAAGCGAATATCCTCCTGATGTGCAGGAGCCATGCACATGGTCTATTGAGTCCAGTACTGAGGCTTATTCTTGGCCAAAGGTGTAGCATCAATTCCTCTCAATGGAATAGGATACTGCAAGGGCTCCAAGAAAAAACCACAGCGCCTGGCAAACTCCAAGTCCATCAAATTCAGGGCAGCTCCTGAATCCACAAATGCCATAACATAATAGGACGACAAAGAGCAAATCAGAGTAACGGACAAAAGAAATTTTGGCTGTACAGTACCAATGGTGGCAGACCTAGCGAACCGTTTAGTGCGCTTAGGACAATCAGAGATAGCATGAGTGGAGTCACCACAGTAAAAACACAGCCCATTCTGAGGTCTATATTCTTGCCGTTCAGCTCTGGTCAAGGTCCTATCACATTGCATAGGCTCAGGCTTCTGCTCAGAAAACACCGCCAAATGGTGCACATTTTTGCGCTCACGTAAGCTTCGATCGATCTGAATGGCCAAGGACATAGACTCCTTCAGACCAGCAGGCGTGGGGAATCCCACCATAACATCCTTCAGGGCTTCAGAAAGACCCTTTCTGAAAATTGCCCCCAGGGCACACTCATTCCACTGAGTAAGCACAGACCACTTTCTGAACTTCTGACAATATACCTCCGCTTCATCCTGACCCTGACACAAAGCCAGCAAAAATTTTCTCTGCCTGATCCACTGAATCTGGTTCATCATAAAGCAATCCAAGCACCAGAAAAAACGCATCTACATTACGCAATGCAGGATCTCCTGGCGCAAGGGAAAATGCCCAGTCTTGAGGGTCGCCACGTAGCAAAGAAATAATGATTTTTACGTGCTGAATGGGGTCACCAGAGGAGCGGGGTTTCAAAGCAAAAAACAGTCTACAATTATTTTTGAAATTCAGGAACTTAGATCTATCCCCAGAAAACAAATCAGGAATTGGAATTCTGGGTTCTAACATCGGGTTCTGAACTACATAATCATGAATGCTCTGTACCCTTGCAGTGAGTTGATCCACACAAGAGGACAGACCTTGAATGTCCGTATCTACACCTGTGTCCTGAACCACCCAGAGGTTAAGGGGAAAAGAAATACAAAACACACTGCAGAGAAAAAAAAATGGTCTCAGAACTTCTCTTATCCCTCTATTGAGATGCATTAACACTTTGCAGGCCATCTGTACTGTTATGTTGGGCTGGTGGTTAGGAGCACTAGAAATGACCAGATGAGCAAACTAGCAATACAGGACGAGCTTTGGGAAGTGGGAGCTCTGCTGACCGCAACCCCTAATCCTATCACAACAACTAGAAATAGCCGTGGAGCGTTCCTGACTCTGCCTAGACGCATTTTCACAGCCTAAGAGCTAACTACCCCTAAAGATAGAAAATACAGCCTACCTTGCCTCAGAGAAATTCCCCAAAGAAATAGGCAGCCCCCACATATATTGACTGTGAGTTAAGATGGAAGTCACAAACACAGGAATGAAATAGGTTTCAGCATAGGAGGCCAGACTGAACTAAACAGACTGAGGATAGAAAAGGTATCTTTGCGGTCAGCATAAAAAACTAACAAAAAACCACGCAGAGTGTGCAAAAGAAACCACCGCACCGACTCACGGCGCGGTGGTGCCACTCTGCATCCCAGAGCTTCCAGCTAACAAGATTAAATGTAATAGCAAGCTGGACAAAAACACAGTGGTAACAAATAAGCTAGCAGGGACTTAGCTTTTGCTGAAGTAGACAGGTCATCTGAAAGATCCAAGAGAACTGAACCAGTACTAGGACATTGACAGCTGGCATCAAGTAACGATCTGAGTGGAGTTAAATAGAGCAGCCAGCCAAGGCCTGAACGAGATCAGCTGGAGAAGGAATCTCAGAACCAGCAGCTCCACTCACAGCCACCAGAGGGAGTCCATGAACAGAACTCGCCGAAGTACCATTCATAACCACAGGAGGGAGCTCGAGAACAGAATTCACAACAAATTAGGTCGTAACGCGTCAGTCTGGTGCATTCCCAGGGATGTGCAAATTTTACTAACATCATATTAAAAAAAATTTGAAAAAGGATAAAAAAATGTTTTTTTTTCAATAAATAGTTGTTTTTAACACTTACCTCTCCGTTTCTGTTGCTGGAGATCTTCTCTACCAAGTTGTCTTCATTTCCTGCTGCCGACACAGGCTCTCATGTCCTCTCGCTACGGGAGGACTTCAGTTTATGGGTGAGCTAGATAACCATTTTTTCTATGTGAATAACCCCCACACAGTATGATACATCCACACTGTATGATGCCTCCTTAGTAGCCCTCACTCTGTATGATGGCTCCTAGAAACACCCCACTATGTCCAATGCCACTCTTAGTAGCCCTAACACTGTATAATGTTCCACTAATTAGCCCCCACTCTGTATTATGGCCCATTTAGTAGCCCTCACTCTGTATAATGCCCCCCCCCCCCAGTAGCCCCAACACTGTATGATGACCTCACTCTGTATGATGGCCTTTGCTCAGTAGACCCCACACTTTTTTGAACCACTTAGCAGCTTCCACGATGTTTGCCTTACAGCCTCTTTGTGCACCCATACTATTAGATCAGCACTCCTGGCTAGCACAAAGAGCCTGGTTACATCCTGCCTAGAAATAAAAAAAAAAATTCTGTATAATATGTATGGTCTATATTTTGACCAAAATACGCACAGTCGCATCCCACATCAAGGTTCTTCACTGTCTTATGAGTCCCTTCTCTAAAATCAACAACAAAACACAGTAAAAGATCTAATAGTATGAGCGTCACTGAAAGCCGGACGCTGTGCACTACATCTATGTGACTGGTGCCCTACATGCCTTATAAATACCATGAATTGCTAGTTGTGTGTGATGGTTGCACGTGTGCTGCTCTCGCCTTAAGGGTATGTGCACACGCTGCGGATTTTGCTGCGGATCCGCAGCGTTTCCACAGCTGCGGATCCGCAGCGGTTTCCCATGCATTTACAGTACCATGTAATGCTATGGGAAATGAAATCCGCAGTGCACATGCTGCGGAAAAAAACGCGCGGAAACGCTGCTGTTTATTTTCCGCAGCATGTCAATTCTTTGTGCGGAATCCGCAGTGGTTTTTCACCTGCTCCAATAGGAAACTGCAGGTGAAAAACCGCAGCAGAAACCGCAATAAAAACCGCGATAAATCCGCAGTAAAAACCGCAGCGGTTTTGCACTGCGAATTTATCAAAAACGCTGCGGAAAATTCCGCAATGGAATCCGCAGCGTGTGCACATGGCCTTATCATGGGGCTGCTGCATCCTGCAGTGTAGTTTTCTGTCTGACCTCACAAGCAATCTTCTGGATGAATTGGAAAAAAAATCCGACTCTGTCCAAGATCTTGCAGAAAGTCTTCCATAAAGAGTTGAAGCTGTTTTAGATGCAAATGTAGGTGTAATAATGTATATGTGTCCAGAGTGTGTATGGATATGGACAGTGAAGAATTGCTGTGCACAAAGGGTGATGTTACAGTCGGGGCATCGTACTATGTAAAGGAAACTGTTTCTGCTGCATGGATTTCAGCCTTTGATTTGGCAGAGAACTATTCCTGAAGGCTACATGAAGTTAGCTTAGTTTTAGTGTGGCCAGATGATCAATCAGATGTGCTTTGTCTGCCTTTCTGAAATCGCCGCAGTGTAATGGATGAAGCTGCTTTGCATTTGGATTACGGTTAAGGAAACCTGTTTCCCTCTGCCAACTCGTGTCAACAATCAATCTGAAGCTATCAGGGCTACAGTATATCATGTCCTCTTGATTTCCCATTAGGATGCCTTTCTACCCATTGCCGTCAGTTATCCTTTGTCTTAATAAAGCTGTCGTCTTTCCGTTTTACCCTTCAGGCGGAGATTCACGACCTCCTTTGCACTAATTTGATCGTACATTCTCTTCTTCCTTCTGCCATTCTTCTGACTCACCTTTCCTCAGCCTTTCAATCGCTCTTATTTTATTTTGTTCTTGGCCTCTCGAGTTCTTGTCATGTTTCTTTCACATCTCTAGCCCTTTATTCTCATTGCTAAAGAAAGGTGAATTGTTTGTATTGCTTCTAAATGTATTTCCAAGGCTAGCCCTGTACAGTCTGTAATTATCAGAAAGAAATTCTACAGTTTACCGTAATTGATGCCAGAGTGCGAGAAGGTTATGCCACGCTGACCTGCAAATGGGAGGAACGCTTTTCTCTCTTGCTCTCATATTTGTTCTCCGTTGACTCTACTCTTTGACTTCTGCTTGTCCATGAACTATGTTCTATCTCTCCTGGTTTTATTCTTCATAAAAAGCTGTTGTGCAAGGCTGTGCTTGGCTCTTTTCCCCCGTTCCTGTGCACTACCTTCTAATGTTGCACCTTCTAGCTGCCTCTTCGTTCTCATTGCTCTCCGCCCAAGCAAAGGTTATTTTCAGTGATCTTCACCTGTTGTTTTTCTCCATGCGTTCATGAGCGAGTGCATTACCAGTTGTTATTTTCATCTTTCTGCCATATAGTTTCATTTATTGCTTTACCTTTTACATGGCAGAAATATATGACCAATGGTGTTCTACGCACATATGACTAATTAGTAATTGTTTGGTGGAAATTTGGAAACGTACATTCGAAACACATTTCCAAAGTGAATGCTAGCAGAGCAATAATACAAATTTAAAAAAAAAAAAATGTCCCCAAATTGTTTATTTTAGATTATATTTATAGGTCTATATTTATACTATCATATCTTTTTTTTCTTTGAAATATAAGCACTAAAACATACGGTACTTGTTTGGAGAGATGACAGGTTCTATCTAAAGGTTACCTGACATGTGGTTAAAAAATAAAACTGACCAGAACTTTAATGCTTTCTTTTTTATGTAATTTCAGAGCCCTCTGTTCCCTGCAATTGCCACTCTCAGTGCTCAAACAAATGACCCTAGATCTCAGTCCAATCACAGACCATAATGCATGGTTTCCCCACTGCACCATGACCGTTTCATATATTTGTATGAGGTTGCCAGGCGTGGGTCGTGAATTGTGGTCTGTGATCGGACCGAGATCCGCGTACGTCTGCGTGGAAAGTGTTATTAATGAATAAACTGACAATTGGGCCTCTGTCATCACCCAGTTTCGCACCTGCACACAATGACAGGTTTTGTGTTCATGGCTCCGGCAGTGTCCGTGTGTGCAGGACTGAGAACTCCATTCAGGCAGCGCTCCAAAGTGAGTGTGGTCAATTGACATAAGGGTAATTGTGGAGGATTGCAATTTAGGTGGCGGAATGGTGCACTGAGCCCTTGGCCATGCCAAGCCCCCTAATTTGCTTATCTAATAAAACGTTTTTTATATAAAGTCTACACTACAAGTATGAGTAGGAATGTGTTGATGGATTGATTTGGGTTTTCGGGGTGACAGTCTCCCTGTAAGCTCCTGAATGGTTATGAGATGAGAGGTCACTGTAGATGTATGAATGTATAACTAGGCAGGTTAAAGCTCAATAAAGTTCAGTGTCGGCCATTTTTTAAATCTAAAAATGACATTTAGTCTCTATTGTTTAATATTATTTTCCATAGTTTACTGAGTATATGCATTTTTGTTTGTTAGAATTCCGCCAAAAAAATGCTACTGATGGCGGAAAACCCAACTATGGCTGTCAAGTCACTGTCCAGTCTGAACAGGAAAAGCAGCTCATGAGGCAGTATCGGCGAGAAGAAAAACGCCATGCCAAGCGAGAAAAACGAGTCGGCGAGGAAGGAGAGATTTCTGGTGAAGGACTAATAGGCTTTGATCCGAAGGAACTGCGGATGCAAAGGTAATAAATGCCAAAAGCTGAAAAATGTTTCAGCTGTAATTGGTACTTTAATGTATCCTAATCATTTATTTTCTTTAAGTTCAGCTTTTGGAGATTAAATGATTCCAACTTCAGGTCACGTCTTAGCACAAGTATAGAATATTTTTTCTTCTCTATGAAAACCTAATTTTCCAGGATAAGGAAGCAGTGATCTGCTTAATTAGAATCTGCTTGGTCGCTTTCCCGCGGTTTAGAAATGCAGATTAAGGAGGTAAGCTATCTTCCTTAGGTGCTCTGTACACACCACTAGTTTAAGATTTATGAAGTCTGTACTAAATGCATTGAAACTATCTGTTTTCCCTCTGGAGATTAATGGTTGCTATTTTCTATGTTGTCATCTTGAAATATAGGGAAAAAAGGGAAAGCAAATAAGGCGTTGCATTGCTGCAGTGAAGGAAAAAAAAACCTAGCCTTGTTGGCTTTTTAAATATTGAGCCCATAAAACGTGTGATCTCTACATTGTTATGTGGCGGAGAGTGGGGACAACAGCACTGTAAATAAGAACGTCTCCCGCGGTTATTGAGTTGCCAATGCCTACAAATTCTACCTATAATTTGCTGCAATTGGTGCTGGGAGAGCGTCTTCATACTCGCTCGCTGACCTCTTTGTCTTAAAGCAGGTGAATTGCTAAATTGACTGTGACACTGACACCAGACTGCTGCATAAACTTCCACCTCTTCCCTGCGCTTGATCTTGTTAGGGTCACTCCAGAGACCTCATTCTATGCAAAAATATACTTCTGCCTTAATATCATTCAGCAGCTTCATGTCTCATTGTGAATCTCTGAATATCCTGGAGGGTGCCAAGCAGCTATAAATGGTCACATAATAGGGTTTGCAGGCTCACATTGCATTTTGTTTGGTCTTTTCTACCTTTTCAGATGTATTCTCCTTTTGAGCAAAATTGTAACTCGCTGCAGAAAAATCTGTTTGTTATCAGGCCACAGTAACATAGATGAAATCTGTGTGTCTTGCAGGTGCTGAAAAATGTTCTTTTTCTTCTGAAGGCTTATTTTTATTCCAGCACACATTTTCTGTACTTCCATGTGTACTTTTATTTCTTTTTTTATATATATATTGTAATCTTTTATTCATTGTCCCAGACCCAGCAATAGTTTGTCTTGATCACAATTCCTTTATTCTCGTTCTCTTTTTTCCTACAGGGAACAGGCACTTTTGAATGCCCGGATTGTGCCCATTCTGGGCAGAGAAAGGGACTATGGTGAAAGATTTGTGTTTCCACATGTTTATGACTCGTATGCTGAAGCCATGAAAACGTCTGCGTTTGTCGGTGGAGCAAAGGTATGCTTACAGCTCCTGCATGTTTTTTTATTCTACCTCAATGCGTAAAAAATCTATTTGACTAATGGTATGATATATTTTCCATTTCTAGCTGCTTTTGCCAGAAGGTATCCAAAGAGAAAACAACAAAATGTATGAAGAAGTTAAGATCCCCGTCACTGAACCAATGCCTATTGGTTTGGAAGAGAAACCAATCTTCATTAAAGACCTAGATGAGGTTTGTGTGGTTATTTCCATTATTATTATTATCTGCAGATAAAATTCAGTTTGGTTTGACACCACGATACTCCTAATTAGCAATATTTATTTCACAGCCGCCTTTTCAAAAATGTTACTAGTACATTCTAAGAATCTAGTGTGCTCCACTATTCATGACCCCATCTATTTGGCAGAGAAAATACAAGCCTTTGGTCCGTTTTATGCTCATTGCTAGGTGTGTCTATAGTCTAGATCCCAAATCATGTTGTATGATGGATTAAACTAAGGCTATGTTGACACTTATTTTCTGCCATGAGTTTGTGGGGTTTCCCCTGAATCCCCTGAACAAGCATGATTCAGCGGAACCCCCAACTGGACCACAGACTTCATTACTCATACTGAGTTCAAATTAATAGTTTGTGTATTTTTTTTTTTAAAGTGTCTTCTCTGATGGGCATTGAAACTTGGTAGATCACATTTCTGTGCCCATAGGAACACGTGCAGAAAAAAAGCCCACAGACTTTATTTGAACTCCATTCCTGTTATTGCATGTCTCCATTGGGGGTTCAGCTAAATCCAATTAGAAGGGGGATTGAGTCAAAACTCCCAAAGACACTGTGTGAACTGGGTATAAGAAGAACAGATGTAACAAGTGCCATCTTGACAGATAGCATGCTACTGTGTTTAAACATCTGTACACTAATTGTATAGGGCAACATCTGATCATACAAGTACGGTGTAGCATGTCACGACTGTTAAATTCTCTTATTCTACACAAAAATATTGTGTTGCCTAATGATGGTTGCCAGCAAAAATGTAGGGTTTTTAAAATCATTCTTGCAACTCATTAGCCGCTGCGCTTGCACTGGGCCTGTTGCGCTTGCACTGGGCCTGTTGCGCTTGCATTGGGCCTGTTGCGCTTGCACTGGGCCTGTTGCGCTTGCACTGGGCCTGTTGCCCTTGCACTGGGCCTGTTGCGCTTGCACTGGGCCTGTTGCGCTTGCTCTGGGCCTGTTGCGCTTGCACTGGGCCTGTTGCGCTTGCACTGGGCCTGTTGCGCTTGCTCTGGGCCTGTTGCGCTTGCACTGGGCCTGTTGCGCTTGCACTGGGCCTGTTGCGCTTGCTCTGGGCCTGTTGCGCTTGCTCTGGGCCTGTTGCGCTTGCACTGGGCCTGTTGCGCTTGCTCTGGGCCTGTTGCGCTTGCTCTGGGCCTGTTGCGCTTGCTCTGGGCCTGTTGCGTTTGCACTGGGCCTGTTGCGTTTGCTCTGGGCCTGTTGCGCTTGCACTGGGCCTGTTGCGCTTGCACTGGGCCTGTTGCGCTTGCACTGGGCCTGTTGCGCTTGCTCTGGGCCTGTTGCGCTTGCACTGGGCCTGTTGCGCTTGCACTGGGCCTGTTGCGCTTGCACTGGGCCTGTTGCGCTTGCTCTGGGCCTGTTGCGCTAGCTCTGGGCCTGTTGCGCTTGCACTGGGCCTGTTGCGCTTACTCTGGGCCTGCTGCGCTTGCATTGGGCCTGTTGCGCTAGCTCTGGGCCTGTTGCGCTTGCACTGGGCCTGTTGCGCTTGCACTGGGCCTGTTGCGCTTGCTCTGGGCCTGCTGCGCTTGCACTGGGCCTGTTGCGCTTGCTCTGAGCCTGTTGCGCTTGCTCCCACAGAATATTATATAACATACACATTACTGCAGCAGTAACATACTGTAGGTGTATAGTAAAATGTCACTGGTAAATATGTATTTAATCTGCTGGTAACACTTTGGTGCCAGACACAACCTGAGCATCTCTGGAGTCCATGCCTGTATAGGTCAGACCAATTTTGGCAGTATATGGGAGACTTATAGAATATTAGGCACGAGGAGTATATGTAAAAAAAATAAATTGGGGCGCTGACAAGCTGTCTCGTGCTGACATAGGTATCACAACTCACATATTGGGAACACAAAAATATTTTTTATTTCTTTATGTTTTCTAAGTACAGTAGCCTTTTTTTCCCTTTTAAATATAATCTTCCAAAAAACACTTCCCTGAAAAATGCATGATGCCCTCGTGGGTATGAATGGGACTGTAAATAAAGTAGTCTACGCCTGCGGGTTCATTAAACAATAGTATGCACAATGGTTTTCTCCATGCTGAAAAAAATGAAACTAAATAGAATAAATAAATAAACAACAATATTTTAGATTTAATAGTTATTAAACCTAAAATATTGCTGTTTAGTCTTTTTTGTTCTATGAATAATAGAAAGTTCTGAAATATATACAGTATGTAATGATTCAGCACTGTGCTTTTTGCCTTCCTCATTCACATGCTTTACTAAAATTTCCTTGAGCTTGAAAATGACAGTATAGGACTGCATGTGAGCCGGCTAAACATCTGCAAGAGCCTTTTCTCGGTCAGATTTCCGCTACGGAATTCATTTACAAAGCATTGATTAGGAGCAGAGAATAGAATATCATACATGGACAGGAGATTGCCTAGCACTTTTCCCAAGCACCCTGAAATTGCTTTGTGTGTGCAAGAAATCTGCTCATACACAGACGTCAAACCAAATGAGTAGGGTAGTGCAGTCTTCTCCATAATAAGGCTTTTATGATGTCTCAGGAGGCCTGTTGCTATTCCTGCTGACCCACATTCTCGCCATCATTTAAACCCAATCTAAAAGGGTAAACTAGGCCTGTCTGTCTCGCTATCTGCCACCCTTCCTGAGCCAGTAAGGTAGGTTTATGGCGTTCAATATGTTATTATGGGCTTGTTATGATATTTTACAGCTCTTCTTACATATTTGTCGTTGTTGGGCATCATGTCGCCTAACTGCTCTGATTGGCACACACCGACTCATCACACAGTGCACGCAATTGGATGTCAGCCATTTCTTAAGAGTTTTACGCCATCTCCGCCAACTTTTTGAGAAATTTAACGTAACAAAAGTAGAGTAGATTATGACCCAAACGTGCTGCTGTTCTCTTTTGATGCTGGCACACGGAAGCCTTTACATTTGACACCTCTTACTCCAGCGAGACTCTTCATCAAGATTAGCGTGCAGTTCATTATTCTTGATGAATCGGTAACCTAATGTTTAGGCAACTTACTGCTCCCTCTGAATATATCAGTCATTAGAAACATGATTTAGCCAAATGTTTTAGATTATTTTATTAATAATATTTCATAAATAAATACATTTCACTCAAGTTTGATAATTTGAGCCAATCTGAAGCACAAATCTCATCTATGGAACCTGTTGAATGTATTAAAATTTACAGGAGAGGTTCATAGATCGTAAGCCCTTAATTGTACGTTGCCAGCTGGAGGCCGACTTTCACAATGCTTACCAATATGATGAGGATAAGACCAGAGAGGGGCTTTATGTATAAGGTTTGGCATTCCACAAGGATGCCTTCTCTTTGTATTAGGCATTAGTGTATGCAACCCTATCCAGATTCCCTAATGAGCCACAGTTTTTAGATATTTCAATATGTCATTAACAGTGCTATAGGACAGAGATCCCCAACCTGTGGCTTGCGAGTCTATGATTTATGGCTCACGGTTGTCTGCCAGTATGGTGCTTTAGCAGCACCAGGTCTAGATAACAGCGATGAAGAGAACATGACCCGATGGTGTCTCGTGAGTGTCCCTGCACAGAAGAGCAGATCTGATATGCATATACTAGTCTTCAGGGGTTCAGAGATAAATTTAGTATAGCAATCTGGAGATACGGCCAGATAAAGGGGGTGCTTGAAGCTGGGCATGATAGGAGAGCATGATGGGAAAATACTGAATCTGGGTAAGGTGGGAACCCCTGAATGCGAGAATACTGCTTGTCCTGATACTGGTAGTGGGGGTTCTGTGCGTCGCTGCTCTGATGGGCGCAGGATGTCACTACTCCAGGGAAAGAGGTCTGGATGTGGCTTGTAACCCTCTCTTGGAGCTGAATATGGGTCTCCAGATTAGAAAGATTGTGGATCACTGCTATGCTAATGATTTAAGAAATGCTTTTATTTGATTGGTTGTTCCCATTTCAGTACAATACTACATCACTTTTAGGGGCTTCAGTGAGTTGGTAGCTTTAGACTACGTTCACATGGTCCACTGAACTGATCCGACCAGTCATTTCTGCAAATTGCAGATGTGACTTTCTCTATGTGCATATACATGTAGCGGATGGGTGCAAAGGCTGCTTGAGGTTTACATGCACTGAAGTGTGCAAAATAGCCCAACATTGGGTCCTTGTGAAATATAGTCCATGTGAATTAATACATAGGCCAACATTGGGTCCCTGTGAAATATAGTCCATGTGAATTAATACATAGGCCAACATTGGGTCCCTGTGAAATATAGTCCATGTGAATTAATACATAGGCCAACATTGGGTCCCTGTGAAATATAGTCCATGTGAATTAATACATAGGCCAACATTGGGTCCCTGTGAAATATAGTCCATGTGAATTAATACATAGGCCAACATTGGGTCCCTGTGAAATATAGTCCATGTGAATTAATACATAGGCCAACATTGGGTCCCTGTGAAATATAGTCCATGTGAATTAATACATAGGCCAACATTGGGTCCCTGTGAAATATAGTCCATGTGAATTAATACATAGGCCAACATTGGGTCCCTGTGAAATATAGTCCATGTGAATTAATACATAGGCCAACATTGGGTCCCTGTGAAATATAGTCCATGTGAATTAATACATAGGCCAACATTGGGTCCCTGTGAAATATAGTCCATGTGAATTAATACATAGGCCAACATTGGGTCCCTGTGAAATATAGTCCATGTGAATTAATACATAGGCCAACATTGGGTCCCTGTGAAATATAGTCCATGTGAATTAATACATAGGCCAACATTGGGTCCCTGTGAAATATAGTCCATGTGAATTAATACATAGGCCAACATTAGGTCCTTGTGAAATATAGTCCATGTGAATTAATACATAGGCCAACATTGGGTCCTTGTGAAAAATTGTCCATGTAAATTAATACATAGGCCAACATTAGGCCGTGTTAAGTATAGCCAATGCAAATTAATACATAGGCCAGCATTGGCTCTGTATGAAATATAACCAATGGGAATTAGTCCATAAGCTAACTTTGGGTCTGTGTGAAAAATAGGCCATGTGAATTAATGCAGAGGCCAGCATTGGGTCCTTGTGAAATATAATCCATGTGCGTTAGGAATTAGACCGTAGGCCTACATTGGGACAGTGTAAAACATAGCCCATGAAAATTAGTACATAGGCTAACATTGGCTTTGCGTGTAATAAAGCTCATGTGAATTACTACATAGCCTAAGATTGATATAGTGGATTAGTATATAGAGCAGCATTGAGTCCTTGTGAAATCTATCCCATGTGAATTAGGCTGCTTTCACACTAGCGTCGGTACGGGCCCGTCGCAGTGCGTCGGCCCGACGTACCGACGCATGCTGTGAAAGAAATGCCCGACGTGGGCAGCGGAAGCAGTCTTACGACGCTTCTGCTGCCCCATTGTAAGGTCCGGGGAGGAGGGGACGGAGTTTCGGCCGCGCATGCGCGGTCGAAAATGGCGGACACGACGCGCAAAAAAACGTTACATGGAACGTGTTTTTTTGTGCCGACGGTCCGCCAAAACACGACGCAACCGTCGCATGACGGTTGCAACGTGTGGCGATACGTCGCAATGCGTCGGTAATGTAAGTTTATGGGGAAAAAACGCATCCTGCAGACAACTTTGCAGGATGCGTTTTTTCTCCTTAACGACGCATTGCGACGTACAGCCAACAACGCTAGTGTGAAAGTAGCCTTAGTAGACAGGCTAACATTGGGTCTGTGTGAAATCTAGCCCATGTGAATTTATACATAGGCCACTATTAGATCTGTGTGCTATACATTCTTCACACTGTTAAGCAGATCATGCAAACTTTAGCCTGCAGCCCATACTTACAATGTTAGACACGCTATTAACCCAACAAGTGTTTAGTAATACAGTCTATTTTTTCATAAGACTGTTTATTTGATTGGGAAACCAGTGGAATACGGTAACTATAAGTGGTGCAGAGGTTGGAAAATCTCCTGGGCTGTATAGCAGGAATGTAAGACCTATAATGGCATTAATACATAGCTCATTCAGGAATCCAAGGGGTAACATTTCTCCTTGTGGAGAGTGATGTGCTTGGTATGCCAGTGTGAGGAGGCTTATAAGCCATGCAATGCTTCTCTGGGAAATTTTCATACTTTACTCAGTTGACATTTCTCTCTGCCATGGCCCCTCAGCAAACTCAATCCCATAATTCTTAGGCTATTTTCACATCCCAGAAGTGTTCTGACATGTACACCAATGTGTGCCAAAGATTGTTCATCTTTTATAGTGTGAGTCAATGGGTGCCATATGCAACTACATATAACTGTTCTGCCTATACACCAAGGGTGAAGACCAACAAAGCAAGATGCATATTTACTGCACAGAATCATCTTCTTAGCCTAAGTTCATTCTTGCTTTGGAGCCACCGAGGTTTCGTCACAAGTTCCATTTTTTTATTTAAAGGAAAAATGCAGCATCCTGCACTATTTTTTTCAGTAAAAATTAAGCTCACCCTAATGGAAACCCCACAAAACTCCTTACAATAAATGACGTCTGTCTGATGCCATGGGTCAGATCCATCTCCTTCTCGAGTGTCATTTTTCTATACCAGTGACTAAAGAGAATATCGCAGATCCGAACACCAGTGTGATCTTAGTCTTAGTGAGTGGCCTGTTTATTGCCTTTAACTTTCTGCCTGCATTTAACTTTCTTAAAAAAATATAATTACAAAATCTATCAAAATTTCAGTAGAACCCTTGTAGAGCTGCGCAAAACCAACTGTCTAATAAATGAATTACCAGCTTTGGAAGTACTTATGTGTGCATACTGTTTGATACCGGGATTAGTATTTATTGTGTCCTATTGATATGACTTGACTGTTGGCATGATTGTTTTTCTTTTTCCTCTTACCTTGGCAATTAATTTTCAACATTAAACCTTCCCGGATGAAATTCTCTATTTGGTTTGCTGTTCTCTAGGATAGTGCACTTTTATCCATGGTGATTAATCCCATTAAGGTTTATAAAGCGGGACGTGTCACAGAATGCTGCTGCCTGTGATGCCAGCTGAAGTGGTGCCTGCATACCTCAAATGATAAATGGGGGGATTGCACTCGGACTGCACGCTAAATTGAGAATCCTAATCCAAAGGTTATTAGGTTTAAGGCTGAAGTCATTTTTTCCATAATTAATATTAATGCATAGGCGATGTCCCCGGCTTAGTGCTGCACACACAAATATTTTTGGCGAATCTGGTACCTGCGGTGTACTATATGTGACTCTTTATACCGATACAAAATATTTCACCACACTTGACTTACGGGGCATTTACACTGCAAGATTATTGTGAATGAGCATGGTTAAAACGCCGGTTTCACAATTATCTTGCTGTGTAAACAGGATGCCGATCACCCAATGAATGAGCAAAAGTCTTGTCGTTCATCCGGTGAAATGATCTGTTGTGCAGCGAGAACAGTGACAACCTATGTGTTCTTGAGGTCTACATAAAAGTCATAGGGAGCGATTCATTAAGTGTAGCGCACATCAGTCTTAATGAAGCGCTCGGTGGAGTACCCTGACCTGATTCATTAAACAACGTGGCCGTCTGATGAATCGGTCGTGTCTGGTACACAACATCTGCAGCCACCAGAAATGTAAGTTATGCCACTATAGTGGCGTAGTTTAGGATGGATTTTATGGGCGAGCAAGACCACACGCCACCTATGCTACTCCCATATTGACGTTCCTGGCCAAGTCTGGCTTGCAAACACCAAAAGTCGCAACATTTTTGTGCCAAGTTGTGCAAAAATTCTACAATTTATTGAGGTTTTTACTTCATATTTAGCAAGATGTTCCTATAGTATGTTGACACATCATTGCAGATTTTTAAAAAAATTATATTTTCATTAAAAAAATAAAGAAATAGATGATAGAAAATATGCATGTATTGAGGTATAAAATGTTTTGGCATGCAGGGCCTTTCCACTAAAGTTCATGTAGCCAGCAAATGTATTGTCATAATAATTTGTATGGTCATAATAAAAGACCTAGAAGTTTACTCTAAAATAAATTCTAAGGAGTAAAGTGTCTTGTTGTGGAAAACACAAAGTTCCCATGCGAAGTTCCCCTCGGAATTTATATATGCAAGTATCCTTTTCACAGAAGGAAAGGACAGGTTCTACATTGCTACTTATTGGAAGTAGCAATCCTAAAACTTCTATCTTAAGTTCCAAGGGAGCATTGCGTGGTCTGTAAGTCTCCCTACGCTAACGTGGAGCCCTCCACAAATAAGAACTTTACCACTCAGACCAATGTTAATGCCTTTTTACCTAACAAACCAGATCTCCTACTTGACAAAAAATCCTGAAACACGTTTGTAAATGGAGTTTTGCTTTGGCTTCAAGTCCTGAGTCATGTAGCAAAGTTCTTTAAAGGGAACCTGTTCTCCCCCGGAAGAAGAATAGGCGAAACGCGCGTCGGGATGAGACGCAGTATTGATGAACCTTTCAGGTAGTAATATCATGTGACTATGCACTTTATTTTATGACAGTAAAACAGCACTATGCATATAGACACTTTATTTAGTTGTGTCCATGCTTGGTGATTGTGGTTAACAGATTTCTACTATGTTGAACCATTTTGGCTTGATGAATGGCACTTTGCCTTAATTATGATTGCTACTATTTGCTTCCCATTGTCACCACGTGACCACACTATTCTGTGTCTAATTTATTTTATGCCTTTTGGTGTGTCTTTCTGCTGATGGTCGTTAGTTGTTCATTGAGGCATCCATTATATATGATTGATAAGATTTTATGTATATTTATTTGAAATAAACGTTATTGATTTTTTCTTATTCACTTCATGTGCCTTTATTAGTTCTAAGTAATAGTTGACCTTGGGTATTTTGGTTTTTTTGAGGACTAATATGTATACATATGTGGCTGCAGGGAGAAAATTAAGTTGTATTCTTCCAGCAACCCACTCTCTCTTCCTGTCATCTGAGCAGGACAAGTGATCGTGAGCGTTGACTGCTTTCTTTCAAGGGAATCTGTCAGTAAGATTCACCCGCTCTCCAAACCACATATATGAGCTTGTAGGTTTTTGAAATGTAAAGCCATCAACACTTTTATATCTTCTATCTGTTGCTACATTCCCATGAGATTAGCTTTTAAATTCAAATGTAAATGAGAATTTAAGTGCTTTGGGCGTGACAGAGCACTCCCGGAGCCTCTGTCTCTTAAGGTTGTTTCCCTGCCCCCCACCAGCATCTTTAGTATGATAAATAGTTCACTGCTTGAATTCCTTGCCTGGAGCCTGATATCAATCAGACAGAAAGCTAACGAGGCTGATACTAGGTGGAGAAACAGCCTTGGGAGCCAGAGGCTCTTTAAGTGCTCTCTCATGCCCATAGCACTTAATGTCTCATTTACATGCAAATTAAACCACTAATTTCTTGAGAAAGCAGCAACAGATTGAAAGGTAAAACCATTGGCACCTTTGTATTTTCTAAGACCTGCATGGGAGTCAAGGGTATGTGCACATGTTGCGGATTCCATTACGGATTTTTCTGCGCGGATTCTGCAAAATCCGCAGGTAAACCGCCCTGCGTTTTACTTGCAGATTCACCGCGGATTTTGTGCGGTTTTTATGCGGATTTCGCCTGCGTTTTTACACCTGCGGATTCCAATTATGGAACAGGTGTAAAACGCTGTGGAATCCGCACAAAGAATTGACATGCTGCGGAAAATAAACCACAGCTTTTCTGCACTAAATTTTCCGCAGCATGTGCACTGCGGATTTGGTTTTCCATAGGTTTACTTGGTACTGTAGACTACATGGAAAACTGCTGCAGATCCGCAGTCAAATCCGCAACGTGTGCCCAGACCCTTAAAGTGTTGGTATTGACTTTTAGGCTTTTTGTAGGTTTGCACTGGAGATCCTGCTCTCGCTTTCTTTTATGAGGCTACTTGCATATACAGTTATATGAAAAAGTTTTGGCACCCCTATTAATCTTGAGCTTAATGTTTTATAAAAATTGTTTTTTTTGCAACAGCTATTTCAGTTTCATATATCTAATAACTGTTGGACACAGTAATGTTTCTGCCTTGAAATGAGGTTTATTGTACTAACAGAAAATGTGCAATCTGCATTCAAACAAAATTTGACAGGTGCATAAGTATGGGCACCTCACCAGAAAAGTGACATTAATATTTAGTAGATCCTCCTTTTGCAAAAATAACAGCCTCTAGTCGCTTCCTGTAGCTTTTAATGAGTTCCTGGATGAAGGTATTTTTGACCATTCCTCTTTACAAACCAATTCCAGTTCAGTTAAGTTTGATGGTCGCCGAGCATGGACAGCCCTCTTCAAATGATCCCACAGATGTTCAATGATATTCAGGTCTGGGGACTGGGATGGCCATTCCAGAACAGTGTAATTGTTCCTATGCATGAATGCCTGAATAGATTTGGAGCGGTGTTTTGGCTCATTGTCTTGCTGAAAGATCCATCCCCTGCGTAACTTCAACTTTGTCATTGAATCATGAACATTATTGTCAAGAATCTGCCGATACTGAGAGGAATCCATGCGTCCCTCAACTTTAACAAGATTCCCGGTGCCGGCATTGGCCACACAGCCCCAAAGCATGATGAAACCTCCACCAAATTTTACTGTGGGTAGCAAGTGTTTTTCTTGGAATGCTGTGTTTTTTTGCCGCCATGCATAATGCCTTTTTGTATGACCAAACAACTCAATCTTGGTTTCCTCAGTCCACAGGACCTTCTTCCAAAAAGAAATTGGCTTCTCTAAATGTGCTTTTGCATACCTCAGCCGACTCTGTTTGTGGCATGCTTGCAGAAACGGCTTCTTTCGCATCACTCTCCCATACAGCTTCTCCTTGTGCAAAGTGCGTTGTATAGTTGACTCATGCACAGTGACACCATCTGCAGCAAGTTGATGCTGCAGCTCTCTGGAGGTGGTCTGAGGATTGTCCTTGACTGATTTCACCATTCTTCTCTGCCTTTCTGATGTTTTTCTTGGCCTGCCACTTCTGGCCTTAACAAGAACTGTACCTGTGTTCTTCCATTTCCTTACTATGTTCCTCACAGTGGAAATTGACAGGTTAAATCTCTGAGACAGCTTTTTGTATCCTTCCCCTGAACAACTATGTTGAATAATCTTTGTTTTCAGATCATTTGACAGTTGTTTTGAGGAGCCCATGATGCCATTCTTCAGAGGAGATTCAAACAGGAGAACAACTTGCAAGTGGCCACTTTAAGTAGCTTTTCTCATGATTGCATACACCTGGCTATGAAGTTCAAAGCTCAATGAGGTTACAAAACCAAAAAAAGTGCTTTAGCAAGTCAGTAAAAAGTAGGTAGGAGTATTTAAAACAAGAAAATGATAAGGGTGCCCATACTTATGCACCTGTCAAATTTTGATTGAATGCAGATTGCACATTTTCTGTTAGTACAATAAACCTCATTTCAAGGCAGAAACATTACTGTGTCCAAGTTATTAGATATATGAAACTGAAATAGCTGTTGCAAAAAAAACAATTTTTATAAAACATTAAGCTCAAGATTAATAGGGGTGCCCAAACTTTTTCATATAACTGTACATACAACAACAAAAGTCATGAATGAGCTGTTGAGAATTCTGAAGTCTGAAAGACAACGGAACATTCTGGAGAGATCTTATCCATTCGATTTAGGGGATTGAGCTCTCTATGAAATCAGACAACATGGAGCTAAGAAGTTACAATTTCCGTTCATTTTATACATTTCTGTTCTTGTTTTGTAAAAATGTATCTTCTTTGTAATATTGGCAATCGGTAAAGCTTGCTGCCATAAGCTCTTAGCGTTGAACCCACTGACTCCAGCCATATAGGAATTCCATCCTTTCTTGCCACGTCTTTTTTAATATACTTACAAGTGTTTCATTGACTGCTTTTAGGCAGGTTGAGTTTGCATATGGCAGAAAAAAAAAATCACTCCTGAGAATCACTATCCCTGATAAATGGCTCAAGCTTTTTACCTAAAGTGGGTTCTTGAGGTAGGATTTATTTCTTTGCTACATGCCATTTTCATTTCCTTTTACTTACAGTACATAATTAATGACCAAAATAAAAAGTGGATTTCTCCGCTTAATGCATAGGAATTATTACAAAATCAATAAAGCTCTTTCTTTCAGTAATGTTTTGTTGCTTTTATAATTTTACCTAGTAAGCATGGCCGGGTGAAGTTAGACACATTAGTGCATAAATTACCATGTTTATGCCGTCCGATGGAAAGCTTAGCAGTTAATAGAAATATGCTTCTGTGGCCATAATTGTCCCCCAGAGCTGCGGAAATGTTTCTGCACTTATCATCTCCTGTTACTTGCCATAGGACAATTAGTTGACTTTTGACTTGTTTGTTTTTGAGAAGCCATAAAGAATAGCACAAACCATTGGTTCCTGTTGTGAAGTTGTACAGCAAGAATTAAGCCTTTGAATCGTCTATTACTTATAGCTGAAAGTCTTCTAGGAATTGTTCCTTGCAGCCGAATCACACGGCATTTAAGTGGAAAGCTGTCATATGTCTGGAAAAAAGTCAGTTTCAGCCATGAATGGAGAAATAATAATCTCTAAATCATTTTAGTCTCGGATATTGTTTTAGGCAAATTTACCGGTTGTCACCTTTTTTTTTTTTTTTTATATTCCCTCCACACCAACCTATCAAATATTCATAGCTGAGGATTTTTAACAGTATCTAGAACATCTATATTTCTCAGTTTGTGGCTAGGAATTCTTCTTTATTTTCACTACATATGTAGTACTTTATAAGTAGTTTTATCAGCTAGGGAAATGGTCTTGCCTTTATTTAAAAAAAAAAAAAAAAAAAGCGCATGTGCGTATTTATAAACATGGGAATAGGATCACTCCTCTGGATCCAGAGAAACAAAACATAAGGGTTGTAAAACCAGAAGGAAAATGTTCTTCCCCACAGAATTCAGCATGTAAATGTTAATTTCTGCTCTAAGTATTTGAGACATCTCATGTGTTGAAAGTTCATATTGAAATTCTTCTTTTGCCCCTAATTGGCACAGTAAAAAAAACAACAACCTGTCTCCAGGAGTTAAAGAAGATCTATGCACAGTGTGCGCGCGTGTATGTGTGTGTTAGGCTACTTTTACACTAGCGTCGTACGACACACGACGAATTGCGTCGTTGCGACGTACCGACGCTAGCAGTGAAAGGGCCGCACAATGGGGGCAGCGGATGCTGTTTTTCAACGCATCCGCTGCCCCATTGTGAGGTGCGGGGAGGCGGGGGCGGAGTTCTGGCCGCGCATGCGCGGTCGGAAATGGCGGACACGACGCACCAAAAAACGTTACATGCAATGTTTTTTGGTGGCGACAGTCCGAGGCAACCGTCGCACGACAGTTGCAACGTGTGGCAATGCGTCGCACTGCGTCGCTAATGCAAGCCTATGGAGAAAAAACGCATCCTGCAAGCAATTTTGCAGGATGCGTTTTTTCTACAAAACGACGCATAGCGACGTGCAGTGCACGACGCTAGTGTGAAAGTAGCCTAAGCATTGTGAGTACCGATTACTGACAGACTGTGTAGGAACAAACATGCTCCTTTTTTAATGGGATTGGTAATCCCATTTTCAATGTATTCATATATTTCCAGACGGCATAACAGAGGTAGTATATTTACTAAAACAGACAGACAGACATGCATGTCTGCTAAAAACATTTAGCAGGAAAAAGGAAAATAATCATGTTCCTCTGGTGTTGACCTACAACCCACAGCTTGAGATATTGAGAAAAGCTGGTAAAAAACTTCACCATATCCTAAACAAGCATCACCTTCTAAAAACAATACAAGCAATCTCCTAATTTATGAAATATTATGATCCAAAGTTCAGACCAAAGACAGGATACAGATGCACAATACACTGTAGGACTATAATATTCCCGGGATATTCACATGTTCCTCTTCCAATGTGGTGTACTTAATTCTGTGCACTATATGTCGTGTTGGGGTTTCTATATTGGAGATACATGACAGAAACTGAGAGCAAAGATGAGATCTCATCACAAATACAGACCAAAAAAACATTTAAAAGGCAGCTGTGTTGACTTATTCACGGTTCTGTGTGTGGGATGTGGGAAGGACTCTGAGATGTGTTTTATCTGGAGAGAGAGAGTTGGACTTTTAACTAAACGGGTGAACTTACTGCTGTACAAACTGTTTTTTGTTTTACCCTTGTGCCGGAAAATGTCTGCTTTACTTTGGAGACCCCTGGAGTTTATGAACTGAATAAACCTTGGCTTGTTTGGACCAGTGACATTGCCTGTGTGTATCCTAATGGCTACCAAGAACACTGATTGCCTACACCCTGTTACAAACATGGAGTGGCAATGTCAATATTCCAACCTCCACTCCATTCATTTTCTAATGGGCTGCTGGAAAAAGCAGAGCTCAGCACTCCACAACCCCATAGGGAGTAAATGGAGCACAGGTCACATATGCAAACTGCCTCTCTCCACTCTAATTAAATAAAAGTTCCCCATTCTCTAGGTCGGTGGAGGTCCCTGCAGTCAAACTTTTACTCATCAATAAGTTATCACCTATCCTGTGAATATGTGATCACTTGTTCCCACCAGAGAACCAGGGTCCTTTTAACTATGTTGGTAAAGAAGCTACCTTTTTAGGAATGAAGCAGCACTTCTACATCACACTTAGGCTACTTTCACACTGGCGTTTTTTTCAATACGTCACAATGCGTCGTTTAGGGGAAAAACGCATCCTGCAAAGTTGTCTGCAGGATGCGTTTTTGCCCCATAGACTAACATTAGTGACGCTTTGCGACGCATTGACACACGTTGCAACCGTTGTGAGACGGTTGCGCGGTGTTGTGGCGGTCCTCTGGGAGCAAAAAACGTTACATGTAACGTTTTTTGCTACCGATGGTCCGCCCCACCTCCCCGCACTTCCCCACACCTCACAATGGGGCAGTGGATGCGCTGGAAAAATGCATCCGCTGCCCCCGTTGTGCGGCGCAGAGAACGCTAGCGTCTGTAACCTCGGCCCGACGCACCGCGACGGGCTGGGCCCGACGCACTGCGACGGGCTGGGCCCGACGCTAGTGTGAAAGAAGCCTTACTTGTAGGAGGCCTGCTTGGTTATTTTTGTGCAGAAGGCAGAAGTACCCTTTTAATTAGCAGTTTTTCAGTAAAAACAAAGTATCCTAGAACTTAGACCAGTTGGATCAAATATGATTGTGGGATATTCGGACCAGTTCTGTTAAATAAGAAAAGGATGTGCATGCACACGGATACACTACTTGTCACGGGTTTACCGCAACAGAGAGGAGCCAGAAGACCGCAGCGTCTGATTTCTCCTACTCCTGCACTGATTAGAAGCACTTCATGTTAAATGGTGAAAGTTATTTTTGCAATGCAAGGGTTAAAATGCTCAGCTGAGAGCTCCTGGATGCTTTCCTTCATTTAGGCTCGGCTCAGCTGTTCACTGTTAGTCACTCCCATCTCCTATATAATCTGGACCCTGGCTAGCACTCATTGTCAGAGATAGCTTATGCTGCATGGCTGGAGGAGGTTGTTGGTGTTTATCATTGGAGAAGCTTTTGGTGGATTTATATTTATTATTATTATTATTATTATTATTATTATTATTATTATTTATATATCACCATTAATTCCATGGTGCTGTACATGAGAAAGGGATTACGTACAGAGTATCTGTGACTGTTGCTATGTTTTGAGTGTGTGATAAATTCACTTTCTTCTCCTACTTTGGTTTAGCCCCATCCTCCACTCCCCAGTACATTCCTCTGTTGTATTTGTGAGTATATTTGTATGTTTGGCAATTTCTGTTATCCCTGTTCGTATTACCTTGCTAGTCTGGTTGGTGTATTACAGTACACTACTTCTCCCCTCTTCCCTAGGTGGGGGTATTGTACAGACCGAGGGCGGATTCAGAAGCTAAGGCAAGGTACATGGCCCTGGTGTCTTCACTATCAGAAGTAATCAGGGAAGAGGGCTCACCCTCTAGGGTGCCCCTAGTGTTTGGGACAGGGAAGGAGCCCCTGGTCCCGGGACACCCGTCAACAGAGTCGTTACATTACTATTATATGGAAGTTGACTTATGAAACTGTGAAAACAGAGGAAAGGATTTACAATGGTGGCATATTTATGCCCAAAAATGCTGTATTTTAACATCAACTATTCAAGTTAGTGACTGACCACTATGGTAGCTCTGATTTCTCCAGAATCTGTGTTGTGTGAATCTCTGCTATAATTTATAAAAGGCAGTCCTGCGAAGAAAGTTTTTCTGTGTTGTGATTGCCAAGAAATTCACTTTGAGGTGGTGACTGTAGTAAACGTAGCAAATGTGCAATATATGTAGCCTCAAACATTCAGGCAGAATATCAGTGGGTGATGATTTCACCTGTCAGGGGATTGAATCTGTCAGCAGATTTGTGCTGCCCCATATGTAGGCAACATTAAGTAGGAGAGATGCCATGAGTCTAAGGGTATGTGCCCATATTATACTCGCATAGAGTTTGAAGCTAAAGACGTTTCAGAAAAATGGTGGAGTTTTTCCTGAAATGCGCCTTTTTTGTCATCTTTTTAGTTACTGTTGCGATGGCTTTGCTGCTTGCATCTTTCTTTTTACTTTCCTAAATTTGCATATAAAATATTGACAGCTTACAAGTTGAAGCCACTTGAAGAATGGTCAGGTCACTTCTTTTAGTTGCTTCATGACTTTCTAAGCTGTGAAGATGTTAAAAGAAGTTGCAATAGACTGAACACATGCACAGAAAGTCATTGTGACATTGCTGTACAACTGCTAATTCTTTCACCCTTTTTTAGCGCCTTTTCTGGCTGGCACTTTCTGTAGTTTTAATCAAACCCTGTTTTACCTGCTGCAGCTCTGCTAGTCCTCGCAATGATTAGCTCCTGCTATGAAGTTTTCAATATGCATGAGCTCTGGCTATCCTCGCCGTCACTACTGATTTGGCAGCTTTCTGCCTAGTCTTAGTGTAGGCAGAAAGCTGTCAATCAGAGCTTATTATTGAGAAGACTAGCATATAAAATAGTGATATGATCAAAATGATAGCAAGGAGCCCATAAAGTGAGAAGCATATCCCTGGTGAGAGACGTCTTGTAAAGGCACTGTACATGAAGCATGTGTGACAGTGAGCAGTGACTTTGTGAAGCTGACCTGCCCTGTATTCTAGAATCAGATCCTGTGTTAGTTTGTGTTGGTCCAGTTCACAGTCAGTTGAACTGCATGCCTCCTGCAGTTATTTTTTCTTGCTTTTTCAACAACACAATGGGGTCACGCTGTAGTTCTCAGTTTCCCTGCCGTGTGGACTAAGAGAGCCTCGAGCAGAGCTAGTAGCGCGCTATGCTTGGGACTGTCAGATTGCACGGTTCATTGAAAAAGAAATGTAAAGGAATTGATCACAAACTCTTAAGTTCTGAAAGGCCCGGCTGGTGGCAAAGAAATTGAACTCAGGGGCTGCTTGTTTTGACTCTCTTAATTTTCTGCTGGTTTGACAGTAAGTCCCAAATGTAAACCTTTGCCAGCAACTTGTTCTACAAAAAAAAAATAGTAGAAAGCAGCTGTAACCAGTATAGTATAATAAAATAAGGCTGATATGAAATCTTAAAATAGCTTTGTCACCTAGGATAATAAAATCCAATATAAAATGTTTTTTATTGCTTCATATGGAGGCACATTTTTTAGCCTCTGTATATTTCATGGCCGCTTTTCAGCTATCGAAAATTAAATTTTTTTTTGTTGCCATTCACCAAACCGTTCCACCCTTTTATGTTGGAATTAAAAAATGTTGTTTTTTTTTTTGTGGCATTTTGCCAATAGCAGCTTAGATAGAACAGCAGAGTCCAGTAGTTCTGATATCTGATTCACTTAGTCCTTTAATGTCCAATATTAAAGGGAATCTGTCACCACATATTAATATGGGTATACAGGTTACAGACTGCTGAAAATATCAAACCTGTATGCCTCATATCCAACGCCTTGTGGAAAAATCAGCTTTTATCACTTTATGTAAATGAGTTCTCCCAGGCTCTGGACAATAACGCTGCCCACTCGCTTCATTATTCTATTTTTCTTCTCCCAATTTGTTAGCTTGTCCCTTTTTATGTCAGGTGTGCCGCCCAGAAATCTTGCGCCTGCTCATTCTGATTGCCGTCGCTCCACTTGAGTGTTCTTCCCTTCTTTCCTTTCTATGGGCATTGGCTTCACATAGCTTCTACGCAGGCTCCGGCAAGTTACCGGTACTTCCATACATGGAAGCTCCAATATTGAAATGACAGGTATGTATTAAGTTACATTTAAGTTGCATCTCATGTGGATAAGCGATTGTGATATGGCATGCTATCCAAGCAGAGCTAGTACCAATGCATATTAGCAGTAAGGATGCCGACTAGCTGAATACTCATGGGGCGTACTGCAGCATGGGCCATTTTATGGAGCCTGAGAATGTGAACTCACAGGTACGTACCGGATGAGTAATCCAAACATCAGTTCTTCTAGATACAAGTGCTTACACTTTTTGAAGGAACTCAACAGAAGACACCAAGTAATGGGCAACATTGAGAGCTGTAGATGCAATGGTTAACCTGAGAATGTTAGTGCAGCAGATGGCAGACACATTATGCTTACTTCCCTTCTAAATTGGAACATGTCCTGCAGTGCCACCTGCTCTGAACTGGAAGCAACTAGGGAGACCCAGCTACACTCAGCTACTATTTAGAGAAGTCTGGCTAGAAGTGGTTTTAATGGAAGAATAGCAGACAAAAACCATACCTTTGACATGGAAACAAGGCCAAGTAAATCTATGCAGGAAAATGGCCGCATGTGCTTTGGACTGATGATCAGTCAAAATATGAAGTATTTGGCTTTTAACATAAAGCAAGTTGTTTGCCAAAGGGTTGGAGTGCAGTATAATAATGAGTGTCATTAGGTAGCTGTGAATCATAGTCGTGGTTCCTTGAAAGTTTGTGGGAAGAAATAGAATGTGCTGTCCTTTTAGCACAATATAACAGTATATTGTTGTTTACTCATTTTCTTCTGTATTATGCCTCTGTCCTTATAATGAAAACTTTTGACAAGAACTGGTTTCTGAGGTCCTCCCACCAGTCCTGGTCTTGTAGGGCCCCGGGTACCCTTTCCATAGGTGCGAAACAGGTCCAGCAGTCACTTTTCCAAGAATCTGAGTCCTCCCCCTGCAATTTTTTAGACACTTCCACCAATCTGTTGACATTATGCCTCTGGTAATTTTGTAGATTGTCTACCTTAGGCCATAGAGCTGTGAATGCACCTGAACATTGCCGTGCATGAGAGGGCATCTATTAGCTCACAAATTTTGCCTTCCATGGTCGTAGTACATCCTGCCACTTATTGGAAATCATGGCGCATTAGAGAAAGAGTCTCTAGTATATGGCCAGCTTGATGAGTGTGGGTAGTTATGGTAGAATTGCGTTTATTAACCACTTTCAGGACATCTAGTACTAATGGAGCCCTTCCAGAAGAGACAGCGCTGTCATCTTGCTCCACAGCAATGTTGTAGATCTCATCACCAGCTGGACTATTAGCCTAACTGCACAATTTTTCATTTTGGCCTTTTCGCTAATAGTGCAGTGGACCAGTCTCCATACATGACACCCAGGTGAGGGGACGGGTACGATTGGTAGATTTTTTTTCTTTCCCTTTTTAGTATTCATTCATCTCTCATATTCGGCATTGGCGCTTTAAAAGGTTGGGAATCGCGGGCTTAGAAAGTGTAAGGGGGCTATATTTGCTACAAAATATGAAATAAATATTTTCAGCTTTGTAGGGCTGTGGTTGCCCTAGATGAAAAGACTTGACGCTCCCTATTTTCTCTGTGATTGGGACAAATAGGCACATACGGTTGGAGTGTACACATTTTCCTTGTGACAGTTGCTGTGTTAAATTCAGCGCCATTATTCACACTTATTGAATATGGCTGATTACAGCTAAAACGCTAATAAAATCCGGCTTTGGCTGCTGTTTTCTCCTCTGCTAATAGTTCCAGCATTGTTTTTCTCACCCACTTTGTCGTTTTGTTTCTAGTCTTCAATACCTTGAATCATGTTTGCGTAAAGCACAGTATTAATATTTTTAATAAATATAATAAGCATGTTCAGCATTTGGAGAATTTGTTTTGAAATCCAATTTTCGCTTAATTTGCATAGCAAACATCGAGCTGCGCCTTGCAAAGCGGAATACAAAATATGCTATCAGGCAGATTCTCACATTCTCTTCTGATAAAGGGAAAAAAAAATTCTATTACTTTTACTCCCAACTATTAGAGTGACTCATTAAACATGTCCAAGGCGTCCGCTCTCCGCATATTATTTTCTATTTTTATCCCAGATTTCTCAAATAAAAGCGATATGTGGTAGTCCCTAAAATACATGATCCGTGCCTGCAGTGTTGGTAATCTTTGTGAACAATAAAAATCCTCATCAGGGAGCAGTACCTGGGGAATACAGAGAGATAAATTACCCTACCATATTCTTTATCTCCTCTTTCCAGCCGCCTGTATACTTGAGGTTTGCTGCTACTACTCTCCCGGCACAATAACTTTTTGGTCTTGATTGCTTTGATGCGTTTCGCCTCTCGGGTTTTTCTTTTTTTGTGTGCAAAATTCACTTATCGTTGCTGTTCATCATGAGCTGCAAGCTGCTTATCATATATCACATCATGAACATTGCAAACCTTGAAGAGAAGGGGGAAAAACTGACTTGACTTTCACATGACGCTTTTGAAGCTTCTGACGTTTCGCCCTCTACATTTTACATTGAATAGTTTTCTTATTGGCTGTCATTTGTATTCCCCGGAGATTCGCTGCTGGTTTGTAGCTTTTTAATGGAAACTATTTTTCTCTCTCCTTTGTATACCAGAACAGTTAGTAAGAAAATATATCCCATGATACCACGGAACACAAACAAACAAAATTATCATTAAATAAAGATAAAATAGAAAAACTCATATAATCCCTCCGACACAATAAAGGTGGCAAATTCTTGGATCTTTTTAATATGATTCCAGAAATTATTTTTCCCCCATTACTTTCTTTCTTATTTCCCATAGATGTGGGAAATTATTAAATTTACTTTAGAGGATTAATTATCAAGTTGTTTAGTAAAAAAAAAAGCCAGAGATGGATTCACTACATGCTCAACTAAAGCAATTTATGTACGGTATTCAGTCTTCAGATAAGAAATCTTTGTGATATGTAACACAGCTTTGGTTTACAATTTCAGGATTTGAAGACCATTCCGCATTCAGAAAATAAGAATTTTTCTATAACATTACTATTTCCCTCCTGCTTTTTTATATTTCACATGTATGGAATGAATGGCGCTATAATAATAAATAGTACCGTAATAATTTTATGTACAGTCCCCTTTTTTGCTTTGCACACTTGTGCCGAGTTTAATGTGATTTTATTTCAGCTAAATGCACATTTGTAAAATATGAATGTAAGAGAGGGGTGATCTCTGGCACCCCCACTGAGCCTGAGAAAGATGGGTCTAAGTTGCCTTCATTCGCTTTCCTCTACACTATCGGTTGCAGTTCTTTGTACAGCGGGGTGGTGGGATGCACCGCTGTTCTTGAAAGTCTTAGAAAGGGATTCAGTGCTAGAACCTGAACTTGTTCTCCATTTTCTCAGGATTTGTAAGCTTCTAAAAGGACCCCATGTTCATAAAGTGAATGTATATTGTCACAACTTGGTTTTCGGGTGACCCAGGACCAGGGGCTCCTTCCCTGTCCCTAATGCTAGGGGGTACCGTTGCTCGCCCTGTTCCCCGGATTACGTCTGAAGGTGAAGATGCCGGGTCCACATACCTTGCCTTATCTCTTTTATTTGCCCTGCATCTGCCACCCTACCCCCACCCAGGGAAGAGTGGAGCAGCCGTGCACTGCAGTACACCAACAAACAAGGCAACACAAACAGGGGCAACTGGAAATACCAGGCATACAAATATTCACTCACATATAGCAGTGGAATGCATCGGGGAGTGGAAGATGGGGAAAAACCAAAGTAGGAAAAGGAAAGCGAATTTTCACACTTACAAACCCAATATAACCACCAAATAACTCTCCTCCCAGCCATGCAGCATAAGCTAACTCTGACGATGTGTGTCAGTCAGAACCCAGATTATACAGGGGATAGGAGTGGCTAACTGTGCTCAACTGAGAGCTCAGACTCCCAGAGCTCCCAACATGGCCGATTAACCCCTGTACTGCTAAAAGAAATTTACACCATTTAAAAAGAATGTTAAGTGTTTCTTTTCAGCACAGGAATATGAGCCATCAGATGCTGCGGTATTCTGGCTCCTCTCTATGGGGTAACCCCGTGACACATTGTATAGATGGGGAAACCCCTATAATACAGCACGGTCAGACACAGCTATTACACAGTACACAGCTGGGGCACATTCATAAGATCAGCACAGGGGCATTTTATTTATGCACATCCAATTGTGGAATTTATTATTATTCCAAGATCTATTGATTAAAATGTTAATTATAATTAACGTTGTGGGAAAACCCTCTTAATAAACCTGCGCTTTTTAATTAATTTGACGCATCTTTCACCTGTAGCGCACCAATGTCACAAATTTACGCCAGCCATAAACTGGAATACATGTCTATCTTAAAGAGATTGTCATTTTTGGGTACTTTGTTTTGTTGACCCCTTAACGACTGCCAATACGCCTTTTAACGGCGGCAGTTAAGGGTACTTAAACCACAGCGCTGCTTTAAAACGTTGCTGAGGTTTTAGTGTATAGCGTCCCCCAGAGGCTATCTGAGATCCCAGAGAAAATGATCTGGGTCGTTTTTTACCGACCCCGATGTTGCGATCTTTGTCATTAATGGTATAACGGCGACAGCAAAAAAAAAAAAAAAAATGTCCTATTTTCCATTCAATTTCTCTCTCCTCTGATGTGATCACACATCACAGGAGAGAGAAATAGGGTCCCCCGATCACCACCCCAGTACCTCTGGTGTCCAGGCATCCCCCCATGAAGTCCTCCGGTCCATCGGCATCTTCCAGGAGAAAATGGGTGCATGCGCAGTGCACCCTTCGAGATCTGCCTGCCTTTACCCGGCAACAATTGGACATTTTTTCTATTGATTCATTTTGATCACTGTGATAGACCCTATCCAAATAAAAGAAATAGTAAATAAAAACCCCTTTTATCACAACCTTAGGTAGGGAAACATAATAAAATTAAAAATATATATTTATTTTCATTTTTCCATTAGGGTTAGAGTTGCGCTTAAGTGAGTTGGGCTAAAGTTAGGGTTAAAGTTCGGATTAGGGTTAGGGGTGTGTTAGGGTTAGGTTTGTGGTTAGGGTTATTATCAGGGTTGGGATTTAGATTAGGGGTGTGTTGGGGTTAGGGTTGTGGTTAGGGTTATGGTTGGGATTAGGGTTAGGGTTGGGATTAGGGTTAGGGGTGTGTTGGGGTTAGGGTTATTGTTAGAGTTATGGTTAGAGTAGGGATTAGGGTTAAGGGTTTAGGTTTCTGGTTAGGGTTGGGGTTAGGGTTATGGTTGGGATTAGTGTTAGGGGTGTTGGGGTTAGGGTTTGAGTTAGAACTGGGGGATTTCCACTGTTTAGGTACATCAGGGGATCTCCAAACGCCACATGGCGCCACCATTGATTCCAGCCAATTTTGTGTTCGATAAGTCAAGTGGTGCTCCATTCCTTCTGAGCACTGCTATGCATCCAAACAGTGGCTTACCCCCAATTATGGGGTATCATCATACTCAGGACAAATTGCACAACAACTTTGGGGGTCTAATTTCTCCTGTTACCCTTGAGAAAATAAAAATTGGGGGGGGGTGAAAATATTGTGGTGGAAAAAATTATTTTTTTTATATTTCACGGCTCTACGTTATAAACTTCTGTGAAGCACTTGGGGGTTCAAAGTGCTCACCACACATCTAGATAAGTTCCCTGGGGGGGTCTAGTTTCCAAAATGGTGTCACTTGTGTTTTTTTCACTGTTTAGGCACATCAGGGGCCTTCCAAACCCGACGTGGCGTCCGATCTCTATTCCAGCCAATTCTGTGTTGAAAAAGTCAAATGGCGCTACTTCCCTTCTGATCTCCTCTGTGCGCCCAAACAGTGGTTTACCCCCATATATGGAGTATTGACGTATTCAGGAGAACTTGCACAACAACTTTTGTGGTTAATTATCTCTTTTTACACTTGTGAAAATAAAAAAAAATGGTTCTGAAGTAAAATGTTTGTGAAAAAAGTTAAATGTTCATTTTTTTTCTTCCACATTGCTTCAGTTCCTGTGAAGCAAGTAAATGGTTAATAAACTTCTTGAATGTGGTTTTGAGCACATCACATTGAGGGGTGCAGCTTTTAGAATGTTGTCACTTTGGGGTATTTTCTGTCATGTACACCCTTCAAAGTGACTTCAAATGTGATGTGGTCCCTACAAAAAAATGGTTTTGTAAATTGTGTTATACAACACAATTTACAAAACCATTTTTTTTGTAGGGACCACATCACATTTGAAGTCACTTTGAAGGGTGTACATGACAGAAAATACCCCAAAGTGACAACATTCTAAAAGCTGCACCCCTCAATGTGATGTGCTCAAAACCACATTCAAGAAGAATGAGAAATCGATAATCAACTTTTAGCCCTTATAACTTCCTACCCCCATAAATTGTTTCCAAAATTGTGCTGATGTAAAGTAGACATGTGGGAAAGATTATTTAATAAGTATTTTGTGTGACATATCGCTCTGATTTAAAAGCATAAAAGTTAAAAGTTTGCAATATGACTTTCTCTACCATTGGCGATCTTACACTATGGGGGAAATTTGAGAGGTGAGGGTTGCGAATATGGAGGCCCCCCAATCCCAATACTAAGGCTACTTTCACACTAGCGTCGGGCTCGGCCCGTCGCAGTGCGTCGGGCCGAGGTCACCGACGCTAGCGTTGTCTCCGCCGCACAACGGGGGCAGCGGATGCATTTTTCCAGCGCATCCGCTGCCCCATTGTGAGGTGCGGGGAGGTGGGGGCGGAGTTCCGGCCGCGCATGCGCGGTCGGAAAAAGCAGACCGTCGGGAGCAAAAAACGTTACATGTAACGTTTTTTTTCTCCCGGCGGACCGCCACAACACGGCGCAACCGTCTCACGACGGTTGCGACGGGTGGCAATCCGTCGCAATGCGTCGCTAATGTTAGTCAATGGAGAAAAAATGCATCCTGCAAGCACTTTTGCAGGATGCGTTTTTTCTGCAAAACGACGCATTGTGACGGATTGAAGTTAACGCTAGTGTGAAAGTAGCCTAATACACACTATTCTGATTTTGGCTAAAAAGATGATTCGCAGGCATTGGCTCGATTCATCTACCCCACAGTTGTCAGATTTGATAGCCCAGTTACATCATCATATGGCAATTGAGCAGGGGTACGCACTTATAAATAAAGAGGCACAAGCAGGTAAATTTCTCAAGAAATGGAGTCAGTTCATTGGAAAATTTTGTAGTAATGATGAAAGGCGGAGGATGATAGATCCTTTTTCCTCCACTAGATGGTATCTTATGGAAAAACTGAAAAACAATTTAGGCCCTCTTCAATTACCGGAGGATTGGCCTTGATGTGTTTGAGGTTGAACCGCTGGTTTGGACGAGTGAGGCGACCTGGTAGAGGCTCCGCCTTCCCTTTCTAGTCTATTATTCGTTTTTGTATTTTTAATAACATTATTGGTTATCCTTCATAGTCTGCATACCATAACTAAGGTTACCTTCGTTATTTTTGAAAAATGACATTCTCAATCTAAAACTTTAACTTACATTAGCCATGATTGTAATAACTGTGAAGTCTATCTGTCATGATTCGATGCTACCTATGCTGATAGGTTGTTGTTTTATGTTCTTGTTTCTATAATATTTTCAATAACAATTTATATTAAAAAATGTTTTTCAAAGTTTGAAAATTGCAAAATTTTCTAAATTTTCACCATGTTTCCGTTTTTTTCATAAATAAATGCAAGTCATATCAAAGAAATTTTACCGCTATCATGAAGTACAATATGTCACGGGAAAACAGTCTCAGAATCAGTGGGATTTGAAGCCTTTCACCTACAGTATTTTGCACAAGGTTCCAGGAAACAAATGATTAGTAGCCTGTTGGCCCGGTAGGACTAGTACCCAATGAATCTGGAAATCTCACAGCGATGTAAAGAAGGTAGTAAAATACTGCAGTCATGCACATTTCTACGATATGTGTGTTCAACCCAAGTTTCTAAAGAATTGCACCTTTTTTGTTTTTGCCCACTAGAGTCCTGTACTGACATTTTTTATTTTTGTATATAAAGACACAGTGTATCCTAATCCCATGTGTAATCCTGATATTCCTTGCCTGGTGGGCCGCCATAAATCCTTCTGTCTCGCACATTCTATATCTCCAGTCCTTGGCTTAGAGCCTTGTGTTTGACAGTGTTCGAGGGAGGGTATTACTATACTCAGACTTTTCTGTCTCTAGAATGTATGATGCTCTTCAATGCAGAATTGGGCGACATTCCAGAAACTTCTCAAGTTATTATTCATTTGTGTTTGATAACAAGACTCATACATTAAGGCTTTTTGGAAATTGGAAATGCGTTTGCTCGACTTGCTAAGGATGTTTTGCATATATAGATACAGTCTTTTAGTGATTCTTTTCGAGCGCTTTATGATACATCTGCAGAGTTAGAAGGCACCAGGGCACATGCTTGCCTTGGCATGTGATACACGTTTACAATTTGGCTTAAAGAGGTTCTTTTGGAACACTATTTTGATGACCTTTCCTTAGTAGAGATCATAACTGTCAGACCGGTGGTGGTCCATTACCTGACTCCCCACTGATATATATATATATATATATATATATATATATGTTCACAGATTTCAAAAAACACATTTCACCGATCCAGAAAACCACAGCTCTATACATTGTGCTGTGGCCATTCTTGGCTACTGCAGGTCAGCTCTGCTTCTGACTATCACATGACGTAACATAACAGATTGATAGGGACGTCGGCAGTTGGACCCCAATCAATCTGATATTGATGATGTACTATACATATAGGTCATCAGTAGTGTATTCCTGGACCAACTATTTAATATTGTGTTATTTCCATCACAGAATCTGAATTGCAACAAGTAATGTTTTCTCATTAAAACACAATGTTATAATATGTAGATACCTTTTCTTTTCTCTTTAGAGATGCCAATACTTCCTTTTAAATTAAAGGAAATCTGTCACCAGGATTTTGCTATGTAATCTGAGAACAGCATGAGGTAGAAGCTGAGTCCCTGATTCCAGTGATGTGTCACTTGCTGGTCTGCTTACTGTCTTTTTGATAAAATCACTGTTTTTCTGTCACCCATGAAAACACCAACGAGAGAGGGGATCTGCCCTTGAGAACAGGAAACCTTCAAGATAAAAAGGGCTGCAGCTCTCTCTGCATCAGTGATTTCCTGTTCTCGAAGGTAGAAGCCTTCTTGACGGGCAGCAGGAATAAAGAAGAATGATTACGTCCCCAGATCTGGGATGTCTGGTGTTTCAGTGGTGCACAGTCTCTGCCACGGCGACGCCGGGAGCCTAGAACGCCGCAGTGGGCCCGAAGGGGTCTTGTCCATCGGACGGAGGGTGGGTTGCGGCACCATCACATGATGGGGTCCCTCAGCCACGTGTTCCGAATGTGCAGTCATGGAGGTGTACGCCAGAAGTTCGCACCCCAATAACGCACGCTGGGACCTTTCACCTGGAACTAAGCTTACGGTAAGCAGGATCTGAAGCTGCAGAAGCGCATCGGTCGGCAGATCCTGGGCATGTAGTACTTAAGAGGATCGTCGGTCGGGCAGGGCGCTTGTGTCCCAATGGAGCCACAACAGCCTCCAATTCAGCAGCAGCAGCATTCCATGCAGCAGCAGCACCCGGAGGAGCCTCAACCACAGCGTCTCCCATCTCGGCAGAAGCATCCCCAGGGTAGTCAGCAGCCATGTCCAGAGAGAAGTGGTCACTCTGAGGGAGTACGCAGGACCAGGGATTACAGGTCCAGTCGGCACAGCTCCAGCAGGATTGAAGAATCCGCTGTCTCCAGAGAAGAGATTTTGGATGACATCCTGCCTCCAACTCCGGTACCACCCTTTGATCCTCTTGAGTGTTGAGTTATCTACGAGGAAGTTCAGCCTGTTAATGAGGTGCTCTCTTTCTCTCTACCTTTCCTTTTCTCTTTATCTGATGGATGTCCCTAGAAAATGCACCATAAAGTCAAGTAGAACCTGTCCTCTGTGGTCAGGGATTAGCAAAAGCCTGGCCAAAGAAGTTGTGTCAGGCCTGTATTTAGGAAACAGTGTCGGAAGAGTCTCCTAACCTCTCGGCCAGCCTTAGGTCCCTCATTAAAGCAGAGGTGCAGAGCTCCTTTGAAGCCCTGTCCCATTCAGAGAAGACATCCTGAAGCCGTAAAAGATCTCCGGTTTTGTATTCAGACTCGGACGACTGGGTTTTCCAGGAATCTGCCTGTGAATCCTCCTCGTCAGAGAGTGACTCAGGGATGGGCCATTGCTTTCCATTGTAGGAGGTAAATATCCTTGTAAAAGCAGTGAGAGCCACTATCGGGTTAGTCTAACGGAAGGCTAAAAAATCTGTCCAAGACATAACGTTTGGGACTCTGGACCAAAAGAGACGCAAAAGCTTTCCCATTAATGAGAGGATGCCGGACCTTATTACTAATGAGCGGGAAAAAATGGAAAACAAGGGCCCTCTTCCATCTGCCTTTAAGAGGAAGTACTCCATTGAGGAGGCAACATCGTCCTGGGACATGGCCCCCGGATTAGATGTGGCAGCTTCCAAAACCTCAAGGAAATCCTCTCTACCCCTTGAGGATGCAGGGTTATTAAAGGACCCTCTGGATAGGAAGGTTGCTAACTTCTTGAAAGGTACATGGGAGTCGACTACAAGAGCATTAAGACCTGCCATTGCAGCAACTTGCATGGCCAGATCTCTGATGGACTTCCTGTCATTAAAAGAGCAGCAGCTTTCCTGTCAGACGCCTTGGCAGACTCTGTCAGGTTGGCGGCCAGTGCTACGACCTTATCCAACTCAGGTCGTAGAACTGTCTGGTTAAAGTGATGGCCAGGGTACATACAAGCAAAAAGAAAGTTGTGCTCCCTGCCATGTGAAGAGGCTTTCTATTTGGCACTGCCCTGGATGATATCTTGGAAAAATCAAGTTATAAGGAGAAGGGGTTTCCACAGACCCCCTTTTCTTCCTTTAAGCAGCCTTTTCAGAGGAAGAGGAATTTCCGGAGGTGGCCATTCAGAGAGTAAGGGAGATTGGATGATAGGTCCAAAAGATCTAAAGAATTCCTGTTCAGCGGTCCCTCACATGAGAGCAGAAGACCCCTCAAATATCTCCATTTCCCGAGTGGGAGGGAGGATCTCTCTCTTCCTTTCAGCCTGGGAAAAGATTTCCTACAGCCCCTGGGTATTCCAGCGGTGAAGTGGGCCCAAGCTCATTTTAAGGGAATTACAATGGTTCGTCCAATAAAGCGAAAGAGCCTTGTGAGGGAACCTAGAAGGCCATCTGGTACTATCGCAGCAGGTGATACACTCCCTTCACTGGTGGAAGGGATTGGACTCAGTCCAGTTAGGCGTCCCTTGGGTTCCCAACATCTCCATGGTGGTTACCACAAATTCCATTCCCGGGGAGGCATCTAGCTGACCACATATTCCAGGGGAATTGGTCAACAGACAAAAAGGCGTTCTCGAACGTGCGGGAGCTTCTTGCAGTGAAGAAAGCGCTACAGACGTTTCTACTATCCCTGCAAGGCCAACACGTAAGGGTGCTTTAAGACAGCCAGGTTACGGTGGTGTATGTAAACCATCAGGGAGGTACTCGCTCCAGATCTTTGATGCGGATTTCATAGCGAATCTTCACGCAGGCAGAAGCAAACATCCAGTCATTGTCTGCCCTACACATCAAAGGGAAGGACAATGTCAAGGCAGACTTTCTGAGCCGCTGGCAGTGGCTCTGTTAGAATCGTCCCTAAAAGGACCATTTTCAATGAGATTATAGCCAGGTGGGGTCATCCAGAGATTGATCTCTTTGCCACCAGGATGAACAGGAAAGCGGAGAAGTCTTGTTCTCTGAACCCGAGAGAGAAACCTCAGTGTAGACGCTATTCTGATCAGCTGGAACTTCGGTCTAGTGTATGTCTTTCCTCCTGTCTGTATGATCCCAACGGTGTTGAGGAAGATCAGGGAAGTGAGAGTGAGAGTGGTTCTTTTTTCTCAGAAGAATTTCTCTCACAGAGCCCTGGATTCTCCCGGAGACCCCAAACCTTCTATCACAGGGGCCTATATTCCATCCTCAAGTGAATGGCCTACATTTAACAGCCTGGAACTTGAGAGCTGGTTATTAAATGGTAGGGGGTTCTCCTCAAGCCTAGTTTTCACTCTTCTGGGCTGCAGGAAACCAGTGACTACAAAGGTTTATAGTAGGACCTGGAGGAAATTCCTATCATCCACAGGTTTAGCTTTAGGAGGAAAGTTGCCTGTCAAAGAGATCCTAGAGCTCTTCCAGAAGGGGCTAGAATGCGGGCTCTCAGCAAGTACCCTAAAGGTTCAGATGTCAGCCCTTGGGACCGCTATGCAACTTTAACTTGGCAGGGAACAGATGGGTAACAAGATTTATAAAGGCATGTACAAGGGCTAAACCAGTCTGTGTCAAGAGTTCCACCTTGAGACTTGAACTTAGTGCTTGAGGCCTTGACAAGACCTCTTTTTGAGCCACTGAGTTCAAGCTCCACAAAGATGATTACTTTAAAAACGAAACTTCTTCTAGCATTGGCATCGGCACATAAGGTGAGTGACTTGCAAATTCTGTCTGCAGATCCCCCCTTTACCTTAGGTTTGGAGGATAGGATAATCTTGAAGCCTGAGCCAGCCTTTCTACCTAAGGTTGTATCAAAGTTTTACAGGTCTCAGGTGGTGGTTATACCATCCTTTTGTCAGGTACCTAAAAATCGGAAAGAGGAGAGATTTAACACATTAGAAATCAGGAGGGCCGTATTACAATATTTAGCAGCCACAGAATCATGGAGGAAGGATAGTGCTCTATTCATCTCCTTCCAGGGAGCCAGAAAGGGTTCCAAGGTTTCCAAAGGTACCCTGTTAAGATGGATAAGGGAGGCCATTGGGATAGCCTACACAGAGGTGGGTAGAGCAGTACAAGAAAACCTCAAAGCCCTCTCTACAAGAGCTACAAGAGCAATGGCGGCCACCTGGGCAGAACGATCTGGCATGTCTATCGAGCAGATTTGTAAGGCTGCATCTTTGTCCTCTCCTTCTACTTTCTATAGGCACTATAGACTGGATCTGTTTGCCTCCTTTGACCTCACGTTCGGGAGAAGAGTTCTTCAAGCTGTAGTCACTCCCTAGATTGCACTGGTTCTCTGTAAATCTCTTGTTGGTGCTGTCATTGGTGACAGAAAAATATATATTACTTACCGGTAAGGTGTTTTTTTTCAGAACCCATGACAGCACACTTATATTCCCACCCTTCATTCCCCTTTGAGTGTGGTTTAATTCATTCAAGTGTGAGAAGAGTGCATATAGTATTAAAGTTGTCTTTTTATGTTGTGTACAGTAATTTTGGAGGTGATCTCGTGCTCTGTAATCCCTGATGCGGAGAAAGGCGCCGCCCTTTTAATCTTGAAGATTTCCTGTTCGCAAGGGCGGATCCCCTCTCTCGTTGGTGCTGTCATGGGTTCCGGAAAAAAACACATTACCGGTAAGTAATATACGTGTTTTCTCTGCTGTAGATTGAGCAGTGTTCAGAATGCTGAGCCCTGTAAAACCATGCCTACATTACTTTTATGGCAGCTTTCTGTGTTTGCTGCACATTAACAGAAAGCTGCCAAATATTGGTGGGGTGGGTGTGAGACAGTGCGATCTCCTTTACTTCACTAACTGGTATGCTTTCCTTTCTGGTCTTTATTTACCATGGCTTGATCATCTCTTCAGGTGTTCCCAGCTTGATATATTTTTCTATACTGCCACTGTTGGGGAACTCTGTATGTATTAGATCTGTTTGTAAAGGATACATATAGCACCATGCATTGGTTTTATACTATGGGGATTGCGGTCTGTCTCCCAGTGCTACATGCCTTTTGTTGTCACTTTTAATCCACGCTGTTGTACATGTTCCTTGTTTAAAGATTTATATTTAAATAAACCTTTGTTTAATTAGTGATATCTGGACTATTGCACTGTTTGTTCTCTTTGTGGTTCAGCTTTTTGTATTATTAGTGTGTCCCACCCTGTTCCATAAACAGGCCTGACTTATTTTGATATATTATTTCTGTAAATTATAATGACAAGATTGTCTGATAATTGCCTGGTGTGTTTTCCCTGTCTCTATCAAATATTGGTGGGGGCACGGTTACACAGAGCAGTTGCTTAAGAGGCACCAGGCACGTATTTTTAGTGATAATCTCCTGCTGATAAAACACTGATTTTACTGTAACAGCAACGCACAGCCTTGTCAATGACACAGCACTGGAATCAGGCTCTCTGCCTCTACATCATAGCGCTCTCAGAATATATAGCAAAAACCTGTTGATAGATTCTCTTTAACATATTGTTCTCTACATCCTTTTTATGTTATTGAGTTTTTCATTATTTATAAAGAATATATGATTCTGATATATGGTCTGATACTGGTAAAGGTTTTTGCAGCGCGTTGTGAATATAGAATATGTTATGAGCGCTGACTTCTTAAATAAGTTTTCTTCGAAGTTTAAAAAAGAACTAATTAAACCCACAAACAAATAAAATGCTGTTTATCAGCACAATAAAGCCATGGTTTAATGGAGCAACTATAATTGCCAGATTTTGTATTGTATTTTTTTCCTCCTTTTAAGTATCCATATATATTTTATTTATTTTTGCTCCTAACAAACTTTATATTTCGTAGACAATACCAATTACAGAGTGACAGATTATAAACTGTGAAGAAATGCAGCTTTTTATTATCTTGCTTTTTCCAGCTATTGTGTTTTTCTACTTAAATTAGCAAATAGTCCAGGCACGGCATATACCACCATAATAGGTTGAGTATATAAGTCATGTACACGGCAAGCTTTATTATATGTTCTGCAAAAAATGGGAGGTAAAGGAAAGTGTTCCATTTTCCAGCCTCTCTCGTCTTGCTTGAAATGCTTAGTTTAACAAAGCTGGATTGTGATATGTTTTAAACAAGCCAACCTTTCTTTGGTGCAAAGAAGAAAATCCTTTTATCCGAGTGGATTTGCACAACACATAGCCAGATATTTGTAAACTCCAGTGAAGCTGAGGCATGGAGTAACATTGCAGGCACTAGGGATTCCGCGCTTTGGAGACAGTTTTTGGAATGCACAAATAGTCCGTTTACAAGTTACTTGGCAATGAAAAATGTGATATTGTGCTCGGTTTTTGGTTCTGACAATGAAAAAGGTAGCAATTAAAAAAGGTTCACCTGGGACTACAAGGGCATGTCCGTGCGACGTGTGCATTATGTTACACTTGGTTTTCTTTCTCCAATTAATACCGCGCATTGGTGTATTTCCAGGATATTCCAATTTCTAAAAGTGCTGATACCTAAAGGGATTAGACTTCAGATAGGAAAGGTCAGCGCCTTCCCTTGGGGAAAAAAAAGCACAACATTTTTCCAATGCTTTTAAGGGTCTGAGTTGTTAAAACACTAAATATGTACTTGTTGTCTTTGGCTTTGTGTGCAGCTATGGTTTACACAGGACGCTGCAGAGCTTTCTGCTTCTCTTTAGTTTATGTCTTTACTTTCTCACCTATGTTTGAACTCTAGATTCATGACATGCTTCATTTTTGTTCGGCCGAATGTTTTATTGCATAAATTATAATTTTACAAATGCCTGCACACACTAGTGTAGTACAAATAGTGTTTTTATAATAGCCGGGTTATGCAATGGCAGTGATTATATTAGAAAGTTAC
Source organism: Ranitomeya variabilis (assembly GCF_051348905.1). Taxonomy (NCBI): domain Eukaryota; kingdom Metazoa; phylum Chordata; class Amphibia; order Anura; family Dendrobatidae; genus Ranitomeya; species Ranitomeya variabilis. The sequence goes on from NC_135233.1 coordinate 748,780,638, forward strand.
AAGTAGAATGGATCATCGTGTCGTAAATAAGGTGTGCTACTCATAAACCAGATTGCTGGCAGTTGAAGGGTTTATCCAGGGCTAAATTCTTATTTTTTTTTACTAACAGTCAGGTAATTGCCAGCTAGTTAGTAACTACCTGCCTATTCTATCCGGTGCTGCTCAGCACGGTCATTGACCTCTCCTGTCAGCTCTTGGGCTGTTCTATGTCAGCAAAGCAGCTCTTCTTTCAAGCTGCTCTGTCGACAGGGCGTGACTGGCGACGTCATGCTGATTGACAGCCGGCTTCCAGCAGCCAGGAGCTGGCTGTCAATGACCATGACCTTGGCAGTCAGTAGAGCGAAGAGAAGGTGTTGTTGTGTTGATGTGACATTAGCACTATATGTCCACAGTGCAGCACCCCCCTACATCTCCTCCCTCATTTCGGTCTATCGGCCTACCCGCTCGTTACACTCTGCAAACGACTTTTGACTAACCTCTGCACTAATCCGCACCTCCCGACTCCAAGACTTCTCCCATGCTGCGCCAATCCTTTGGAATGCTCTACCCCCCAAAATTAGGACTATCCACAACTTGCGCAGTTTTAGGCGCGCCCTCAAAACACATTTGTTCAGAGCGGCCTATCATGTTCACTAATCAAAGTCATTTTATGTGTGTGAGTGTGCGTGGGTGTGTATGTGTGGGTGTGTGTGTAACCCATTCACTATCTGAGAATAACCCTCCATCCAACTCCACCGCACCCAGCAGCACCACAAATACTCGCTGGTGACCAGCTCATGCAACCTTTACCTCTCCCACTCCCTCAAGATGGCTGGACCATCACTGTAAATACTCACCTGTACTTCGTATCTTCCCCACCTCATTGTAGATTGTAAGCTCTCACAAGCAGGGTCGTCTTATTTTGCTTTAATTATTGTATTATCTTTAACGTTGTTGCTTATGACTGTTGTGTATGAACTGTTAAACTGTAAAGCGCTGCTGAATATGTTGGCGCTACATAAATAAAGATTATTATTATTACTAGCAGAAGCCACAGAATTTCTGAAAGGTACGTTCAGTGACCGCTCTGTGCTGGTAGAGATCTGGACTGGGCACAACAAGCAACTACGGTACTTGCCTGTTCTTAGGTCCACTGTAAAAAAAAATGAATATAGTCCTGGATAACTCCTTTAAAATAATGTTCTATGATATGTAAATATTAATTACTCCTACAAAGAAATCAACCTTAAAAATAAATACAAAACTTTCCTTCCATTTTAGGGTGGGCGTTTGCTTACTGATCTGCTTTTAGTGGAGGGACGATTCATCCTGCAGTAAGCTGCCTCCTAACCAACGTCACTGCAGCCAGCGCATCTAACTGCTAGTTGGGGAGAAGTGAGCGTATACGTGTATGGTTTTCGGACCACTTATTCATTTTCTTAGTTTCCATTTCTTAGATCAGTGTTTATGAAACTGTGAGGCTGGGCTCACTAGTGAGGGTCCTTTAGCTGTCTTTGCAGTTTTCACAGAAGTCATTGTTTCCTGCCACAATCTCTAGATCAGGAGTCTCCAACTTGTGGCTCAGGGGCCTATGATTTATGGCTTGTGTGTCATGCCAATTCTCATCTTCCATTGCCTGGGCAGCTGAATAAAATGAATCCGACTTCCTAGCTGATACAGCGAGTTAAATGGAGATGTCTTCTGTATCCATCAGTCTGTGTCCAGTTAAGGAGAAACTATGGAGAGTTCTGAGAGACAGGGTCACTTATGGGTAGTATTGTGAGATAGCAGGGTAGTATATTATGTTAATGGGGGGAAAAAAAGAGGCTCGTCTGTTGCTAAAACCTCTTGTATTTCAGGTAGCATTTACAACCAGTAAAATTAGTGGTAATAGAACAATAAAGCGGTAAAAAGTATGGCCAAAAAAATGCGTTTTCAATTCTATACCAGGATTTTCAAGTTCAAGAGCTTTCCCTGAAGAAGATTTTGGTACAGGATCAAAAACTTGTTTGTTAAGGTGTGGTTTTTTGGTTTGCTCTATTGTTTTGTCCGGGTTGTAATTGTTACCAGAAATGCCGTGTTTTTTTTTCTTTTTTTTTCTTCTCCATTTACATACTTGTCTCCCATTAAGGTCAGATAAATATAGTTTAATATTTACTTTTTAGTTTCTGACTGACCAGTATGATTTTTCATTTATACTTGTGTACTTCCTTTCTCGTATTTTGCTTTGTTCACTGATTTCACTTATAACTACAGTACTGTATATATTTTTTAAGGGGGGTTCATGACGACTTTGGTTACATACTGAATTGTTGGCCAGACCTCCATTTCTAATATGGTTTTTGTGAGATTAGTAAATTAAAAGAGGTTGTCCCATTAAAAAGGGTTGAACAGTAGCCAATCCCTGAGCTCACCTAGTTATGGCCAGTTAGGTACAAGATATACAAATATTCCACTTTGTGATCTATCTCAATGATGGATTTTGTCTTCTTAGTCTTCTTTCTTTTTTAGGTATATTTGCTGCCTGTGTTTCGAAATCTGTGGTTAACCAGTGGATTCTGTCTATCAACAGTCTTCTCTGTTGGGGTACATTCCCACAAATGTTTTTTTTCTTCCATGTGCTATTCATAGAAAATGGACCACACACGCACCCAATGTTAGCGTATGTGCTAGTGCAAATATATTTTTCACTCAGAACTCTGCGTTCATGTGAAAAAATCTCAGCGTGTTCTAGTCTGATTTAGACATGTAAAAAGCAAGGCACTGTATGGACAGGCACAAGGAGACAATCATGAGACCTGGCTGCCCTGAGTTTTACAACGGTTGTTTGAACTTAGCCTAAGGCCGGAGTCACACTACCGAAGAATACATCCGAGTGCTATGCGAGAAAACATTGCATAGCACTCGGCCCAGTGTTACTCTATGGGTCATCTCAGATCAGCGTTTTTTTTTTCTCAGGCTTATTCGACGTGCATGTAAAATTACAGAAGGCTGCCATTGGTACAGACGTGGCCGAGACTCGCCAATGTAAGCCTATGGGTGCAAGAAAAAAATCGAACAGCATTCGGACCATGCGAGCGCTGTCCGATTTTTACTCACCGATCTCCTTTGAAAAGGCGGCAATTCATCTGACGCGCACAGTAAAATCACAGCGTGACAGGTTAGAATAGAACAGATATATACACATAGAATAGATATAAAGATGTCACTGATATATATATATATATATATATATATATATATATATATATATATATATATATATATATATATATATATATATATATTGTGACAAAACACTCCGGGATCGCCTTTGCTGGGGTCAAAGGTCACGTGGTTTGTGCATTGAACTCTGAGGCGACAGCAGGTTTCCAAGATGACTGACCTCAGGTTAGATTTATTAACGTGAAAGCAACATAGGAAAAAACAAAACATAAAAATAAATCCTTGCCTGTCCGGCACTAACTAAACAAATAAGCTGCTATCTAACAACTGGGGGGGCTTCTCCCTCCCAGCTAACATTACACAGATAATGAGCACAGCTCTCACTCACGTTTGTCTCACACAGACAGGCATTCTGTGTGCCCCAGGCTGACACCTGAAACCTCCAGCTGGTCAGCCTTTATTCCTGCACTTATTAACCCCTCGGTATCCTGAAGATACTGAGCGGCCTAATTCACATAGGACAAATACCTGGGCGAGATATACCTGCCCCCGACTACCAGACCGACATGACTCTTACAATATATATATATATATATATATATATATATATATATATATATATATATATATATATATATATATATATATATATATATATATATATATACAGTTTACGTACTGCTCAAAAAAAATAAAGGGAACACTTAAACAACAGAATATAGCTCCAAGTAAATCAAACTTCTGTGAAATCAAACTTGTCACTTAGTAAGCAACACGGTTTGACAATTTCACATGCTCTTGTGCAAATGGAATAGACAACAGGTGGAAATTATTGGCAATTATCAAGGCACACTCAATAAAGGAGTGGTTCTGCAGGTGAGGACCACAGACCACATCTCGGTACCAATACTTTCTCGCTGATGTTTTGGTCACTTTTGGTTGTGCTACTACTACTCGTGGTAGCATGAGACGGACTCTACAACCCACACAAGTGGCTCAGATAGTGCAGCTCATCCAGGATGGCCCTTCAATGCGAGCTGTGGCAAGAAGGTTTGCTTTGTCAGCGTAGTGTCCAGAGGCTGGAGGCGCTACAAGGAGACAGGCCAGTACCCCAGGAGACATGGAGGGGGCAGTATAAGGGCAGCAACCCAGCAGCAGGACCGCTACCTCAGCCTTTGTTCAAGGAGGGACAAGAGGAGCACTGCCAGAGTCCTGCAAAATGAGCTCCAGCAGGCCACAAATGTGCATGTGCCTGCACAAACGGTTAGAAACCGACTCCATGAGGATGTTTCGAGTGCCCGACGTCCAGAGATGGGGTTGTGCTCACAGCCCAACACCGTGCAGGACGCTTAGCATTTGCCACAGAACACCAGGATTGGCAAATTCACTACTGGCGCCCTGTGCTCTTCACAGATGAAAACAGGTTCACACTGAGCACATGTGACAGATGTGACAGAGTCTGGAGACGCCATGGAGAGCGATCTGCCTGCAACATCCTTCAGCATGACCAGTTTTGCAGTGGGTCAGTAATGGTGTGGGGTTGCATTTCTTTGGAGGGCCGCACAGCCCTCCATGTGCTCGCCAGAGGTAGCCTGACTGCCATTAGGTACCGGGATGAGATCCTCAGACCCATTGTGAGACCATATGCAGGTGCAGTGGGCCCCGGGTTCCTTCTGATGCATGACAATGCTAGACCTCATGTGGCTGAAGTGTGTCAGCAGCTCCTGTATGATGAAGGCTTTGATGCTATGGACTGGCCCACCCGTTCCCCAGACCTGAATCCGATTGAACACATCTGGGACATCATGTTTCGCACCATCCACCAATGTCACGTTGCACCACAGACTGTCCAGGAGTTGGTGGATGCTTTAGTCCAGGTCTGGGAGGAGATCCCTCAGGAGACCATCCGCCTCCTCATCAGGAGCATGCCCAGGCGTTGTAGGGAGATCATACATTCACGTGGAGGCCACACACTACTGAGCATCATTTCTTTGTTTTGAGGCATTTCCACTGAAGGTGGATCAGCCTGTAACTTCATTTTCCACTTTGATTTTGAGTATCATTCCAAATCCAGACCTCCATGGGATATTAGTTGTGATTTACGTTGTTCATTTTTATGTTTTATTATTCTCAGAGCATTACACTATGCAATGAATAAAGAATTGCAACTGGAATATTTCATTCAGTGACATCTAGGATGTGGTATTTTAGTGTTCCCTTTATTTTTTGAGTAGTGTTGCGGCAATTTAGCAGCCGCGTACAGTAAAATAGAGCAGGACATAGAATAGATTTATGGATGCCAGTGGCATATACAGTTAGCACTGTGTGTGTGTGTGCAGCTTACTGTACATGTATTTAATTATTAAAAGATATGTCTGAAAAAAATGCCTTGGGCTCCCGCATAATTTCCTTAACCAGCAGAGGGAAAACAGACGGCTGGGGGCTGATGTTTATAGCCTGCGAAGAGGGTAATACCCATGGAGCTTCCCAGGCTATTAATATTATCTTGAAGCTGTATACTTAGCCTTTACTGACTATTAAAATAGGGGACCCCCCAAAAAATAACATATGGTCCCACTATAATTAATAACCAGCAAAGGTTAGACAGACAGCTGCAGGCTAATATTAATAGCTTAGGAAGGGGGCATGGTTACAGGGTAAAAACATCAGCTCTCAGCCACCCCTGAAAAGGCGCATCTATAAGGTGTGCCAGTTCTAGTACTTAGCCTAGTTTTTCCCTGTAGCAGTGGCAAGTGGGGTGATGGTTGGGAGGGTTGATGTCACCTTTGTATTGTCAGGTGACATCAAGCTACGAGGTTCGTAATGAAGTCGTCTATAAGACGCCCACATTGCTAACCCCATAATCGTATTGTATAAAAACACACACCCAGAGTTCGGTTCTTTAATTGAAAGAAATACACAGACTCCTTTAATAAATCTTAATTAAACCATACTTACGACATCGCCCATTCCACCAATGCTGTTGTCCCCTGCAAACGAGTTGAAATAAAAAACAACAATATTCCTCACCTTTCCGCAGAGAAGATGATAATCCATTTGTCCCATGACGGGTCTAGCTCTGTTACATCTAGGTGGCAGGCTGCATGGTTGCATTATGCGACCATACAGCCTGTCATCCAGCAGAGACACTGAGCACTGTGTTCTACCACTACCCAGTGTCTCCCTCTGAACTCCTATTATCTGTCTGACGGCACCGCGAGCTTGAGAAAGTTCTCCTGCACGCGGTGCCATCAGGAAGGTCCTGAGAGTTCACAGCCCATGAACTCACTTCACCTCTCTGACGTTAGTGTGAGCGCCATGGGAAAATTTCCCAACAAAAAAACTATGTGTAAATGACATAGAGAATTTGCTGTATGTAAAAGCTAATGTTAAAATCGCATTGCAATCTGATAGCAATCGCACTGCATTCAGATGTAAGTCGGATGCTGGGAGTGAAAAATCGGATTGTACTCGCATGACACTTGCATTCCACTTGTGCGACTCTCGGCAGTGAGGATCGGACCGATTTTTTTAAACGTTTAGTGTGATTACAGCCTCCGTCCTATCTCTTCAGTAGCATCTGTTCTTCATCTCTTTCAGGTGATTTTTGTTTTTCGTGCTTTTGGTTCCCCCATTCCCCCTCCATCCTCCAAAAGCCCAAACTTTATTTTTGTTCTTATCTATTCATCAACATGAATGATGAATAGTCGAGGGCTTTTTTTTTTTTCGGGATGAGTTTTATAAGATCTTTCACTTTTACACATGAAATCGTGAAAACAATATGGGTGACTTTTCAACTAGTGCTGATAAGCCAGACTGTGTAGAGATACATCCTATGAATAGTAACCCCCAGTAGTCAATCTAATATATAAAGCTGAATGTGTGTGTGTGTGTATGTATGTATGTATGTATGTATGTCCGGGATTGGCATCTGAACCGTCGCAGCTACAGCCACAAAATTTTGCACAGTCACACGTCTGGACCCCGAGAGCGTCATAGGCTATGTTGTGAGGTGAAATTTTAACCCCGTGCTTTCCAATTCACCAAACAATTTTGCCCCTATCTACATAATGGGGAAAAAGTGAAAGGAAAAGTGTTGGAGGCGTCGCAGCTACAGGCACAAAATTTTGCACAGTCACACGTCTGGGCCCCGAGAGCGTCAAAGCTATGTTGTGAGGTGAAATTTTAACCCCGCGCTTTCCAATTCACCAAACAATTTTGCCCCTATCTTCATAATGGGGAAAAAATGAAAGGAAAAGTGTTGGAGGCAAATTAACAGCTGCCAGATGTGAACAAGGGGGACTTAAAGAATGACAGCGATGGCGCCAAAGAGTATATACTGTACAGTTGCTAAGGTGGTGCCCCAACATGGGATAATCGCCACACCACCACGGGGATATGAACACACACACAAAATGCGCCACAGACTACCATGTGCTCAAACACATATACCACCCTCAGCGCACATTTCACCACACATACACCAACCTCGCCACATAAAAGTAGAAACACAAAAGTCGCCGCTCAAAACTCGCCACGCGCAAAACTCTCCACATGCAAAACTCACCACACGTGCAAAACTCACCTCATGGAAAACTCGCCACACGCAAATCTTGCACACGCAGAAAAATTGCCACATGCACAAAAGTTGCAACACATGCAAAAGTTGCCTCACACAAAACTTGCACATACTCAAAAGGCACCACACATAAAACTCGCCACGCGCAAAACTCGCCATGCGCAAAACTTGCTGCACACAACTTGCTACACTAACCTGTCACATGCAACTCGACACACAAAAAGTTGCTACACGCATGTCGCCACACAAAACTCATCTCACAAAAGTCCCTACATGCATGTCGCCACACGCAACTCAACACACACAACTTGACACACGAAACTCGCCCTAAAACACACACAAGTCTGGTATTATCCTTCAAAAATAAAAATCTGATTAATAAGCAGACAAACTACAAGAGCAACAAATGTACCATATAGGAATCCGGCAGCTGTCAGTCACATGACCAGTCTATTATGTGTATGTGTGAGCTAATATATACTGCCAGGGGGTGGGCTTACTGTTGGCTGGGGATTTATCAGGCTGCCATTTTAGCTTAAAAATACTGAGGTAAAAATACTGACCAAATAACGTGTGAACGAGGGCTAATACAGGAGGAGATGACATACAGCTATATACTATATACAGGAGGAGATGACACACAGGTATATACTATTTACAGGGGAGATGACACACAGGTATATACTATATACAGGAGGAGATGACACACAGATATATACTATATACAGGAGAGATGACACACAGGTATATACTATATAGAGGAGGAGATGACATGCAGGTACATACTACATACAGGAGGAGATGACACACAGGTATATACTATATACAGGAGCAGATTACCTACAGGTATATAGTATATACAGGAGGAGATGACATACAGGTATATGCTATGTATAGGAGGAGATGACATACAGGTATATACTATATACAGGAGGAGATGACACACAGATATATACTATATACAGGAGATTACATACAGGTATATCTAATATATAAAGCTGAATGTGTGTATGTATGTATGTGTGTATGTCCGGGATTGGCATCTGCACCGTCGCAGCTACAGCCACAAAATTTTGCACAGTCACACGTCTGGACCCCGGGAGCGTCATAGGCTATGTTGTGAGGTGAAATTTTAACCCCGCGCGTTCCAATTCACCAAACAATTTTGCCCCTATCTACATAATGGGGAAAAAGTGAAGGGAAAAGTGTTGGAGGAAAATTGACAGCTGCCAGATGTGAACAATGAGGACTTAAAGAATGAGAGCGATGGCGACAAAGAGTATATACCGTACAGTTGCTAAGGTGGGGCCCTGACATGGGATACTCACCACACACGGGGATATGAACACAAACACAAAATGCACCACACACTACCACGTGCTTGAACACATATACGACCCTCAGCACACAATTCACCACACACACACCAACCTCGCCACATAAAAGTCGAAACACAAAAGTCACCACTCAAAACTCGCAACGCGCAAAACTCACCTCATGGAAAACTCACCTCATGCAAAACTTGCACACACAGAAAAATTGCCACATGTACAAAAGTTGCACCACATGCAAAAGTTGCCTCACACAAAACTTGCACATACTCAAAAGGCACCACACATGAAACTTGCCACGCGCAAAACTCGCCATGCACAAATCTTGCTGCACACAACTTGCTACACTAACCTGTCACATGCAACTCGACACACAAAATGTTGCTACACGCATGTCGCCACACAAAACTCATCTCACAAAAGTCGCTACATGCATGTCGCCACACGCAACTCAACACACACAACTTGACACATGAAACTCGCCCTAAAACACACACAAGTCTGGTATTGTCCTTCAAAAATAAAAATCTGATTAATAAGCAGACAAACTACAAGAGCAACAAATGTACCATATAGGAAATACGGCAGCTGTCAGTCACATGACCTGTCTATTATGTGTATGTGTGAGCTAATATATACTGCCAGGGGGGAGGGCTTCCTGTTGGCTGGGGATTTATCAGGCTGCCAATAGCAACCAATCACAGCTCAGCTTCTATTTTGCTACAGTTAATTAACCTGAGCTCTGATTGGTTAATATAGGCAACAAAGACATTCTCAGTATCACAAAGCTAATATATGTTGTGAAATTCTTCTATTAGCTTGGTTTTTGCCTTTTAATAATTACATTTCTATCTATTTGTTTTGTGGTTTTTGTGTGCAGAATAAATTTTTGTTAACACATTCTATTTTGCTAACAGCAGTCATTAACCCGGGCGAAGCCGGGTAGTACAGCTAGTCTAATATATAAAGCTGAATGTGTGTGTGTGTGTGTATGTATGTATGTATGTATGTATGTCCGGGATTGGCATCTGAACCGTAGCAGCTACAGCCACAAAATTTTGCACAGTCACACGTCTGGACCCCGAGAGCGTCATAGGCTATGTTGTGAGGTGAAATTTTAACCCCGCGCTTTCCAATTCACCAAACAATTTTGCCCCTATCTACATAATGGGGAAAAAGTGAAAGGAAAAGTGTTGGAGGCGTCGCAGCTACAGGCACAAAATTTTGCACAGTCACACGTCTGGACCCTGAGAGCGTCAAAGCTATATTGTGAGGTGAAATTTTAACCCCGCGCTTTCCAAGTCACCAAACAATTTTGCCCCTATCTACATAATGGGGAAAAAATGAAAGGAAAAGTGTTGGAGGCAAATTAACAGCTGCCAGATGTGAACAAGGGGGACTTAAAGAATGACAGCGATGGCACCAAAGAGTATATACTGTACAGTTGCTAAGGTGGGGCCCCAACATGGGATAATCACACCACCACGGGGATATGAACACACACACAAAATGCGCCACACACTACCACGTGCTCGAACACATATACCACCCTCAGTGCACATTTCACCACACATACACCAACCTCGCCACATAAAAGTAGAAACACAAAAGTCGCCGCTCAAAACTCGCCACGCGCAAAACTCTCCACATGCAAAACTCGCCACACGTGCAAAACTCGCCACACGCAAAACTTGCACACGCAGAAAAATTGCCACACGCAGAAAAATTGCCACATGCACAAAAGTTGCAACCCATGCAAAAGTTGCCTCACACAAAACTTGCACATACTCAAAAGGCACCACACATAAAACTCGCCACGCGCAAAACTCGCCATGCGCAAAACTTGCTGCACACAACTTGCTACACTAACCTGTCACATGCAACTCGACACACAAAAAGTTGCTACACGCATGTCGCCACACAAAACTCATCTCACAAAAGTCCCTACATGCATGTCGCCACACGCAACTCAACACACACAACTTGACACACGAAACTCGCCCTAAAACACACACAAGTCTGGTATCCTTCAAAAATAAAAATCTGATTAATAAGCAGACAAACTACAAGAGCAACAAATGTACCATATAGGAATCCGGCAGCTGTCAGTCACATGACCAGTCTATTATGTGTATGTGTGAGCTAATATATACTGCCAGGGGGTGGGCTTACTGTTGGCTGGGGATTTATCAGGCTGCCATTTTAGCTTACAAATACTGAGGTAAAAATACTGACCAAATAACGTGTGAACGAGGGCTAATACAGGAGGAGATGGCATACAGCTATATACTATATACAGGAGATGACACACAGGTATATACTATTTACAGGGGAGATGACACACAGGTATATACTATATACAGGAGGAGATGACACACAGATATATACTATATACAGGAGAGATGACACACAGGTATATACTATATAGAGGAGGAGATGACATACAGGTACATACTACATACAGGAGGAGATGACATACAGGTATATACTATATACAGGAGGAGATGACACACAGGTATATACTATATACAGGAGCAGATTACCTACAGGTATATAGTATATACAGGAGGAGATGACACAGGTATATGCTATGTATAGGAGGAGATGACATACAGGTATATACTATATACAGGAGATGACACACAGATATATACTATATATAGGTGAGATGACACACAGGTATATACTATATACAGGAGATTACATACAGGTATATCTAATATATAAAGCTGAATGTGTGTATGTATGTATGTGTGTATGTCCGGGATTGGCATCTGTACCGTCGCAGCTACAGCCACAAAATTTTGCACAGTCACACGTCTGGACCCCGAGAGCGTCATAGGCTATGTTGTGAGGTGAAATTTTAACCCCGCGCGTTCCAATTCACCAAACAATTTTGCTCCTATCTACATAATGGGGAAAAAGTGAAGGGAAAAGTGTTGGAGGAAAATTGACAGCTGCCAGATGTGAACAATGAGGACTTAAAGAATGAGAGCGATGGCGACAAAGAGTATATACCGTACAGTTGCTAAGGTGGGGCCCCGACATGGGATACTCACCACACACGGGGATATGAACACAAACACAAAATGCGCCACACACTACCACGTGCTTGAACACATATACCACCCTCAGCACACATTTCACCACACACACACACCAACCTCGCCACATAAAAGTCGAAACACAAAAGTCACCACTCAAAACTCGCTACATGCAAAACTCGCCATATGCAAAACTAGGCTCACGCAAAACTCGCCACACGTGCAAAACTCACCTCATGGAAAACTCACCTCATGCAAAACTTGCACACACAGAAAAATTGCCACATGTACAAAAGTTGCACCACATGCAAAAGTTGCCTCACACAAAACTTGCACATACTCAAAATGCACCACACATAAAACTCGCCACGCGCAAAACTCGCCATGCACAAATCTTGCTGCACACAACTTGCTACACTAACCTGTCACATGCAACTCAACACACAAAATGTTGCTACACGCATGTCGCCACACAAAACTCATCTCACAAAAGTCGCTACATGCATGTCGCCACACGCAACTCAACACACACAACTTGACACATAAAACTCGCCCTAAAACACACACAAGTCTGGTATTGTCCTTCAAAAATAAAAATCTGATTAATAAGCAGACAAACTACAAGAGCAACAAATGTACCATATAGGAAATACGGCAGCTGTCAGTCACATGACCTGTCTATTATGTGTATGTGTGAGCTAATATATACTGCCAGGGGGGAGGGCTTCCTGTTGGCTGGGGATTTATCAGGCTGCCAATAGCAACCAATCACAGCTCAGCTTCTATTTTGCTACAGTTAATTAACCTGAGCTCTGATTGGTTAATATAGGCAACAAAGACATTCTCAGTATAACAAAGCTAATATATGTTGTGAAATGCTTCTATTTGCTTAGTTTTTGCCTTTTAATAATTACATTTCTATCTATTTGTTTTGTGGTTTTTGTGTGCAGAATAAATTTTTGTTAACACATTCTATTTTGCTAACAGCAGTCATTAACCCGGGCGAAGCCGGGTAGTACAGCTAGTTTATTCATAAATTTAAAGGAGAAGTAACATTGAAACAGCACAATGCAGAGTTCTAAGAAATTGTATTCTCTGCTATTTTATTTTATGGAGAACACAACAGATATGGCATGAAAGCTGCTGGGTCATTTTTATACTCTGCAGCATTCCTGCTGAGCATGTTTTATTCATTTTAGAGAAAACTCAGTCTGTTTTCTTCAGCAATTAGTCCTTCAGCTGCATCCACTCTCCAATATCACACAGCAGGCTGCAGTGACTGAGAAGAATATCTCAGCAGCAAGTAGAAAAGGAAGACTGGGGAAACATTACATGCTAGAGTGGTGCGCGGGGGGCGGAAGAGGAGACCGTGAACACTCCAAAGCAGGGCGGAATTTGTGGCTTGTATCATAGAATTGGGTTCATACATTGATTTTTTTACTTAGATGCTCTGAAAAAGATGTTTGTTTTTTTAAACAATTTTTTTTATTTGAATTTTGCACAAACCGTGATAGTACAGAAAACGCGAGAATTGCAATACGAGTAAGTTCAAAAATATTAATTTATAAGTAGTCACATGGTATTGTAAGAGATTTATGGGAACTGACCTCTGGTAATAAAAGAGAATAAAAATTAAAACAAAAACAGTTTTCCCTTTTTATATTGGCTTTCATGGCCTAAGAGAACATCGGCTCTAAGGCGGTCCCATTGGAACTGTAAGAATGAAAAAGAGGAAGGGTGAGATCCAGGGAAAAAGTAGAGTATCCGCTAAACAATGCGTCCCAAGGATGAGATTTAGGAATAGTAGAAAGGTTGACGTTTTGATGACTGTGCTGCTGAATAGATACAGGGGTGCCACACATATAAATGTACTTCAGGTAGTCTTTATTATGTGTTTCGGTTCTAAAGATTTCCTTTTTCCATGTAAAGCTACAAATCTAGGTTTGCACAGGGTGGGCCATGTATAAGGATACACCTAAATAAAATGGGAATGGTTGGTGATATCAACTTCCTGTTTGTGACACATTAGTATATGGGAGGAGGAAAACTTTTCAAGATGGTTGGTGACCATGGCGGCCATTTTGAAGTCTGCCATTTTGGATTCAGCTTTATTTTTTCCAATGGGAAAAATGCGTCATCCTTGTTGAGATGCTGCAGCAGCTGGATTTTGTAAGGGTGACATTTGTGAGTAGCTAATATCTGCCGAAGGGATGTTCGACTGATGCCAGATTGGCGCGCTGAATTTGCAGAATGGGCAAAACAAAAATTGTAACAGGACCCTCAGTTTACACAGAACATTATGTTCAGTGATGAGGCAAACTTTTTTGGGTGGGCCATTTATATGGATACACCTAAGTAACATCGGAATGGTGACAGTTTTCATGTGTAGGGTGTCTTGCATTGAAATCTGATGCAATGACCCAGGTACTGCGTTCACCAGACATCAACACAATTTCTATCCGCTCCTCACATGTTAACCTCTGTGACATGTCAATGGCTGTAAACAAAGAGAAACTTGTAAATAACTCATGAAAGAATAAAGCTACATTAAAACCAAGCACACCATTGTTTTTCTTGTGAAATTCTCCATAAGTTTGATGTGACACACATGACCCTCTTCCCATTGGAAAAAATAAAGTTGGATAAAAAATGTCCGACTTCAAAATGGCCGCCATGGTCACCACCCATCTTGAAATGTTTTCCCCCTCCCATAAACTAAAGTGTCACAAACAGGAAGTTGATATCACCAACCATTCCCATTTTAAGTGAGTCCATATACATGGCCCACCATGTATTTTTATTTTATAAAGGGATCTGAACAACCCGGAAAAGTATAATAAAGACTACTTGAAGCACATCTATATGTGTGAAACCACTGTATCTTTTCAACATCGTGGTCATCCAAATGACTGCATTTCTACTACTTTTCAATTTTACATGTAGAGGAAGGACACCCTCTATTCACAGACGTGAGTACAACAGCTTATTTACTACCGGTTTTCATTGCTGTGATGCGCACAACCCAACTAGATGAGCATCATTCTCACCCCTTACCCCCTTGTACTAGATGAAATCACCCTCTGCTCTTGACTCTTCTTTTGCAAAGATGAGAAGATTTAAAAATCTTTATGTAAAGGTTCAACTCGTCAATCCTCCATCTGCATTAGTTTATCAGTCGAACCAGCCATCTTGGTCAGCGTTCCACTGTTCTCAATGAGAGTCGTCTCCCGACATGTCTGGGGCAGCTTATCTTTGGGAGAACTATTGCACAGAAGGCCTAAATTGAACATCAATAAAACTGTCTAGGTCTCCCATACACATTAGAGTGTCCACCAAAATCAGGTAGGTCCAACTGTCAGTAGTCTAGTGTTTGTGGGGGCATGTAGACATGAGCTGATGATTTGAGTACAACCTGTTTCCTACATGGTTCTTGCTTTCTTTTATTGTTGAGTGACGATAAACCCAGTATAACAAAAACCCCAGCTGAGCACCAGTGTAATTTACACAAAGTACACATAACACACATTTCTGCAAAAATATTTATGAACTATTTACAGCAAACTGCTGCATTATTACACAATTACAGGTGACATTTACCAGTCTGTTTACGGTATTTTTCCTCTGGCAGTGTAGCTAGCTGCATGCGATATTTTAGATGTTGCAACGTCAAGCTGGAAATTATGGTTCTGTCACTTCAGCATAAAAGGACGTTTAAATTACGTTCTCAGAAAATCATGGTTTATTATGTGTGCTTACAATTCTCTGAAGAGAGCGTGATATCACTGAAAGGCTTCATCTTGGTGAAGAAAAGTTTTAATCTCTGACCATTATGGTAGAATTGAGTGGAGAATTGTGCAGCTGCGTAGCTTCAGTTCTGTCCGGTATCTCATTGTTAATGAAACCTTAGCAGTTGTATCAGTAAACATTCTGGGATGGCTTGGAGATGGATTAAATAATTATCTGTTCCCTTTCTTCTAATTACAACCTCTGCAGAACACGTAAAGTATATATTGAAGCAGCTGTATGTAGCCACAATGATAAAATGGTAACGGTTGGCTTGGAAACCTTATCCTTTTGTTTGTTTCTGAGCTCAGAGGTACCTGTAATCATTAATAATGGCTAATTAAAAAGTGTAAATTGTACGGTGACTAAAAATAATGGTGGCAAAAGAGTTAAGCTGTAAATGGGGAGCAGGTTTTTTTTTTTCTTTTTTTGCGAGAATTCTACAGGAGTTATAAATATCCTTGAGTAATTTTTTTTCTCTTTGTGTCGATTTCACACGATCCAAGGAACAACCTTAAGGTCTGGGGCAGCCGTGTGTCTCCTGTCGTCATGATAGCTTCATATGTTTCTTTGAGGCTCTTGAGTTTTGGAGATCTGTGGCCGGTTTGGACATGTGGACCATGCCTGAACTGTCAATGTCAAATGTGTGAAATCGGCCTTAGGCCACATTCACATGTTCAGTATTTGGTCAGTATTTTTCCTCCGTATTTGTAAGCCAAAACCAGGAGTGGGTGATAAATCCAGAAGTGGTGACGTGCTTATATTATACTATTCCTGTGATTGTTCCACTCCTGGTTTTGTCTTAGAAATACTGATCATGTGATTGTGGCCTTAGGGTCCGTGTACATTTACAGCCGCTGATCAGATGATGGAGTGTTTTAATAACACAGGCCGACCCAGCTTCAGATCGTCACGGATTGATCGGCAATAGATCATTCAGTGCACATAGGCTGCTGTTGTTCTCAGCTGTGCAAATCCTGTTTTCAGAGTTTTGCGCATTCGCTTGTTCAGATTGCAAGATCTTGTGAAACGAGCGTTCCAAAAAATACTTGTTTTCCCTATAATCTTTCACTATAAATGGAACTTGGCTTGTATTTCTTATTTTATTATTCATTTATTTAGCCGTGACCATACCCGCATTAGGAGGTCCCATCGAATATTCCCACAAAGCAACAGACTGAATTGGCACTGTGGTGTGGTTTCTGTTACAAGCGTAAAGCATAACAAATATGCAATGACCCTTTTGTGTACCGGTCACCTTCACTGTTGCAGAACCTCCTGTAGAGGAAAAGGTAGATGAAAGTGAACCTGACAGCTGATTCCTGCTGCCCAGTCTATGCACAGCATGTATCAGACTCTGGCTGTATGAGCTGGGCCAGATATGTTTGTCTCTGTGAGGCAGAACTACAGAAATTGAGTATTGTCATTATAATATTGACTTGAGCAACAATGTTAACATGCCAGTTAAACTGAATAGTGAAGTGTTTAAAAAAAAAAAAAAAAAACTATTCCAGAATTCTTTATGTACATTCCACTTCCTAAAAAGTGTAATAAAAAAGTCACATGCACCAAATATGTCGTGCAAAAGATGCAAACCGTGCACATATCGTGCCAAGTCGTAAAACATTAATAAACCGATATACATTTGGCATAGCAGCAATCACCGCGACCGACAGAATGCAGTTACCACTTTGAGGGATGTGAATAGAGCAAAATTTAAAGCACCACTGCAGCATTTTTTTTTTATTGCAGCGCTGGAGTGGTGCTACTACGTAGTATTCGGTTCCTGGCGCTAATCTTATACCTGACAGCCACAATCTTCAACTTTTATGCACTCCAGTCCAGTCGTTCTACAGCAGTTTGTGACTGGTCTGATCACTCCAGTTTTTGCTGGATGAGCCAGAGGTCACTTTTCAATGTAAGTCAATGGGAACAAGACTGCGGAGCTACACCAGAATGAGCTGAAGACAGCTGGTGGTGAGTATAATATTAAGGCGAAGTGACCTTACATTAGTAGCACTATTCCAGCACCAAAATAAAAAAAAATATGCTGGCGTGGTTTTTTAAAACTTAGAAAAAATATAATAAAAATACTGCTAAATTGCTGCATTTTTATTTCTCTCCCCCTAAAGAGTTTCATAAAGTTTGGTAATACGTTTTATGTACCCCAAAATGGTACAACCGACACGTATACCTCATCCTACAAAAAAACAAGCCATCATCCAGCCACATTGACAGAGCGGGGTCCCAGGTGGCATGGTCGCTGCTGCAGAAATCTGGCGACAGAGATGCTGCAGGCCACAGGCTTGTAGGCTTGTAGGAGATGGGGTCCAGTGGAGGTAGGAGTGGGATGATGCTTGCGGGTTCCAGGCAGGTAGGAAGGTGGTGTTTGGCAGTGCAGGGGCTCCGCCGACATTTTTATGAAAGCCCAGAGCCGCCCCCACACTTCCCATGCTTTTCAATGCAGTGGATTCCGAGAAAATGCACAATCGAGATCTCTGTGCCGTTATCGCATGCTCCACCTCCAGCGGCCATTCTCTCGGAGTCCACATCATTAAAAAGCATGGAAAGTGCCGGGGGTCAGGGCTTTCACAAAATGACGACAGAGCTCCCGCACCACCAAACATGCCCTCCCCCCAGCCTGGACCCTGCAGTATCGCCCACTCCTGCCACTGCTATCAGAAGCTTCCTGCAGCAGCGACCCCGGGACCCCGCTCCACCACAGACGGCAAGCTACTTTTGGAATGTAAGAAGCATTCCCATTCTTTCCCAAAAGTTTTGGGGAAAAAAGTGCATCTTATAATCTGAAAAATATCGTATATTATGGCTCCAGTAATGTGACAATGAAACCACAAAAAAAATGTTTGTTCTATTGGTCTGAAATGGACCAGACCGTAAGGAGTTAATGTCAACTACAGAGTCCTAAAAATATAAATTATACTCTTTCTCCTGAAAGCTAAGTTCTGCATCAAATGAGGCTTGTTTTATAGTGCCTCATCTTCCTCACAACTGGTCTAGCCGCAATGGTCTTACTCTGCCCTCAAACAGTGCCATCCATATTGTAGCGATCACTGCTCTCCCATCTGGGCACACACGGACCGATGCAAGTCAAAGGGGCAGTTCAGACAAAATTTGTGTTATAAAAGAAAAAGATTGCAGAATGCGCTCACCTGTTAAACACATAGAGTGATAGAGTGAGTAAGAAAAATGGATGCCACACCGACACCATCCTTGTGCCAACTGTTTATTATGGATCCATTGCCAGTAATGACATAGGAAAATGTATTTCTATTATTTTTTTCAGCTTTTCATGTATAAAACGGATAACAAAAGAATAGCATGACGCACAGTATACGGATAAAATGTTCACCGCTTTTATAAATATTTAGAACATACTGTATGTAGTCTCCTAACATGTTGTATGAAGGTATTATTTTTTTGTTCCGATTTTTGTTTTCTTCCTCATTCCTCCTGTATGAGATGCTTATGATTCTGTTGCCATGCCTCTCGCTGCAATGTATTGAAAGACTTCATGTTAACAGCAGGGCATCCTGCACCATTATGCAAGACCCAGGAAAGTTCTGACTCTTTGTATTGAATGGTCACCATTGACTCCTTAGAACTGAGTTTCTTACTGTGAATTGGATTTTTCAGATTCTTTTACCTTGTAGCTTGAAAACACACGATGAATAGGAGATTAGGAGTCAAGCTTACACTGTACTTTCTGGAACATATTTTCTTAAATTTTATTACCAATTATTCTCTAGCGGCTCATGCTCAAAGATGAATTTGTGTATGTATATAAACATATACACATTTACTATAATATACTAGGTGAGATGTATGTGTCACATTTGTAATATACTATGCAGCTCGTTTCCTAGGATAGTTGCTTCACGACAAGCCTATTTTGGACATCTTTGGACCTTCTTTTTCGTTCTTTTGTCTTTTTTGAATGGTTCCTTTGATTTAGCCGAGGGAAGGTCTTTTATTTTTCTGCGTGAGTTGTATTTGTTCATGGCACTATTTTAGGATGCACATAACTTATTTTTAAATATTATTAAGTCTTTATGGTGGAGAATGGGAGAAAAACAACAATTTTGCCTTTGTTTCATGTTTAAAATTTTACGTTCTTCTCCGTCCTGCATAACGTTTTACCTTTAGTCTGTGGACTGTTAGGATTAAGGTAATACCAATGTTGTATATTTATTAGTTGGTCACTTGTTCTACGCCGTCCCCGTAACCCTTATTCTCTGTGAGAGGGGTGGGAACCACATAACTCGGCCACGTATGGCTATTTCCAGAACTTCACTTGCACTGGTTGAGCCTGGACAGTTTGTTTCTCGTCTCTGGTATGAAAGACTAATGCAATAATGAGATAATGATAGTTACAGCTACTTTTATGCCAGCAACAGTATCAAATAACGTCTAGCTAAATAGCTCTGAGTTGATAGTCCCATTCTTTTACCCCATAATTGTCAATGTCTGTTTCTGCAAATTGTGCTCGTACCCTCCTGTAAGTATTCCCTAGTTTTACTAACTTCATTCTATGTTATCGAGCATTTTAAAAAATGTCATTTTATTTCAAATCACGATAGACCTTCAGAAGTGCCTTAGATCAGTGGGGTTACGTTCCTGAGATTTGCAACGATCACGGAAAAAAAGATGCAAAAGCACTCAGTTCCTGCATGAGCCGCGTGGACAGCCGAGTACGGGCTCAGTAGAAAGTCTATGGACCGCATGATGAGCTGTGTGAGTGCCTCATGTAGAAGCCGAGTGCTCCAGCACAATGTTTTAAAGGTTTGGCGGTATTTCAGTAACCAGACACCCACATTGTAAATTAATTTTAAAGCTGTTTAAAAAAAAAAATTAAAAAAAAAATGAATTACTCTTTAAAATAAACTGTTGCTAAAACTCCTGTATAGATCGGGAGTAGCTGAGCAGATTAATTTATAGCTTTTAATACTGTATGAAGGAAAACTTTTCAAGTGTGTGCAAACTGTAAAGCGCTGCGGAATAGGTTAGCGCTATATAAAAATAAAGATGATTATTCTAAGATTCTTATAGTCTAGTGGGCAGGGTCATTCTGTGACTGACAGCCTTCCATGTGTGTGCATGCATACAGATGTAGCTGTCAGTCACTGAGAAGGGTCAGCAACTGGACTTTCAAGAAGAGAAAAGGCAGTGATTTCAAAGGATAAATTGTTGAATAATTAAATCTTTTCCTACAAAGCTTTATATGAATCTGATAAGTTACTAGTGCTTTGTAACATGGTGCCTCCTGACACACATTCAAAATGGCATGTTCCCTTCAACAGAGTAAAGGAATTAATTTAGAATTATTTTTTTTTTACTGTTTTAGCATCTGAATAACCTATTTATGATTTCATAGAAATCTTCACCAGCTTGTCTATGCAAAACAGTGTATAAGGAAGGGTAAGACTTGTGTGGCCTAGCAAACACACACATCCTGAAGCCCCAGCCAACTATTATGGCCTATAGCTGCATAATTTTGCCCATTTTATCCATAGACCAATGCAAGTATTTATCATTGCTGATGTTTTTCAGCACCTGAACCATTTGGCGGTACCATAAATCCTGCTGAATAAAGCTAATTGTTAATATCAAAATAATAGGCAGGCATAGTTGGATGGCATGCCACCTGTATGTAGTAAGCAACAGTTTTAATAATTTGATATATGGCATTTTATAGAAATGTGGCACTAATTACCTCTATGATTGGGGATCTGGTTGTGTTCAGAATTAGCCAATCACATTTAAGTTTATGTTAAATAGCAGTCAGCACACCGCTACCATCCTTGGGATTCTGTTTAACTCCTTATAAAGTTTAGATGTTCTATTTGGATTTTCCTGACTTTTTCCTAGTTGCATTTTACAGCAAATAACATGGTCTATAAACAGCTTACAGCACAGAAAAAGGTATCTCATTGTTGAAAGTAATCAGTCAGGACAAGGGTAAAATGATTTTCCATGACATTGGATATAGCATAGAACACTATGAAGACGGTGACCAATAAGTAGCTTTAAATTTGGTACAACAATGACATTACCTAGAATTTGACATCCCTCAAAAAATTGATGGAAAGACTAGAAGAAAATTGGTCCTGGAAACTGATAATAGGCCTACAGCAACATTATGGGAGCTGCAGGAATTTCCAGCAAGTGCTGGTTATGTACTGAATGTGACAACAATCTCCTGTATTCATGTCTTGCCTGTAGTGTAGGATGGCAAGATGGAAGCCTTTTCTTACAAAGAAAAACATTCAAACCCAGCTATGTATTGCTAAAACCTACATCAAGTCTGAAATTAGCATGTGGAAAACTGTTTATGTTCTGATGAGACCAAGGTTGAACTTTTTGGGGAAAATTCAAAAAGGTATGTCTGGCGCAATTCCAACACTGAGCAGAACTAAAAGAACACCATACCTACCGTTACGTATGATGGAGGCAGCATTATGTTTTGAGGCTGTTTTTCAGCAGCTGGAAATGGGGCTTTAGTCAAGGTGCAGGCAATTATGATCAGTTCCAAAATAATACTTCATTTTGCAATAAAACATTCAGACCTCAGCTAAAAAGCTGAAGATAAAGGGGGATTTCACCTTTCAGCGCAACAACGACCCTAAGCATACCTCCAAATCAACAAAATAATGGCTTTGCCAGAAGAAGAAGAATGTTTTGAAATGGTCCATCGAGTCCTGAATCCATTTGAAAATCTGTGGGTGAACTGGATAGGGCTGTACACAGAAGATGCACTGGAAGAATGGGCAAAGATTGCCTATTCACCTATTCAAAATGTGCCATGCTGAAAGACTCCTATCCAAAAAGACTGAATGCTGGTAGAAATTTAAAGAATACACCACACCATATTTTTCAACCTTAAAATATTTGTTTATTTTTCCATTGAATAGTGCAGATTGAGTCATATTGAAGGCAGAAAAAGTTTTGAAATGCCTTTTTTTGGTATAATTTTTTTACATGACAGAACCTGGCATTTAAACAAGGGTGTGTAGATTTTTCTTTATATCTACTGTTTCTTTCGCAACTCCCTAAAACACAGGAGTGCTCAGTATGCTCTTTTGATCTTTATGAGAGAAACACTGCCAGACACCAAAAGGATCAGCTGTTGAATTTCATCAAGCCATGTGCTTCTGTCCCTAAAATCATCGTCTGCCTGTGAGCTGGAGGCTGAAACTGAGAGGAACCTGCAGATGTCAGTTATAATCACACACAGCTCTGCAGTGAGATCAGGAGAGCAGAGAGCGGCCATTGCAGCTCACACTGGTAACCAATACACATCATACTTGTAGCCATTACACATCACACTGGTAACCATTACACATCACACTAGTAACCATTACACCTCATGCTGGTAACTCCCCCTTCATGTAAACTAAGCTCTGGAGGCAGAGTTATCTTCCAGGCACCATCCTCTCCAGAACCTGGAAGAGATCATTTACATAAAGTGATAAAAGATGATTTATCCACAACAGGCATCTGATATGAGACATACAGGGTGGACTTTGTCAGCAGTCTATAACCTGTATGTCGGTATCAATAGTTTAGATAGGTGAAAGTGGTCACAGATGTAATATATTGTAATCATATTAAATAGCACTGTGTACTTACAATTGCTCATTTTGCCTTTCTACCCAGTTAGTTTTTAATCACGTGATGTCATAGACCTAATGGAAAAGAGAAAAATTGACTAGATAAAATCTTCTAAGCTGTATGTAGATACGGGAGGTCAATTATCTGTATGACTCATAAGTCACTGAAAAAATCTCTGACGGGGGAGGAGTGGAGCAGCTGGGTCAGGAGTTGAAGTGTGGAGTAGACAAAATACTTCCTGTTTCTACATAGAGCAGAGAAAAGAGAAGAATTATCTGGGTAGAAAGGCAAGATGAGCAATTGTAAGTACACAGTGCTACATAATATAACTGCTATATCCTAAGAGGATAAAAACTTTGATGCGAGGAGTGCTTCTTTAAATAATGACATTCGGTGATTGATCACATTAGATGAGATTAAGGCTGCCGTCACACTAGCAGTATTTGGTCAGTATTTTCCATCAGTTTTTGTAAGCCAAAACCAGGAGTGGGTGATAAATGCAGAAGTGGTGCATATGCTTCTATTATACTTTTCCTCTATTTATTCCACTCCTGGTTTTGGCTTACAAATACTGATGTAAAATACTGACCAAATACTGCTCGTGTGACGGCAGCCTAATGCATTTTCCTTAGAAAACTAGCACCAAGTCATCTGCAACTAATGGCTAGTATACCATGTACAGATTATTGCTATGGAAGCTGTTTCTGTCTGTCCACCAACTTGACAACCATAGAAAATTGAGTGAACTTCTGATTCTTTCACATTTGCTGTAGAGTTGCGAGCACACACACGACCAGCTTAGCATATGATTATATTTTAATATAATTAGCATAACTTTTTTTTTTTTTTTTTGTTGAGGCTTAATGTCACATTAAACTCATTTAATTGGATTTGCAACATGGATTATCTCCTCATCCTATTTTTCACACTTTCAGCAGCTCCATTCCTCAGATTTATACTGAACTGCTGTCTTGTATCTTTCAATTTGTGAAGGAGTATTATTTATTTCTAACTTTTCTGTATATTTTCCCCTATCAGATTGGACAGCTGGTCTTCAAGGGCGTCAAACGGCTGAACCGTATCCAGTCCATAGTTTTTGAAACTGCTTATAACACCAATGAAAATATGCTCATCTGCGCACCAACTGGAGCCGGCAAAACTAACATTGCCATGCTAACAGTTTTGCATGTAATTCGTCAAAATATTCAACAAGGTGTTATTAAAAAGGACGACTTTAAGGTAAGTCATAGCTATACAGGAAACCCAAGTACATGCAGTGCACCAGCGTGCCTGATAACAATGCATGGTTATAGGGAACCTGTTACCGCTTTTCTCACATTATCACTTTATTCAGCGCCAGTGCTGCATTCCATAAATGCTTATATCCCTGACTCCCCTGTATACCTCCTGAAGTCCTTTTGAAGTTCTCCCGCATCCGGCACATGAGCCATGACGTGTGCCGGCACATGCACACTTATGCTTTCGGCTCTGCCCGCAGTAGGGCAGGCACGAGCTGCAATTTCTCTGCACAGGTGCAAGATTTATTGTGATTACTGGGGTCTTCAATCTGTGTCCAAATAAGAGAGGGACATAAGTCGTATGGTATTTCTACTTACTAGCAGCGCTCCCAGCACCGTGGCTATAAAGCACCAGATTTCACAATACAAACTGTAAACATTATTATGTAGATCTTTTACGACTTAATGAGCTGGTATATTTACTTTGATCATTTATGTCAGATTGGTTGTTCAATCACAATAAAAAGGTGAGTAATGTATGCATCCAACTGCAGTTGTCGTTATAAAATGCTAGTTTTAATATTAGACAGAGAAACAATCAAAAAAGATTATACAACTATTCTGACATGGATTTTCAAAGACAGTACACCAGTCTCTTCAGGACTTAAGGATCTATTTAATCATGTTTGAAGTGAAATCTAGTGACAGATCTGTGTTAATTTGAGCCGCAGCCATTGATGAGCGCTTTTGTCCTTTCATTGCAAGGTTTTGTGGGATAACTCTTAATGAAACATAGCCCTATAGAGCCAAACTCATGAAGATCTATTTTTTCTATACAATTAAAAAAACAATAGCTTGGGAATGCACAGGACCACCTCCTTTTGACTTATTATGCTACCAATAATAACAATAACATTCCATCCTGCTCTTAGATGTAGCGGCGCTAATAATGGAAGAAGGAGTCTAAGACTAATGTATAATGTGCAGTATGCTGTGATAGTCAAGCTTTTCCTATGCTCTAGAACAGGAGTAGCAAGGGGCCACATGAAAGACCGTGACTGTAGTGAAGGGCCGAACCAATAGGTTGAAATTAATTCTACTCAATATTAATATTATCATCCCCCTATATACTGTAAGAGCCCACGCACAGCCCCCTTATATAATGGATGAACCCACACACAGCCCCCACATAGCCTCCTATATACAGCATGAACCACCAAATAGACTGGTATGTACAGCATAAGCCTTCACATAGCATCCTATGTACAGCATGAGCTACCACATAGCCTCCTATATACAGCATGAACCCCCAAATAGCCTCCTCTATACTGCATGTGCCCCCCACATAGCTTCCTATATACATACAAACATCCCATACACATGAAAAAGAAAAACAGGATGAGGGAGGAGTGCCTTCATCTGTTTCGGTCCATGGGCCGGACTGGAACAGCCAGGAGGTCAGATGTGCCCGATGGGCCGCACTTTGCCCAGTTGAGCTCTAAAATGTGCCACTGCTGATAACAAGATGTCTCGAAACTATTAGGCTACGTGTGCACCTTGTGTATTTGCTTGCAGAAATTTCTGCAAGGTTTCTGGATCTCTTGGCAGAACAACGCAGCAGAAAATACGCGCGTTTTTTATGCGTTTTTGCATGCGTTTTCATGCGTTTTTGTAAATCCATAGAGCTAAATAAAGATATATTATAAAAAAAATAAAAATTGTGGTGCCGTGCCTCCAAGGCAATGACCAAACCTCCATATGCAGACAAAAAAACGAAGGCAGCACACCAGTTCAGGATGAAAAAAAAGCTTGAGAAAGGGTCAATCCTCAGCCGAAGCATCGCCATTTTGGGCAATTAAATAGTCACATTTTTTTCATCCTGAACGGGTGTGCTGCCTTCATTTTTTTTGTGTATATATACCAAGCCTGAGATTTAGTAATGAACAGGTGTCAGCCAGATACCCTCATTAAGAAAACGGCACATAGAGAGTTAAAAAAAGACACACACACACACACTCACCAACCTATGTAGGAGCATTAACATAATTAACCTACATATCCTGTAACAAAACCGCAACTGTCAGAAATCTATGTGTAATGCAATATCTGTTTGTTTAAAAAAAAAAAATGGTTGCATGACCAGCAGAGGGAAAGCCAACAGCTGATGTTAATATTCTGAGAAGGAGCAAATAGCCAAAGATTCCAAGGCTGTTATGTTTGCTTAGCCATTACTGGCTAGTTTACAGGGGAACCCCAGAGAAAAATAGACATGGGGTCCCCCCTATAAAATCAAACCAGGAAAGGCTAAGCTGACAGCTGCGGGCTGATATTAATAGCCTGGGAAGGGGACATGGATATTGGCTCCACCCCAGGGTAAAAACATCAGCTCTCAGCCACAGAAATGGTGCATCTTATAGATGCGCCAATTCTGGCACTTAGCCTCGCTCTTCTCACTTGCCCTGTAGTGGTGGAAAGTGGGGTTCATATTTGTGGGGTTGATGTCACCTTTGTATTGTCATGTGACATCAAGCCCACAGGTTAGTAATGGAGAGGCGTCTATAAGACACCTATCCATTTCTAACCCCATAGTGATATTGTATAAAAACACAGACGCCCAGAATAAAGTCCTTTATTTGAAATAATCACACAGACTCTTATTGAATCTAAATTTACCATACTTACTGAAAGCCTAATCCCGACGCCCTCATCTCCTGCAAACAATCACAAAATAATAAACCAACATATAATACTATCCTGTCCGACGTTGTCCACTTAATAGCGAGTGTCCCACGGCGATCTCGCATAACTGCTCTACCTGGCTGCCAGTGATACACTGACAGGAGATAATCACTCCCGCAGTGTATTACTGAGCTGCCATGAGAGTTCACCGGAGTTCCATCAGCTCCGGTGCTCTCACTTGCGGCACTACCGCTGTGTGAGAACTTTCTCACGCAGCGGTGCCGTAAGTAAGAGCACCAGAGCTGATCAACTGATGAACTCCGGTGAAATGTCAAGGCAGCCCAGTGATACGCTGACAGGAGGTAAACGCTCCCGCAGTGTATCGCCGGAGGCTGGGTAAGATCGACGTGGGGCACTCAGTATTAAATGGACTACGGCGGAAGGGTAAATATATGTTGGCTTAGTATTTTTGATTGTTTGCAGGAAACATGGGCATCCGGGATTAACATTGACATGCAGCAGAAAATAAAATGCTGCTAATACGGACGGAAATTTACTGATTATGTGCACAACACTTCAGAATTGTTATTGAACTACCTTGCATAAGTATTCTCTTGCGTTTTTGGACCATTTTTGCGCTTAATAAATACGCATAGCCTTATATGTACACTGCAGTGGTAGCCTAACCCTTCCTAAGCTCTAGGATGTTCCAGTGCCAATAACAGAGGCGAGTATCTCAGATTATCAATTCACACTGTCCATAGTGTAGTCTGTTACACTGCCCACCCTTTCACCATGATCAGCTCTGGTCAATCCTAAAATAGCAAGGAGATTTAAAGGGAACCTGTCACCCCCAAAATCGAAGGTTAGCTAAGCCCACCGGCATCAGGGGCTTATCTCCAGCATTCTGGAATGCTGTAGATAAGCCTCCGATGTATCCTGAAAGATGAGAAAAAGAGGTTAGATTATACTCACCCAGGGGCGGTCCTGCTGTGGTGGGTGTCGCTGTCCGGTCCGGGGCCTCCCATCTTCTTACGATGACGTCCTTTTCTTGTCTTCACGTTGCGGCTCCAGCGCAGGCGTACTTTGTCTGTCCTGTTGAGGGCAGAGCAAAGTACTGCAGTGTGCAGGCGCCGGGAAAGGTCAGAGAGGCCCAGCGCCAGCGCACTGCAGTACTTTGCTCTGCCCTCAACAGGACAGACAAAGTATGCCAGAGCTGCAGTGTGAAGACAAGAAGAGGACGTCATTGTAACAAGATGGGAGGCCCCGGACCGCGACGCCCATCGGATCGGACTGCCCCCCCCCAGGTGAGTATAATCTAATCTCTTTTTCTCATCTTTTAGGATACATCGGGGGCTTATCTACAGCATTCCAGAATGCTGTAGATAAGCCCCTGATGCTGGTGGGCTTAGCTCACCTTCGATTTTGGGGGTGACAGGTTCCCTTTAAGGCGACAGATGATTGTTGGGGGTCATAAGCATCCGGCGTGTGTGATTTTGGACTACCACTGCATTTTGTTCTCCAGAGTCAGTCATCGCCAGATACGTCTGTCAGCAGGTCTCTCATAGAGAACATAGGAATGCTTTGGGAGAGTTGGGGCAGATAGCCAACAGCCATGTAAGGAGTATGGGGGCCTTAGACTACCACTGCACACCATGCAGACCACACCAGATGGCGCAGTACCCAGTAAAATGCATGCGATGCTCGCTGGATGACTGCAGCCCATTGCTTCTTTATAGACTCTTCGGTCGGTGGAGAGACTATAATGCTCACTTTAATTTGTCATTGTCTATTGTGATGAAGCAGTTATAGTAAATCCTCTTTGCACATCATCATAATGTAAAACAAGGACAAGACTAAATCAGGCATAACGTGCATTCTGCTCCGATTACTGTGCTTTGGATGGCATCCCCCTTCGAATGGCAGCGGGTATCCCATGTAGAGTCACTGTTCTGTTGTCTATTACTGGTAAAGAAAGAAAAAGTTTTTCAAGGGTATTAGTCATTCGTAATTCACACAAAGAATGCTGCTTAATTTAGTTCATTACTATTACAGCAATTCGTGTTTGTGCCCTGAAAATCTTATTACCCATGTGAAAAGCTATGAAAATGCGTTTAGCTGTGATGCAGAACCAATTTTCGAAGTGATGAGGCTGTATAAACAAAATCCATTGTCCTCTAAACAGCTGCACACTTATCCCGGGAAGATAACGACTTTTCATATATCACTATTAAGATTTTTCACTGTAAGTGCCGCGAATCATATTTCACAATAAATTGTGATTTGTACTGCTTGCTTTGGGACAAATGACATTGTGAGTTTGGCTCATTCATCAACCTGGTGTCCTTTTTTTGTGCAGATTGTGTATGTTGCTCCTATGAAGGCCCTGGCAGCTGAGATGACAAATTACTTCAGCAAGCGTCTGGAGCCACTGGGTGTCACAGTGAAAGAGCTGACTGGTGATATGCAGTTGTCAAAAGGTGAAATTTTACGTACCCAGGTAAGTTCGGCTAAGGTGAAAAGTATGACATTTGCTTTATGCCTTTTATGCCTTTCACCTCATTGATTTGACTTATCGGAATTGTATTTCTATGTATTAAGGTAAATGATGATCCGGCCCGCTTGTGAAAAATGACACTGGTGAAAGAACCGCACAAAATGACTGATTGGTGATTTTAGCATTGCATTAATGCTTGTAGCTACTCATTGCAGCAGATGCAGTTTATATGGTCTCATCCCAAAACACGCTTTATTCCTGGTTTTTAGCACACTCTGCTGTTTTTTTTCCTCCAAATGTAATGTTTCTATTATTAATTTACAGACATCTGTGACCTTACATCGGAGAATTTAAATAATTGAAATATAAATAACCCAAGTATACCGTGCTGTGCAAATTAATTGGGACAAAGCATTTTTTAAGTAAAATCGTAAGTTGGTTTCCAGTCAGTGATTCAAACCAGTTTTAATATATCATAAAGAAATCTTGGTCAACTAGCCAGTGGAAACGGTAATTTTCAGAATTAGTATGCAACAGTGCATTATAACATTTTATTTTTTTGCTTTGTCCCAATTAATTTGCACAGCACTGTACTTTCAAGTACAAGTTTTCTTTGTTTTTTTTTCCATAAAAACTGGGCAATGTTTTTCCTAACTACATTAATTAAACTGCAGACAGATTTGCCGGCTTCAGGTAAACCCCTTAGCTAAAATCCACACCACTGCAAGCCTTGACATTTATGGAACTCTTAAAAGATTTTTCCATGTTGTGTGCGTTTTGGGGAAGATTAGCTGCGTAGCGGTAGGCTGAGATGGGATCAATGCAGCCAGAGACCGGTACACAGAGGTGTGCTTTACACATGGCTCCTCTTCGCTTCTAATTTATATTGTTGGTGTACAATCTATAATATAACGCTGAGAGCGTCACTCTGTCCGAAGCCTTTATAGACTGCGCAAGCACAAGCGCCGGCGCAGTCTGGACCCCACAGAGTGACGCTCCCAGGAGAAGGAGATCGCGGTATGCGTAAGCAGTGAACGCACACCGCGATCTCCAATGGAGAAGCAGGGACGAGCCAGGAGTGTGAGTATGTGATATTTACCTGTCCCCGTTCCAGTGATGCGCGCTGCTCCATCCTCCGCCTGCGACTGTTCAGTCAGAGGGCGGCGCGCATTAACGCGTCATCCCGCCCTCTGAACTGAACGGTTCAGAGGGCGCGATGACGCGCTTAATGCGCGCCGCCCTCTGACTGAACAGGCAGAGGACCCGGAAGATGGAGCTGCGCGTAGCAGTGGAACGTTGGACAGGTAAATATAGCAAGTGCTGGGGGCCTGAGCTAGCGGCAACTCTGGCACCTGACCCCCCCCAGCACTCGGCGCCCAGCACAGCCACGCACAGCCGCCCACACTCATCAGAGCCACGCACAGCCGCCCACACTCACCAGAGCCACGCACAGCCGCCCACACTCATCAGAGCCACGCACAGCCGCCCACACTCACCAGAGCCACGCACAGCCGCCCGCACTCACCACCTCCACGCACAGCCGCCCGCACTCACCACCGCCACGCACAGCCGCCCGCACTCACCACCGCCACGCACAGCCGCCCGCACTCACCACCGCCACGCACAGCTGCCCGCACTCACCACCGCCACGCACAGCCGCCCGCACTCACCACCGCCACCCGCACTCGCCACCGCCACGCACAGCCGCCCGCACTCGCCACCGCCACGCACAGCCGCCCGCACTCGCCACCGCCACGCACAGCCGCCCGCACTCACCACAGCCATGCTCAGCCGCCCGCACTCACCACAGCCAACTCAGCCGCCCACACTCAGCACCGCCACGCACAGCCGCCCGCACTCACCACCGCCACGCGCAGCCGCCCGCCCTCACCACCGCCACGCGCAGCCGCCCGCACTCACCTCCGCCACGCGCAGCCGCCCGCACTCACCTCCGCCACGCGCAGCCGCCCGCACTCTGCACAGCCGCCCGCACTCTGCACAGCCGCCCGCACTCTGCGTGCAGGATGGGAGCAGCACATGATAGGATCGGGGCGCAGGATGGAACAGCACATGACAGGATGGGGACGCAGGATGGAGCACCACATGACAGCATGGGGGCGCAGGATGGGAGCACATGACAGGATGGGGACGCAGGATGGGAGCACATGACAGGATGGGGATGCAGGATGGAGCAGCACATGACAGGATGGGGGCGCAGGATGGAACAGCACATGACAGGATGGGAGAGCAAGATGGGAGCAGCACATACCAGGATGGAGACCATATACCAATATAAATGCTCGCCACCCGGGCGTAGAACGGGTTCAATAGCTAGTATATGTATAAAGCCTTAAAGCACAAATTAACTCCTGCTCAGCTGAGCACTATGTACTCATCGACTTTGCTGACTATACAGGTGGTCTACCACCAACCACCCAAAAAGATGTGTTGCCCACCAATATCACCAACTGGAGGCAAGGAGTCGTCAGAGGCAGAGTCTCATGAACAGACATCTTCTTCCCACTATAGTGCACTCACTGCCCATCTTATCTAGCTTAGTAGTAGATCAGCTCAACACCAAGACTGGAGAATCCAGAGACCATGACGGAATGACAAGCCCCATTACTTTACCAGACCTTCCCATCATTCCATACCAATCCAGGCCCCAAGCAGGAATGACCAAACCCCTGAGCAAACTATACTATGATCGGGATTTCCAGCTTTCCTGGATTCCTTATACTTCACCCAGTCTATTATGCATATGAGCGGAATCTTTCGGAAATATAGCAATCTCCCACCATCTCACAGTTTGTATTTGTAGTATTGGTAGAAATTATACATCTTGTTTTCCCTCTTTAGGGTCAATTGATTTGAGTCTATACAAAATCGTTTAGTTTCATCCCGAAAACTCAATTTATTTTCACTTGTCATCTGTGTACAATCTGTATACAATCGTTTTTTTTACAGCACCTGATTTATGGAGGAAACCTATGCATGCTGTAATTTGTTTTCACACGCAGGTTTGTTCAGTGAAAAAAATCTGCCATGCCGCATTAACGCCTTCACCCTGAAGTTTATTTTCACCTTCCTGACCAGGCCAATTTTTACAATGTAATCTACTCCTGTATATAGTATATACCTGTGTGTCATCTCACCTATATATAGTATATATCTGTGTGTCATCTCCTCCTGTATATAGTATATACCTGTATGTCATCTCCTCCTATACATAGCATATACCTGTATGTCATCTCCTCCTGTATATACTATATACCTAAGAGCCTAATTCCCATAGGGAGAAATTGATGTACTAGTCCTTTTTATAAAATGTATAACTTCTTTATTAGAAACATTAAAATACAAACAAAACAAAAAATACTATATACCTGTAGGTAATCTGCTCCTGTATATAGTATATACCTGTGTGTCATCTCCTCCTGTATATAGTATATACCTGTTTGTCATCTCCTCCTGTATGTAGTATGTACCTGTATGTCATCTCCTCCTCTATATAGTATATACCTGTGTGTCATCTCTCCTGTATATAGTATATATCTGTGTATCATCTCCTCCTGTATATAGTATATACCTGTGTGTCATCTCCCCTGTAAATAGTATATACCTGTGTGTCATCTCCTCCTGTATATAGTATATATCTGTATGTCATCTCCTCCTGTATTAGACCTCGTTCACACGTTATTTGGTCAGTATTTTTACCTCAGTATTTGTAAGCTAAATTGGCAGCCTGATAAATCCCCAGCCAACAGTAAGCCCACCCCCTGGCAGTATATATTAGCTCACACATATACATAATAGACTGGGCATGTGACTGACAGCTGCCGGATTCCTATATGGTACATTTGTTGCTCTTGTAGTTTGTCTGCTTATTAATCAGATTTTTATTTTTGAAGGATAATACCAGACTTGTGTGTGTTTTAGGGCGAGTTTCGTGTGTCAAGTTGTGTGTGTTGAGTTGCGTGTGGCGACATGCATGTAGCGACTTTTGTGAGATGAGTTTTGTGTGGCGACATGCGTGTAGCAACTTTTTGTGTGTCGAGTTGCATGTGACAGGTTAGTGTAGCAAGTTGTGCGCAGCAAGTTTTGCGCATTGCGAGTTTTGCGCGTGGCGAGTTTTATGTGTGGTGCCTTTTGAGTATGTGCAAGTTTTGTGTGAGGCAACTTTTGCATGTGTTGCAACTTTTGTGCATGTGTCAATTTTTCCGCGTGTGCAAGTTTTGCGTGTGGCGAGTTTTCCATGAGGTGAGTTTTGCACGTGTGGCGAGTTTTGCATGTGGAGAGTTTTGCGCGTGGCGAGTTTTGAGCGGCGACTTTTGTGTTTCGACTTTTATGTGGCGAGGTTGGTGTATGTGTGGTGAAATGTGCGCTGAGGGTGGTATATGTGCTCGAGCACGTGATAGTGTGTGGCGCATTTTGTGTTTGTGTTCATATCCCCGTGGTGGTGTGGTGATTATCCCATGTCGGGGCCCCACCTTAGCAACTGTACAGTATATACTCTTTGGCGCCATCTCTCTCATTCTTTAAGTCCCCCTTGTTCACATCTGGCAGCTGTTAATTTGCCTCCAACACTTTTCCTTTCATTTTTTTCCCCATTATGTAGATAGGGGCAAAATTGTTTGGTGAATTGGAAAGCGCGGGGTTAAAATTTCACCTCACAACATAGCTTTGACGCTCTCGGGGTCCAGACGTGTGACTGTGCAAAATTTTGTGCCTGTAGCTGCGACGCCTCCAACACTTTTTCCTTTCACTTTTTCCCCATTATGTAGATAGGGGCAAAATTGTTTGGTGAATTGGAAAGCGCGGGGTTAAAATTTCACCTCACAACATAGCTTTGACGCTCTCAGGGTCCAGACGTGTGACTGCAAAATGTTATGCCTGTAGCTGCGACGCCTCCAACACTTTTCCTTTCACTTTTTCCCCATTATATAGATAGGGGCAAAATTGTTTGGTGAATTGGAAAGCACGGGGTTAAAATTTCACCTCACAACATAGCCTATGACGCTCTCGGGGTCCAGACGTGTGACTGTGCAGAATTTTGTGGCTGTAGCTGCGACGGTTCAGATGCCAATCCCGGACATACACACATACACACATTCAGCTTTATATATTAGATAACTCTGGAACACTTCAATGGATCCCGGTGATTCTGACATTGTTTTCTTGTAACATATTGTACTTCATGTTAGTGGTAAAATTTCTTTGGATATGACTTGCGTTTATTTGTGAAAAAAAAGAAAACGGAAATATTGCGAAAATGTTGAAAATTGTGCAATTTACAAACTTTAAATTTTTACGTCCTTAAATCAGAGAGTTATATCGCACAAAATAGTTAATAAATAATATTTCACACATGTCTACTTTACATCAGCATAATTTTGGGAACATAATTTTTTTTTTGGTTAGGAAGTTGTAAGGGTTAAAAGTTGACCAGCGATTTCTCATTTTTACAACAAAACGTGCAAAACTATTTTTTTAGCAACCACGTCACATTTGAAGTGACTTTGAGGGGTCTATATGATAGAAAAAAAACAACAAAGTGACACCATTCTAAAAACTGCACCCCTCAAGGTACTCAAAACCACATTCAAGAAGTTTACTTTTCTTTCACAAAAATTTTCCTTTAGACCTAATTTTTTTTTTTGCTTTCGCAAGGGTAACAGGAGAAAATGGACCATACATTTTGTCGTGCAATTTCACCTGAGCATGCAGATACTCCATATATGGGGGGAAAACTACTGTCTGGGCAATGGCAGGGCCTCGGAAGGGAAGGAGTGCCATTTTGGAAACTAGACACCTTTGGGACCTTATCTAGATGTGTATTGAGCACCTTGAACCCCCAGGTGCTTCGTAGAAGTTTATAACATTAAGCTGAGAAAATAAAAAATTCACATTTTTCCCACAAAAAATCTATTTTAGCTACAAATTCTGTATTTTCACAAGGGTAAAAGGAGAAAATGGACCCCAAAATGTTTGTGCAATTTCTCCTGAGTTCACCGATACCCCATATGTGGTCGAAAACTACTTTTGAGGCACAGTGCAAAGCTCAGGAGGAAAGTAACGCCATATTACAGTGAAGATTTTGCTGCACTTGTTTGTGGGTGCCATGTTACATTGGCAGAGCCCCTGAGGTGTCAGAATAGCAGAACCCCCATAAGTGACCCTATTTTACCAATTAAACCTCTCAATGAGTTCATATAGGGGTGCAGCGATTATATTGACACCACAGGTCTGTCACAGACTTTTATGCCATTGGGCAGTGAAGAAAAAATAATTTACATTTTTACCACCAAGATTGTGTGTTAGCCCCAAGTTTTGGATTTTCACACTGGAGGCAGACTGGGGCTCAGAAGGGAGGGGGGCATTTAGATTTGGTAGCGTAGAATTTGCTGAATTTCTTTAGGAGAGCGAGGAGCCATTTAGCTTTTCCAGAGCCTTAGTGCTACCAGTAACATGGAAGCCTCCTATATTTCCGTTAACAGATGACAGATCTGAGTGGGGACTTGCTTTTTTTGTGGATTGAGTTGAAGCTTTTCTTGGGAACATTTTACATAATGTTTGGGATCACATTTATCCGGCGCTCTAGCACTTACTTTTCGGTTTCCATCTAAATCTCTGAGTGACGTGATTCAGACGAAACCCCCGAGGGATCCATTCATTATAGTGAGGCAGCAGAGTTACTCTGGACTCCGTCGGACCTCTGTTTAGTGGTGTCTTTTTCAGAAGTGCACAAAACTGTGGCCGATGACACTTTTTATGCAATCCTAAAAAGAAAAACACCATCGGATTACAGGTCCTATGGCGTTCACAGTGCCTCCATTTGCCTCTTTATAGGGAATCTTATGCCAGGGGCTCTGTCTGAATCATGTATTTCAGAGATTTACACGGAAACCCCCAATGTAAGCGCTCAGTGCAGAGCACAGGATAAATGTGTGCCAAGCTTTACTGTGATATTTGGGAAGCAAAATGAAAAAATGCAACAGCATGTGAAGAATTGGTTTTATTTTTTACGCCGCTCCTCGTGCGGTATAAGTGATTAGGCAACTTTTTTGTTTGGGTTAGTGGGATTACAGCGATACCAGATTTATATCTAGTTTTTATGATTGCCTGCTGTCACACACTAAAAGACACTTTTTATTGCAAAAGCTAGTTTTTGCATCACCATATTTTGAGAGCTATAATTTTTTCATATGTCGGCCGACAGAGACATGCGTGGGCTTGTTTTTTGCGGGATGAGCCGACGTTTTTATTTTACTATTCTCGGGCACATGACGTTTTTTGATAGCTTTCAATTCTGATTCTTGGGAGATAATTTTTTTTTTATATACCTTTCTGCGTGTGGTAAAATTGGTAAGACTGCTTTATTCTTCAGGTTAGTACGATTACAGTGATGCCTCATTTATATCTTTATATGTTTTGGCGCTTTAACACAATAAAACTATTTTATGGAAAAAATATTTTTACATCTCTTTATTCTGAGAGCTATAACTTTTTTATTTTTTCTGCTGATAGAGCTGTATGGTGGCTTGTTTTTTGCAGGACAGTATGACATTTTCAGCTGTACCATTTCTATTTACATCCGTCTGTTTAATCGCATTTTATTGCACTTTTTGTTCAGCGGTATAATGATAAAGCATTATTTTTTGCCTCAGTTTTTTGTTGTTTTTTTTACTATGTTCACTGAAGAGGTTAACTAGTGGGACAGTTTTATAGAGCGGATCGTTACGGACGCGGTGATACCAAATATGTGTACATCTATTGTTTTTTTTATTTACATAAATGTATTTGAAAAATATTTATTTCTTTTTTTTTCTTTATTTAGTGATATATTTTTTTTTTTTATACTTTGTAATATTTTTTTTTTTCACTTTTTTACATTGTCCCAGGATGGGGCATTACTGTAGTACATCAGATTTCTGATCTGACACTCTGCACTGCAGAGAATCACATCAGTATCTGACAGGCAGGGAAGGAGGCATGCGAATGCTTGCTCTCAGGAGATGCTCTCAAGCCACCTTCCCTGCAGGAGTCAGAAGGACCATGTGGCCATCATGGTCTCAACCAACTTGCGGTCATAGGCACTTTTCAGACTGTAACATAGACTATCCACCATACATTGTCTTTCTCCAGTTTCAGCATAATAGCATGTGTTGAGCTAATCCAGCTGTCTTTTATTAGACCTTTAAGACATGGCCTGGAGTATTATAGTGACCTTTCACACCCAGGCTCATTGGTAGCTTCTAATTCCCGGATCCAAAATCCAGTCAAAAATAAAACCATCTCAGTAGGCTATTGTTACTGATGTCCTTTCTCCCAGGAGTTGCATCACTGAGGCAAACCACCTCGGTGACACATACCTTCCATCCAGAATCTTACCTCCTGCTTTCTTACAATTTATATATTTATTTTTCATGTAATTTATTACAAATAAAACTAGGCAGCTAAAATAGAACAAAGCAAAAATAACCCTAAAATACTATGTCTTTAAACAGCTGTTTATAAAAATTTAGTTTACGCCACAAAGTAAATAAATCCACGTGTGCTTAAATTTCCAAGAGCTGAGAAATTGTCTGCTTAGCCTGCTGACATGTACACACATCTTGGATAGAGCTGTTATATTGGCAGGAAATCTCATTTTCAAGAGCCAGAT
Organism: Ranitomeya variabilis; assembly: GCF_051348905.1. Lineage (NCBI taxonomy): Eukaryota > Metazoa > Chordata > Amphibia > Anura > Dendrobatidae > Ranitomeya > Ranitomeya variabilis. Next base: position 748,819,227 of record NC_135233.1, read on the forward strand.
ATAATAAAACATCTCTATAAACAGCAATAACATTGATGCCTTGGGTGATGAGCTTCACAAAGTAAGCAATGAGACACTTGTATTATTTGTTAATGTTACAAAGTGCTTTATCGTCTAGTAGGATCTATGTGTGTATCTTAATTGTTTCCTAAATCTTTGATAAGATTTTGAGAAACTCCTTCAATTTTTTGCCCATCTTCAGCTAATTGCTTGATTTTAATTATTCTTGCACTGTATGAGATACAGTATGTTCTACGCAGTAATCTGCTTGATTAAAGGCTTTACAAGAATTTTACTTGTTATATAATTACAGTAGGTCCAAAAATATTTGGACAGTGACAGAATCTTTATGATTTGGGCTCTGCATGCCACTGATTTTATTGGGATGCAATTGAAGTGTAAACTTTTGTTTAATTAAAGGGGCTGAACAAAAATATCCTGTGAAACATTTAGGAGTTGCAACCATTTTTTAACAAAGCTTCTGCATTTCATGGGTTTAAAGTCAGGAGATGTTGCTTCCAGTTCTGAGCTGACAGTGTAGCTGGGTTTAATTTGTCCAGCATTGCTAATCTACTGTTCAGAGAAGTCTGACCAAATGTGGTCTACATATAAGTATTGCGGACAAAATACATGAAACATGAAAAGAAGGCCAAATGAAATGGGGTGCACAAAAATGATAGCAGGTGCCAAATGTTTGGCTTTACCAAAGGCAGTTTGTCTGACGAAAGACTGTAGAGCTGTACAATAAGGAGTGTCTGCAGGCAACAGTAAATCATGGTGGAGGTTCCCTGTAAGTTTGAGACTGTATTTCTACAAATTAAGTTGGGGATTTGGTCAGGATTAATGGTGTCCTCAATGCGGTGAAATACAGGCAGTTACTGCTCCATCATGCAGTGCCATTAGGGCAGCATTTGATTGGTTCCTAATATATTTTACAGCACGATAATGTCCTCCACCATAGAGCCAATGCCATTAAAAACTATCCTAAGGGTAAAGAAGAGCAAGGAGTTCTTGAAGTGATTTATATACTGTAGATCTCATAGATCCCTGATCTCAACCTTATTGAGTGTGTCTGGAGAAACATGAAGAAATATAAAGATTTGTGGAAGAAGCCTGCATCCACAAGGTGGCCTGTGGGTTAGTTCTCCAAGATGTTTGGAACAACCTGCTTGTTGAGTTCTGCCAAGAACTATGTGCAAGTGTGCCTTGAAGAATTGATGCTTTTATTCTTCTGGAAGGTGGTCACATCAAATATTGATGATTCACATTTCTCTTTTGTTACCGGTAATTCACTTTGCATTTTGTTAATTGATAAGAACAGTAGACCACTAATTTATTCCACACCTGCCTAAAACTTGTGCACAATTCTTTATGTATGATACCACTTTTTCCCTGACTGTGTAAACCTGCATTACATTTAGCTCACATTAATGTTATTGTTCCTCCCCAGATAACAATAGATTCTGCAGCTATTCAGTCTTTTTTCAGGTTTAAGGGTACCGTCACACAGTGGCATTTTCATCGCTACGACGGCACGATTCGTGACGTTGTAGCGATATCGTTACGATATCGCAGTGTCTGACACGCAGCAGCGATCAGGGACCCTGCTGAGAATCGTACGTCGTAGCAGATCATTTGGAACTTTCTTTCGTCGCTGGATCTCCCGCTGTCATCGCTGGATCGTTGTGTGTGACACCGATCCAACGATGTGTTCGCTTGTAACCAGGGTAAACATCGGGTTACTAAGCGCAGGGCCGCGCTTAGTAACCCGATGTTTACCGTGGTTACCAGCGTAAAAGTAAAAAAAAAAAAACCGTATATACTCACATTCTGGTGTCCGTCAGGTCCCTTGCCGTCCGCTTCCCGCTCTGACTGACTGCCGGCCGTAAGGCAGTACAGAGCACAGCGGTGACGTAACCGCTGCGCTCTGCTCTCACTGTACGGCGGCACTCAGTCAGAGCGGGAAGCAGACGGCAAGGGACCTGACTGACACCAGAATGTGAGTATGTACGTTTTTTTTTTTTTTACTTTTACGCTGGTAACCACGGTAAACATCGGGTTACTAAGCGCGGCCCTGCGCTTAGTAACCCGATGTTTACCCTGGTTACCAGCGAACCTCGGCATCGTTGGTCGCTGGAGAGCGGTCTGTGTGACAGCTCCCCAGCGACCACACAACGACTTACCAACGATCACGGCCAGGTCGTATCGCAGGTCGTGATCGTTGGTAAATCATTATGTGAGACGGTACCTTAACACATAAAGGGTCTACACTGTTGACTTTGTTAAGGATGTGTGTTCATACAGAATGTTACATGTATTGTCCTAAAATCTTGTATTTACTGTACTTTTTTCCTGGGCTTTTCAGTGGAATTAGTGTCTCTTTGTACATGTTGTGTTGCGTCCAAAATCTCCGGGTGCCATGCAATCTCCTAGACTAAAGGTTACAATACACCGACACAATGGGACTAATTTAAAAACTCCGCTTTTGTCCTTGCTGTGCTTGTTTCATAACTCTCTTTGCTGAGGCATTCATTTTCAGGTTGGAGAAGAAAAAAAAGAGGCACAGAACACATTTATCAGAGCACGGCAATATATTTCCCGTGTAATAAGAGTCGGATTTTCTGCCGTTTTGCGTGAGAACGGATGGAGTCGGGCCCATTGTTTTAGCTCCAAATATTTGTTTATTAAAAATGAACAAACTGTAGTTTACTGCCAACGTTTATGGCTCCTGTAGTTAGGAAACAAATCACACACGTAAGCAGACAGAAGACATTTCACCAGAACAACCTTACTATTTCATTTTGTGCTATTTGGTAAATTTCATTATACTCAATTGAGTGAAGAGCTTTTACATTTTTTATGGCGCAGTGGCAGCATGCAAAATTGCCTGCTAGAAAATGGAATCTATTTTGTACTTTATGGGAGAAAGGTTCCCGACTCCCGTCTCGTAATGCAATGGTCCGTGCATGCTTTATTCCCGTACAGGTATAAAATTGCTAAACAGCGCTCAAGAATAGGCGCACCGCTAATAAATGCAGCCTCTCTCCAGCACCAAACAAGGCCATTTCCCGCTTTCCAAAATAAATCCCGCTGTACTAGCTTTCAGAAAATGTGCTCCATGCTGAGGGGTGCGATTATTTAAAGTTTACCAAGTGAGTGGCTCTGTCTGCGCTTATGCCGTTAGGGTATTAATATTACTAGAAAATGGGATATCTCCTGATCTCATAATAGGTGGAGCAAATTACTGCGTTTTGTGGCCCTTTAGAAACGTTCCTAATTATTTCTGTCTGATGGAGGATAATGACATTGTCATTGTGATATTTGGAGAAGGGACTTTGCTCTTGTAGCGTGTTTCATTTCAATGATGTATAGAATATTTCTGCCATGGAACACTTGGTGAAAAATGGTGATGGCGTAAAGCTGCTAAATTCTCTATGGAGTGGATACTGTATTATATGATTTTTTTTTTTTATCAGTGCAATGTTCTCTCTGCACAAAGACCGCTATGGTACTTCAAATGCTAATCCGATTCAGGCCTTCAGTGCTTGTTCTTCAATAAAGCATGACTTTCAGCTAACCTTCTGCTTACCCACATCTAAATGTGTTCATCTGAAGGGAAATCTCTTATAAAACCAGGATTAGGGCGCTCCAACTTTTGGAATCTATATTCGGAGACATTTTTTTTCTCTCCTTCCACATTCTTTCTCGGCTTCTTTTTAGCATAATGAGGCTTTAATTTCCAGCATGCATAAAATAGCCATCTCATTTCCCCACGAAATTGCAGTCTCCGAGTTTTTTTTTTTTTTCTTTTCTTAAAATATCATTTGTTTGAGCTGATGATCTTTTTATATTTGCAGTGAAGCAAGATTGCTGAAGAGCTGAATAGTTTTCTAGTTCCAATGTGGCGCTCAGATGAAGAGTGTCTAAGCATGTCTTCTCTTGGCAGGTTTGGTTTCTTAGGTTATCGCGGCACTTCCCGCTGATCAACTTCTTAATCTGTTTTAAGCCTTTTAGATGTGATTTCAATTACTTTTTACCTTCAGCCAGAAGAATTAGCGCATTCTTCTCCTTCATTAATATCTGGCTTAAACCGTTAATTAGATCTCCATGTGGTCTTAATGCTGACAGTTATTTTACATGTCCATATGTTTTCAGTTAATCATATGGAGCTGGGGTTAGGGAGCGAATGGTTGGAACAGCAAGTGTCAGGCCTCACTTCTGCAGCAAGTTACCATGTTCATTGACTTTCTCCTTGTGTTTTCTGTTGATTGCTAATGCATATAATATATGTGAATGGAGCATTTGTTTTTGCCTCTTCTGTCTTTGTCCGATTCTGAAAAAAACAACCCTTAAAATGTAACTTTTAATATTAAATGTTATTAAGAACAATAAATTTATGATTTTCTAGAAAGTAGACATAAAAGTAGCACCTCTCAGGACCTTGAAATATTATCTAGATATTGGGCAGTGGGTTATACACAATGTGGTGTAGCAGTCCTACACTGGCCCTAACGGGTCCCTTATACACTGATGACCTACCTAGCAGCTGAGGTTGGCACCCTAAAATTCAGTATGGCGCCCCCGCTCAACGTTACCAGTCGCTTAAAGTCCCTGCATGCCCCTATTCTAGGTCCGTACCAGTAAACCAACATGCACAATATTAGAACTTGTGGTCTATGATACCGCTAAGCTATGTCTATAAGACAGTCTCTAATAGTTGGAGGCCAGAGGTTTATATGGCTAAAACTAACATCTCTTGCTAATTAGCTGAATGCCTCCAGACTTAGATCACAGCTTCGATGGTGTTTAGTAAAGTGCGTATGTGCTCAAAGTGTATAGTGCATGGAATACAAATATATGTAAGTCACCTTCACATGCAGTTTAACGGTGCTCCATACAAATAGTGGTAGTATTCGTAGACCGCTCATATTAAATTCTATAAACATCACTTAGCTGGTCGTAGTAACTTCCAGTATTGATGTTCCTTGCACAGGATGATGTGCTGTCGAGAAGGATGATGATTAGCAGCCTGTTTTCACTGGCTGGTTATTAGGAAAGAGTGTGACTAGGAGCACTGTGAATCTTTATGATGTCTCACTTCCCAAGTAACTCACTGAAGAATACAATAGCTTTCTAATTTGTACGGCCTTTTCTGAGGTTTCTGGCAGAACTGTTGCCTGGAGTTCATCAGTGTCTATGAAAATCCATTAAATCTAATCTGTGAGCAGTTTGTGCTATGCAATTTGACAACAGCATGAGGTAAGGGCATAAACCCTGACTCCAGTGATACATTACTTAATATACTGTGTGCAGCAATTATTATAATGACGTTTTTTTCTGCTGCAGTTTTAGCAGAGCTCAGTTGTTGAGTTGTGTATAACCCTGCTGTCACCAAAATGTTTTGTGTGCATTGTATAATAGTTTCACAACAGCTTTGGTCCAAGGGTTTACATTATACTGAAAAAATCCCAAGGACAACATTTTTATAAAGGGGTACTTACATGAATATATCACCAGAATCACTGTCAGTACATTAATACATCATCAGAACCAAGTTTTGAGATGGATTTGGAGAGTTTCTGCTCAATGTCTGCTCCCAAAAAAATCTGTATGAAAACACCCAAACCTTCACTGAGTTTTTGGAACATAAACTGATCATAAACTCAACCAAATCCTTCTCATAATCTCAAAACTAAGTTTTGAGGATGATTTCAGTTTTAACATAGCCATGAAGTACTTATTGGATTCCTACATGTGTACAAGATCAGAACTACCGTCAGTACTAGTGTTGAGCAAACGTGGTCGGATAAGGTGTTATCCAAGTGCGCTTGGGTACTAAAAAAAACACATCGTCTGGTAAGTATATTACTGGGGGAAGGGAACTTACATTAGTGACACTACTCCAGCAGTAAAGTAAAAAAAAAATCCCCTTGTGCAGTCTAAGTTCAGCTTTTTAGCAGAGGACCTTTTTAGTGATGAGTGAGTGCTCGGGGGGTCTCCGAGTATTTGTAAGTGCTCCGAGATTTAGTTTTTGTTGACGCAGCTGCATGATTTACAGCTGTTGGCCAGCCTGAGTACATGTGGGGGTTGCCTGGTTGCTAGGGAATCCCCACATGTAATCAAGCTGGCTAAGAGATGTAAATCATTCAGCTGCCGCAATGAAAACTAAATCTCCGAGCACTAAAAAAAAAGTGCTCGGGAAATCTCAAGTAACGAGTATACTCTCTCATCACTAGTCCTTTTCCTTAAGAAAATAAATTGTCAATGATGAGTGACAATCGTCCATATGGCAAGTCATCAGATTTTCAACACTTTTATTTAGATGTTTCTGTAGTTGACACATTACTGTGCTGGCAATCACTTGTGTAATTGTCTGTCTTACCTTTGTTTCCATTAAAATCAATGCTATTTACACAAGTGAATGTATTGCTAATGATCATTTTTATGTTCACATAAAAAGAAGTGATCAACTACAAATAAGTAAAATACTGTTCTTTGTTCAATTGCTGAACAGTTGAAGAGTAACTACATTTGAAAAATGTTTTAATGTATTGTATGCACTTAAATGTCCTGCAGATCAGTAGCAGTCTGGATCCTGAGACTCCCCACGGAATTTTCAAAGCACTGTTTCAAAGTGCTCACTTGAAATTTTTTAAAATTCCCAATTCCCAGGTAAAATCTGTATTCAGTGATGACAGATTTTTACAGTATTGAAATATTGATATGATTCTCATTAGATGGGACAGTTGAAGGAGCTCTGCCCCCAAAAGTCACATAATTAGTAAATTGTGTCCACCTGTGTGTCATTTATTCTCAGCATAACTACAGCTGTTCTGTGACGGCCTCATATGTTTGTTTGAGAACATTAGGGATTAAACAGCATCATGAAAAATAAGGAATACATCTCACAGGTCAGGGATAAAGTTGTGGAGAAGAGTAAAGTAAGTGTCACCACACAGCTGTTGGGTGACTGTGGGCTGCTTCCCTGCCCCTACTACTAGGTGGTGCCTTAGCTCTCCCTATTCCCCGGGATACTTCTGAAGATGAAGAGGCCGGGTCCTCCTGCCTTGCCTTATCTCCTGAGTCAGTACTCTGTCTGTTCCCCCACCCAGGGAAGAGGGGCACTACTGTGCACCATAGTACACCAACCTGACAAACAAGGCAACACAATCAAGGGTTAACAAAAAACTCAAGGCAACAAAATATTCACTCACACATAACAGATGAATGCATGGGGGCGTGGAGGTAGGGGAATAAGCCAAAATAGAGAAGGATAGGGAATTACTACACATACAAACCAAGCAACAGTCACAGATAACGCCTCCAACACTCCTCATATGAACACCTGTCCCTCCGGAAGCTATGCAGCAAATACTAGCTCTGACAAGGATTTACAACAGAGTCCAGATTTTAAAGGTGGAAAGGGGTGGTTAACTGATCTCAGCTTCGGGCACCGAGATTTTCAACATGGCCGATTAACCCCTGTTCTGCCACAAGGAATAAACACCATTAAAATGAAGGAAAAATGCTTCTTTTCAGCGCAGGAGTACGAGTAATCAGATGCTGTGGTCTTCTGGCGCCACACTGTTACAGTAAGCTTTTAACTAGTGTTGAGCGATACCGTCCGATACTTGAAAGTATCGGTATCGGAAAGTATCGGCCGATACCGGCAAAGTATCGGATCCAATCCGATACCGATACCCGATACCAATACAAGTCAATGGGACTCATGTATCGGACGGTATCCCTGATGGTTCCCAGGGTCTGAAGGAGAGGAAACTCTCCTTCAGGCCCTGGGAACCATATTAATGTGTAAAATAAAGAATTAAAATAAAAAATATTGCTATACTCACCTCTCCGACGCAGCCTGCACCTTACCGAGGGAACCGGCAGCGTTGTTTGCTTAAAATTCGCGCTTTAACTTCCTTACGCGAAGTCCCGGCTTGTGATTGGTCGCGCGCCGCCCATGTGGCCGGGACGCAACCAATCACAGCAAGCCGTGACGTAATTTCAGGTCCTTCAGGATTTTAAAATTAAGTTCCGCCGTTGTGATTGGTTGCGTCGCAGTCACATGGGCGACGCAACCAATCACAAGCCGTGACGTCACGGGAGGCAGGAGACGCGCGCATTTTAAAATGTGCGCGTGTCCAGCCTCCCGTGACGTCACGGCTTGTGATTGGTTGCGTCGCCCATGTGACCGCGACACAACCAATCACAGCAAGCCGTGACGTAATTTCAGGTCCTTCAGGATTTTAAAATTACGTTCCGGCGTTGTGATTGGTTGCGTCGCGGTCACATGGGCGACGCAACCAATCACAAGCCGTGACGTCACGGGAGGCTGGACACGCGCACATTTTAAAATGCGCGCGTCTCCTGCCTCCCGTGACGTCATGGCTTGTGATTGGTTGCGTCGCCCATGTGACTGCGACGCAACCAATCACAACGCCGGAACGTAATTTTAAAATCCTGAAGGACCTGAAATTACGTCACGGCTTGCTGTGATTGGTTGCGTCCCGGCCACATGGGCGGCGCGCGACCAATCACAAGCCGGGACTTCGCGTAAGGAAGTTAAAGCGCAAATTTTAAGCAAACAACGCTGCCGGTTCCCTCGGTAAGGTGCAGGCTGCGTCGGAGAGGTGAGTATAGCAATATTTTTTATTTTAATTCTTTATTTTACACATTAATGTTGTTTCGATACCGATACCCGATACCACAAAAGTATCGGAATACCGGTATCGGAAATTCCGATACAGCAAATATCGGCCGATACCCGATACTTGCGGTATCGCAATGCTCAACACTACTTTTAACATCTCACAGAGCACTGTTCAATCCATCATCCAAAAATGAAATGATTATGGCACAACTGCAAACCTAACAAGACATGGACGTCCACCTACACTGTTATTTCAAGCAAGGAGAACACTAATTAAAGAAGCAGCCAAGAGACCCATGGGCTCTCTGGACGAGCTGCGGAGTTTCACAGCTCAGGTGGGAGAATCTGTCCACAGGATAACTATAAGCTGTATATGCCATAAATCTGGCCTTTACAGAAAGTTTTCAAGAAGAAGGACATTTTTAAAGCAAGCCACAAGAAGTCACATTTGCAGTTTGGAAAAGGACACATCAAGCATGTGGAAGAAGTTGCTCTGGTCAGATGAGATCAAAGTCAAACTTTTTGGGCTAAATGCAAAATGCTGTGTGTGGCTGAAAACTAACAATGCACTACACCCTGAAAACACCACCCGTAGGCCAGGGTCACACTACCGTAGAATACGGACGAGTGCTATGCGAGAAACCATCGCATAACACTCGGACCAGTGTTAATCTATGGAGAAGCGCACATCACTGTTTTTTTTTCTCGGGCTTATTCTATTCACGAGTGAAATCGCAGCATGCTGCAATTGTACTCGTATATCGTCCGAGTCTCGCAAATGCAAGCCTATGGGTGCGAGAACACCACACGGACCATCAGTGTAACTTGCGACAAATACGCACACATTTTCCTCATTTCAGCCCATTGAGCCATTAAATTCAATGGGGAAAATCAGTGAGGAATAAAAAGCCATACGGATGTCATACGGATACAAAGGTGCGAGAAATTCACATCATCGCATTGCAAACACATTACACATGGATGACCATATGGAGAACACTCGTGCGACTCTCAGCAGGGAGAATCAGACCCATTTTCCATATGTTAAGTGTGACCCCGGCCTTACTGTGAATCATAGTGGTGGCATCGTCATGCTGTAGGGATGCTTTTCTTCAGCAGGGATAGGGAAGCTGGACAGAGTTGATGGGAAGATGTGTGGAGCTAAATACAGGTTGATCCTGGAGGAAAATCTGTTAAGAGTCTGCATAAGACTTGAGACTGGGGTGTAGGTCCAACTTCCAGCAACATGAGGACTCTAAACATACTGCCAGAGCTACAATGGAATGGTTTAGAGCAAATTACATTCCTGTGTGTGTTAGGGGTCGAGTTCCCGCCTCTGCACAGGGGGAATCTCGGGCCATCGCCGCTGCGGTCTCCCATTCTTCTCCTGCCGCAGTGGAGCCTGCTCAGCGGAGACGTCGGTCCCAGCGTCTCGCTCAGGCTGACTCTGTACAAAGAGTTACTGCTGCTTTTCCTGCTTCTGCCATTGAAGTCAGTGTTGGGCAGCGGCGAGCAGACGCTTCTAGGACTAAGTCCTGCTTTTCTCGTTCTGAGCATGCCCAGAGTAAGATCTCTGAGTGGAGATCGAGGGTCACATGTTCAGATCCTGCAGTCAAATCTATTGGTCCTTCTAGGAAGGTCCTGTAGGTGAGCAGGCTCTGTAGCAGCCTCTCATTGGCCCTTCTAGGAAGGTCCTGTATGTGCTGCAACTATTTAAGGCTCGCATGGCCGCACGGCCATGCACTAGTATCTTTCTAAGTTATGTGCTTTGCGCCAGTGTGGTCATGTGAGTTTGTGTTCAGGGACCCGGCTGAAATAAGCCCCTAGAATGCTGGCACCTCCGGCGAGGAGATTGTGTTTGTATGTATTCAGGGACCTGGCTGAAATAAGCCCATAGAATGCTGGCACCTCCGGCGAGGAGTTTTGTGTGCATGCATGACCACGGACTGCTCTCATTTGGGTAGTTAGCCTGTGCCTCTGTGAAGTCTAACAGGGCACAGAGCTTTGCTTTCATGGCTACTCTGTGAAACTAACAGAGCTAGTTCATACCGCCATATAGTGCCGCCGTTTGCTAGCAGCAGGTTCTCCGGCACTGTGGACCCCTGGCTGCGATTGCATCTATTTCAATAAAACATTTATATTTACTCGGTGCGTTGCGCTAGCCCTAACAGTATTCTAGCGCCAGGGTCTGGCTAGTAGATGGCGGATGATCAGCGTCTACAGCGGTACATCCTGCAGCTGGAGGGTAGGTTGGCGGCTCTAGAGCATACAACCTCAGCTGTAGACGTCACTGCTGTCGCTGTTCAGGCTGCAAGTGTAGCTGCAGCCAGTTTGTTCGGTGCCACCCCTGCTCCGACTATATCCCGTCTCCCGCTTCCAGACAAGTTTGCTGGTGATAGTAAGCTATGTCGGGGATTCGTGAGCCAGTGCTCCATACACCCCGAGCTCCTGGCTGCATGTTTTCCTACGGAACGGGCAAAAGTGGGATTCATTATATCTCTTTTGAGGGGCAGGGCGTTGGAGTGGGCAACGCCGCTTTGGGAGCATGATGATCATGTGGTACAGAGTGCTTCTCTCTTCTTGGACGCTCTGAGGCAGGTCTTTTTGGGACCACGTGTCACCCACGATACCGCGCTCCAATTGTTGGCAATTACTCAGGGTTCGTCCATGGTCAGCCAGTTTGCCATCCAATTCCGGACTCTAGCCTCTGAGCTAGAATGGCCAGATAAAGTCCTTATTCCGGTGTTCTGGAAAGGACTGGCAGATCATGTAAAGGACGCCTTAGCCACCAGGGAGATTCCCGCCACACTGGAGGAGCTCATTTCCATTTCTACCCGCATCGATCTCCGTTTTAACGAGCGGTGGTTGGAGCGGACCCAGTGTAGGCAGAGGTTTTGGCTGGCTCCCACCTTTGCCAAACCTCTAGAATCTCCTGTTCTGGCATCCGACTCCCATGAGGCCATGGACGTTTCTCGAGCGGGACCTAGGTCTCAGACCGCTCGAGTACCGGTGGTGTGTAAAAATTGCCAACAACTGGGACATTATGCTAATCAATAGGAGGGGGTTCACTAGACTCAGCGGCATTTTCCTCCAAGTTGTCCTTTAAAGGGACAATCCTCTTAGGCTCATCAACTCATACAGTTGAGCTTTGTGTGGATTCAGGAGCAGAGAGAAATTTCATGTCCTCTGCTTTTGCTTTGCGCCACACAATACCTCTGGTAATGCTTGCCAAACCAGTAACTGTTAGAGTGGTGAATGGGTCAACACTTCCATTACAAATCACACATCAGACTGTCCCTTTCACGTTAGCCATGTCCCCATCCCACCAGGAGATTCTTTCCCATCTTGTCCTTCCCGAGGGAATGGATGAGATTCTGTTGGGGATACCCTGGCTCCGTTTCCACTCCCCACATATTGAGTGGACCTGTGGGAGGATATTGGGTTGGAGTGAAGCTTGTAAGGGCAGATGTGTGAAAGAGTGCTTTTAGGTTTCCACCACTGAGATACCCGCAGATCTCTCTTCTCTTCCCAAATGCTATTGGTCCTATGCAGACGTCTTCTCCAAAAAGGCTGCGGAGACCCTTCCACCTCACCATCCCTATGACTGTCCTATAGATCTCTTGCCTGGAGCAGAACCTCCTCGGGGGTGTGTCTATCCCCTCTCTCTCCCGGAAACGGAGGCTATGTCCCAATACATCCAGGAGAATTTGGCAAGAGGGTTCATTAGGAAGTCAGTGTCACCAGCAGGGGCGGGGTTCTTCTTCGTGCAGAAGAAGAATGGAGAGTTACATCCTTGCATAGATTACAGGGGTCTTAACGCCATCACCGTTAAGAATAAGTACCCACTGCCCCTGATTTCTGAGCTTTTTGATAGGCTTCGGGGAGCAAGGGTATTTACCAAATTAGATGTGCGGGGTGCTTATAACCTGATTCGCATCCGTGAGGGGGACAAATGGAAGACGGCGTTTAACACCAGAGATGGGCACTATGAGTATCTGGTGATGCCCTTCGGGCTCTGTAATGCCCCAGCCATCTTCCAAGACTTTGTCAACGACATCTTCCGGGACATGCTCTCCACCTCGGTCGTAGTCTATCTGGATGATATTCTCATCTTCTCTCCAGATATTGACTCCCACCGGAGAGATGTTGGCAGAGTCTTCGACCTCTTACGGGCAAATTCTCTTTATGCAAAGTTGGAGAAGTGTATGTTTGAGCAGGAGTCTTTACCTTTCCTGGGCTATATCATCTCAGCCCAGGGATTGGCTATGGATCCTGCCAAACTACAGGCTGTGATGGACTGGCAAGAACCCCATTCTCTTAAAGCGGTGCAGCGCTTTATGGGGTTCATTAATTATCGCCAGTTCATTCCCCACTTCTCAACTTTGGTAGCTCCCTTGGTAGCCCTCACCAAGAAGGGAGCAAATCACAAATTGTGGTCTGAAGAGGTCCCCAAGGATTTCACTTCTATTAAATCTAATTTTGCTAGCGCTCCCATCCTACATCGTCCCGATGTTGATAAGCCGTTCATAATGGAGGTGGATGCCTCTTCCGTTGGTGCAGGAGCAGTCCTCTTCCAAAAGGATGCTCAGGGTCGGAAGCATCCGTGCTTCTTCTTCTCCAAGACCTTCACACCAGCGGAAAGGAATTATTCCATCGGGGACAGGGAGTTGCTGGCGTTGAAGTTGGCTTTCTTGGAGTGGAGACAACTCTTGGAGGGGGCTCGTTTTCCCTTTCAAGTCTTCACAGACCACAAAAACTTGTTATATTTGCAAACAGCCCAGCAGCTAAATTCTCGCCAGGCCAGATGGTCCTTGTTCTTCTCCCGGTTCCACTTCACCCTCCATTATCTCGCTGGGGAGAAGAACATTCGTGCTGACGCCCTCTCTCGCTCTGTTGTCATCTGAGGAGGAGGAAGGAGAGCCTCGGCTTATTGTCCCTTCGGAGAGCCTGAGAACCGTAGCTCCGGTTTCGCTAGAGTCTGTGCCTCCGGGCAAGACTTTTGTGCCCATTAATTTGTGACCGGAGGTTCTCTCTTGGGCTCATTCGTCCAGGGTGGGTGGACACTTTGGTACAAAGAGGACATCTGAGCTGCTGGCGAGGATGTACTGGTGGCCACATATGGTCCGAGGTGTCAGAGATTATATTCAGGCGTGTGTCTCCTGCGCCAAAAATAAGTCTCCTCGACAACGGCCAGCTGGGTTACTCTATCCCTTGCCGGTGGCAGACAGGCCCTGGGAGATGGTCGGGATGGACTTTGTAGTGGGTTTGCCCAAGTCTCGCGGCTGTACCATCATTTGGGTCATCACCGATCATTTCTCAAAAATGGTGCATTTGGTGCCTGAGTGTGGATCTGAATGGTCTGTGCTGGAAGGTCCTGGTGGGAGCCCCATGTGTTGGGAGTGTCGGCTCCCTGAAGAGCACATGGCAGGGGCTCTGGACTTTGCACAGACCAGACTGTGGAACGGATGTAGATCCGTGTTGTACTAACCGGGGTCAGCGTGAGAATGTCGGAAGGATGCCTCTAGTGAAGAGAGGTATCCGAGAACCTGTGCGGCAATGGCAGGTAACGAATGGAGATTCGTGTTGTACTGACCGGGGTCAGAGAAAAGGAAAGATAGAGTGTGAACGTCTGAAGGATGCCTCTGGTGAAGAGAGGTATCCGAGAACCTGTGCGGCACCAACAGGTAACAAATGGAGATTCGTGTTGTACTGACCGGGGTCAGAGTGAGAGACATTGTGTATGGGCACCTCAGAGGCCAAGAGGTGTCCAGGAACCCGTGAAGGTTGCCAACGGGTAACGGTCTGAAAACCGTGTGTAATGCTGATCGGGGGACAGAGACGAACTGTGGTAAAGTTGAATATGTCCAGATACTGTTCAAGCTGTTACTAAGTTCCTGTGGATGTGGTTTATGTTGTGCGAAATAAACCTAAGAGACTGTGTTTTGATAGAAAACCGTGCCTGAGTGCATTAATCCCGTGCCAAGCGAGTGTCCCCCAAGACACGTAGTAGGCGCTATGCTACAAATGGTGCTCGAATACGGACAAACGGTTCCCTAAGAAGCACATGTGCGGTGCTGGCTAAGCCAGAGGAGTCGACGGTCTGACAACCGTGTGATACTGATCGGCATCAGTGAGATAAAGTGTTTGTGCAGTAATGCCTGTAACTCGGCAGGGTTACGAAGGTGACAAGCGTCTTGCTGTAACTCGGCGGGGTTACGAAGATGACAAGCATCTTGCTGTAACTCGGCGGGGTTACGAAGGTGACAAGTGTCTTGCTGTGGATCGGCGGGTCCACGAAGTCTGCGGTGGAGCCATACAGAGCGTTGTGGAGTGCGGCTGCAGTTGCAGCAAGAGGTTCAGCAGCAGCGGCTTGTGATTGCCAGCAGGAGCTGGTGAAGTGTTGAGAAAAAAAACAAACATTTTTTTCCTTCTTTCCGTGCAGACTCTTAAAGGGCCAGTGCGACCCAAAGAGATGTGTTTTTTTCTCTGTACTGTGTGAACTGGTACTGTTGGGTGTACCCCAGGGAAGGGGTGGTGTCCCTAAAGGGTAGCATTCCCAAAAGGGGGCGGTAACCCGGGGAATGCCAGTGTCCCAAAAAAGGGGTGGAGTCCCAAAAGGGGGTGGTATCTCAAAAGGGAGTAGTTGCCCAAAAAGGGGCAGTGACCCTAAAAGGGGTGGAGTTCCGCCGAATGGTGGTTTCCAAAAAAGGGGCGGAGTCCCAAAAGGGGGTCGGTAACCCAAAAGGTAGTAGTTGCCCAGAAAGGGGTTGTGGCCCAAAAGGGGGTGGAGTCCCACGGGATAGTGGTTTCCCAAAACGGGGCGGAGCATCCCAGAAGGGTGATTCAGTCGGACTGTTGTCCGGGTCAAATTAATTATTGTGTATGTAAATAGATGCAGAGAATGCACCCCCTATAGTTGACAGTCCTAAGTTAGGCGTGACCAAGGAAATGGTGGACGGTCCCAACTTACGGACATGACATCACCTGATGTGTGCTACAATATGACTGTTAGTGATGTGGTAGATAAAACGTGTGGAGCTGACACCCAGAAAGTGTGTGACTTCGGGGTTCGCCATACTGTGAGGTGTGACACAGACTATGCGGGTGACTGTGACTCTAAGGAAAAGGGAGTACAGTAAAGAAGAGGCCACCAAAGGAGTGGGGCCTGAAGTAGAAACCCGGTTAAAGCAAGAGGAGCTTTGGAGACAGGCTGCTGAGTGCCGTGTGAGAGCCTAATGGAAGAAAGTCAGTAGAAGGATTGGTCGAGCCATGCAAGAAATGGTGGATGGGTCTGGAGTGGTGAGGTTGAGAGTGACATAGGTGGGAGACCTTGTTACAAAACTGTGGTGACGAAAGGTCTGTTGACACGGACAGATGGTGACTTGAAGACTAGAATTCAAGACTTACATGTTGACCACTAGGGGCTGGAAAAAACCTAACAAAGGTGTGATGATGAGGATGGTGTGTGATAAGTGTTCAACCCTACGGGTTTGAACAGAGGGGGGAATATGTGGTATAGTGACCCCTGTGGCAGCTAGGGGGCACTGTGTATGCTCCTTGGGATATGCATGGAGGCATATCTGTTGTTGTGGTGAGTCAAAGTCCGGCATTATGGTGAATGGCCGGTGTGTGTGTCGCAGAGGGAGACACTCTGCACTGTCAGTCTGAAGCAAGGATGATGATGATGACAAGTGAAATGTGTGTGTGTTTAGCTAGGGAGATTGGCAGGGCTAGTTCTGAGAGATGGGAGGGTCAGACTAGCCAAACACACTCCCACCTGTGGGAGTGGTTAGTAGCATATAATGTGACTGAGGTTTGGTCACATGGGCTCTGAGTGTGGATCTGAATGGTCTGTGCTGGAAGGTCCTGGTGGGAGCCCCATGTGTTGGGAGTGTCAGCTCCCTGAAGAGCACATGGCAGGGGCTCTGGACTTTGCACAGGCCAGACTGTGGAACGGATGGAGATCCATGTTGTACTGACGGGGTCAGCGTGAGAATGTCGGAAGGATGCCTCTAGTGAAGAGAGGTATCCAAGAACCTGTGCGGCACCAACAGGTAACGAATGGAGATTCGTGTTGTACTGACTGGGGTCAGAGTGAGAGACATTGTGTATGGGCACCTCAGAGGCCGAGAGGTATCCAAGAACCTGTGCGGCACCAACAGGTAACGAATGGAGATTCGTGTTGTACTGACTGGGGTCAGAGTGAGAGACATTGTGTATGGGCACCTCAGAGGCCAAGAGGTGTCCAGGAACCCGTGAAGGTTGCCAACGGGTAACGGTCTGAAAACCGTGTGTAATGCTGACCGGGGTCAGAGACGAACTGTGGTAAAGTTGAATATGTCCAGATACTGTTCAAGCTGTTACTAAGTTCCTGTGGATGTGGTTTATGTTGTGCAAAATAAACCTAAGAGACTGTGTTTTGATAGAAAACCGTGCCTGAGTGCATTAATCCCGTGCCAAGCGAGTGTCTCCCAAGACACGTAGTAGGCGCTATGCTACAGTATGTATTCAGGGACCTGGCTGAAATAAGCTCCCAGAATGCTGGCACCTCCGGCGAGTTTTGTGTGCATGCATGACCGCTGACTGCTCTCATTTGGGTAGTTAGCCTGTGCCTCTGTGAAGTCTAAGTCTACGTTCACATTTGCGGTCTGCGCCGCAGCGTCGGGCGCCGCAGCGTCGCCGCATGCGTCATGCGCCCCTATATTTAACATGGCGGTGCATGGACATGCGTCGCACTTGCGTTTTGCGCCGCATGCGTCCCTGCGGCGCCCGCGTCCGGGCGCAGAGGACGCAGCAAGTTGCATTTTTGCTGCGTCCAAAATCAATCAAAAAAAGGACGCATGCGGCGCAAAACGCAGCGTTGTGCATGCGTTTTGCTGCGTTTTTGTTTGCGTTGTGCCTTGCGGTGCCGACGCTGCGGCGCACAACGCAAATGTGAACGTAGCCTAACAGGGCACAGAGCTTTGCTTTCATGGCTACTCTGTGAAACTAACAGAGCTAATTCATACCACCATATAGTGCCGCCGTTTGCTAGCAGCAGGTTCTCCTGCACGGTGGACCCCGGGCTGCAAATGCATCTATTTCAATAAAGCATTTATATTTACTCGGTGCGTTGCGGTAGCCCTAACAGTGTGCGTGTAAAGCCCAGTCACAATCCAGATGTAAATCCCATTAAGAATCTGTGGTAATACTTGCAAATTGCTGTTCGCAGATTCTCTCCATCCAATCATACTCGACTAGAGCTAGTTTTGCAAAGAATAATGTGCAAAAATTTCAACATCTAATTATGCAAATCTGGTAGAGACATACCCCAAAAGACTTCCACCAGTAATTACAGAAAAATTCTGCTGCAAGGTGTTGACTCTGGGGGACTGAATAGAAATGCACACCACAATTTTCAGATTTATGTGTTTAAAATAATTAGAAAACCATGTATCAGTTAATTTCTACTTCACAAATACTTGTTAGTTTATGTTGGTACATCACATAAAACTCCAACTAAAATACATTTAAGTTTGTGGGTCTGAAAAGTTCATGGGGTATGAATACTTTTTCAAGGCATTGTACATGCGAATGTCATTTTCACCCTCTAAGACAAATGTACAGTAATTGCTGTGAATTTGCAGTGTGAAATCCGTAGCAAATCTGCCCTGTTTTCTACTATTTGTAGAGCAGTTCTGTATTTCTTTAGACAGTACAGTCCCACAAGCTCCATGTGTGGGTGAAGAGCAGACCTTGCACCATGGTAGTTGTTTGTTCCTTTCTACAGTGTAACCAGAATGTGCTTGCATCCAGATTTCTGCCTGTCCTGCTCTTGTGAGAAGGTATTGCAGTGCAGGAGCATCTGCGGCATTCATTGTCTTTTCAATGATCTTGAATAAAAGCCTCTAGTGTACTTGCATATATCACTGGATATTTTTCCATCACTGAAGATATTTAGAAGAATTTGACTACTGACATTATTTCGTTCCTCAGGTGACCTCTTTGGGGTGGCAATGAAATGCAAATGCTTTGGCTCATCCGCTTTTAGCTACAAATGAGAGATTTAGTTCACTTGGAGGACTCATAAAATATGTATTAACTGCTCATTTTGTCTTAAATCCTCAGCTGATAATGTACTCAACAGTCAGAGTGTTTGCAGTTTCCTGCTCTCCTGCATATTCTGTCTTAACTTTTCTTTAGATATACACTTCTTTTTCTAATTCTCAATATTTTCCATATAATTCTTAAGAGAGCATCTTCATTATTTGTGTCTTATCCACCGAATATCATGATCTTAACTAAACCTCCACCCCTAAAATTATGATCTTACAATTTTCACACCGGACACTAAGGACTTATTAAACTCCTACAGTTGTGGCCAAAAGTATTGACACCCCTGCAATTCTGTCAGATAATACTCAGTTTCTTCCTGAAAATGATTGCAAACACAAATTTTTTGGTATTATTATCTTCATTTAATTTGTCTTAAATGAAAAAACTCAAAAAGAATTGTCCTAAAGCCAAATTGGATATAATTCCACACCAAACATAAAAAAGGGGGTGGACAAAAGTATTGGCACTGTTCGAAAAATCATGTGATGCTTCTCTAATTTGTGTAATTAACAGCACCTGTAACTTACCTGTGGCACCTAATAGGTGTTGGCAATAACTAAATCACACTTGCAGCCAGTTGACATGGATTAAAGTTGACTCAACCTCTGTCCTGTGTCCTTGTGTGTACCACATTGAGCATGGAGAAAAGAAAGAAGACCAAAGAACTGTCTGAGGACTTGAGAAACCAAAATGTGAGGAAGCATGAGCAATCTCAAGGCTACAAGTCCATCTCCAAAGACCTGAATGTTCCTGTGTCTACCGTGCGCAGTGTCATCAAGAAGTTTAAAGCCCATGGCACTGTGGCTAACCTCCCTAGATGTGGACGGAAAACAAAAATTGACAAGAGATTTCAACACAAGATTGTGCGGATGTTGGATAAAGAACCTCGACTAACATCCAAACAAGTTCAAGCTGCCCTGCAGTCCGAGGGTAGAACAGTGTCAACCCGTACTATCTGTCGGCATCTGAATGAAAAGGGACTGTATGGTAGGAGACCCAGGAAGACCCCACTTCTTACCCCGAGACATAAAAAAGCCAGGCTGGAGTTTGCCAAAACTTACTTGAAAAAGCCTAAAACGTTTTGGAAGAATGTTCTCTGGTCAGATGAGACAAAAGTAGAGCTTTTTGGGCAAAGGCATCAACATAGACTTTACAGGAGAAAAAAAGAGGCATTCAAAGAAAAGAACACGGTCCCTACAGTCAAATAAGGCGGAGGTTCCCTGATGTTTTGGGTTTGCTTTGCTGCCTCTGGCACTGGACTGCTTGACCGTGTGCATGGCATTATGAAGTCTGAAGACTACCAACAAATTTTGCAGCATAATGTAGGGCCCAGTGTGAGAAAGCTGGGTCTCCCTCAGAGGTCATGGGTCTTCCAGCAGGACAATGACCCAAAACACACTTCAAAAAGCACTAGAAAACGGTTTGAGAGAAAGCACTGGAGACTTCTAAGGTGTCCAGCAATGAGTCCAGATCTGAATCCCATAGAACACCTGTGGAGAGATCTAAAATGGCAGTTTGGAGAAGGCACCCTTCCAATATCAGGGACCTGGAGCAGTTTGCTAAAGAAGAATGGTCTAAAATTCCAGCAGATCATTGTAAGAAACTCATTGATGGTTACCGGAAGCGGTTGGTCTCAGTTATTTTGGCTAAAGGTTGTGCAACCAAGTATTAGGCTGAGGGTGCCAATACTTTTGTCTGGCCCATTTTTGGAGTTTTGTGTGAAATGATCAATGTTTTGCTTTTTGCTTCATTCTCTTTTGTGTTTTTTCATTTAAGACAAATTAAATGAAGATAATACCAAAGAATTTGTGTTTGCAATCATTTTCAGGAAGAAACTGAGTATTATCTGACAGAATTGCACGGGTGTCAATACTTTTGGCCACATATGTATTTCCTATTCTTTCCATAACAGTTTTCAACAATGACAAGTAAAACCATACACCGCTGATAACACAGGATCCAGCAGTGACAATTGATGTCACAGCTCCACCTGCTCAGCCTTCACAGTGACCTTTCATAAGCTCATTAGATGCTTGAATGCAAAAGATAGTTAGGTTCTGTTTATTGTAACTATGTACATGTGTTGTTTCTTGAAACAACATGAAATTAGTCTAAAAAAAAAGTCCAAGTCGCCAGTGTGAAATTGAAAGATATCTATTTTTCATTTTTAATAAAGATTGTGATATGAGAAAAAGAACATTTCCAAAAAAAAAAATAATTATAGAATTAGCACAATAATCTGATTTCATCAATGCGTCATTTTCTGATGACAAATTCCCTTTAAGATGCAATGGCAAATTTTAGCACTAACACTAATTTTCCCATGAAAATGTAAATTAGGTTAATATACTTGTGCTAATACATACAATTATCACCTGTACTATTTGATCCATATGTAAACTTACATGGACCAGTTACGGTACTTTTTTATGTATTCCTATGATACCATTGTTTGAGTCTCGTAGGTGTAAATTGAACATTGACTTCCATTCAGCACAGGAGATGCTGTGCGACCTAGCTATTCTCTTTGTTTGTCACTAGGTGCCATTGGAGATTGTAACAGTGCTAATAACAAGAAATTGAGGCTATAGGTAAGGATATTAACACTACACTACAAAGTACTGAAAGTGGAAAAATGTGTGCACCACCTGAGTGGACCAGGTCCAGCAACATGATCTTTGATGTCTCATGTAAATGTACTCTGCTCTATTGATACAGGCAGGATGCATAAACAGTTCTGTGTGCCTAATGCTTATCTCAATATTTATTGGATTATGTACTCTTTAAATTGCTCCCTATCTTCCCATTGCGGAGACATAATGTGATTTGATTACCTTTCCCTCAGCGTTGGTAGTAAGTGCTTGGAGAGCATAGCTATTTACTGCACAAGTGAGCGATAGAAGAAAATTAGGAGCAAAGTATAAGGCCATGCTTATAATTGTACTAATGTGCTGGACCATGTAATACAATTATAAACCTTACGTACATGGCGGTATTATGACACCTTACAACTTCCCAAGTGTATAGACCTGTGACCCTCTGTGTAAAGGGAGAATAGCTCCATAAGGCGGTGCCGTAAGACGGCTTCATGTCTATGGCTCCATATCCATAGTCCTGAGCTGCGCGATCTCATTTTGTATTATTACGCCCAACTGGGTTCATGAAGATTTAAAATGAAGCATTACAATTTCTCATCATACTTTATTAACATATCATTTTTAGTGGTCCCACCTTTGTCTTCCCCGTTGCAGGAGGTCAGATGGGATTTGATTCCCTTTCCTAACTTCTTATGTGCCCCTGACACAATTGACAGTGGCATTTAAGAGGTTGAATTGTCTCAATTGTTACTTGCTCAGATCACAATAGGAAAAAACTTGTGAGTTAATTGAGGTTCTTGGTGCCTATTGTTCTTGGCTGAATGGAATAATAAAGCTGTATGCAGTGAGCTCCATCTAGTGGTGGGTGCTGGTAGTCAGAATGTTTTCTTAAAGAGAGTCAGAAAAGCTATTACATCAATGGGTAAGGTAGTAAAACATACTATATGGTCACATGTACCCTTCTCATTGCACAGAGAATAACTTTTCTGCTGTGTCGACTCCCCTGTGTCACTGTAATCTGCAGCAATATCTTGCACATGCACCTATACTGCATGCTTAAGTAGAGGGTCTGTCCATTCCATAACAAGCAGGAAAGAAAATATTTCCCACGGAATAATAGAGACCTCGCACATCAGAGGAGAGAGAAATGGGGTCCCCCAATCTCCCCGCCGTACCACCGGAGTCCCTTCCACCCTCCGTGAAGTTCCCCTGGGCCGCCAGCGTCTTCCTGGAAGAAAATGGCGGGCAGTGCGCCCGCCGAGATCTGCAAGCTGGCACCCAGCAAAAATAGAAATTATTTCCTATTGGTTCATTTTGATCACTGTGATAGACCCTATCACAATGATCAAAATAAAAAAAAAATGTAAATCAAACTCCCCTTGATCACCCACTTAGGTAAAAATAATAAAATAAACAAATGTATTAATTTCCATTTTTCCATTAGGGTTAGAGTTGGGCTAAATTTAGGGTTGGGCTAAAGTTAGGGTTAGGGTTGGGCTAAGGTTAGAGTTAGGCTAGGGTTTGGGTTGGGGCTAGGGTTAGGGTTAGAATTTGGGGGTTCCACTGTTTTGGTACATCAGGGGGTCTCCTTTCTGAGCCCTGCCATGCACCCAAACAGTGGTTTTCGCCACATATGGGGTATCGGTGTACTCAGGAGAAATTGCACAACAAATTTTGTGCTCCATTTTCTCCTTATACCCTTGTGAAAATAAAAAAAAAATGGTTACAAAGTAATTTTTTGTGAAAAAGTAAAATGTTCATTTTTTCCTTCCACATTGCTTTAGTTCTCGTGAAGCACCTGAAGGGTTAATAAAATTCTTGAATGTGGTTTTGCGCACATTGAGGGGTGCAGTTTTTAGAATGGTGTCACTTTTTTGTATTTTCTGTCATATTGACCCCCCAAACTCACTTCAAATGTGAGGTGGTCCCTAAAAGAATGGTTTTGTAAATTTTGTGGGAAAAATGAGAAATCGCTGGTCAAATTTTAACTCTTATAATGTCCTGATAAAAAAAAATATGTTTCCAAAATTTTGCTGATGTAAAGTAGACATGTGGGAAATGTTATTTATTAACTATTTTGTGTGACACCAGTCTCTGATTTAAGGGTACAAAAATTAAAAGTTTGAAAATTGCAAAATTTTACAATTTTTTGCCAAATTTCCGTTTTTTCATAAATAGACGCAAGTTACCGTATATCGAAGAAATTTTACCACTAACATGAAGTACAATATGTTGCGAAAAAATGGTTTCAGAATCAGTGGTCATTAAATACCAAATTGGCTCTGTCACTAAGGGGTTAATCATGGTTCAAGTACGGACCGTGATGCGCAGTTGATAGCCTTATAGGAATATATGAGGCTTCCAAGTTCGTGTGAGGTCCCCTGCCACCAGTTTTTGCATCACAGTTTGTACAGGACATCTAAATTCATCCTTAAGATTAAGGAACACCAACCAAAAGGTTACCAAGAGGTCCTTACAGAGGACCCGTCACCAGGTCAAAAGTGGCTAGTTTTTACTTTTACCTTTAAGGTTTTGGCCACAAAGTCCATATCTGTGGAACCACATGGGAAATTAAAAACAAAGAAAAAAAAATACTTATGATCAGTAAGAATAACATATAAGCAAAAACTGTCCCCTTTTTTCTTGATGACCAGTCCTTTTTAGTGCAATGATCTGAGCATTTCAGTGTTAGTGTGTCCTGACTGCTTGCGAGAGCAGCACATGGAGGAATAATACATCATTTCTTTATTCATGATCTGATTAAAGGGAACATGTCTCCAGATACGAGTTACGGCCACCACCTTTCAGAGCTTATATACTGCATTCTATAATACTTGAAAGAGAAGAAAAATGTTATTATACTCACCTGGGGATGGTCCGGTCCGATGGGTGTCGCATTTCCTGGTCCGACGCCTCCCATCTTCTTGTGATGCCGCCCTCCTGCTTGCTTTACAGGCTCCCCAGCATCGCGCTCCTGCTCAGACGTACTTATCAGCGCAGGCACTGGGTAAGGTCAGAGAGGGCCAGTGCCTGCTCACTTCAGGAATTTGGTCTGCCCTCAACAGGGCAGATAAGTACGCCTGCGCAGGAGCACGATGCTGGGGAACCTGTGACCTGTGATGCCTGCGACACCCATCGGACCGCACCCCCCCTGGGTGAGTATAATAAAAGTTATTTTTCCTGTCTTGCAGGTCGGATCGGGGGCTTATCTACAGCTTTATACAATGCTGTAGATAAGCCCTGAAAGGTGGTGGCCGTAACTGGTATCGACCAAACCAGGTTCACTTTAAAACAGTATCCAAAGGTGTGTTTGGGCAGGTCACCAGGGCTCCTATCGGGGTCCGCAATTAGCAGTCAGAACTGCTCATAGGTTTACAGGGTCTTATGTTTATTACTCAAATATACAAATCTCCTGTAAAGACTAATGGTACATTGAAGTGGGCCAATAATCTGTGAGTGAGTGTGTCGGGGTCGTAATACGACAATTAATCCTCATTCACCAGTCATTCCAAATTGTAATGTGAGCGCAGAACTTCTGGTACCGGAAAAAGAAATGATTCAGACACGTAGCTGATTCAATCTTTGCTAATGCTCTTGCGTTCACCTCAGTGAGGAGCCGAGCAGCAACTGTGCTTTATTCTTCAATACATAGTACTAAAAAGGGAATGCAATGGGTGGGGTTTAAGCAGCATACATCTAGTGCTCAGTCCCTCTGATTCGTCGAACGTCTCCTGGTGAATTCCTCCTCTTCTTCTCATTCCTTTAGTTTCGTTTCCAAAGAAATGAATCATCCCTCCAGACACAAACCAGAAACGAAACTGAACCCTGGCGGCCATCTTTAAATACAATTACATTTGCATTAACTAACAGATAGGAAAAACTTATTGTTTCACAGTATAAAAGTATAGCAGTACAAAAAGAGTATAAAGATTTATATAAAAGTACAAAGGTATATAAGAAAATACATTTTCACCTTGACAATCCCCCCTAAACACTAAGTTTTTCCCTTAAAGAAGGATCCTTCGAGACTGTCCATGTGATGGGAAAAGGGGAGGTGGATTTCTTCATCCAGACACCTCAGAAACTCTCCCCTAGCGAGAGGCCTCCAGGCAGCTGAACCCTTCACTAACCTCACATGGAGTTCTCCCACTGTCCCTAAACTAGATCTCTTAGCGTCATCTGAGAATGGGGGGTTTTGTCTACTCTCTTGAGGGGAATATACTTCGGGATCTCCCCTGGATCAGTACCATTGTACTCTGGTGGATCTACTTCTTGATTGAGGAAGGTGCCAGTCGGAGTTGTTTTGGCAATAACCTTTTTATACAAGGGAATAACACAACAGAGAATTATCGATCCAATTATAAGGAGGGCAATTTGTACTAAACAAACTTATTGAAGGAATCCCTTGATCCCACCTAACCAACTGGAGAAGAAAGATGTGTCTACTCCAGCATACATGACACGTCGTCTTATTGTCCTAATTTGTTCAACTTCTTTAGAAACCTTCAGGTCTTTTGGATCTACATTTCGCCATTCAGGTCTGGCTGTCTATATTTCGTATCGTAAGTCTTTGGTCATACCGTCAATGAATGTATTTACCAATACTCTAACATCAAGTGGGTTTATGGGACTGTACTCCATGTCTTCCCATTTCAGCTGTAACCGTCCAAAGTATAGCTCTACACTCTCTCCTTTTGTCACATCTGCAAAAAGTCTTAATTTGCGTCCTAGCACGTCACCTGTTTTTGTGCTCACTAACTACCTAGGCCTGCCCAGGTGCACTTATACGTCCAACATATGGTCATTATTTGTCTGTAAAATGGGAAAGTTTGGTTCTCAGGGTCAGGCAATTGTTTTTGCACAGCTAGTCAGAGGGCCTCCAGGAATAATACTCCTGTATCTGTCTTACCCTACCTGATGTGGTTGGTTCTCTGGTGGTGGGGAGTGACATGACATGCTGGTCTACAGCTCCTTCCCAAAAGGATTACTGTCAGCCTACTCCTAAAAGTTAATGTCCCCACTATCCACCAACCACAATCCTGTGTCAGCTTCTTATATCACTGCATGTGATCTTGTCTGGACAGGATTCAGTGTAATTCTCTTAGGTCGGGTTGCAGCACGGGTCATACAAGTATTAGGGCCCAAACCCTCAACTATATCCTGAAAAGCATCACAGCTATACTTGACAAATCTTTGTTCTCTGTAATATATATATATATATATATATAATTGATCCATTCAACATTTTTATTAATCTGCACCTGTGGGATAATAGAAACAATGCCGGCATAAATCTGGTTCTGGGCTTTAAACTGGTCAGGCACCCCCCTTGGCACTCCAATGGTATCAATATATACTAGTGGATCTTCTTCATAACTCATGTGGAGCTGATCGAGACTTCTCCTTTTTCTGGTAGGTTCATCAGGTATCTTTGGTGTACATATATTGTGTATGTTTAATTAGCAAATCAGTATCTAGAGAACTGTTCCCTTTGCAGAAACTTGTCTTGAAGATCCCTACTGGTGTACCTGTGGTGTCGTGGGAATTATAGCAGGTGTAATTGTCAGCTAATACGGTTACTTCTCCTGGGACCTTTAGTCTAGGTTCCTTATGAATTAGTGGGACATAATCTGGGCAATCAGTGGACTTCAAACCTTTCAACAGATTCATGACACAGGCAGTGGTGTTGTCATCAGGAAAAAGCAATGCATGTGTGTATAGGTGTGTATTCGCAGCAGCACAAGCAATACATCCTACAGAGATATTCTGGACTCTTACATTGTATCTCACCCATTCTAACCATAGGTTTTTCCTTGGGGCTGTTTGTGTTTCTATAGAGAAAACCTCTTGCCAACTGAGAGCTGGAATGGGGATCACTTCATTAACTACATTTTGCAAACGCTCACCTGGGCCTAAATTCCCATTGTATCCACTACTAAATACATAATTATAATGCCTTCCCAGTACCAATGTCTGCAGGTCAGCAGATTGGGCGTTCTCCAGATTCAGGAGGAGGGGGTGACAACTTTTACCCCATTTACAGCCCCTAAGTGGTTGCAGAAGGGCTGTTAGATGCATTCTCTCACGAAGACTCCTACCCGTCCCATCCTTAGGGAACATGGCTTCACTAGGTTTATATCCCCAATCATTTCCCGTATTCCAGGCAGCATCTGTCCAATAATAACAGTTATTGTTGTCATTTCTGGTAACACATATATAAAACTGGATGATTCCCTCTACCACCCGTTCAGTCTCGGGGCACTTGACTACATCACAGAAATCAAATCGCCAGATATTCACCGGGGCTGTCAGGTTTACCCAGAGAATAGTGGGACCAGAATTCTTATTTACAATAGGGGCCGAAGAGGTAGGGGCAAGGATGGCCCTCAGTTCCAGGATCAAAAACAACAGCAACATTTCCCTTCAGTCACTTCTGTGACTAAACACTGGTTCGGTCTCTTTTACAGTGTGAGGCGTGAATCCAGGTGCTCTTTCCTTCAAATTTTACTGCAGTGGGGGTAACCAGGATCACCGTGTGGGGTCCTTCAAATCTCGGCTGGAGACAATCTCTACGCACAAACTTTTTCACATACACCAGGTCTCCTGGCACAAAGGGATGGTGTCCAGGAACCTTGTCTGGGTCTGGAAGAGAACTGAAGACAGTTAAATGCACTTTGACAAGGTGTCCATGTAAGGCCTGCACATAGCTAGTCAAGTCCTGGTACTTGAGCTGCAACTGTTATGGAAAGAAACATTCAAGATTGGGGCTCCTGCCAAACAGAATCTCATACGGTGACAGTCCTGTCTTCCTGTTTGGGATATATCTTACTGAAAACAAAGCTAGAGGGAGGCATTCTGTCCATGGTTTACCAGTCTCTGTCATTGCCTTCTGGATTTTAAGCTTAAGAGTTCCATTTAGTCTCTCCACTCTTCCACTACTCTGTGGACGGAGTATGCAATGCTTGACTTACCCCCAGTGCTGCCATTACGTCTGACATGATCTCTCCAGTAAAATGGGAACCCTGATCGCTTTCAATGACTTCAGGAACTCCATACCTGCATATGATCTCAGCCATCAGTTTCTTCGCCGTTATCTTAGCCGTAGCTTTGGCAACTGGGTAGGCTTCTGGCCAACCTGAAAATAAATCAATGCAGACCAACACATACTCATACGTCCCTACCCTGGGTAACTGAATATAATCATTCTGCAGTCTCTGGAATTGGTTAAAGGGCCGGGGAGTGTGTTTGGATGGGGTTTTCACTGTCCTACCCTGATTATGTGTGGCACATATCATGCAGCTCTGTACCTGCCTTTCTGCGCAGGTGGAAAACCCGGGGGCAATCCATTGTCTCTGTAGGGTGTCACACATGGCCGTCTTCGAGTGGTGCACATTCCCGTGCAGAACCTGTGCCATCATTGGGTACAGTACCTGTGGTAGGCAGACCTTTTCACCCCTCCCCCATAGTCCGGTAACGGTATCAGAGCAAGCCCCTATCTTTTGCCACCTATTTTTCTCCTCCTTACTTGCCTGTTCTTGTAACCGGGCTAAGATGTCTTTCAACACAAGTGGAGATGGTGGGGTGTCTAGGTGATGTACTTGAGAGGCCACAGGAGTGCTTGCTGCTTTCTTGGCAGCCTGGTCTGCCAGTGCATTACCCTTTTATCCGTCCATCAGTGCCTTTGGTATGTGCCTTTACCTTTATGATGCCTGATTGGGTGGGAAACTGTAGTGCATTCATAAGTTGCTGGACTGCCTCAGCACGTTTAATGGGGTGGCCATTTGCTGTCAGAAAAGCCCTGGCTCTCCAGATAGGCCCATAATCGTGTGCAATGCCAAAAGCATACCTGGAATCAGTGTAGATATTTACAGTCTTACCTTCTGCTAGTTTGCACGTTTTTATGAGCTCTGCTTCTTGTGCAGACATATGAGCTGGCATTGACTCTGCCTTGATTACCTCATGTTCTGAGACCACAGCATATCTGGTACAGTAGCATCCTCGGTCATCTTGGTGACGGGATCCATCTACAAAAAGCTCAAAATCAGCATTAGAATGGGCACACTAGAGACCAGCCGTTTCCTGAGACATCAATTCTAGACAATCATGTGGTTTGGAAACCTAATCTTGTTCCTCTGGATCCATTCTAGAAAGAAAAAGAGTGTCCCTTTTCATGTCACCTTCATGTCACCTACTCCTCCCCCCTTTGGATCCAGGGGAACTAGGAGAAGAGTAGCGGGGTTCAGGACAGTGCACCTTTTCAAAGTCACATTAGTAGGCATGAGAATAGCACACCGAAGTCGCAGCTGTCTGGTCATGGACATGTGGCTAGGTTGTACTTGGTTAGGGATACTATATACATCGTGTGGGGTGTGGACCATCAGTGGGTGATTCAAAACAATCTCTGAAGACTTGTATAGCAACAGCTGGACAGACAACACAGTCCAAATACAGGAGGGACTTCCTCTTGCCACCCTATCCAAGCGGCCACTATAATAAGCAACAGGTCTCTGTTTGTCTCCATGAAGCTGAATCAGCACACCTGTAGCATGTCCTGCATAGGTGAGCTCTGTCTGCAAGGCAGTCTGCAATACTGTACGGCAGTGCTCGGGTGTCTTGTAATCATATATAGGGCCTGCAGTGTGTAACACTATATCACAGGGCAGATTCCCTCTTTGGGTGGACATAGCATCTCCCGGATGCAAGGGGCCATAAGCGGCAAGGTAGGCCTGACACTCTTGGGCTAAAACTGGGCTTCCCTTTTCTAGCTATCTGTTGGGCCAAACAACCTCTATGTGACAGGGTAGAGTTGACTGGGTTCACTATAGCTCCTGCCTGGTGGGTAATTATGTCCCCATACCCTACTGAGAAAAGAACCTGGGATCCCTGAGGTGCGATGTAGCAACGTGAATGACAGGGAAACAAACTTCAGATTCCTGGAAAATCTAGCTGAAAATTGACATAAGGCAGCTGGGAGGGAGTTAGATTCCTATACAGGGTTAAAGGCGTATTGGAGTGTGAAGCTGGACTCACATGTACAAGGGAGGGGGGCAGAAACTGGAGTCTGTTACATGGAGATAAGAAACACTGTGACCCCGCAGCTGCAGCGATGGGGGCCAGTGTGCGAGCAAGAATTATTACAGCTAGTGACTTAATCCTTGTCTTTCCTGCTGGGCTAAATTCCTTTGAAAACTCTTTACTATTTTCAATATATCATCCGGAGTGGAAATCTCAATATCGGGTCTACTACAAAAAGGTATGAATGGGCTTTTTATTACAATGGGAATCCCAGATCTTCAAACACTACCATAAGACGCCCATAGAACTTCTCGGCAATCCAGGATATATATTGCTGTAAGGGGCACAGGGTTTACAGTCGGGAGTAGAGGCTTAATTTCCTGGGGAGGGACCATATTATCCAGCAGGGAGACCCCCCTGTTGATCTTCAATTTGCTATATATCAACCACTCAACTTGATACAGGTAATTACCAATCTTTCAATTACATACAGTACTTATTGCTTTAAATACAAATCTCTCAGTGTGTATTAAATCAAGGACAGAGAAAACTTTGGAATGCAATACATGGTTTCCCGTCCCTCTAGCCCGCAGCGCTGAGGGGAAAAATTGCAAGCAAGGTCGCGCAGGGGCTCACACAGCCCCTCCCATCTAGTAACACGGTGATAAGAAAGATCACTGCATTCCACAGCGCACAAGGGAGAAGCGAGGCCCAGCTCCCTGCCCCCCCCCCTCCTTCTCCAGCACGTAGCGCAGATAAGGAGAAAGAAGAAGAAGAAGAAGAAATCTCGCAGCGGTCTGCTCAGCCCCTCCCCTACACTACATAGCACTGATACAAAGCTCCGTATCCTCTACAAAGTCACAAATTACAGCAGTTTTCAGACCTAATTTCTACAAAACTTTCCTATAATCCTCCGTGGTCTGGGCGGAGCCCCAAGGACGGTCCGTACGCACACACAAGGCAGGTCTCCACCCAGATTGGATTCTGCACAACACAAACAGGACACACCTACACTTCTGGAGATCTCTTCCCGCCGCCATTACAGGGCGCTGGCTGAGACTGCATTTTCATCATCAGTGGCACGGCGGCCATTTTACAATCTGTAAGATCACAGTTCACAGGCATTTTATAACCAAATACGGGCTCTATATTATCTGATCCTTCCTCTCCATCAACCTATTTTCATCCTTTGTTCTTTAAGCCTCGCTGCAACTCGCAGATAAGCTTCTTGACTGTCTCTTGCCCTCCCGTGACCATTGTCTTGACTTCCACAGCATCCTCATCTAACTTGTGGGGCACAGACTTCTGCTTTAAGATACGCAGCATGACTCACATAATACTATGTCCTCCTGCAGTAGGCCACTAGCAGCGATCTTCAACACTGACGTTCTAAAAACACGGAGCCTCTCGCTCAACGTATAAGAAAAAGAGCCTCGCGCTCAATATTCTCTGTCCCTAACCTGAACACCAGTGATTAACAGACTATCCTGCTACGATATTCCAAACCGTTGGGAGGTGGTCTCCTAATGAGAGCCCTCCACAGAAATACAGGTGGTCCCCCTCCGGGACGTCTTAAATTACCTAGCTGGTACAATATCACAGAGGCTGCGTCTCCTATCCCTTCTCTAAGCCGCCCCACAATCTACAACTGGCTCAATTTTTCAGTCCACTTCACTACTAGACAATAGTCACGGGTAGGGTGGTTGAACGGAGTACAATGACCGGTAAAGGAGGTGTGGTGTACAGAGGTCGCACAGGATGCGACGTCTCTCAGTTGCTGGTTCAGAGCGTGGCACAGGATCGCATTCGATCTCACCACTCGATCATTCACCTCCCGGACCCAAGGAGACTACAGACAAACCAATAACGGCTGAGACAATAGCAAGTGTGACATATACAGTGTACATGATCGCCACTTACCGTGTACGGAGGGTGATCAGTCCTCGAGGTCAGCCACTACGGGTATCATCCACAGACATCCAGGCATGGGTCCAGAGGGTCTCGGATCGCTGGCCACGCCCCACGTTGGTCGCGCCAAAATTGTCGGGGTCGTAATACGACAATTAATCCTCATTCACCAGTCATTCCAAATTGTAATGTGAGCGCAGAACTTCTGGTACCGGAAAAAGAAATGATTCAGACACGTAGCTGATTCAATCTTTGCTAATGCTCTTGCGTTCACCTCAGTGAGGAGCCGAGCAGCAACTGTGCTTTATTCTTCAATACATAGTACTAAAAAGGGAATGCAATGGGTGGGGTTTAAGCAGCATACATCTAGTGCTCAGTCCCTCTGATTCGTCGAACGTCTCCTGGTGAATTCCTCCTCTTCTTCTCATTCCTTTAGTTTCGTTTCCAAAGAAATGAATCATCCCTCCAGACACAAACCAGAAACGAAACTGAACCCTGGCGGCCATCTTTAAATACAATTACATTTGCATTAACTAACAGATAGGAAAAACTTATTGTTTCACAGTATAAAAGTATAGCAGTACAAAAAGAGTATAAAGATTTATATAAAAGTACAAAGGTATATAAGAAAATACATTTTCACCTTGACAAGTGTTTGTAGGAACACTTGTTCCCAATTATCTGCCGGCTATCACCCAATGAGCCAACAAAAGTCATTTTTCAGGTCATCGAATAATTTAGACCAACATACTGTAACAATCATCATTATTGGCAGCTCCATCTGGTATAAAGGAGGAATGTTCTGGTGATAAATATGAGGTTTCATGTGAAAAAGAACAAATTGTATTAAAGGGAATGTGTCAGCAGGTTTTTACCATGTAATCTGAGAGCAGTATTGTGTAGGGGCAAAGACCCTGTTTTCAGTAATGTGTCACTTGCTTTACTGGATGCAGCCACTGTGATACAATCACTTATTTCTGCTGCCGATCTAGCAGTGCTCTAAATGCTGAGCCCTGTATAACCTCGCTCACACCACTGATTGGCAGCTTCCTGTGTACATTGTACAATGACGAAAAACTGCTTATAAAAGACTGATTTTATTGAAACCGCAACAACACAGCCTTAGGCCAGGATCACACATGTGAGAAATACGTCCGAGTCTCGCATGTTAATACCCGGCATTGCCGCCATCACTCAGAAGCGGAGCGTGCGGCTCCATGTATTGCTATGCGGCCGCACGTTCCGCTCCTGAGTGACGGTGGCAATGGCGGGTATTAACATGCGAGACTCGGCCTTATTTCTCACATGTGTGATCCCAGCCTTATAATTGACACATCCCCGCTCAGTCCGTACTTCAAGCTGCTTTCAGATTACATAGCAAAACCTGCTGATAGATTGCCTTTAACGTTCTGTTCCCATTGTTTTTTGGTGGCCAGTGTAAAAAGGCCTGTAAATGGGTGATGACTGACAAGTATATGATTGACTGGTGCTCGTTAATAGGCCAAGATCAGCCCATCCAAATGGGCCATAAGATGTGGCGCTCTCGAATACAGACATTTTCATTTACACAAACCCCCTTTTGCTTCTGATTTATAGAATTGATAGATTATCTGATTAACATTAAGACTAACATAAGCCGCCCGTCTCTAACATCTATTTGAATGTAAATGTGTTGTATCCTTTTGTGCTTGCGAAGAAGATGGGGCGGATTATGTGCTTACTCTGTGTACTGTTTTGCCATACGAATGTGTGTATGGGACTGTCGATTGGTCGCTCGCTCGCGGCTTAGTGCAATGGGTAAGATCGTAAGCCAACAAGGTCAGAAGGATTGCCTTTCCCGATAGGGTTAATGCTTACATTAGTTGAGGTTCTTCTTGTTTTTTTGTTTTCCCGGCTTGTGTTGCTGAGCATTTTCACTGTGTAATACACGTACAAGGCTTCACTGCTTTCCCCGCTCACTTGGGATTGCTGTTCTGGAATGGAGGGAAAAGCTTAGAAGGCTGAATAGATTGTGGCGTCCAAAAGATTACAGATGATTAATTGTAGCGGTGATGACAAAGTAGAAGTGAATGGTGAGACAGAGACCATGATAAGGGTGTCAGACTTGAATAAGGTGCGCAGTGCTGAGGATGGCAGGCCGCATCAGGGCCTCTGAGTAATATGGATGACCGTGCTGATGGGTTCTGTCAGCTGATGGACTGTAATATTGAGTCGTGAGCGTTCAACTCCCAGCCGCAATCTGCTGCTAATAAAATAAAATAATAGTTCTTGATACTTAGTCTCCTAGATGAGTGCAATGATTAGAAATGTCGCGGCCATGTTTAGAGCGCCAGCACTTCTGACATGGCGCCGGCACGGCTTTAAGAGAGTCGGAGCAGAGGATGGAAGCGCGCAGAGTGCATGTAACAGAGCTGGATTGTGGCTTCTTATTTCTGGACTGACATACACTGGTGCAGAGAAAGAAAACTCTATTCCTGACATTGGGGTCTCCTGTGGCCTGACCTCCATAGTGGGCCACTAGTGGGTTATGCTTCACGGCGCTGGTATTTGGGGCCGGTATAATTGCTGTGGCCACATGACTGCACATACTAAATCATCCTCCTGAGCCCGTGTAGGTTCTGGGGAAGCATTATACCAGCGCTGCATTAGTATAAAGGCTTTTATGATAATAAGCAGTCACTTTATGTAGTGGAAGTGCAAACGGAGAATCTGACATTTACCTTTCAACCGGCATCATGGGCTTTTTGCTTTTAGTGTTTTTTTGGGGGGGATTTAAAGCAAATCATAAAGCACTGCTTGGCATGGAAGCCATTGCACGGCACTTTAGTTTATGCTTCGAGTTGTTGGGATTTTTTACAGGAGATTGCAGATAATAGAAATTACATTTCTTCTTTTTACTGTTAGCAAATATCTCCATTGTGAAGCAAGTGACTTTTACTACACAGGTAGGGACCAGGAGTTTGTTTTCCCTAGCCGCGATCAACATTTGCATCTCCGAGCTCCTAAAAAGCAAATACAGTAACTCCTGTCTGTGCACAAGCTTTTCTTTATTGCTAGACAATTCTGCTTTTACACATACAAGTAGAAGCAATAAACATTAGTTTGCTGCCACGATAACTGTGCTGAAGGAGGGTACAGAAGTGTGCAAGGTAACGGTATTTCATTCAGATCATTGATCCATCCGCAGCAGACAAATATTGCGGATAAGCCCAACAGTGTCCCCTGCAGGTGGGGAACATGGCCTCATAAGTACTCCATCTGGCAAATGGAAGAATCAGTCTTTAGGGAAATATCATTTAAATTATGCTCAATCTCTAGACATCTCAAAGCGGCTTTGTGATATTTGCAGCAAAGTATTCTGTTGCTTAGTCCTGATTAATAATGGTAATTAATTTTGTGAAACGCTACAGGGGTCTGTAGCAGTGGTGCAAATATTTTCTGGAAGTCGGCACTGACAACTTTTAGGAATAACATCACCATCTGTACAGTTGCCTTTCACAAGCATGTACAATAATTATTGAGAAGTCAAGTCATCGTTGGTAATCAGTTTCAGAGGCTGTGTGTGGTGGCATTAACCAGACATTGAATACTATGGCGGCATGGTGGTGGCAGTAACCAGACTTTGTGTACTATGGCGGCATGTTGGTGGCAGTAACCAGACTTTGTGTACTATGGCGGCATGTTGGAGGCAGTAACCAGACTTTGTGTACTATGGCGGCATGTTGGTGGCAGTAACCAGACTTTGTGTACTATGGCGGCATGTTGGTGGCAGTAACCAGACTTTGTGTACTATGGCGGCATGTTGGTGGCAGTAACCAGACATTGAATACTATGGCGGCATGGTGGTGGCAGTAACCAGACTTTGTGTACTATGGCGGCATGTTGGTGGCAGTAACCAGACTTTGTGTACTATGGCGGCATGTTGGAGGCAGTAACCAGACTTTGTGTACTATGGCGGCATGGTGGTGGCAGTAACCAGACTTTGTGTACTATGGCGGCATGTTGGAGGCAGTAACCAGACTTTGTGTACTATGGCGGCATGTTGGTGGCAGTAACCAGACTTTGTATACTTTGGCGACATGTTGGTGGCAGTAACCAGACTTTGTATACTATGGCGGCATGTTGGTGGCAGTAACCAGACTTTATATACTAATAGGGGCATGTTGGAGGGAGTAACCGGACTTTGTATACTATAGGGGCATGTTGGTGGCAGTAACCAGACTTTGTGTACTATGGCGGCATGTTGGTGGCAGTAACCAAACTTTGTATACTTTGGTGACATGTTGGTGGCAGTAACCAGACTTTGTCTACTATGGGGGCATGTTGGTGGCAGTAACCAAACTTTGTATACTTTGGTGACATGTTGGTGGCAGTAACCAGACTTTGTCTACTATGGTCTACTATGGGGGCATGTTGGTGGCAGTAACCAGACTTTGTCTACTATGGCGGCATTTTGGTGGCAGTGACCAGACTTTGTATACTTTGGCGACATGTTGGTGGCAGTAACCAGACTTTGTATACTATGGGGGCATGTTGGTGGCAGTAATCAGACTTTGTGTACTATGGCGGCATGTTGGAGGGAGTAACCAGACTTTGTATACTATAGGGGCATGTTGGAGGGAGTAACCAAACTTTGTATACTATAGGGGCATGTTGGTGGCAGTAACCAGACTTTGTGTACTATGGGGGCATGTTGGTGGCAGTAGCCAGACTTTGTGTACTATGCCGGCATGTTGTAGGCAGTAACCAGACTTTGTGTACTATACCGGCATGTTGGTGGCAGTTACTAGACTTTGTATACGGCCAGTCTCACAAGTCCAAATAATTCCGGTACCGGAAAAATCGGTACCGGAGTTATCCGTGTCCGTGTGCTCACGTGGCACATCAGGACCACACGGACCGTGCAGGAGACAGCGCTAGAGTAAAGCGCTGTCCCGTGCTTTTGGTGCTGAAGATTGCATTCATTCCTTCTCCCCAGCAGCGTTCGCTGGAGAGAAGGAATGAAAAATCAAGTTTTTTTTTATTTTTTTGTGTTTGCGGTCGCCTACCGCCCCTGTGCGCCCGCCCGCTTGCATTAAAATACTCACCAGCTCCCGCGATGCCTCCCATAGGGGTGGAGCTGCATATTCATCACTGTAATGAGCGGTACCACGTCACCGCTCACACAGGACAAGCTGCCGACGATGAGAGGAGGCATCACGGGAGCTGGGTGAGTATTTTAATGCAAGCGGGCGGGCGCACAGGGGGCGGGAGGCGGGAGGTGACCACGAACTTTATTTTAAACACAAAAAAAATGTAAAAACCTTGATTTTTCATTCCTTCTCTCCAGCGAACGCTGCTGGGGAGAAGGAATGAATGCCGGCTGCACCAAAAGCAGGGGACAGCGCTTAACTCTAGCGCTGTTTCTCCTGCGGTGGTACGTGCACACAGAGGAGAGTGCACACTGTTCTCCGTGTGCACGTGTGCGGGACACTTTGTGGACCGTGCTGCTGGAGAAACGTAGACATGTCTCCGTGTTTTGCACACGGACACACGGTCCGCAAAAAATCACTGACATGAGCAGAGACACATTGATTTTAATGTGTCTACGTGTGTCAGTGTCTCCGGTATGTGAGAAAACTGTCACCACACGTACCGGAGCCACTGACGTGTGAAACAGGCCTTCTATAGTGGCATGTTGGTGGCATTAACTAGACTTTGCATACTGTGGCAGTAACCAGACTTTGTGTACTATGGCGGAATAGTGGTGGCAGTAACCAGAATTTGTGTACTATGGTGGAATAATGGTGGCAGTAACAAGATTTTATATACTATGGCGGAATAGTGGTGGCAGTAACCACAATTTGTTTACCATGAAAGCATACTGATTTCTGTTGTTAAGCTTGGCGTTCGCAAGAGGAACAGTAGTATCCTTGTGAAGAAACCTATTTCTGTGAAAGAGCTTTGCAATATCTGTAATAATAATAATAATAATAATAATAATAATAATAATATTCCTCCATGTTGCTCACTATATAGGTATAGTTTGTGGTCCCCACCTACAGAACCACTCCTTTATTGAGAGTGTCTTGATAATTGCCAATAATTTCCATCTGTTGTCTATTCCATTTGCACAACAGCATGTGAAATTGATTGTCAAACAGTGTTGCTTCCTAAGTGGACAGTTTGATTTCACAGAAGTTTGATTTACTTGGAGTTATATTCTGTTGTTAAGTGTTCCCTTTATTTTTTTGGGCAGTGTATAATATTCATTATGTAAACTAGGAGGCAGGTCAATGAGGGATCAGTGACCTGTCCGAAGCCATGCACATTAATTTAATCCGAGCACCACCTGATGAGAGAAGCATCAGGAGCAACCGAAGACTGCTAGGGTCAGGGAACTTACATTAGTGGCACCACTACAGTGCTGAAATAAAAAGAAAAACGCAAGAGTGATGCTTTAATGACAGGGTTAAACCTTGCAGAAAAGTATAAGGAGTGATTTATTTTTAGGCGCTATACACAATATTGAATGATTGGGTACAATTTATTTTCGTAGCTGATACTTGATTTCACTAGGTTTTCTAGGATTCTGATACTGAAGAGTCATCATTGGGATGGACCATCAAGATCAGATCAGTGGGGATCCAACTAACCGACCACCTTAGTGATCATCTGCCGCTCTCTAGAATGCCCTGCCTCCCGATTGGTTATAAGGCGCAGCTTCATACATTTGTTCAGTCGCATTCAACTACGCCAGACCTACAAAGCTAATAATAGTACATGGAATTTTGGAGCTTTTCTTGTGTCTCTATTAGACATGATTGCATTGCAGAAGGCTGAGTCCAGGTCAGTGCTCCATGGCTGCTGGATAGGAGCCCAGTGAACCTCCCTCTACGTGCCCGTATCCAGATTTCATTTTGTGAATATCCAGCTAAGTGAGATATTATCGCTGCAGAATGATGAACACATAATGTCGCACCAGGCAGGCAAATCAAAAGAAGAGCCGCGGATGCAGCTAGGTAGGAGGCGATACGCGGGGCTCCCGTCTACTGACCGCGGAATAATGACCACGGTCCTGCAAATCTCCTTGCTCGGCTCTAGTTTCTAGCGTTAGAGGCTGAGGGAAAGTTCGTTTTTTTTCAGTCATGATTCTGTTTATTGTTGGTCACATACCAGCCTTTTCTTGGCATCATTATTGTAGGAAAAATGTGCGTTTCTCGCGTTCAGAAATGCTGTCTAAGTAATTGAAGTTATGATGTTAGTCGGTTCAATAAGTTTTCTATTCCAAGAAGCTGTTTAAAGCTAGATTAAAAGACAGCGGGGAATCTCTTTTCTACATTAAGCTACCTCAAACTTATTAGCAAAGATAATTAAACATTACTTCTTTATAACATTTACTTTTTTAGTAGTCAAACTAATTAGTTAAATTACAGTAATTGGATTTTGGAACCAACAACAATATTGTGTAGGAAGTGCCAACTACAAAAATAAAGAGAGAAGTAGGTCTGAAATCCTGGAAGCCGAGGAACTTCCAGGATCAGGGGTGCAATCTGTTTATACATATGAAATGATTCATCGCTCTATACTATCTTTGAAAGATGGGACTTTCTCAAGACAAAGGTTTTCCAGAATCCCAGTCTACATCTTCCTTCCACTCTTTGACAGTCATTCTCGGTGAGTGTGGTGAGCAGGCTTTCGATCTGCGTCTTGGCAAGCACCACTCCGTTGTGTTTTTCTTTGTTACCACTGGAGTGGTGCCTCTAATGTAATGTCCCTGTCCGTACGTTCATACTTGACCACCTACGTCTTCACCTTCTATCACCACCGCTCCAGGTAATTTCCAGCAGTTTGTGACCTGCCGGATCGTTCCAGTGTTTGCTGGAGTGAACCGAAGGTCACGTGTCTCCGCAAATCTATGAAGGACTCTTTCTGTTTCTCATGGGCTTGCATGGAGAGCTTGTGACCGTCACTTTTGACTTTCGGCTAGTCAGAAGTTGCTGTCACAAGATGGTGGCACGAGATCTGAGCAGCGCCTATAAAAGGTGAAGATGGTGGCGGGTAAGTATAAGACTATGGGCAGGGACCTTAGATTAGAAGCATCACTCCAGTGCTGAAAAACACACAGCAGCATTTAGGAACTATAAACTACTGAGTTCAATGTCTCCATGTCTTTCCTATGTTCTTTAAGGGGCTGTCCATTTTATCTTTATTTTAATAAATTTGTCATGATTTTATGGCACTTTGTAA
Organism: Ranitomeya variabilis; assembly: GCF_051348905.1. NCBI lineage: Eukaryota > Metazoa > Chordata > Amphibia > Anura > Dendrobatidae > Ranitomeya > Ranitomeya variabilis. Next base: position 748,859,727 of record NC_135233.1, read on the forward strand.
TATATAAGTATTAGGATGATTTAACATGGCTGTATGAAAACTCTGGTCAGTCATATCCACAAGCTGCGGTCATGCCTGGCTCCATGCGCTTTTCAGTGTGCGTCTGTGCCTAGTGGACAAGCATAGAAACTGCTTACTATTCACGTGCACTAGTGTGGTTTGTAAATTGGACTAGACTAGCACAAGGTATGACTTATAGCCATATGCAACTGACGTTTGTGTGGAAAATAGCCCTATCTGTGCGCAGTCCACTGTGCTTACATAGAGTGGCAATGTGCCCATGTGGAAATCCTCCTGTACTTGTTAATACATTCCTTTCAAATGTCACACGCTAGTCTTCAACTGTGACAAAATAAAAACTCTGCCACAACTGTACCTCAGGCAGAGACTGGAGGGAAATGTACCCAAAAATACAACCGTAAAGAAATATCACATTCCATGGATCTGTCTTCAACGTCTGGATAAGCAAATTTGTTAAAGGGAATCTTTTAGCGTTTTTTTTTCTATCTAATCTGGAGTTTGATGTAGCGGCTGAGAGCCTGATTTCAGCGATGTGTGACTTACTGGGCTGTGGTTTGTGTTTCAGTAAAATCAATGTGTTATTAGCAGGAGATAATCACTGCAGGACTAGATGTCTCGTGCCTCCTGGTCCAACCACACCCCCAGAGCTGACTGGCAGCTTTCTGCCAATATGTAGTGTACACAGAAAGCTGCCATTTAGTAGTGTGGTTGGAGTCATACAGGGCTCAGCATTCTGAACACTGCGAGATCTGCAGCAGAAGCAAAGTGTGATTCTATAACAACTGCTGCGCCCAGTAAACTAAGTGAAACTTTGGTGGAATCAGGGTTTCTGTCCCTACATCATGCTGTCGAGTACATAGCAAAATCCCTTTTAAAGAAATGTAAAAAATATTTAAAAAACAACTGCTTACAGAAATTGCACAAAATGTATAGACAATAAGACACAAATACTAAAGCCATTGATAAAGGGCATTTACTCCAGAAAACTGGAGAATCAACAATGGTGACTTGGTCCTTAGTGTCTGGTTTGCTTCGGCTTTTTCAGCCTGCTACAGATCTGTTACTGGCCTTTGTTTCCTAAAAGGCAATAGGACAAGATGTGACATTCTTATTTAACTACTATAGTTATTGTTGTAATATTTTATAGCAATATTTTTTTTGTATCATTGATTGTTTTATTCTTGTAATTGATACCATTGTATGTTGCATGTACTACCATAACATGATGTTTTTCTCCTTGGCCTGATGGCTAGACTCCAGTATTCCCTGCTCGGTTTCCTACCCTGTTCTTCCTCTTCTTATCACATACACTTTTAGTGTTAGCCCATCATACGTCACCCCTACTAGACACTGTTGCGGGAATCATGGGGAGTATCTTGTCATATTTCAATATGTGTCCATCTCAATAGGGCATAAACAGTAAATGTCCGGTCGGGGCAGTGCCTTTATGAACCCAGACATTGCTGGTCTTCCATTAGAGATCTACCCTACATAGGCTTTCATTCTGTGGTGAGCTCTGTCTGCGTTTACTTCTGTTGCTTCTCAGGTTCAGTCATTCATTGTCTGCACCATACTTTATACATTTCAAGGTCCAAGAATAGATTGTGCAAAGAATGTACCGTACTTCTTAGGACAGAATTGACCCTATTTACCCTTTAGTAAATGCTTCTTGACTTTGGGTATATCTAATGCAGCGTCTTAGCACCTTCTCAGACACAAGAAGGACGCTGCCAAATAAAATCAGTCCTTATCGTTAATGCAAATGATGCACTAAGCAAGACCCTTTTCCCAGAGTACAATTTAAAGGTACTCAGAAGTCCAATTATCTTTGATTTAGCGGTAAAAAATTCAGAATAACATCTGCGCCTGCTGTGTATTCTTCTGTAGAGTGATGGTTCATTAGAACAAAGTATGAAAAAATGCATGTTCTTCTAATGTGTTATCTCCGGCTTCATAGCGCACTGCTCAGAAAGATGTTCTGGTCTGTTGCCTGTTTGTAAACAGCGGACTACCTGCTAATTTTACCTTGTATCGCTTGTTTGCCTGGTTACCTGAGATAGTGTCTTCAGGAGCCTAAGATGTAAAGAGAATTGTGTTTGTTGATACCTTGGTCTACCAGACATCATCTACTAGATAGCGTTTTGCTTTGGAAACCTCCCTCCCTGTGTTGCAATGTGATCAGATATTTTCAATGCTGAACTGGGATCTCAGTGCCATTTATCATAAAACCTCTTTGAGGCAATCATACAGTATTGCACTGAACAAAGTATTCACAGGGGGTGGTCTTGTTAAAGAAGGCCAGTACTATGATGACTATGCAGCGGGGCAGGAGGTCTGTCACAGGAAATCCAGTCCAGATGCGGTGATCGTCTTCTCAAAGTGATGGTCTTTCACCATCCATGCACAGCTTAGGCAATTACTTGCCTGTTAGAGCTTAGACACATTTTTTTTATTTTTTTTGGAAAGTCCCTGACATGCCCTTTAAATGCTCTCATTATGTTGAAAAGTTGACAATAATACTGCTTGACCCCTCCACAACCAAAATAAATAAATAAAATAGAGCTACGGTCTAAGGTGCAGAGAAAACCCTGCTCACTTCTTTTTTATTATTATTTTTTTGAAAGATAAGTAAAGCATGTGGTTGAGAAAAGATAAACCATGTATTTGAACTTATTGACGTTATAATTTCCTAAAGAGCTTGGATGAAAACTCTGATTGCAATGCCTTATGCATTATTATTGGTCTGATATTTGATTACATGAAGATAATTGTAATTAAAAAATAGTGACATGAACATATTTCATGTGCCTAATGCACTTTTAATAAGTCTATGGAATGATCTCCTCATTTTCTCTTGTTGGTAAAACTAAAATATAAGGGATTATAAACCTGAAATGTACTGGTATGGATCAGCTCCTAATGATTTTAATGTAGCACTCCTTTAAAATGTTAAATCACCAGCCATATTCTAGAAACTTAATTTTTTTTTATTCCAGCTTAGTGGCAGCCACATTTTTAGAACCAATTGTTATGGGCAGCTAGGTCATGTGTTCTACAGCCTGACTACTAACCCAGTTCATGTTTTCCTAATTAGACAGGAGGTCAAATTCTGACTTCCGGTAATCTACCGTATGACATTTTCTCCTGGCCGCTCTGTGACACCTCCTCTCTCCCCTCAACTCTGTTTCTGCTTATGTAACCCATTAAGCTGAAGATGTAATTTGTTCTGAGAATCTATGATTTGCTGCAGTTATAAACTGCTGACTCGCATTGTGTATACTATTTGTGCTATGAATAGAATTTTCACAGAATCTTATATCATGCAGCTTCACACTTCTCTCCCCTTCCTCCTGCTTGTAATAACAACTGACAGGAAGAAACCTATCACAAGCAGCAGTAAGGAGAGAGTAGTGTGACACTACATCACTTATAATACACTGAGCCTGTGCAGTGTGGGAGGGGACAGCAGCTCTATGCTGCTAATGTATTATTGATGCCATTAGATACCACTCAGAACAGAGCAACTGCAGTGTGACGAGACTTACTGCCTCGGCATAATGAGACATGTAGTTTGCATTAGGGTACCAATATGAAGAGGAAAAATAAGCTGAAATTTCAGACAACCCAAAAGTGGCTTATCCGTTAAAGCCGCTATATACAAAGCATTCTTTAAAGCCTCTACATTATCCTTTAATAATAACCTATGTTACACCAAATAGGCAATAATGCTGATTTCATTCCATTTATTGAACATGTTTATGTATTTTTTTTTTTACTAATTTATTCCTGATTCCACTGTGAGTATGACATTTAGGAAGAGTTTGTCTATTCCTGCTTAGGTTCATCGTTGTCATTTGCTGGCATATCTCCTGGACCCTCACACATGCAAGGGTAAATGGAAGATGCTGAAAAAGTCAAATGAACTTGTTCTACCCACTATCCACAGGGATCAAAGAATGTATCATGACAAAAATATAACTTAAAGGAGTAATCTTGTGAGACATTATGGAATAAGAAAAGTTTATGCCTTAAATATTTGGTAGGTGCTGGTTCCATTTTCAGAACTCCCGCATATCGGGAGCAAGAAGAGTCCCCAAAAATGGGGCTCTCTATGTTAATAATTTGTCAGAGGTTGAAACAGCCATGTGTTTCTGTAACTTATACAAGGAAGAAGAAAATTGCCGCACTAACTGATCATAAAAGCTTCCACGAGGCGTGTTCTGTCCTCTGTATAAACGTGTGTGGTTGAGGGCTGGATTCATGATCATGGAGAAGCGCTTAGTCTATGTTCACATTTGCGGTCTGCGCCGCAGCGTCGGGCGCCGCAGCGTCGCCGCATGCGTCATGCGCCCCTATATTTAACATGGGGGCGCATGGACATGCGTCGCACTTGCGTTTTGCGCCGCATGCGTCACTCGCGTCCGGGCGCAGAGGACGCAGCAAGTTGCATTTTTGCTGCGTCCAAAATCAATCAAAAAAAGGACGCATGCGGCGCAAAACGCAGTGTTGTGCATGCGTTTTGCTGCATTTTTGTTTGCGTTGTGCGTTGCGGCGCCGACGCTGCGGCGCACAACGCAAATGTGAACGTAGCCTTACCTAGCGCAAAATGGTTGTCGACCATGCTTACCAAGTCCTTTTGCATGCCTCTCTGCTGCTTTTTAATCTTTTCAAATAAAATTGTAAAAAATTTTTAGACCAGTAAAATCTGTATTTTTTTTCTTAATTAGTAACATAGTAACATAGCTATTAAGGTTGAAGGAAGACTCTAAGTCCATCTAGTTCAACCCATAGCCTAACCTAACATACCCTAACATGTTGATCCAGAGGAAGGCAAAAAAAAAAAACACATGTGGCAAAGACTAAGCTCCACATTGGGGAAAAAAATTCCTTCCCGACTCCACATATGGCAGTCAGACTAGTTCCCTGGATCAACGCCCTATCAAGAAATCTAGTAAATTGTATGGTTTACTAAATATACAAATTTATACATAATCTGTGAGAATGAACGCTCCATAAGATGCCATGTTAGAGATATATTCTCCTCTTGAAGTGCTGTCTCTAGGGGAGAATATGTTGGCCTAGGCACACAATACATGGCGGTTTACGAAGTGCTTTCAGGTACGTGGTGTGGAGCCCTAAGCAGTCCATATTCCACCACTATCTTCACTACACAACCCAACACTATCTTCACTAGATGACCCAACACTATCTTCACTAGACAACCCAAGACTATCTTCACTAGGCGACCCAACACTATCTTCACTAGACGACCCAACACTATCTTCACTAGACGACCCCAAACTATCTTCACTAGACAACCCAACACTATCTTCACTAGACAACCCAACACTATCTTCACTAGACAACCCAACACTATCTTCACTAGACAACCCAAGACTATCTTCACTAGACGACCCAACACTATCTTCATTAGACGACCCAACACTATCTTCACTAGACGACCCAAAACAATCTTCACTAGACGACCCACGACTATCTTCACTAGAGGACCCACGACTATCTTCACTAGACGACCCAACACTATCTTCGCTAGACGACTCAACACTATCTTCACTAGATGACCCAAGTCACTCCAGACATAGCACTTACAGGTATGTTCTTTACATTCACATTGTTTGCTATTACACATTTCTTTTTTTTTCTCCATACAAATTTTTAGAATCCATTATTTTGATGTCTTTTAATACCTGGTTTATTAATGCCAGTCGTGAACATTCTGATATGTGATAAGACTGTAAATTAAACTTCTTTTTGGTCTTGCAACGGTGTATTCCCAATCAGTTGCACGGTGTCAAATTATCTTTGTATGTGGAGTCTTTCCAATTAATTTTTACATTCTGGATCTGTAATTGAAACCTGTCATCCTTGACCTAAATATAATTAACTGGATTTGAATCCAAAACGCTTCTTGCTTTACAATAACACGTATATGCTTCATGCATTGTGCCAATCATCTTTTTCTGTTGAAGGAAACATTGACGAGAAGAAAAAGCAAAAAAAAAAAAAAACCACATCTGTAAGGAAATGTTGTTCTGGGTGAAACCAACAAGTTAAGCTAGACATCTCTGGAGACTTAACACTTGTAGAAAGTTGTCACATCTGATTAAAGGAGCCATTGGCAACAATAAGGGTTGACATTGTGATATCAGAGGTTAGCATAAGCATAATTAGCAAAGTGATTAACGACAAAAGAAATGCTGTGTAATGTTCTGGGATCAATTTTCCATTTAAAACGCTTGCACCATTATTTAAACTTATATGTGGTTAGTTAATTATCTATTTTACAATATTGAAAAGCTGGATTTCTCAAGGCACACAAGCTGTTCTATCCCATCTGCAGTCCAGCTATTAAAAATGTGATTTGCACTGACTCCAAACAGACTGTTTTTACCCTAGGAAGATCCACGGAGCAGGTGTTCTTATGATATTACTTTGCAGTACAGTTAATACGACCCTACTGCTGAAATTGCATCTCCCAGTTGGCGTCTCCTTGGAGTATATGCAACTGTTGTGTGCATAAAGTAGTATGCTCGCTAGCTAGAAGCACAGTACACGCTGTAAAATGAATTATTACAGTCACTAAGCCTATTTATTTGCTTTTAAGTCTCATTTCTTTCTATAGCAATATTGACAGAACTCATTGGAGCCACTCATGCTTAGACTTGCATCTGCCATTACAAATGTGTTAAAAGCATTTTCATTTCTCTATGTAATTGTACATTTATTGTAAAAACACAGTACTCTACAACTAACAGAGCCGTGCTTTTCCGAGGCATGATAATAATGATAATGGTCCTTATATAGCACCAGCATATTCCACAGCGCATTACATTTCAGATGGCACATATAGAAAATTAGACATGTTAAAGTAACAAAACTATTAGCAATTCAAGTGCTCACAAAAGGAAAAAGGAAGGTAGAAGCCTAAAGGTACCTTCACACGAAACGACTTTGTAACGATATCGCTAGCGATCCGTGACGTTGCAGCATCCTCACTAGCGATATCTGTTGTGAATTTGGTTTTTGGGCTCCCCCGGTGGTCACTGGTGGTACTGGACTTGTGTGCTTCACTTTCTCTGTTCACCTGTTTCCATCAGGATATGGGTGTATCCTATTTAGCCTTGCTGCTCAGTTATTCTAGTGCCGGCCATCAATGTAACCAGAGCCTTTCTGTTGCATGTTCCTGCTCCTAGACTACTATCAGCTAAGTTGGACTCTTAGTCCTAAGTTTGTTTTGCATTTTTGTTCCAGTTCACAGTTATGTTATTTTTCTGTAGCTGGAAGCTCTTGTGGGCCGAAATTGCCACTCCGGTGTCATGAGTTGACACATGAGTCTTAAAGTATACTGTCATGGTTCCCAATGGCAAGGGAACGTCAGAGAACTTAAACAACAGACTAGCTCTTGGGTGATGGAATCTCGAGCTGACCGTGAGCTAAACCTACCACACAACTAGCAGTGGCCGGGTGGCGTACCTACGTTTTATCCCTAGACGCCTAGCGCCAGCCGGAGGACTAACTAACCCTAATAGAGGAAAAGACAGACCTGGCTTACCTCTAGGGAAATTCCCCCAAAAAGGAGACAGAAGCCCCCCACATATATTGACGGTGAGTTCAGAGGAAAAGACATACGCAGAATGAAGGTAGGTTCAGCAAAGCGAGGTCCGCTTACTAGATAGCAAGAAGATACAATAGGGAACTTCACGGTCAGCTGAAAACCCTATTAAAATACCATCCCGAAATTACTTTAAGACTCATGTGTCAACTCATGACACCGGAGTGACAATTTCGGCCCACAAGAGCTTCCAGCTACAGAAAAATAACATAACTGTGAACTGGAACAAAAATGCAAAACAAACTTAGGACTAAGAGTCCAACTTAGCTGATAGTAGTCTAGGAGCAGGAACATGCAACAGAAAGGCTCTGGTTACATTGATGGCCGGTACTAGAATAACTGAGCAGCAAGGCTAAATAGGATACACCCATATCCTGATGGAAACAGGTGAACAGAGAAAGTGAAGCACACAAGTCCAGTACCACCAGTGACCACCGGGGGAGCCCAAAAACCAAATTCACAACAGTACCCCCCCCCCCTCAAGGAGGGGGCACCGAACCCTCACAAGAACCACCAGGGCGATTAGGATGAGCCCTATGAAAGGCACGGACCAAATCAGAGGTATGAACATCAGAGGCTGTCACCCAAGAATTATCCTCTTGACCGTAGCCCTTCCACTTGACCAGATACTGAAGTTTCCGTCTGGAAACACGGGAGTCCAAGATCTTCTCCACAACGTACTCCAATTCACCCTCAACCAACACCGGAGCGGGAGGCTCAACGGAAGGCACAACCGGTACCTCATACCTGCGCAATAATGACCGATGGAAGACATTATGGATAGAAAAAGATGCTGGGAGGTCCAATCGAAAGGACACGGGGTTAAGAATCTCCAAAATCTTATACGGGCCGATGAACCGAGGCTTAAACTTAGGAGAAGAAACCCTCATAGGGACAAAACGAGAAGACAACCACACCAAGTCCCCAACACGAAGACGAGGACCAACACGACGACGGCGGTTAGCAAAATGCCAAGTCTTCTCCTGGGACAACTCCAAATTGTCCACCACCTGTCCCCAAATCCGATGCAACCTATCCACCACAGTATCCACTCCAGGACAATCCGAAGACTCCACCTGACCGGAAGAAAAATGAGGATGAAACCCCGAATTGCAAAAGAAAGGAGAAACCAAAGTGGCAGAACTAGCCCGATTATTGAGGGCAAACTCCGCCAACGGCAAAAAGGCAACCCAGTCATCCTGATCCGCAGACACAAAACACCTCAAATAAGTCTCCAAGGTCTGATTAGCTCGCTCAGTCTGGCCATTAGTCTGAGGATGGAACGCAGACGAAAAAGACAAATCAATGCCCTTCCTAGCACAGAACGCCCGCCAAAATCTAGACACGAACTGGGTCCCCCTGTCAGAAACGATATTCTCCGGAATACCATGCAAGCGAACCACATTTTGAAAAAACAGAGGAACCAACTCGGATGAGGAAGGCAACTTAGGCAAGGGCACCAAATGGACCATCTTTGAAAAACGGTCACACACCACCCAGATGACAGACATTTTCTGAGAAACAGGGAGATCAGAAATAAAATCCATAGAGATGTGAGTCCAAGGCCTCTTCGGAATAGGCAAAGATAACAACAATCCGCTGGCCCGAGAACAACAAGGTTTGGCCCGAGCACAAACATCACAAGACTGCACAAAAACTCGTACATCTCGAGACAGGGAAGGCCACCAGAAGGACCTAGCCACCAAATCTCTGGTACCAAAGATCCCGGGATGACCTGCCAACACAGAAGAATGAACCTCCGAGATGACTCTACTGGTCCAATCATCAGGAACAAACAGTCTACCAGGCAGGCAACGATCAGGTCTATCCGCCTGAAACTCCTGCAAAGCCCGTCGCAGGTCTGGGGAAACAGCAGATAATATCACCCCATCCTTAAGGATACCTGTAGGTTCAGAATCACCAGGGGAATCAGGCTCAAAACTCCTAGAAAGGGCATCCGCCTTCACATTTTTAGAACCTGGTAAGTATGAGACCACAAAATTAAACCGAGAGAAAAACAACGACCAGCGCGCCTGTCTAGGATTCAGGCGCCTGGCAGACTCAAGATAAATCAAATTCTTGTGATCGGTCAATACCACCACCTGATGTCTAGCCCCCTCAAGCCAATGACGCCACTCCTCAAAAGCCCACTTCATAGCCAAAAGCTCCCGATTACCAATATCATAATTTCGCTCGGCGGGCGAAAATTTTCGTGAAAAGAACGCACAAGGTCTCATCACGGAGCAGTCGGAACTTTTCTGCGACAAGACCGCCCCAGCTCCGATCTCGGAAGCATCGACCTCAAGCTGAAAAGGAAGAGTAACATCAGGCTGACGCAACACAGGGGCGGAAGAAAAGCGGCGCTTAAGCTCCCGAAAGGCCTCCACAGCAGCAGGGGACCAATCAGCAACATCAGCACCCTTTTTGGTCAAATCAGTCAAAGGTTTAGCAACATCAGAAAAACCAGTTATAAATTGACGATAAAAATTAGCAAAGCCCAAAAATTTCTGAAGGCTCTTAAGAGAAGAAGGCTGCGTCCAATCACAAATAGCCCGAACCTTGACAGGATCCATCTCAATGGAAGAGGGGGAAAAAATGTACCCCAAAAAAGAAATCTTTTGAACCCCAAAAATACACTTAGAACCCTTCACACACAAGGAATTAGCCCGCAAAACCTGAAAAACCCTCCTGACCTGTTGGACATGAGAATCCCAGTCATCCGAAAAAATCAAAATATCATCCAGATACACGATCATAAATTTATCCAAATATTCACGGAAAATGTCATGCATAAAGGACTGAAAGACTGAAGGGGCATTTGAAAGACCAAAAGGCATTACTAAATACTCAAAATGGCCCTCGGGCGTATTAAATGCGGTTTTCCACTCATCCCCCTGCTTAATTCGCACCAAATTATACGCCCCACGGAGATCAATCTTAGAGAACCACTTAGCCCCCTTTATTCGAGCAAACAAATCAGTCAGCAGTGGCAGAGGATACTGATATTTGACTGTAATTTTATTCAAGAGTCGATAATCAATACACGGCCTCAAAGAGCCATCTTTTTTAGATACAAATAAAAAATCGGCTCCTAAGGGAGATGAAGAAGGACAAATATGTCCCTTTTCCAGGGACTCCTTAATATATTCTCGCATAGCAGCATGTTCAGGTACAGATAGATTAAATAAACGACCCTTTGGAAATTTACTGCCCGGAATCAGATCTATGGTACAATCGCAATCTCTGTGAGGAGGTAGTGAACCAACCTTAGGCTCCTCAAAAACATCACGATAATCAGACAAAAATTCCGGAATCTCAGAGGGAATAGATGACGAAATGGAAACCAAAGGTACGTCCCCATGAGCCCCCTGACATCCCCAGCTTAACACAGACATAGCTTTCCAGTCAAAGACTGGGTTATGAGATTGTAACCATGGTAATCCGAGCACCAAAACGTCATGTAGATTGTACAACACAAGGAAGCGAATCATCTCCTGATGGTCTGGATTCATACGCATAGTCACTTGTGTCCAGTATTGTGGTTTATTACTAGCCAATGGTGTAGAGTCAATACCCTTCAGAGGTATAGGAACTTCCAGAGGCTCTAGATCAAACCCACAGCGCCTGGCAAAGGACCAATCCATTAGACTCAAAGCGGCGCCAGAGTCGACATAGCCATCCGCGGTAATTGACGATAAGGTCACAGACAGAATAAACTTAGACTGTAAAGTGCCAATTGAAATAGACTTATCAACCTTTTTTGTACGTTTAGAGCATGCTGATATAACATGAGTTGAATCACCACAATAGAAGCACAACCCATTTTTTCGCCTAAAATTCTGCCGTTCGCTTCTGGACAGAATTCTATCACATTGCATATTTTCTGGAGCCTTCTCAGAAGACACCGCCAAATGGTGCACAGGTTTGCGCTCCCGCAAACGCCGATCAATCTGAATAGCCATTGTCATGGACTCATTCAGACCTGTAGGTGCAGGGAACCCCACCATAACATCTTTAATGGCATCAGAGAGACCCTCTCTGAAATTCGCCGCCAGGGCGCACTCATTCCACTGAGTAAGCACAGACCATTTACGAAATTTTTGGCAGTATATTTCAGCTTCATCTTGCCCTTGAGATAGGGCCATCAAGGCTTTTTCAGCCTGAATCTCTAAATTAGGTTCCTCATAAAGCAACCCCAAAGCCAGAAAAAACGCATCCACATTGAGCAACGCAGGATCCCCGGGTGCCAATGCAAATGCCCAGTTTTGAGGGTCACCCCACAGCAAGGAAATTACTATCTTAACCTGCTGTGCGGGATCTCCAGCGGAGCGAGATCTCAGGGAAAGAAATAATTTACAATTATTTTTGAAATTCAGGAAACGAGATCTATCCCCGGAGAAAAATTCTGGTATAGGAATTCTAGGTTCAGATATAGGAGCATGAATAACAAAATCCTGAAAATGTTGAACCTTCGTAGCAAGATTATTCAAACCTGTAACCAAACTCTGAGGATCCATTTTAATCAGGTGAGATCAGAGCCATTCAAGGATTAGGAGAGAGAGAGACAAAGGCTGCAATTAGAGCAAAAATGCAACTGAGTCAACTAAAAAGCAAACTCAGAAGGAAAAAAAAAAAAAAATCTGCAGACTTCTTTTTCTCTCCTTTCTTCTGCCAACGGTTTTAACCCTTGGCCGGCCATACTGTCATGGTTCCCAATGGCAAGGGAACGTCAGAGAACTTAAACAACAGACTAGCTCTTGGGTGATGGAATCTCGAGCTGACCGTGAGCTAAACCTACCACACAACTAGCAGTGGCCGGGTGGCGTACCTACGTTTTATCCCTAGACGCCTAGCGCCAGCCGGAGGACTAACTAACCCTAATAGAGGAAAAGACAGACCTGGCTTACCTCTAGGGAAATTCCCCCAAAAAGGAGACAGAAGCCCCCCACATATATTGACGGTGAGTTCAGAGGAAAAGACATACGCAGAATGAAGGTAGGTTCAGCAAAGCGAGGTCCGCTTACTAGATAGCAAGAAGATACAATAGGGAACTTCACGGTCAGCTGAAAACCCTATTAAAATACCATCCCGAAATTACTTTAAGACTCATGTGTCAACTCATGACACCGGAGTGGCAATTTCGGCCCACAAGAGCTTCCAGCTACAGAAAAATAACATAACTGTGAACTGGAACAAAAATGCAAAACAAACTTAGGACTAAGAGTCCAACTTAGCTGATAGTAGTCTAGGAGCAGGAACATGCAACAGAAAGGCTCTGGTTACATTGATGGCCGGCACTAGAATAACTGAGCAGCAAGGCTAAATAGGATACACCCATATCCTGATGGAAACAGGTGAACAGAGAAAGTGAAGCACACAAGTCCAGTACCACCAGTGACCACCGGGGGAGCCCAAAAACCAAATTCACAACAGATATCGTTTAGTTTGACACGCAGCAGCGATCAGGATCCTGCTGTGATGTCGCTGGTCGCTGAATAAAGTTCAGAACTTTATTTGGTCGTCCGATCGCCGTGTTATCGTTGTGTTTGAAAGCAAAAGCAACGATACCAGCGGTGTTTTACACTGATAACCAGGGTAAACATCGGGTTACCAAGCGCAGGGCCGCGCTTAGTAACCCGATGTTTACCCTGGTTACCAGCGTAAAAGTAAAAAAAACAAACAGTACATACTCACCTGCGCGTCCCCCAGCGTCTGCTTCCTGACACTTACTGAGCGCCGGCCCTAAAGTGAAAGTGAAAGCACAGCGGTGACGTCACCGCTGTGCTGTTAGGGCCGGAGCTCAGTCAGTGTCAGGAAGCAGACGCTGGGGGACGCGCAGGTGAGTATGTACTGTTTGTTTTTTTTACTTTTACGCTGGTAACCAGGGTAAACATCGGGTTACTAAGCGCGGCCCTGCGCTTAGCAACCCGATGTTTACCCTGGTTACCCGGGGACCTCGGCATCGTTGGTCGCTGGAGAGCTGACTGTGTGACAGCTCCCCAGCGATCAAACAGCGACGCTGCAGCGATCGGCATTGTTGTCGCTATCGCTGCAGCGTCGCTTCGTGTGAAGGTACCTTTAGTTTTGTACAATGGTCCAATTATCTTTTCCTTCAAGTTGGATAGTACCCAGAAGGCAACAGAATATGAAGTGAATAAGGGTGCCTAAGGTGTCGCAGGATTGAAGGGATGAAGTTCTGAGAAGTAAGGGTCAAAAATGGCCTGGAGTTAATTTGCCTAAAAAGTTGTGTTATGGAACTGAATGGTGGGAATAAATCTTATTGTCTGGGGTAGTGTATTCTAGAAAACTGGTGCAGCATGAGCAATGTCCTTGAGATGAAATAGGATACTTGCGTTATAGTGGAGGATAGTCCCAGTTGTTTTCAGAGGAAGGGTAGGGGGATAAACAGAAGGGTGGAGGAGATATACAATTTATTGTGGTGCAGCACAGTGGAGAGCTATGTGTGTGAGAGTGATAAGTTTATATTGTATTCTATGACACTAGATTTCTCAACCTTTTTCTGCTTGGGCCTCCTCAGACAGACCAAAATAATGTGTGGCCTCATCATCTGGAATGAAAATCCTTGTTGAAATTAAAATCTCTCCATTTTTTTTCAAAACCCAATATAAAATTAAATTCAGTACAACATTAGCTGCGCTCATCTGCGTTTTGTTTCTCTCTTTTGTTTGTATTTATTTTGCTTTGGACATAGAGCAAAGCTGTGAGGACAGTGATGGTTGGTGATGTCTATAAAGCTCTGTGGAAATCAATGTCGCTGTATAAGCGAATAAAAGAAATAAACATCCACCAACATATCCTCCCTTTTGAGCACTTAGGCCCTCTTGCAAAACTGGTATCATTGGGTCCTTTACAGTTTGGCGTATTTTGTACATTTTGAGCATTCCAATACTGCACAAGAGCTGAATACAGTTTGACGTATACAGAGGTGTCCGTTAGTTCCCGGTGCTCTGCAGCTCCGTTCAAGTCGATTACATCCAGAAGCCAGTGGAGCAAATAACAGCTGATCAGTGTAGGAGCTGGGTGACAGAAGCCCACCAACTTCTTGTAGACCAACTGTCCTGTGGATGGGTCATTAATATGTTGTGGCCGGACAGCCCTTTTAATGGAATCTAGATAGCTCAGATGATGGAGGGCACAGTAGTTTGTAACATTCGAGGGAAATGTTAGTGTTCCCGCCTAAAACTTTCTGCGTAGTATTAGGCCTTTTATGGTGTGCTATTTGTGTCAGTGTCCACTTTAAAATTGGGTTCAGTAGTTCAGTGCAGGGTGTGCTCTATATGTTTTCATAAGAATTTGGGAAATTTATGAAATGTCCTATAAATTATTGCTCCTGATCTAAGGATCTAGGATTTTAGTTTACATAAATCTGTGGTGCACTTTATGTACATGCTCAGTAGTGAGTCGGAGTCGGTGGTTTGGCTTACCGACTCCACAGGCCTGAATTGGCTACAATATATTTCAAAGCGGTTGGTCCTCAATTTACTTAGTTACAGTACATACTACAGAATAGCTTTGATAGTTTCATACTATGTTGGAAGGTATACATGGTACTGAAACTTCCTTTCAAATTCTTTTCCATTTCTGTGCTGCCTTTAGATTATAATTTTATTTTAGTCTTGTCCTAATTTTAAACATCTGACATAATTTTGGGAGTTACACCTCTGTTTGTCATTTTCTTATGTTAGCTTGTTATATAAGTGCGGTATTTTGACAGTTTATTTCAAATAGTTTTATACTGACTCTATTGTATGTTGTGTAACCATGTCCTTTGGTGTCCACTACTAAAAGATGTTTAAGCACAGTAGACATAACAAAAAAGTTTCCTTTGTGTAATGTGTACATCCAACATGTTATTTTTTTAAAAAGCTAAATATTATTTTCGATTATAAGCTAGACTTTATTTTTTATGTGGATGGGGTTTAGGAACGTGTGTCATCTGCAGCCCATCAAAAGCATTACAATCTTCACCTGAAAGTGGAGTAAATCATAGCAAAAATCTTCTCCAGTTTATGGCTGGAGTAGATTTCTGATCATACTGACGTCATATTACTTTTCTTTTTTAGGGTTGTTAGCACTAGTCTGCCACAAAGGGGAAGTGGGGATGGAGGAGACAGGCAATGGGTCAGAAACAAACTTTTCTGCAGTTTATGGAGGGCACGGGACAAGGGAGAGAAGCCACAGAAGGTAAAGATACAGAAGGGATCACAAGTGCGCAGGTTAACCCTTACTCCCCCTCCTGCACAGTACAGACAACTGTCATGCTGTGACAGTTAGGTAGGGGAGGGGTGCCTCAAACTGTCCCTGGAACTGGGAACCTGAGGGTATGTTTCCACAGTCAGAAATGGCTCAGTATTTGTTCAGGATTTGACGCAGGTAAAATCTGCACCAAATCTGCATCTGAGGTCACTTGCAGGTGCCTTTTTTTACATGTGTTTTTGATGCGTTTTTTCATTGAATGAATTTTTTAGTCACTTTAAATAAAGCTAATTGAAAGTTGGCCTCTGGGAAGGAAAACAAGTGATTTCCTGTTTGCAGATGTTTTGGGATATGTTCCCATGGTCAGTAAACGCTGCGGGTTGGACTCTGCATACATCCGCGTTTTTCATGCGTTTTTTCATCTTGATTTATGTGTGTTTTTGTAAGCTAAATAAAGATATACAAAAAAAAAGAATTGTAATGTAATTTCTTGTCCAACCTCTTCTTTTACATACTTCATTGAAGAATAATGTTTACACACAGAGAAAGATAGATAGATAGATAGATAGATAGATAGCTAATAGATAGGTAAATAGATAGATACAATAGATATAATAGATAGATGATAAATAGATAAATAATAGGTAGATAATAGATATATATATATATATATATATATATATATATATATATATATATATATATATATATATATATATATATCTGTAGATAGATAATGCCAAGCCCAATGTTTAGTAATAAACATAATAAAATGGTACATAAAGAGTTAGGCTGGGATCACACATGTGAAAAACTCGGACCAGTCTCGCCTCAATACCCAGCACTGCTGACGGCACTCGGGAGCGGAGCTCCGCTCCTGAGTGCCGGCGGCAGTGCTGGGTATAAAGATGCAAGGCTCGTCCGAGTTTCTTGCATGTGTGATTCTTGCCTTAAATAAAGACACACACACACACACACACACACACACACACACACACACACACAATCTGCTTTAGGCCGGGGTCACACTTGCGAGAAACTCGCACAAGTCTCGCACCTCAATACCCAGCACTGCCTCCAGCACGCAAGACCGGAGTGTGCGGCTGCATGTATTTCTGTGCAGCTGAACGCTCCTGTTCGAGTGCCGACGGCAGTGATGGGTATTGAGGTGCGAGACTTGTGCGAGTTTCTCGCAAGTGTGACCCTGGCCTTAAATGCAACATCTGTTTAATTAAAAAAAATAAAAAGAAAGGCGTGGGCTTCCACTCAATTTTTTGCACCAGAGAGGGAAAGCCAACGACTGGGGGACCGATGTTTGTAGCTTGGGAAGGGGTTAATACCCATGTATCTTCCCAGGCTATGAATATCATCCCGCAGCTGTATATATAGCCTTTACTGTCTATTAAAACAGGGGGACCCCCAAAAAAATGACGGGTCCCCCTATAATTAATATCCAGAAAGGCTATGCAGACAGTTGTGGGCTGATATTCATAGCCTAGAGAGGGGCCATGGATATTGCCCCCCCAGCTACAAATATCAGCTCCCTGCCGCCCCAGAAATACTCCCTGTGTCCGACACAGTCCTTAATAACGAGTGTCCCACGACAAGTCCAGCTCTGCTACATCTGGATGCCTGACATCCAGACATAGCAGTGCTTGTAGATATCTCCGGCAATCACCTACACACTAGCTCTTGCGGTCAGCTGACCGTGAGAACTAGCCTAGTGTAGTGCCTCCTTCACCAATGACAAGAAACAGTGCTGCCAGGAATGGAGGAGGTGAAGCTAAAGTCACATTTTTAATTTAAGCAAAACTCACAATCGAGCTGATCTCCAACAGCAAGTTAATAAATGTAATTTGATTACTCGCCCAGCCCTAGCTGTCCCTAAACTGTTAGTATTTCATTTAGAACTGAGGTTTTCCATGGATTGAATTGATACTTCCCAGACGAAGAAAGTAAAATTCAGAAATTCCCATGTGCACGTGCTTGACTATTTTGGAAATACCCATGAGTGACTAGTGAGGACCACTCAACTAACTCTCTATTCACGGTGGCACAAATTAGGGGCCCCTTCTCAAGACAGGTGCGGATCCCAGAAATTGGGTCTTCATCTATCTGACATTTCTAGAATATTCTGAAAATATACCATAACTGTCTGAGAAGGGAATACTTGTTTTTTTTTCTCAATGTCCCCCTATACTTGGTAGAACTGTAGTAGTGGGAGCGTGCTATTTCTAGAATCGATGTGCCTGGTGAGTGATTGCTTACTATTTGTGAGAAATACTATATACTTTATGTCTTTATTGTACATGTTTTGTAGGAATGATTATAATGTAGATGGCAGGTTGTACATTATGTACCACATATATGATAATTGCTGTTCTCTGCACCCAATAGGTGTGGCAGACATTTTCCCCTTGTCTTTAGTAAGGCAGAATCCATGTATTTGTTAAGTACAGTCCCTCATTTAACCAGTGTAATGACTAGTGATTTTAGAAAGGAGGGTTTTGTATTCTAGTACTTGAAGCAGTGTAGCGGGCCATAGATTTGATTTTGAATGCAATGTTCCAGTACCACTAAAGTGATTAAACACAATCTCTTTATTCTGCGGCATTGTTCATGAGTAGTCAGACGTAGATTTTCTTTAAAAATAACGTTCAGTGTCTCTGCATGGAAATCATTGTAAGGTGTATTGTTGAAGTGTTACTGTGGACACTTATCACTTCATTTTTCTCATTTTTTGTTAAAATGTAATCAGCTTAGTATTTGAAAGGAACTGGCGGTGCGGTGCCTTTAGTTCCGAAAATAAATGTGAATGATGGCCAATTAACCTCTCCAATTTTTCTATCAGCAACTGATAAATTGCAAACTACTGCAATCTGAATGATGTTAAAGTCTTTTGTGATCTTAGGAAAATGGGAAATGTTACATAGTTAGGGTAGCTGCATATAGACAAGTGTCCGTCAAGGTCAACCATATCTATAATCTAAGGAGCCAATTCGGTAAAGTGTTTATGGCGTAAAATACCGAAAAGTTGCAAAATGTTTTGGCAACACATAATTACACAAAATGTTGTAACTTATTGCATTGTCACACCTCTCCCAGCTAGCTCCACCTCAATAAAGGCAGAGTTGGGGGCGAGATGGGGGCATGGTAGAACCCGGCCAACCAATTAATTATAAGACATGGTCTACCTTACACCCGAATGCTTACTCCAGTCTCTGGGTGGAGTAAGGTTTCTGGAGAGGTGCACACCAATTCTAAGATGCATCTCATTCATTAAGTCACGTGCTCTTCTTAATTCACCCAACACCTACACAATGCCATTCTTAATAAACCGGAGCCTACATTGGTTATTATTGTATTGATCATGCACACTAATTATTCAAATCCCTCCAAGGACAACATCTGCCAGGAGTTTGTATGTTCTCCCCGTGTTTGTGTGGGTTTCCTCTGGGGTCTCCCATTTCCTCCCACACTCTAATACATACTGATAGGGAATCTAGATTGTGAGCCCCAATGGGGACAGTGATTGTAATGATTGTAAAGTGCTGCAGAATATGATGGCGCTGTATTAACAATGCATAACAATAATTGAAAAACAACACCAAATTCTTAGAGGAACAAGGTTCAGCTGATTGTAAAACTGTACATTGTAAAAAAAAAATGAAAAAATATTATCAGGCAGCACCAGCCTGTAATAGCAGCGACCGGAGCTTGCTCTGATTACTGTTGTCGAAGTATCGAAATGTCACTGTCAGCTGCAAACAGCGGCATTTTAGTGACGTGATTGACCGTGCGCATGCTCCCAGCTCCCATCACCCCCGTCCTCACACGACTTGATTGCGGATGGCTCGACTGGCTGTCATTTCACGCTGGACCTCCTGAGGATCCCAATGGCTGCCCTCTGAATCCAGGCCTTGGATAAAAAAAGCCTCAAACCACATCCCTTTTTCCTAATTAAATATTTACCGTATACTAAAATAAACATATTTGGTATTGTGTGTTCATAAAAGTCCAATATAAAATTAACCCATATTATAAACGCAAAAGTCAAAACACATGATGCAAGAATTGCGCTGTTTTTGTGTTTTTTTGGGGGTGGGATTGCAGTTCTTAACTTAAAAATAAAAAGCAATTAAGATATTGTATGGAGAGACACTGATTCCAGTGATGCGTCACTTACTAAGATATGTTTTGCTGTTTCAATACCATCAGTCTGGCCTGATGCCTCCTAGTCCAACCTGGCGCCCAGCACTGATTAGCAGCTCTCTGTCACTATACAATGTACACAGAATGCTGTGGTGTGGGTGTGGTTATACACAGATCAACAACTGAGCTCTGCTACATCTGCAGCAGTTAAAACTGTGCTTCTATCATAACTACTGCACTTAGAAAATTAAGTGATCCATCGCTGGAATCAGGGTCTCTGTCCCTACCTAATGCTGCTGTCAGATTACATAGCAAAAAAGGGCTGGCAGGTTCCTTTAAATAGTTATACCTACATTTATTCAGAGAATATTTGCTGCAAAAAATGTGCAGCAAATCTAATCAAATCTGCAATTAAAATCTGCACCTCAGTTAATAATGATAGAGCATGCTGCCCATTTAGGCCATGTGCACACGTTGCGGTTTTTACGGCGTTTTAGACGCTGCGGATCCGCAGCAGTTTTCCATGCGGTGTACAGTACTGTTAACCTATGGAAAATAAATTTCTTTTCCGCAGCATGTCAATTCTTTGAGCGGATTCCGCAGCGGTTTTACACCTGCTCCATATTAGAAAACCGCAGGTGTAAAACCGCAGTATAATTTGCACAAAAACCGAGATAAATCCGCAGGAAAAACGCAGTGTTTTTGCCCTGCGGATTTCTCAAAATCAGTGCGGAAAAATCCGCACACCAGTCCGCAACGTGTGCACATACCCTTAGAAGTGCCAGCAAAGGCAAAAATCCACACAGATAGTTTTCCAAACCTGATTTGCTTTCACTGACTACACTATAGTTTGGAGAAAATACACTAAAGTTAGTACTATAGAATATTGTGCAGATTTCCTGTACTTTTTAATGTTGAATTACACTTTCATTAGTATTGAGTTTGGCTGCCAAAATCAGATTCCAGTTCCCGTTCCTTGTATATTAGGGAAAATGAGCTGTTAATTTCTCTACCCCAACGGCAGTTTGCTTTTTTCTATGGCATTATCAGATTAAACTTTGCAATGCTGAAATGGTACATCAGTTTTTCTGCATCAGTAATACTGAAGCTTTGCCTTCTAGAATTCCCCGGTTGGGTTTTCATGTTGATTAGTATTAGAATTATCCATTTCATATGATTCAGTGTAAAGGTTGTGCATATTTCCCAGGTGTGTCATGTATTTGCTCTTTCAATGGGTAACTATAAATTAGACCTATAAAGATACTATTAGGACTTTAAAAAGTTATATTAGGTTTAAAAGGTTGACATTTGTTCTTGCGGTCATTTTATCTATACTATATCAAAGTAAAATATTTTATTTTCTCTGTGATCTTTGTTAATTATCACTGCCATACGTATAACACTGTGTAATATCCATTTAATGAGAAGGCTGGTAAATTGGATGTAACTTAGACGAAGACCCTTAATTTTACTGGAAAGGTCCAAAATAAATTGTCTTTAATAGGTGTTCGCGCATCAACCCAATAGAAGTAGCAAGCGCAAGCTAGAATGTCCTGTCACAAGGAAATGTCCTTACAAAGGGGATCTCTGGAGAGGACCATATGTGAATTCTCACCTGTAATATTGATGCTTGATGCCCCTGATCTTTAAAGGGAGCATGTCACCCCTTAGTGCCTATTAAAGTACAAGAGCCACTTTCAACAGTTGAGTCAGGGAGGTATGTTTTCTCCCCCTGACTCAACCGCCTCGCAGCCGTCCATCATCCAGCTCTGGCCTCCAGGGAGCCTCAGCCTCTCTTTTTCATGACATCACCGGCACCTGCGCTCTGCAATCAGTTCTCGGCCATTCGCCGTGCGTGCTGCCCGGGAACTTACATCAGGTGATGTAAGGATTTTGTGCCTGCGTGTAGCGGAGGCCCTAGATCCCGCCCCTCAGGGTGTTATGATGTATTCACACTGCGGGGCTGGGAATCTGGCGCATGCGCTGTGAGGATCTCCTCGCCTGTCCCCATCTTCCTCCACCTCTTTCCTCCAGAGATCCTCGCTGCGCAGGTGCCAGTTTGCAGACTGCAGAGAGTGCTGCTGCATATGTCTGTAATGAGACAAAGTGCACTTCTGCTGTACTGGGTTAGTTGTAATCATGCACATCTCTGCAGAGTGCTGCTGCATATGTCTTTAATGAGACAAAGTGCACTTCTGCTGTACTGTGTTGTAATTAGGCACAGCTCTGCAGAGAGTGCTGCTGCATATGTGTGTAATGAGACAAAGTGCACTTCTGCTGTACTGTGTTAGTTGTAATCAGGCACAGCTCTGCAGAGAGTGCTGCTGCATATGTGTGTAATGAGACAAAGTGCACTTCTGCTGTACTGTGTTAGTTGTAATCAGGCACAGCTCTGCAGAGAGTGCTGCTGCATATGTCTAATAAGACAAAGTGCACTTCTGCTGTACTGTTAGTTGTAGTCAGCCACAGCTCTGCAGAGAGTGCTGCTGCATATATCTGTAATGAAACACAGTGCACTTCTGTTGTACTGTGTTAGTTGTAATCAGCCACAGCTCTGCAGAGAGTGCTGCTGCATATGTCTAATCAGACAAAAGTGCACTTCTGCTGTACTGTGTTAGTTGTAATCAGCCACAGCACTGCAGATAGTTCTGCTTCATATGTGTGTAATGAGACAAAGTGCACTTCTGCTGTACTGTGTTAGTTGAAATCAGGCACAGCTCTACAGAGAGTGCTGCTGCATATGTCTGTAATGAGACATGTTTACTTCTGCTACACTGTTTTAGTTTTCATCCTGTTGCAAAGCTGTGTGTGATTATGAGAGCAAAATGACAGTCGTTACTTGTCCCATACTGGTAATGCCCCTTTTATTTAAAATAAGGTCTGGAGATCGGTGTCTGGCGAATAGCTCATTTACATATGAGAAAAATGTGGATTTCTGTGAAATGACTTTGGAACGCAGATATCAGGGAATCACTGTGTTCAACTTTCTTGGACCTTCATGCCTATTAAGACGGCTTAGGAGAGGTGATCTTACTGTAACATCCCCTTAAAATTGCCCAACACATAACTGGGGTATCACTGTACAAAAAAAATATAATTCAACATCTGACTTTACATCAGGCTATACCTTGTGCAGTATTATGTCATCTTGATCTTCTTGAGTGAGATAACCTTTTCAGACAAATTATGAAGACGGTCCTTTGTCATAATAATCTTTACTACATGTGTATGTCCCACTTTAATGATTGATTTCTAAACTATGGAGGAAAAATAATCCGTACATGGTATAAAATAGATTAGTTACCTATAAAGGATTGCCGAAAATCTGAATAGTCCACTTACTGTGAGTGTTTCACTAGACAGAGCTCTCATCCTCAGCTAATAGAGGATGCGTCACTGGCGCAGTGCACACTTACGCTATGCCAGTCTTGCTGGAGTGGAAGGCACCAAATTCATTACTAGATGAACACCACATAATGCATGTGAGTGGTTGGAGTCTCGGTGCGCTGGGCTAGAAACTGTACTAGCACTTCTGGCTTACAAAATGTTGGCACTGTTGATGATCATGACTGGCGGGCGTAGTGATGCACCATCTTGCCCTGGTTCCTCCCTACTTCGTCAGAGTTCATTCACACTGGTGTGGAAACACCAACAGGTGCAACATTTTTGTACAACTGGGAGTTGCACGAAAATTATGAAAGTTTTTAAAACTTGTACTCCAGTTTTCTGGCATTAAAGCCCCATTGTTCCAAAATATTGTGGAACTTCAACAAAAGGAGCAAAAGGTGTGGTACTCCTGTACTAACAATCTTTCACATACGGTATGTTCAGAAAACGAATATTAAGAACTTCTATTTGACACCTTTTTATTTTGACGGGATTGACGCTGACAGATAGTCATGTTCCAGACACATCTGTGGGCAATTTCTTATAAGTAGACAACCCCTTCCATGCAAAAATACCACAACATCTGTTACATTCAGTGTGCCCATATGGCTCTTAACTTGTTAATAATGTCTCATCATACATGTCCTTACCAATAATAGCCCTAATGGATAAATATAGCAGGGTTTGCCTGGACTCATTTATGAATATATCATTTCAGCTTTAAATTGATTCTGACCCACTCTATTCTCATTTAAATATGCACGTTGCAGATGCTAATGTTTGTAATTTTAACGAGTAATATACATATTTATTTGTTTTTTGGAAAGCAGTGTAATGCTTCTAAATGTAACCTTCAGCGAGATTTAAAATGTAAATGCTTCTCGTCTACACTTTTCCCTATGGGAAAGATAAACCTGTAGCAAAACCTAATATTAATTCTAACGGAGTTTAGACATGAAAAAAAGGTTACATGGGCTGAGAAAAATTTAGTCTGACAGCAAAAATATGTATCGTTAACCCATTTGTCTTTTGCTGTGCCCTTGTAGAAATCCTAGTTGGAAATGCCTTTCACTAGTTTTATTAGAGATGATCTGTCATTTCTTTATCTTAATATAAAATACATCTATTTTTCTATCTCTTTCTTTGAAATTCCCATTATTTGGTTAAAGCAGGGGTGGGGAATCCTTTTTCTGCCAAGGGCCATTTTGATATTTAAACCATCCTTCGGGGGCCGTACAAAGTGTATCATAACCCTGGCACTGGTGTCAAGACGTAATCTTTCATTGCATGCCCTTCAGTGTTCAGCAGTGAACACTGTATGTGTGTGCTAACAGAGCAAGAAGAAATTAATGAGCTGGTTGTAATCAAACTACAGTACCCTGCCCAAGAATGTGGTCCTTGAGAATCCGCCTGGGGGCCTG
This sequence comes from Ranitomeya variabilis, assembly GCF_051348905.1. Taxonomy (NCBI): domain Eukaryota; kingdom Metazoa; phylum Chordata; class Amphibia; order Anura; family Dendrobatidae; genus Ranitomeya; species Ranitomeya variabilis. The sequence goes on from NC_135233.1 coordinate 748,884,558, forward strand.
ATAAAAGGTCATCGAGGGCCGTAAATGGCCCTGGGGCCTGAGGTTCCCCACCCCTGGGTTAAACCTATGTGGACACCACTTCTAATTAGCTACTCTGGGTACAAACGTGTATAAAATCCACCATACAATGATGTTCTCTTCATACACAAACATTAACATTAAATGGGCCATAGAGAAGAATGGTGGCGGTCAACAGGACAAGGTTTGTCACATTACTGATTTTGTTATAGGTGCCTAGTCACCTTTAAATGGAATCTGGGGCAGGTTTTGGCCACCCTATGATGTAGGGCCGGAGTTCTTGGTTCCGGTGATTTATCATTTATTTTACTATTGTCTGCAGTTTTGCTAAAAATCATTGTTTTATTTGTTGCAGATCTAGAAATTTTCGCAATTCCCCATTTTCTAGGTCAGTGTTTTCTGGCCGTGGACAGGAGTAGAGATGAGCGAATATGTTTGGCTGCCTCCTTATTTGGCAAGCTATATGCTGACCGAATAAGCTGCAGAAGGAACCCAGCTTCCTGGATTGCTGCAGCTGATCATCTGTTCGGCTCCACAATTGTATGTGTCGCGGCTGTGTCACTGTCACGGCACATGCATGGGGAGCTCAACAAACAGGCTGTGCATGCATGTGCTGTGACTGCGACACAGCCGCGACACATGTTACTGCTGCTGTGATGTCCTCAAAATTGCAGCATGTTGCCCAGTAAGTGGCACATTGCTGGAATCAGGGTCTCAGTCTCTACATTTTGCTGCTCTTAAAAGTGGCAAAAAGCTGCTGACAGATTCCCTTTAAAGGGAAGCCATACTTCCCTTTAAGAATAAGCTATCTTGTGTGTGAGTACATGAGGAACAACACTGTTTTTGGCCATTATTTATCTTGTATTCTGCATTTTCAACAGCTGTCCCCTCTACAATCTCTAGCTGTCTATTAGTAATTGACTCTGAGCTAGTGAGAGGTCACCTCTCCCATACACTGTACACAGATGGATTCCTGCACTTCATTCCTTATTTAGTGCACAGACGCAGCATTATGAAATTGCACAGATGTACTGAGCAGTGCAAATGTGAGTCCAGCTCTCAAATGAGATAAAAGCCTGGATAGAAATCTCAGCACATTCTTTCGTCGCCTGCCTTTTCCTGTTTTCTCACTGTGCTCCTTCCAAGCTCCTCTCCATAGAGTATAATAGGCTATGTAACCTATTTTCAGAGTAGACGTAAATAAGCTGCTCATAACCATAGAAATAAGCAGATTTTTCTGATAAGATATATTATAGAGATTCTTATATTGGCTTATACTGTTGATTTATGCAAAGTTTGTTGAAATTGAAGTTTTCATTTAAGTGTTTTTTTATGAAGTGGAAACTTCTAAGAGCAACAACAAATCGGCTAAAAAGTAGGCGACTTAATGTTGCCCTTACATAGCCCAATAGGCTAAATTACATAACCCCAATAGGCTAAATTACATAGCATGTATGTTTTCTCTGTGTCAGGCTATCCTCAAAGCCAACACACCGATTTTTGTAACGAGCTTGGTTTATGTGAGATTGTATATATTAATTGGATGTTGGTGTAACCAGTTGACCATCCTAGATTTCTCTTTTTGGCAAATGTTGGGTGGGAGGGGCAAAGAGTGTCAACAGACCCTATCCTTTGGTCCTAACAGGAGATAAGCTGCCACTCCTTCAGTCATTCCTAACTACATGCCAGGTATACATGGGTACGGGCAAGAGTTGGTCTAAGGGAATAGTTGTGTTCCCAAAGAGCCTTCAGCTCTCTTTGTTGTATAGCCAATCTACAGTCTCTAAGCTAATCTTCCGAATATAGCTGGATCTGCAATGGTCTGCAGATTTTTTTCCTAAATATCATGATAATGTCACTGGCCACAATGCACGATCCATAGTGAAAAGGTATGATTCCTATTATAGCTGGAAAGAACTTTACAAGTCTTACTTCGATGTTTCCTATTCGCATGGTATGGAAGACATATTCGAGCTACGCCTTACGTCTGCACGTCAGTTCCCAACCCCACCTTTGTTGTACAATGATATGAGTATTGTTAAACGAATTATAATTCCCCATTTTTTATTGTATTTTTTATAATTTTTTTAACATTATTTCTATTATTAGTAATCTAATTAGAAATTAAGATGTCATGGATACTGTCTAAAATTCTATTTTGTTATGTTCTGTTATTTAGATCTTAATGCTCTGTTCATGCGGTAAATTATACCAGATGTATGCCTGCATTATTATTGGACAGCCATTTGCATTTAATAGAAAATGAAACAGAAAACACGTTTTATCTTCCTGTATTTTGTGTTCATGTCAAGAATATTATTCAGTAAATGCAGCATAGCTCCAACAAATTACTTAAATAGCTGGGATTACTTGTTTTTCACACCTTGAAAATTGTAATATGCATTGCTAAATGTATTCCATTACAGTTTGTTAATTAGTCTTGTGTCGGAGTACAGCTGCTAATCTCAATGGCTGACATGGTTAATTTCCAAATGCTATCTGTTCCATCTGCAGCAGTTAGGCCCAGTTTTCTGGAAAGCCGTGCTGTTGATGGACCACATTTAGTAAGCTAGTAATATTCTGACCAATTAGCCTTATGGCTTCTGCTTAAAGGAACCAAAAGTCAAACTAATGTTAACAGGAAACAGCTAAGAGTGAAATATTTAAACTGGATTCTGCTAATAAAAATATTTATTAGAGGGTTTCTTACATTTTTCTTAAGGCCTAATTCTCCTGTAATTTTTTTCTCTTCCCAAAGTATTGGCTGTTTTTATTCATCACTGGATCAGAGTTTTATTAGTTACTAGATGGTGGCCCGATTCTAACGCATCGGGTATTCTAGATTGCACAGCCACGTAGTATATAACACACCCCATGTAGTATATAGCACAGCCACATAGTATATAACACACCCCACATAGTATATTGCACAGCCACGTATTACATAACACAGCCACATAGTATAGAGCATGGCCACATAGTATATTGCGCAGCCACGTAGTATAGAGCATAGCCACATAGTATATTGCACAGCCACGTAGTATATAACACAGCCCACATAGTATATTAAACAGCCACGTAGAATATAGCACAGCCATGTAGTATATAACAGCCCACACAGTATGTAACACAGCCCACATAGTATGTAGCACAGGCCACATAGTATATGGCGCAGCCACGTAGTATATAATACAGGCTACACAGTATATAACACAGCCACATAGTATATAACACAGGCACGTAGTATATAGCACAGCCCACGCAGTACATAACACAGCCCACGCAGTACATAACACAGCCCACGCAGTATATAACTCAGGCCACATAGTATATAGCACAGCAACGTAGTATATAGCACAGCTCACATACTATATAACACAGCCCACGCAGTATACAGTCCAGACCAAAAGTTTGGACACAACTTCTCATTTTAAGATTTTTCTGTATTTTCATGACTATGAAAATTGTACATTCACACTGAAGGCATCAAAGCTATGAATTAACACATGCAGAATTATATACTTAACAAAAAAGTATGAAACAACTGAAATTATGTCTTATATTCTAGGTTCTTTAAAGTAGCCACCTTTTGCTTTGATGACTGCTTTGCACACTCTTGGCATTCTCTTGATGAGCTTCAAGAGGTAGTCACCGGAAATGGTTTTCACTTCACAGGTGTGCCCTGTCAGGTTTAATAAGTGGGATTTCTTGCCTTATAAATGGCGTTGGGACCATCAGTTGTGTTGTGCAGAAGTCTGGTGGATACACAGCTGACAGTCCTACTGAATAGACTGTTAGAATTTGTATTATAGCAAGAAAAAAGCAGCTAAGTAAAGAAAAACGAGTGGCCATCATTACTTTAAAAAATGAAGGTCAGTCAGTCTGAAAAATTGGGAAAACTTTGAAAGTGTCCCCAAGTGCAGTGGCAAAAGCCATCAAGTTCTACAAAGAAACTGGCTCACATGAGGACCGCCCCAGGATTGGAAGACCAAGAGTCACCTCTGCTTCTGAGGATAAGTTTATCTGAATCACCAGCCTCAGAAATCACAGGTTGACAGCAGCTCAGATTAGAGACCAGGTCAATGCCACACAAAGTTCTAACAGCAGACACATCTTTATGACAACTGTTAAGAGGAGACTTTGGGCAGCATGCCTTCATGGTAAAATAGCTGCTAGAAAACCACTGCTAAGGACAGGCAACAAGCAGAAGAGACTTGTTTGGGCTAAAGAACACAAGGAATGGATATTAGACCAGTGGAAATCTGTGCTTTGGTCTGATGAGTCCAAATTTGAGATCTTTGGTTCTAACCACCGTGTCTTTGTGCGACACAGAAAAGGTGAACGTATGGACTCTACATGGCTGGTTCCCGCCGTGAAGCATGGAGAATGAGGTGTTAATGTGTGGGGGTGCTTTGCTGGTGACACTGTTGGGGATTTATTCAAAATTGAAGGCATACTGAACCAGCATGGCTAGCACAGCATCTTGCAGCGGCATGCTATTCCATCCAGTTTGTGTTTAGTTGGACCATCATTTATTTTTCAACAAGACAATGACCCCAAACACACCTCCAGGCTGTGTAAGGGCTATTTGACCAAGAAGGAGAGTGATGGGGTGCTACGCCAGATGACCTGGCCTCTATAGTCACCAGACCCGAACCCAATCAAGATGGTTTAGGGTGAGCTGGACCGCAGAGTGAAAGCAAAAGGGCCAACAAGTGCTAAGCATTTCTGGGAACTCCTTCAAGATTGTTGAAGACCATTTCCGGTGACTACCTCTTGAAGCTCATCAAGAGAATGCCAAGAGTGTGCAAAGCAGTCATCAAAGCAAAAGGTGGCTACTTTGAAGAACCTAGAATATAACACATATTTTCAGTTGTTTTACACTTTTTTGTTATGTATATAATTCCACATGTGTTAATTCATAGTTTTGATGCCTTCAGTGTGAATGTACAATTTTCATAGTCATGAAAATACAGAAAAATCTTTAAATGAGAAGTTGTGTCCAAACTTTTGGTCTGTACTGTATAACACAGCCCACGCAGTATACAACACAGGCCACATAGTACATAACACAGCCCACGTATTATATAGCAATGTGAGCACTATATCACTGTTAAAAAAACAATTAAAATAAAAAATAGTTATATACTCACCTTCTGTCGGCCCCCGGATCCATCCGAGGCCTTTACCGATGCTCCTCGCACTGCGGTACCAAGAATGGATTGCGGCAATGAGTCGAGATCATGTAGCAGTCTCGCGAGACCGCTACGTCATCATCTCGCGAGACCGCTACGTGATTTCGAGTCAGTGCCGCAATGCATTCTTGGGACTGGAGCGGGAAAGGCTGCGGCGGACTTCGGAAGGTGAGAATATAATGTTTGTTTTTTTTAATTTTTATCATTCTATGTTTTTACTATTGATGCTGCATAGGCAGCATCAATAGTAAAAAGTGAAGCAGTGTTCAAATCCGCCCCAATCTCGTTGATTGGTCGCGGCCGGCCGCGACCAATCAGCGATGCGTGATTTCCGTTATGGAAGTTACAGACAGACAGACGGAAGTACCCCTTAGACAATTATATAGATAGATGGTAATGACCAATTAATGTGTCATATGATTTTCTTTATATGCAAAAATAAACTAATGAAGGTTCTCAAGATAGTCCTACCAGTCAGAGACAAAAGAAAGTACAGAACTTGGATGGCATGCATGTGCTTTCCATTTTTTACTCTACAAGTCTGACCGAAATAAGGCCACGTTCACATGTTCAGCATTTGGTCAGTATTTTACATCAGTATTTGTAAGCCAAAATCGGAAGTGGTGACGTGTTTCTATTAGACTTTCCCTCTGATTAATCCACTCCTGGTTTTGGCTTACAAATACTGCTGAAAAATACTGGCCAAATGCTGAATGTGGGAACGTAGCCTAAGATAGACCTTCAATGGGCAAACATAGACATGTGAATAGCCTAGTAAAATATAATGTGTATACTGGCTCATATACTAACATGAGTACTGCAAAAAATGAATTCTTGTTTTACATAAAATGTATCTTTTATTTCATATGTAATAAAGGCTCTTTTCATAATAGCACCCTAGCATGCACTTTTACAGGAGCCATTAAAAGGTATCTTATACTGAGTAATATTTTATTATTTTTCTACACAAATCTAGACAGTTCTTTTTTTTTTTGCTTTAGAAATAAAATATATAATATTATTCCGTAAACCGAAACCTGATGGGAAAAACAAGTGAAGTATATGCAGCCTATAGAGGAGGGGTTCCCAACCTGTGGTTTGGGAGCCACATATGGCTCGCAGGCCCATGATGTTCTCTGCCAGCTTGGTGTATTAGCACTAGATCACAGGTCTCCAGATACTACTTAATTCTGTAAGTAACCTGCTTAAAAGAGCAGATCTGGATGTGGAAACACTAGCGGAGAGCAAAGGAGACGATAAATATGGGAAGCTGGCGATAAGATGATACTGATAGACTAGGAGGTACATGAAGCTGGATGCAATAATGTGGTGAGTGTGCCTAATACAGGAATAACGAATGGGGGGAAAGTGGGAATCATTGGATGTAAGTATGCTGCCTGTACAGGAATACGACACAAGGTCTAAGTTTTTGTGAAAAAATCTTTGGCCATCATGACCTGGGTCATAGTGGGTTCTGATTGCCACTACCGAGGGGGTGAAAGCTGGGTTTGACTTGCAACCATCTCTGAGTTGAATGTGGCTTTCAAGGTAAAGAAGGGTTGGGACCGTTGTTACTAAGTATATGCGTTCATTTTGCCCGTGTCAGAAAAGTGTATTATTATTACTATGAGTGTCAAGAATTAATCTGCCCCATTGGATTTTGAAAGAATAAGAAATATTTAGTTTATCAGTTGCCAGAATTGTATATGGTTTTTCCACTGATTGCCTTTTCGACTTCTAATTAGTAATTAGTGCCCCATTGCTGCCATGCTTAGCAGTGATGCCAGTCTTACAAGGTTTAGCTTACTCATACTGCATGTTTCTTTTGCTGTAGAAACGGCGTAACGTGTATATTTTTGATGATTTGAAATACGATCTCTCATGTCTTCATCTTAGCGCATAGGACAATATAAAAAGGGTCCCACTCAGGGGTCTGCCTTATTCGGCAGAGGTGTTCCCACTCTGAGAAACACAGACACCACAAATGTATGCTCCATGATACATATGTAACGGTGTCTTGCCATTTGGACAAACCCTTCTAATGTAAGTTTTCTTCAGAATGTAGAGCCATGATATTCTTTTAACCATTGTTTATCAGTGATTTCTGCTCTGTTCGTGACATCATATTTGCTTTTTTTATAATGCAGATGCTTGTGACCACACCAGAGAAGTGGGATGTTGTTACCAGAAAGAGTGTTGGAGATGTGGCATTATCTCAGCTCGTGAGACTGTTGATTTTAGATGAAGTTCATTTGCTTCATGAAGATAGAGGTCCAGTGTTGGAGAGTTTAGTGGCAAGGACATTACGACAGGTAAGCAGATTCCAGCTCAACCTCTGTTGGGGAAAAATAGCCTTTATACAAGTTATCGTTGCACAGTGTCTCAGCTGTTTGGCCAAGATGGTCATTCACTTCAGGACTTTCAGAAATGCTTAACCCCTTTACCCCTCAAGGTGGTTTGCACTTTAATGAGCAGGACAATTTTTTACAATTCTGACCAGTGTCACTTTATGAGGTAATAATTGTGGAACACTTCAATTGATCCCACTGATTCTGAGACCGTTTTTGTGACATACTGTACTTCACGATAGTGGTAAAATTTATTCAATATAACTTCCGTTTATTTGTGGAAAAAAAAATTAATTTGTCGAAAATTTGTAAAATGTTGCAATTTTCAAACTTTGAATTCTTATGTCAGAGAGATGTGTCACACAAAATAACATTGTCTACTTTACATCAGTACAATCTTTTAAACAATTTTTTTTTTTGTTAGGCAGTTAGAGGGGTTAAAGTTCACCAGCAATTTCTCCTCTTTCTTACAAAACCTTAATCTTTTTTAGAGACGACCTCACATTTGAAGGGACTTTGGGGTATTTTCTGTCACATTAGTGACACCATTCTAAAAACTGCACCTCTCAAGGTGCTCAAAACCACATTCAAAAAGTTTATTAAGCCTTCTGGTGCTTCACAGAAATGTTTTGAATGAGGAAAAAAAAAATGAACATTTAATTTTTTTTCACAAAAAATTTATTTAGACTCCAATTTTTTTTATTTTCACAGGAGTAACAGGTAAAAATGGTCCCCAAAATTTGTTGTGCAATTTATGCTAAGCATGCCGACACCGCATATATGGGGGAAACCCACTGTTTGGGCACACGGCAGAGCTCAGGATGGAAGGAGTGATATTTGATTTTTTGAATGCAAAGTTTGCTGTAACAATTAGCGGACGCCATGTTGCGTTTGGAGAGCCCATGATGTGCCTAAACAGTGAAAATTCTCCACAAATGACACTATTTTGGAAACTTCCCGCAGGGAACTGATCTAGATGTGTGGTGAGCACCTTGAACCCTCAGGTGCATCACAGATGTTTATAACGTTGAGCCGAGAAAATAAAGAAAAAAATCCAATTTTCCCCACAAAAATGTATTTATTTAGTTCCAAAGTTTGCATTTATATAAGGGTAAAAGGAGAATTTTCACCATTCGATTTGTAGTGCAATTTCTCCTGAGTATACCAATACCCCATATGAGGGAAAAAACTACTGTTTGGGTGTACGACAGGGCTCGGAAGGGAAGGAGCATCATATGACAGTAAAATTTGCTGGAATCATTAGCGGATGCCATGTCCAGTTTGGAGAGCCCCTGATGAGCCTAAACAGTGGAAACCCCCCACAAGTGGCCCTATTTAGGAAACTAGACCCCTCAAGGAATGTATTTAGATGTGTGGAGAGCACCTTGAACCCCCAGGTGCTCCACAGTAGTTATAACATTGAGCATTGAAAATAATAAAATTACATTTTCCCCACAAAAATGTTATTTTAGCCCCATTTTTTTATTTTCACAAGGCTAACAGGAGAATTTGCACAACAAATTGTACTTTGCAATTTCTCCTAAGTACGCCGATATGCCAGATATGATGGAATACTACTTTAGAGGCACATTGCACAGCTCAGAAGGGAAGAGGTGCTATATTGGAGTTCAGAGTTTGCAGAATAGTTTGAGGGCGCCATGTCACTGGCAGAGCCCCTGAGGTACCAGAACAACAGAAATCCTCCATATGTGAACTCATTTTTACTAACTACACTCCCAAAATAATTCATCTAGGGGTGCAGTGATCACATTGACACCACATGTGCCTCACCAAATTTTATACCATTGAGCAGTGAAGAAAGAATAAGTTAAATTTTTACCACTAAAATGTTATTTTAGCCTCAAGTTTACAATTTTTCTAAGCTCAAATAGGACATTTTTTTTACAACAAGGTGAGGTCCATTTTTTCGTGAATGCGCCAATACCCTACATGTAATCGGTAAATATTTTTCAGGCACAATGTAAAGCTCAGAAGGCAAGGAGCGCCGTAGTATAGTTCAGATTTAACTGTTATGGTTTGTGGGTGCCATGACCCACTGGGAGAGCCCCTAAGTTGCCAGAACAGCCGAATCCCCCATAAGTAACCCCATTTTACAGACTACACCTCTCAGCGATATCATCTATGGTTGCAGTCATATTGACACCAAGGGTATGTCACAGAAGTTTATACCATTGGGCAGTGAAAAAAAAAAACTACATTTTTACCACCAAAATTTTATTTTAGCCCTAAATTTTACATGTTCACAAAATAAATGGGTAAAAATAGCACCATAATTTTTCGTTCAATTTCTACTGAACGTGACAATACCTCATATGTTTCTGTATAGTACTACTTGGCCATACAGAGAGACTCGGGAGGGGCGGAGCACTATTTGCCTCCTGGAGCGCAGGTTTTCCTAGAATAGTTTGCGGACTCCATATACACAGCCCTTCATTTTGGAAATTTTACTCCTTTGGGAATTTATCTACAGGTGTAGTGACAATTTTGAATCCATGAGTATTTTCCAGAAACAAGCAGCAATGAATGTTTCCGAGTGAAAATTGCAAACTGCCATTGTGTTGACCACTACGTACTGTAGTGACCAGTACGTTGTAGTGACCAGTACTTTATGGCCGGCTCATGCTTCTGGAGACCCGTAAATTAAGCGCACTCTCATTGCTTCAGAAATGCCAAACATTTGGAAGTTATATTTGGGAGTGCAGAAATTGTTGAATTTCTTTTGAGGGACGAGGAGCGATTTCACTTTTCCAGAGCCTTTGTATTACCAGTAACGTGGAAGCCCCCTATATTTCCGTTAGCAGATGACAGACCTGAGTGAGGACTTGCTTTTTTGTGGATTGAGTTGAAGCTTTTATTGGGAACGTTTTACATGACATTTATGATCACGTTTATGCGGCGCTCTACGCTGAGCACTTACATTGGGGTTTCCATCTAAATCTCTGAGTGACGTGATTTAGATGAAACCCCCAAAGGATCCATTCACTATAATGAGGCAGCAGAGTTACTCTGGACTCCGTTTGGCCTCTGTGGCCTATGGCACTTTTATGCAATCCTATAAATTCGGAAACCACCGGATCACAGGTCAGACTGTGTCCACAGTGCCTCCATCTGCCTCATTATAGGGAATGTTCCAACTGGGTTTCAGTCTGAATTACGAATTTCAGAGATTTACACGGAAATGCCGCTCTAAGCTCTCAGTGTAGAGCTCAGGATAAATGTCAGCCTTGCCTTACTGCGATCTTTGGGAGGTAGAATTAACAAAACAGCAGATAAAAAATTGGTTTTATTTATTTATTATGCCATTATTCGTGCGATAGAAGTGATTAGGCGACTTTATTCTTTGGGTCGGTGCGGTTACAGCGATACCAGATGTATATCGGGTTTTTATGTTGCTGTCACACACTAAAAGACGCTTTTTATTGCAAAAACTAGTTTTTGCATCACCATATTTTGAGAGCTATAATTCTGCCATATTTTGGCCCACAGAGTCATGTGAGGTCTTGTTTTTTGTGGGACGAGTTGATGTGTTTATTGGTACCATTATCAGACACAGGACATTTTTTGATCGCTTTCTATTATGATTTTTGGGAGGCAGAATTAACAAAAACCTGCAATGCAGGTGATACATATATATATATATATATATATATATATATATATATATATATATATATATATATATATATATATATATATATATATATATATATATATATATATATATATATATATATACATATGCCTTTCTGCTTGTGGTAAAATTTAGGCAACTTCATTCTTCAAGTCATTACGATTACAGCAATGCCACATTTATATCGTATTTTCATGTTTTGGTGCTTTTACACCGTAAAAACTATAGCAAAAAAAATAATTATTTTTGCATCCCTTCATTCTAAGAGGTAGAACTTTTTTGTTTCCACTGATGGAGCTGTAATATGGATTGTTTTTGCAGGATATGATGATGTTTTCAGTGATACTATTTTTATTTACATTCATCTGTTTGATCGCATTATATTCCGCATTATGTTCAGCAATATGATGGAAAAGTATAGGTTTTTTGCCACTTTTTTTTTTTTTTTACGGTATTTACTGAAGGGGTTAACTAGTAGGACATCTCTATAGGGCAGGTCAGTCTGGACACAGTAATCCCAAACTTGTACTTGTTTATTTTTCTTATTTTTCTTTTTGCATAAAAATAGAAATTTATCAGTACAATACATTTTTTATCATTTTCTAATTTAATTAATTTTTAAAAATATTTAAACTTTTTTTTTTTTTAACTGTTTTTACTATGTCCCGCTCTGGGACTTTCACATTCATTAATCTTATCATTGTTATACTCCACTGCAATGCAGGAGCAGTGCACCAGCTGACCGTGACATACTGAAGATGTCTAAGGTCGTGAAGGGGTTAAATTTGAGGGCAACCATCCTGTCAAAGGGAATCTGTCACCCGTTTTTTGCTATATAATCTGAGAACCTTATTCCAGTGATGCGTCATTTACTATGCTGTGTGTTGTTGTGCTTTCAAAAAAATGCAATGTTTTATCAGCAGGAAATTATCACTACTGGACTAGAGACCTCGTGCCTCCTTGTCAACTGCTCTGTATAACCATGCCACCATTCATTAGCAGCTTTCTGTCAATCTGTTTTGTGTACAGGCTTGCATAGGGTTCAGTATTCAGAGAACTTCTAGATCTGCAGCAAGGAAAATAGGGATTCCATCAAGATAACAACATACTGTCTAGCAAGTGACACATCAATGCACTTAGGGACTCTTCCCCTATATCATGCAGATCTCCGAATCTCCGATTGCATAGCAAAAACCTGCTGGCATTGACCGTGTGCATGTAGAGTGCATTTCTAGTCCAGAATAGAACCATATCTGGGGTCTATCAATATATGCTGATTTGTATCATTTAACGACCTCTGTAATAGACATAATTATAAGTTGAATCCTTCTATTTTGTGACCGTCAGATGATGTGATTTCATTGTGTTCTATTTGGCACTCTTTCTGGTTAGTTATGGTATGCTCACACGTTGAAGTCACTCTAAAACTTTCTGGTGTCAGTATGAAGAATAAAAGATGATAGGTTTGTCATTTACAACCGATGATTGATGTCAGCAGAATGACCCTGCAGGTTAAAGAGAAAATAATCCCTGTTAGCTTTTCATTTTCAGGATCACCTTTTGTAAATTTTCCATTTGTAATGCTCAGTGATGAACATTTTAGTTTAGAATTGCCAGTGGTTGTTTCTTTCTCTTCTAAGACTCTAAATGAAGCGTTCTTAGAAAATGTGCTGAAAGCTTTGGTACAAGACTGTCACCTATGATCCATGGATTTGCAATTACTTCAAGATTTTTTTCATTCCCCCAAGCAAACAAGAATGTAATATTTCATTTTCATGGTATTTATATAACATAGTGAAGCGTAAAACAATGTTGTTGGACAACAGATGCATAGAAATAGAACGATATAATATATATTTATAGCCACATAAATGGCTGGTTGTTTTTATATTACATATTTCTCTTTTTATAGACTACCTGTGTCTGCTATAGGGCAGAATATGTTATATTTTGCTTTTGACGCATGGCTGTAATATCAGTATCAGCGAGGGTATAATTAAAAAATAGTGACTGACCACTCAGTTGTCCAATCTATTGCACGGGAGTGCTTGGCTATCAGTATTTTGATTGACAGCTCATCCGTTCAATCTGAGACTAGGAGGTGCCGAGCTTCCTTCAGGTGTTCCCTGTCCCAAGTGATTACCTAACTACTTAAATAAACTGTCAGTCCCATATAGTTACCAGTCAGCGTGGTATGTGCTCTGTGCTCAGACATTCTAATCTCCTGTTGCCGGACCCTGGATTTGCCTATTAACTACCTTTTTTTATTACCCCTTTTGCCTTCACGCATTCGGACCTTGGAATTCTAACTCTGGCCTGTGACCTGACTATGCCTTTGTCTCTTCCCTCTGTTTATGACGGCTTGTTCGTGAGAAGTGGCTCAGTGTTACACCCCAATGCCAAAGTTTAAAATACTATGTGGACAAAAGTTTTGGGGCATCAAAACATTGAACCTACAGGAGCTTTTGTGACATCCCATTGTCAATCCATTGGTATTAATATGGAGGTGATCCAAAGATCCCTGATGCTATACTAAATAAAAGTATTGGGATACACCTCTTTATCGTTGAAGTCAGGTTTTTCACTCTGTGCCATTGCCACAGGTATATACAATCTAGCTCCCAGACATGCATTCTGCTTCCACTTTTTAATAGTTGAATATTTGTGAGGGAAGAAATGTCACAAACTAACTTTTTACAATGGTGATATCTTATTACAGTACCACTCTAGAAGTGAGCTCTTTAAAATGACCCATTAATCCAGGACTGTTTATAAAAGCAGAATGCGAAAATTAAAATGACAGCCCAGGATGACTGAGTGCTGAGGTGCATAGTGCATAAAAGTCACCAATGCTCTGCTGAGTCGGTATCTGCTGAGTTTCAAAATATGGGGCTTTGTTGTATATTTCTGAACCTCCGGTGCCATTGTGATTAGCATCTACTTCGGAAGCTTTGTGGATTGGGCTTCCATGGTCAAGCTGCTCCATACAAACCTTGTGTTACCAAGCAATATGCCAAGCATTGGATGGAGTGATGCAGAGCACGCCACCTCTGGAGTGATGGAAACATGTTCTGTGGAGTGGTTACTCTTCTTTCTCTGGCACTATGATGGAGGAGTTCGGGAGAACGGTACTTGTCTGACTGCACTGTGCCAACTGTAAAGTTTGGTGGAGGAGGGATAATTCTATAGCATTAGTTTTCAGGAGTTGGCCTTGACTCAGTTCCAATGAAGGGAAAGCTTAATGCTTCACAATAGCAAGACATTGATTAAATCTTTGTTTGAACAGTTTAGGGAAGGCCCTGTTCCAACAGATACTGTCCAACATCTTCCCAAAATGATAGAAGTTGTTTATCTGTGTTTCACTGCTTATGGGTTTAGAATGCAATGTCATAAAAGCTCATGTTGATGCAGTGTATTGGTCACAGAGCTTTTATCTACAATATAAATCTCTAACACTGAGAGAAGGGAAGGGAAGAGCATAGGTTGCCTTCAGAAGAGAGTAGGGGCTCTGACAGATTTGTATCTTCTTTTTACATAGCACTCAGCTAGTAAAGGATTTTCAGCCACGGCAATATGGTAAATATTTTTAAGGAACACTACTTGGAAGTGCGCTTCATTTTCATTTATGAAGCAAATTAACATTTTCAAAAATAGCTCAAATTTGTACATGGCCTTTATTTCCAGGCACTTTTACCATTTAAAGAGTGCATCATAGATTCCAATGCAATGATATTATTATCAGTGATCTGTTTCTCATTTATATAAAAAGCCAAAGACAACTAAGCTTGATCTCTGGGTATTTGAACCCTATGGGGGTTATGTGCAGACGTTCAGTGTTTAGTAGTGCTTTGGACTCCCACATGTCCGCTGCGTCCAAAGTGCTGCCAGCTTTTGAACGTAGGTGATTCCGCATGTGTTCACTGAACCGTGAGGAATTACAACGTCCAATACATTGTACGGGTGATATTTATCTCGCTGAAATTCGTGTCTCCACAAGAGAAATTGACATGCTGCAGTCTGGAAAGACGCGCCGCATGTCCGGCTTCGCGGGTGATCCACGGGCATCTCTGGACGCATAGTGGACGTGGGATTTCTTGAAATCCCATCCACTATGCTGTAACATTTGGATGCTGCAGGTAGGACACAGCTTTCGCTGACCGTGGGAACATACCCTACGATGGTTGTCATATTGTCACGGGTTTACTGTGACAGAGAGGAGCCAAAAGACCGCAGTTTAGGATTTCTCCTACTCCTGCACTGTTAAGAAGCACTTCACCTTCATATTAAATGAGGTAAATTTCTTTTAGCAGTTCAGGGGTTAACCTGCTCAGTTGAGATCTCCTGGAAGCTTTTTTGCATTAAGGCTCTCAGCTGTGCACTGTTAGCTTCTTCCATCTCCTATGTAAACTGGGTCCTGGCTTCACTCCTTGTAAGAGCTAGCTTATGCTGCATGGCTGGAAGTTGTTGTTGGCTGTTGCTGGAGAAGGCTTTTGGTGTATTTATCTGTGACTGTTGCTTGGTTTTGAGTGTGTGATAATTACCTTTCTTCTCCTACTTTTGTTTAACCCCATTCTCCACTCCCCGGTGTTTACCTCTATTGTTTATATGTGTATATTTGTATGATTGGTATTTTCCTTTATCCCTGTTCGTATTACCTTGTTAATCTGGTTGGTGTATTACGGTACACTACTACTCACCTCTTCCCTGGGTAGGGAAGGGCACAGACTGAGGGCGGATTCAGGAGTTTATGCAAGGTACGTGGCCCTGGCATCTTAACCATCAGAAGTAATATGGGGAACAGGGCGAGCTAGGGTGCCCCTAGCATTAGGGACAGGGAAGGAGCCCCTGCTCCAGGGACACCCGACAATAGAGTCATGACATATCTCTGACCAAACAGGATTTGGTGTGTTTTTTAGGCTCACCCACTTAACTGTATTTACATTTTTTAATTATTTGTATTTTTTTTTAAATAAGGAGTATATTTTCATATTTGCAACACATCTTTTGTGATTTCAAAATCAGATTGTTAAAGGAGTTATGTGCATATGAGCCTCATATAGCAAAGATAGGAATATCTTTGGTCTGTGTGCAAGTTCCGAAATTGCTGAGTAGGTTGTTCTAAGCTTTTTCCGTACCTATCTTAAAAGTGAATAGTAGTTACGCAAACAGCGCAGCAATGCAAGCTACACTATATCTATAGTTCAGAAGTTCCTATAACTATGTTACTGTGCTGCATCATTTCCATATAAAAAATGATGAATTGCAATGCCCATGACTGAGAAAGGGGGTGATCCCCACGAAGCACCACACCAGTATGCATTCACACCCACTTGCCACTGTGTGAGTCTCCACGGATTGCTAAGTTGTTTTTGCATTTATGGACTGTTTTATTGGTTTTAGCCATACAAATCACACATCTGGGTGATTAATAAGAACTTTATTGCCAAAGAAAAAAGCCTGGTCTGTGTCCATTTTTGTATACTGGAATAATTTAGAGGAGATAGAGGAGCTCTTCACAGACTGTATTGTGCTTTTCTTTTTCTTCCTTTTTGCTTCTGTTTATTGCATGTTGTTTTCATACAGTTGTGCTCAAAAGTTTACATACCCCAGAAGAATTTTTGCTTTCTTGGCCTTATTTCAGAGAATATGAATCATAACACCAAACCTTTTTTCCACTCATGGTTAGTGGTTGGTGGAAGCCATTTATTCTCAAACTACAGTACTGTGCTTTCTCTTTTTAAACCATAATGACAACCAAAAACATCCAAATGGCCCTGATCAAAAGTTCACATACCCTGATGATTTTGGCCTGATAACATGCACATAGAACATCAATCTCGTAGAGACACAGCTGACCGCACCACCGCTTCTTGTGATAGCCGAGCCTGCTCACCTGCAGTGGAAGCTAGCCGCCGAATCACGGGTGCTATAGCCGAAGACACATGCTGAGCATTCCAATGACGAAGAACAAAAAGGCAGCACTCACCGATCCTCCGAGTCAGGTAACTTTATTAGCTCACAGTAACATCTTCACGGCTGGGGGTGTAAAAAGTGCAGAGTGCGCAAAGCCAGACGACGGTCGTTTTGCCCCTGTCGGGCGCTTCTACGGGTCAGACCCGTAGAAGCGCCCGACAGGCACGAAACGGCCGTCGTCTGACTTTGCGCACTCTGCACTTTTTACACCCCCGGCCGTGAAGATGTTACTGTGAGCTAATAAAGTTACCTGACTCGGAGGATTGGTGAGTGCTGCCTTTTTGTTCTTCGTCATTGAAATAACATGCACATAGGTTGACAAAAATGGGTTTGAGTTGCTACTAAAGGTACCATCCTCACCTGTGACCTGTTTGCCTGTAATCAGTGTGTGTGCATAAAAGCTGAGTGAGTTTCTGGGATCCAGACAGACTATTGCATCTTTCATCCAGCCACTGACGTTTCTGGATTGTGAGTCATGGGGAAAGCAAAAGAATTGTCAAAGGATCTACGGGAAAAGGTAGTTGAACTGTATAAAACAGGAAAGTGATACAAAAATAATATCCAAGGAATTGATAATGCCAGTCAGCAGTGTTCAAACTGTGATTAACAATTGGAAAATCAGGGGCTCTGTAAAAACAAAACCACGGTCAGGTAGACCAACAAAAATGTCATCCACAACTGCCAGGAAAATTGTTCAGGATGCAAAGAAAAACCCACAAGTAGCATCAGCTGAAATACAGGACTCTCTGAAAACTAGCGGTGGGCTGTTTCAAGATGCACAATAAGGAGGCACTTGAAGAAAAATGAGCTGCATGGTCAAGTCGCCAAAAGAAAGCCATTACTGCGCAAATGCTACGAAATATCTCGCCTACAACTTGCAAAACAGCACAGAGACAAACCTGAAAACTTCTGGAACAAGGTAATATGGAGTGATGAGACCAAAATCAAACTTTTTGGCCACAACCATAAACGTTACATTTGGAGAGAGGTCAACAAGGCCTATGATGAAATGAACACCATTTCTACTGTAAAGCACGGAGGTGGATCGCTGATGTTATGGAGATGTGTGCGCTACAAAAATACAGGAAACATTTCTCAAAGTTGAAGGAAAGATGAATGCAGCACGATATCAGCAAATACTGGAGGCAAATTTGCACTTTTCAGCCCAGAAGCTATTCATGGGACGTACTTGGACGTTCCAACATGACAACGATCCAAAACACAAGGCCAAGTCAACCTGTCATTGTCTACATCAGAACAAAGTGAAGGTTCTGGAGTGGCCATCTCCATCTCCTGACCTCAATATCATTAAGCCACTCGGGGGAGATCTCAAGCATGCACTTCATGCTAGACAGCCGAGGAATTTACAGGACCTGGAGGATTTTTGCCAAGAAGAGTGGGAAGCTTTACCATCTGAGAAAATAAAGAATCTCATCCACAACTACCACAAAAGACTTCAAGCTGTCATTGATGTTAGAGGGGGCAATACACATTACTAAGAAATGGGGTATGTGAACTATTATCAGGGTCTTTTGGATGTTTTGGGTTGTTTATTGCAACGGTAGCACACATATGCAGTGAAGAGGCAGTGACCCATCAAAGTTCCAACACAAAATCTCTTTAATGCGGTTACTTCACAGCATTAATATCCAATTCATACAAGTATGTACCATTAACCACTTTCTGCCATCAGTCGGAATAGTATGTCCGATGGCAGATCCCCTGCTTTGATGTGGGCTCCGGCCTGCATCAAAGCCGGGACATGTCAGCTGTTTTGTACAGCTGACTTGTGCCCACAATAGCGGCGGGTGGAATTGCGATCCACCCACCGCTATTAACTAGTTAAATGGCGCTGTCAAACGCTGACAGTGGCATTTAACAAGCGCTTCTGGACGGAAATGTGTGCATCGGTGACCCCGTCACATGATCATGGTGGGGGGGCGTCATCGGTGCTTTGGCATAACAACCAGAGGTCTCCTGAAGACCTCTGTGGTTGTTAATGCCTAGTTACTGTGAGCGCCACCCTGTGGTCGGCGCCCAGAGCAATGCAGTGAATTTGCTACATAGGAGCGATCTGAGCATCGCTCCTATGTAGCAGAGTCGATCAGGTATACCAGCTTCTAGCCTCCAATGGAGGCTATTGAAGCATGGCAAAAGTAAAAAAGAATAAATAAAAGTTTTCAAAAATATGAAAAAAAAACCATAAGTTTAAATCACCCCCATTCACCCCATTCAAGATAAAACAATCAAAAAAATTAAACCTACACATAATTGGTATTGCCGCCTTCAGAATCGCCCAATGTATCAATAAATAAAAGATTAACTTGGTCGCTAAACGGTGTGGCGAAAGAAAAATTCCAGACGCCAGAATTATGTTTTTTTGGTCGCCGCAACATTGCATTAACATGCAATAACGGGCAATCAAAAGAACGTATCTGCACCAAAATGGTATCATTAAAACGTCAGCTCGGCGTGCAAAAAAAAGACTTCACCCAACCCAAGATACCGAAAAATGGAAACGCTACGGGTCTCGGAAAATGTTTTGTTTTAGCAAAGTTTGGAGGTTTTTTTTTCACCACTTACATAAAAAAAATGACCTAGACTTATTTGGTGTCAATGAATCATAAAGGCCGGTC
This sequence comes from Ranitomeya variabilis, assembly GCF_051348905.1. Classification (NCBI taxonomy): domain Eukaryota; kingdom Metazoa; phylum Chordata; class Amphibia; order Anura; family Dendrobatidae; genus Ranitomeya; species Ranitomeya variabilis. Next base: position 748,904,380 of record NC_135233.1, read on the forward strand.
AGTTTTAGCATTTAGTGAACCTAACAAATAAGCCAAACAAATAACAAGTGTGGGATTGCACTTTTTTTGCAATTTCACCGCACTTTTCCAGTACACTACATGGTAAAAGCAATGGTGTCCTTCAAAATTACTACTCGTCCCGCAAAAAATAAGCCCTCACATGGCCATATTGACGGAAACATAAAAAAGTTATGGCTCTGGGAATGAGGGGAGCAAAAAATGAAAACACAAAACCAAAAAAAGTTCTGAGGTTTAAGGGGTTAAAGTCAACTCACAGCACTACATAGAACCCAGTATCCTCCTGGTTGCTGCCTGTAACCATATCATCTGGATTACAGTCGGTAAATAATAATCTTTATTTTTATATAGCGCTAACATATTCCGCAGCGCTTTACAGTTTGCACACATTATCATCGCTGTCCCCGATGGGGCTCACAATCTAACTTCCCTATCAGTATGTCTTTGGAATGTGGGAGGAAACCGGAGTACCCGGAGGAAACCGATGCAAACACGGGAGAACATACAAACTCCTTGCAGATGTTGTCCTTGGTGGGACTTGAACCCAGGCCTCCAGCGCTGCAGTGCTATCCACTGAGACACCGTGCCGCCCCAGTCCACCTCTGTCCGGTTTCAGTGGGCGACTGCACCACCGTGTTAATGTCTCTTTACTCACAGCTTTACACAGTACACGATATCCTTCAATTTACAGTCACTAAACACGCCGGTCCTCCTCTGACCAGTTACTGTGAGCGACTGCATCACTTTGCACCCTGTGGGTGCCAAGTGTTATGATCCTAGTGGCTTAGGATCACAAATCTAACCAGCTAAGTAGAAAATAATAGGACGAGCTCTGGGGATGTGGTAACTGGACTAACCGCAAACCTGATCCTAACCGCACACACTATAGGCAGCCGTGGAACGTTTCCTGAAATCCTAGACGTCTCTTCACGGCCAGAGAAACTGACTACCCCTAAAGAGAAAGTAAAGACCTCACTTGCCTCAGAGAAATCCCCCAGAGATATAGAAGCCCCCCACAAATAATAACGGTGAGTTAAGAGGAAAAGACAAACGCAGAGATGAAACAGGTTAAGCAAATGAGGCCCGCTAACGCTAGATAGCAGAAAATAGCAAGGGATCTGTGCGGTCAGTAAAAAACCCTATGCAAAAATATCCACGCAGAGAATGCGAGAACCCCCACACCAACTAACGATGTGGGGGAACAACTCAGCACCCCAGAGCACCAGCAAGCAGGGAAATCACATATTAGCAAGCTGGACAAAAACTCATCATATACTAGGAAATATCTTGAACACAGATGAGCAAAAATAAGCAAACAGAACTTAGCTTCTCTTGGAGAGACTGATAACGGATGTAGACAGGAGCAATCAGAATAGCACTGAATACAACGGCAACAGGCAAGGAATGAAGGACCAGGTGGATTAAATAGGAAACCTAACTAGCAGATGACGAGACAGCTGATCCTGCCAGAAACCTGCAAAATAACAAAAAGAGCCACCAGGAGGAGCCCAAAGAGAGAACTCACACAGTACCACTCATGACCACAGGAGGAAGCCCGGAAACAGAGTTCACAACAGCCAAGTGTCTCAGCTCCCCTGGCTGCTTGGCTTCGCTTACCTGTGTTGCCTCACACAGGAGCTCTGCATAGCCTTCTGCTCAGTACTCCTCCAAACACCAGACTGACTCTGAAACTGACTCAAGCAAACCCTATACAGCATTGTTTTCAACTTGAATCTGTGTCCTTCAGCCAGATGGAAAACCCGGCCAGGAATGAAACAGACTGTACCACTACCGTCCTGTTGTCTGTTTCAAAACTCAAAAGCCCTGCAGGTTTTCTTAAATCTGTCCTGGACAAATAGCTTGTCCAGGACTAAAGGTACCGTTACACTAAACGACTTACCAACGATCACGACCAGCGATACGACCTGGCCGTGATCGTTGGTAAGTCGTTGTGTGGTCGCTGGGGAGCTGTCACACAGACAGCTCTCTCCAGCGACCAACGATCAGGGGAACGACTTCGGCATCGTTGAAACTGTCTTCAACGATGCCGAAGTCCCCCTGCAGCACCCAGGTAACCAGGGTAAACATCGGGTTACTAAGTGCAGGGCCGCGCTTAGTAGCCCGATATTTACCCTGGTTACCATTGTAAAAGTAAAAAAAACAAAAAAAAACAGTACATACTCACATTCTGATGTCTGTCACGTCCCCCGGCGTCCACAGGGTTACGCGCTGCTGCTCAGAGCTTCCTGCACTGAATGTGTCAGAGCCGGCAGTAAAGCAGAGCACAGCGGTGACGCCGGGGTACGTGACAGACATCAGAATGTGAGTATGTACTGTTTTTTTTTTTTACTTTTACAATGATAACCAGGGTAAATATCGGGTTACTAAGCGCGGCCCTGCGCTTAGTAACCCGATATTTACCCTGGTTACAAGTGAGCACATCGCTGGATCAGCCACACACGCCGATCCAGCGATGGACAGCGGGTGATCAGCGACGAAATAAAGTTCTGGACTTCTAGCTCCGACCAGCGATATCACAGCGGGATCCAGATCGCTGCTGCGTGTCAAACACAACGAGATCGCTATCCAGGACGCTGCAACGTCACGGATCGTCGTCGTTCTCGCTGCAAAGTCGCTTAGTGTGAAGGTACCTTAACACTTATTTTTAGTCTGCAATGCCATCACAGCTATGCCTGTGACTGCAATGCGCTCTCATGGCCTCAATACGCCTCTGTGCGCATACTGGGGAGAACACACAGAGACCCCTACCTGTGACACCGGTCACTGCAACACAGTTGTCATTATGATTTAAAAAGAGAAAACACAATAGTTTGACAATATATGGCTTCATCCTACCACTAATCATGAGTGGAGAAAAAAAATAGATGTTTTCAGTCACATTCTCTGAAAAAAGGCAAAGAAAGCAAAAATTCCTGCTGTGGCATGTAAACTTTTGAACATAACTGTATCTCCCATTCACTTCTATGGCAGTTATAGTACAGCTCAGAACAGTCAGATTTTTTTTCGAAGACCTGGACTAGATGTGACCGGCAAATCGACATACGAATTCCCATCTTATATTTTTTCATCTGTGACGAGTGGGGGAAAAAAAAACACAAATTTTACCGCAAGTTTGTTGAAGCTGTTTTCTGACTGCTGTTTACACCAAAATCTGAATTGTCTGTTTAAGAACTTGACATTTCTGCACGTCCTTCGTCTAAGCATTTGTTTGTATCTTATACTTTGCTTCGTTGCATTTTCCAGGATGTGATAGAAGTTATGTTGTTCTTAAATTGCAAAAAAAAGTCCATGAAATAATGTATTCTCATACTTCTTGTCATTGTGTAGAATTCTTTTTTGCTGGGTATATTTGTAATAGGATACATCTGATAGTATCTGTACGTGTACAGATATCTTTTAGATTGATAGCATTCTTACAGAGTAGAGAGCTGTACCCATTGATCATCCCCATTCTGTTGTTTCAGCAGAGCAGCATGAGTTCTGCTTGTTATTTTATATCTGTCAAAACAAAGCTGAATTGTAATGTCCATTTCATAACATCTTAGCGTGCCGTCAGCTGCCTATATCACATAGGCAGGGAAGATATTGGGGTCGGCAGATCACTTCTAAAGAAGGCGTCAGTACGTTTGAAGTACGGTGTTGCATTTATATCAATGAGATGTGCGCAAAATAAAAAGGTGAAAAATGCCAGTGTTGTATTTCAACTAAATCAGCTTCGAGACATCCAGCTGCTCTGTGTATACAAGCTGGTGTCAATATGCAACCTAAAGATATTCCCTGTACAGTATAGGAAAGTTTGTTTTGTTTGTGTTTCAAGTTCAGTATTGCTTTCTATCTGGAACTACGGAATTCTTCTTTAGTCTGCAGTCACACTATCGTATGCAGTGACACTCGGCTCCAGCAGTGGTGAGCTAACGTGCAAGGATAACGTCTTATCAGAGCACGCTCGGGTGTTATCCAAGCAACTGGGCATGCTCCTATATCATGTTCGAGTCCCTGCGGCTGCATGATTATTAATTATTAGACAGCCTCAACACGTGGGGATTACGTAACAAGCAGGCAATTCAGATGTTATTCGAGACATTATCCGAGCACGTTCTCTCATCACCAGGCTGCTGCGGGCGCGAGCCGAGTGTCAGTGCTCTGTGATGCAATCCTTTCACATTTGGAATTTTCAATTGTCGCACAGGTGTAGAGGAGATTCCATCTCCTCCATTGCCGGCGTCCGGGGGAATCACACTGCACTCGGGCGACATACGAATGCAGTGCGATGTTTCACAAACACCTATAGACTGGTATGTGTGCGTGTGATCCGATTCTCACAGCCATGCTGCAATTGTTTTTGCGTTTCAAGCAATAAAATTATGTAAAAATCATACATTGTGATTCTCTTGTTTTTTTTTTTTAATTCTGTCCCGTAGTTGAAGTGTACCTACAATAAATATTTCAGACTTCTCCAACTTGCTAAATCGGCAGTGTATCAAATACTTATTTTCCCCACTGTACACGCTCAGCAGAGACAGGCAAGCATTTGTATAAGAGCATTGAAGGAATAATTGGGCATTAGACTTTGATGCTTTGTTTACCCCAAAGCCACATTCGATAATAAAAAAATGAGTCAAGAATCCTAACCATGATCTTGACCATGACATTTGCTAATATTATGCTATGTATAAATTTTTTGGTGGGAAATTCTCATAAGAAAAAAAAAAAATCACCATGTTGTGTAATTGGCCAAACTGCTGCAAACAGTTGCTGCTGTGCTTGACATTTTCTGTAGTAATAGAGACTGTACTTCACATTCAACTATTTCTTAATTTTGGAAAATTGACTCTTGAAAAGCTGCTCTGTAATTAACGCTAAAGTGTATAGGTTTAATTTGTTGTGATGATACCAAAAAAGGCTGTTTTGGTTTTCTTTGCAACATGTTATTTGCATCTTTTCTGTAAAAGAGACAATAAAGCTTCGATAAAACTGTCCGATCCCTATCTCCCCAGACTTCATCTGTTCCGATGCACCCCATTCACATGGTCTGCAGGTTCTGGTGTGGCCAACTTCTGTTTAATGTGAATGGAGGCTTTGTCTTTCTCCTTTTCTGTTTCCAATCAGAAAAAAGTAAAAGCTTTACCAAAACTGCAAAATGGGAGAATGACAATTACAGGTTGTTGTTGTTTTTTTTTTTTTTTACAAATGGATATTGTCAGATAGGCCTTGTAAATACAAACAATTTTTTTTATATTTTACTGCTTTCAAAATTTGTAGCAAAATATTTACACTGATTCTTTCTTTCGTTTATAGCTAGTTGTCTTGGCAACTGACTAGACAAGAGTACATGTACAGTGCTTGCTAGCTCTTTTCTACTGAGCTTGTAAGCGCTGTGATGAAGCTGGTCTGGAGTAAAGCATAGTGTTACTTCCAAATCCTGACAAACTTCAGCGCAGTGCTTATGTGCTAGAGAGTAGCGGTGGTTGATCTAGAAAGTGTTAATATCTTAAGAATGGCTGAAAATTTTCATAAGCTGCAAAATGTTAAGTGCTTCTTTAAAAAAAAAAAAAAAAAACATTATCTGACAATTTCCATATTTGAAGATGCCAATAACCCTTTAAAGAAAACCTGTCTCAAGGTCAAAAGTGTCCAATTTTTGCTCTTATTTTATTCCTGCCGCTTCCCTGAATTTTCTACCTTGTTATGGTCTTTACCAGTTGGTGCTGCTGACACAGGACCCGGTCCCAGAGAATCCTTCGAGATGTGCCTCCTTTGTGAAGACCATACAAATTAACACTAAATAAAAATGTCTACCTTTTGTACCGTATGACCGTATTAATGCTTTTAGTCTCCTGAAAGCTCTGTTTAGTTCATTCACATTACAGTTCTTGAATTAAGTTGACATAGCTCAGATCACAGTTGATTGTTATATTCCCTGATAAAGCATCTCATGGCCTTCTCCTGTATCTTGATTGATATGGCTCACTTGCCTAGAGCGAGGTCTGCCTGAAAACTGGAGACTAAACAGCTTCCACTATAGAAGCAGAAAAATAATAGCTTCTACCAGTGGCGTAACTAGAAAGTTATGGGCCCCGATGCGAACTTTCAAATGGGGCCCCCCTAACCATGCAAAAATATTTTCCACCCAAATTCAGATTTTCCCTATTCATTTCGCACACTATAGCTTTATTGCAAAGTTGTATAGTGTGATCTCAGTGGCGTAACTATCCGGTGCCCCATCCTGGTATATATCTGTTCCCCGTACTGCCATTGTTATGTAATTTATAAAAGAAAATAAACCATTATACTCAACAGGGGCTTACATAGAAGTCATGGGGATCCATATAAGAAGTAAAATGCACCCCCATAGTACTCTATATAATATACTGCACAGTTCATAGTCATCCATATAGTATAATACACTCTCCATAGTCATCCATATAGTATAATACACTCTCCATAGTCCTCCATATAGTATTATACACTCCTCAGTCCTCCATATAGTATAATACACTCCTCATAGTGCTCTATATAGTATAATGCACCCCTCATAGTCCTCCATATAGTATACACTCCTCAGTCCTCCATATAGTATTATGCAATCCTCATAGTCCTCCATATATTAAAATACACTGCTTAGTCCTCTATATAGTATAATACACTCCTCATAGTGCTCCATATAGTATAATGCACCGCCATCGTCATCCATATCGTACAATTCACTTCTCATAGTATAATGCACCCATAGTTCTTCATATAGTATAATGTATTCCCCATAGTCCTCGATACAGTATAATGCAGCCCACATATAGTATAATGCAAATAAATAATGGCTGCACTCAAGTTTATTGTGCTAAAGCAAGGAAATGTGCAATACATGAAATGTGAACAGCATAATGGCTTGTGAAATTTATGAAAAAACACATGAGATTTTTAGCACAAAATTTGGCCAAATATTGTGAGCCCATTCACCAAACGTCAAGGTAATCTCAGATCGAATGGGTAACTAACCTGTCTGCCTAGTGTGAACACAGACTTAGTAAGTGAAGATGTGGAGGGGCCGTAGGAGGGCAACAACCCAGCAGCAGGACCGCTACCTTAGCCTTTGTGCAAGGAGGAACAGGAGTAGCACTGCCACAGCCCTGCAAAATGACCTCCAGCAGACCACAAATGTGCATGTGTCTGCACAAACGGTTAGAAACTGACTCCATGAGGATGGTCTGAGTGCCCGACGTCCACAGATGGGGGTTGTGCTCAAAGCCCAAGACCATGCAGGATGCTTGGCATTTGCCACAGAACACCAGGATTTGCAAATTCGCCACTGGCTCCCTGTGCTCATCATAGATGAAAGTAGGTTCACACTGAGCACATGTGACAGACGTGACAAAGTCTGGAGACGTAGTGGAGAGTGATCTGTTGCTTGCAACCTCCTTCATCATGACCGGTTTGGCAGTGGGTCAGTAATGGTGTGGGGTGGCATTTCTTTGGAGGGCCGCACAGCCCTCCATGTGCTCACCAGAGGTAGCCTGACTGCCATTAGGTACCAAGATGAGATACTCAGACCCCTTGTGAGACCATATGCTGGTGCAGTTGGCTCTGGGTTCCCCCTAATGCAGGACAATGCCAGACCTCATGTGGCTGGAGTGTGTCAGCGGTAACTGCAAGATGAAGTACATCTTCTGGTGTACTGGCCTGTCTCCTGGTAGCACCTCCAGCCTTTGGACACTATGCTGACAGACACAGCAAACCTTCCCATAGCTCGCATTGATGTGCCATCCTGGATGAGCTGCACTACCTGAGCCACTTGTGTGGGTTGTAGAGTCCATCTCATGCTACCACGAGTGTGAAAGCACAACCAACATTCAAAAGTGACCAAAACATCAGGCAGAAAGCATTGGTACTGAGATGTGGTCTGTGGTCCCCACCTACAGAACCACTACTTTATTAGAGTGTCTTGATAATTACCAATAATTTCCATCTGTTGTCTATTCCATTTACACAACAGCATGTGAAATTGATTGTCAAACAGTGTTGCTTCCTAAGTGGACAGTTTGATTTCACAGAAGTTTGATGTACTTGGAGTTATATTCTGTTGTTTAAGTGTTCCCTTTATTTTTTCAGCAGTGTATATATAAATGTGTGTGTAAAAAAAAAATAATAGTTTTTACTTTTTCACTTTCCATAAACATTGTTTGACTGGTTGGCCAATATTTATACTTTTTTTTTTTTTTTTTTGCTGTGGTCACTATGGATTGCTCATGTATAATAAATGTAACTTTCTTTACTTGTCGCTTACAATTTTTTTTCATGAAATTATAATTGGAAACAAAAAGTCTTGGAAGTTCGCAGATAACTCAGCTCATAACGGAACATTGAGAAAAGAAGTCCAGTATTTTCAGAAATGCAGTTACGGTAAATTAGTTGTAAATATCTTTCTTACATATGTTAACCTATTCTGTTGTCTTTGTTTAAGGTGGAATCAACACAAAGTATGATAAGGATCTTGGGTCTTTCAGCTACTTTACCCAACTACTTGGACGTTGCTACTTTTCTTCATGTCAATCCTTATATTGGCCTTTTCTACTTTGATGGGCGATTCCGACCTGTTCCTCTTGGGCAGACATTCATTGGAATAAAGTCAACCAACAAGGCAAGTTTAAATGTTAAGTTAATAAAAATGGTGTAATTAATTGGAAATATGCTATCAGAGTTTGGAAATGCATACTTTTTTGTTCTATGAAAACACTGTCACATCTGTAATAACAGCGTTGGAGCAAAAAGTATAGAATTTGATGCCCAAAAAACACATTCAGGAAAAAGTATTAATATTCATCATGAATTTAATAGCTAAGATGCACATGATTGGTATCCCTGCATCTGTATGTCTCATATTGGAAAATTCACATATGCAGCGCCCAAGAGTTAAAGTGAATCTGACACCAGTGTTTTGCTTCCTAATCTGAGAGCAGTATAATGTACGGGCAGAGACCTTTATTCTAGTGATGTGTCAAGTACTGGGCTGCTTGCTGCAGTTTTTTTTTTAAATCACAGTTTTGTAAGCATAAGATCATCACTAGAGGACTAGTAAACCTGCTGCCATGTAGTCATCCGTATTCACGAGCTCTGTATAATCCTTCACATCTTTCTGCCTATGCACAGTGTACACAGCAAGCTGCCAATCAGTGGTGTGGATGGGGCTATGCAGTGCTCAGTATGTAGAAAATTAACCAAAACTACAGCAAGCAACCCAATAATGAAGTGAGGGTTGTTGTCGGTACATAATGCTGCTCCAAGATAGCGTAGCAAACACCCAGTGAAAGACTCCCTTTAACGGCAGATAGCCAGTAGATAAGGCCATGCAGAACTCAGAAATAAAGACACTGTAGAATTCTGTGTCAGATATAGTTCATGTTTGGAGATAATTGCAACATACAGAAGCAATGTAATTTTAACAAATCATTTATATTGTTCAGCTAAGGAAACAGTATACCATCATTTTTTCACACTTTCACTGATTTAATGATTTTAATGCAAATTGTATGCAAATATATATAAGAATGACTTGCAAATGAAGACATCATATTCAGTAGCTTATTGAACACAAGATCCTAAGCTATGATTGATAAAGAGTGAAAGTGAACAATATTATTTAGGGCTGTAGGTTAAAGAGTAGTTAGTTTTTGAGAATTTTTTAATAGGTTGTAGGCTTTATAATTCTGTGCAAATTATTGGGATTAGAATCCTAAGACCCTTAGCAATCACCTTGGAAACTTGTGCATCTTCAGGGCCTGGACCCCACCAATCTGCCCAGAATCCCAGATCCTGTAATATAGTCATACTTTAACACTAAAGATACCTGCACCTTTGTGTGATCTGCATTACCCTCAGTAGAGAAAGCCAGAGCTGCTTCCTGGGGGGTGGAGGTGGGGAAGGAAACACGGTGGAGGGGTCTTTGTAGGTTATTATTGTTACTGGTTTTGAAAACCGAATAAAAACTATATGATAAATAGGAAAACAACAAATTTTAAAGGGAATCTGTCAGTAGGATTAACTCCCTCTAAGCCATCTATATGGACATGTTGAAATGTGTAATCCAATGTTTTATTCCAGAAGAATCCACATTTCTCATAATATGTAAGTTATTTGTTATCTGGAGGTAAGACTCTACACTCCAGAGGGATATTAATCATTTGTGAGCTTTAACTTAAAGGGAACTTGTCACTTGAATCATGCTCAAATCCCAGGCAAAATGAATCAGAGTCTGGCTACATGATTGCTGTATTTGCGCAGTCGGGCTCTGGTCCATGCTGCCTACGGTTTGGGACGCATGACTCAGGTGACTGGTTCCCTTTAACAAAGGGGTTGCCTGAGACTAAGACATTACTGACTTATCCTTAGCTGTGCTGTTCTGCAGCAGAGCTGTGATGTTCTGCGGCAGAGCTGTGATGTTCTGCAGCAGAGCTGTGATGTTCTGCGGCAGAGCTGTGATGTTCTGTGGCAGAGCTGTGCTGTTCTGCGGCAGAGCTGTGATGTTCTGCGGCAGAGCTGTGATGTTCTGCGGCAGAGCTGTGATGTTCTGTGGCAGAGCTGTGCTGTTCTGTGGCAGAGCTGTGCTGTTCTGCGGCAGAGCTGTGATGTTCTGCTGCAGAGCTGTGCTGTTCTGCTGCAGTGCTGTGCTGTTCTGCTGCAGAGCTGTGCTGTTCTGCTGCAGAGCTGTGCTGTTCTGCTGCAGTGCTGTGCTGTTCTGCTGCAGAGCTGTGCTGTTGTGCGGCAGAGCTGTGCTGTTCTGTTGCAGAGCTGTGCTGTTCTGTTGCAGAGCTGTGCTGTTGTGCGACAGAGCTGTGGTGTTCTGCTGTAGAGCCGTGCTGTTCTGCTGCAGAGCTGTGCTGTTCTGCTGCAGAGCTGTGCTGTTGTGCGGCAGAGCTGTGCTGTTCTGTTGCAGCGCTGTGCTGTTGTGCGACAGAGCTTGGTGTTCTGCTGTAGAGCCGTGCTGTTCTGCTGCAGAGCTGTGCTGTTCTGCTGCAGTGCTGTGCTGTTCTGCTGCAGAGCTGTGCTGTTGTGCGGCAGAGCTGTGCTGTTCTGTTGCAGCGCTGTGCTGTTGTGCGACAGAGCCGTGCTGTTCTGCTGTAGAGCCGTGCTGTTCTGCTGCAGAGCTGTGCTGTTGTGCGGCAGAGCTGTGCTGTTGTGCGGCAGAGCTGTGCTGTTGTGCGGCAGAGCTGTGCTGTTGTGCGGCAGAGCTGTGCTGTTCTGTTGCAGAGCTGTGCTGTTGTGCGACAGAGCTGTGTTGTTCTGCTGTAGACTGTGCTGTTCTGTGGCAGAGCCGTGCTGTTCTGCTGCAGAGCTGTGCTATTCTGCTGGAGAGCTGTGCTGTTCCCATTTAATGCAATGTTAGACCGGGTTCACATTTGCGTTGGGCAGAGCTGCGGAGAGCTGCAGACTGACGTCTGCATGCCTCTTGCGTACCTATCTTTAACATTGGGTACGCAGGCCATGCGGATGTATGTGTCCGCATGCGTTGCTTTGATGCTGCGCCAAACTGCATCGAACGCAACATGTTGCATTTTGTTGCAGCCGCCGCAGTGTCAAAATGACGCATGCGGACGCATCCACATACATCCGCATGGCCTGCGTACCCAATGTTAAAGATAGGTACGCAGGACGCATGCCGAGGTAGGTGGAGCTGAAGAGGTGCGGCAGTGGGCGGGGCTTAACAGGAAGTCCGCAGCTCTGCCCAACGCACATGTGAGCTTAGCCTTAGTTGAACCTGAACTGGTGCTGTATGCAGTATATGTTGTATACTGATTATACTCCTTCACTCCTTATGAAGATATTGAGCGAGGAGTTGCTTCTTTTAAACAGATGCCATCACCTTTAGAAATGACTAGTCACTGATTGTGGCATATTCGAGGTTTAGCTTGTCGCGCTTCTCTTTATTGTTTTTTTTTTTTTAACAAATACTCTTCAAGTAATGGCATAACGAAAAGATTGGTCTTTCATAAGAGCTTATAATCAAAATGTATGGACACATTAAGTATACCCATGTGCTCATATCATCAACTACTGGGGCCAGGTTCACAACCTTATTTCAGATGCTGTTATTTTTATGTTCCATTGTTATTTATTTTTATGATATTTTGAAGAATAAAATATTTTCTAAGCTATTGCAAGAGTCATTTACCCAAACTGTTCTGAATAATTGGTAAATCAGCCCGTGCAATATCACACTAAGAAACAGGTACGCTGTAGAATGACTTGGCAATTGCATCTGATTACATTCTGGTCTCATTTTCTTTTATGAAGTTTCTTCGCGCCTGTCACATACACATTGCAAGTCTCATTAGTCTTGATATTATGGCACTTCCAAACAGTACTTGCTTCCTATAAAGCACTTACATTCTGCTCTTCATTTGTACCATTGTGTCATCAGTTTGCCCTGGAAACGCAACCACTGTTTTATATGCAATTTCTGGAATACTGTCAGTGTTAAGGGTTAAGTAGGCTCTTCGTCCGCCTTTCTGTAAAGTGAGATACCTGCTATCTGTGGGGAGCAGTTTCAAGTTTATACACAAAAGGATAGTTTGCCATATGGTGCTTATTGCAATGTGCATATTTTAACCTTCATTAATTGTATCAAGTGCCTGTCTATAAGAACTGCCATTGCCTCTCCTTAATTATCCTTACAGATTTCGATTTGGCTGTACGTTCTGAATTCAAATGAGTAGCTTGATAAAGACATGTAGTTGGTTGCTTAATTATATCTTTGAAAGTTGACCTTGTTTTAACGAGGTGTCCAATGACAACCAAGCTTGGCCTGCTTTCTGCTATGGAGTAGGCCAAAACATTTGTCTATGTATTCATTAGGCAATTAGACATACAGTGGATATAAAAAGTCTACACACCTATGTTAATATGTCAAGGTTTTATCACGTTAAAAAAACTTACCAAGAAGAATTATTTCAGAACTTTTTCCACCTTTAAAGTCATCTATATTCTGTGCAATTTAGTTGAAAAATAAACTGAAATGTTTTAAGTTGGTAATAGAAAAATAACTATAATAATGTGGTTGGATAAATATGCACACCCATAAAATTATTTTGTTGAAGTACCCTTTGAATTTATGACAGCATTCAGTCTTTTTGAGTAGTAGTGGGTGGGAGACACTCCCCACTGAGGTAAACTAAATTAACATGCACCACTTTACTATTGATTTCATGCTTATTTAAAACCTGCAATATTGTCTACATGCGCTAAGGCACTTTCTGGGTTGCATCCAGTAGCCAATTTTTATAAATAATAATAATAATCTTTATTTTTATATAGCGCTAGCATATTCTGCAGCGCTTTACAGTTTGCACACATTATCATCACTGTCCCTGATGGGGCTCACAATCTAAATTCCTTATCAGTATGTCTTCGGATTGGGGGAGGAAACCGGAGGACCCGGAGGAAACCCACGCAAACACGGGGAGAACATACAAACTCCTTGCAGATGTTGTCCAAGGTGGGATTAGAACCCAGGATTCCAGCGCTGCAAGGCTGCACATTTGTTTTTTTTTTACCTTTTGTATACCACTCTGCAGGCACTTTATTAATGATTTTCTATACATTATTAGCAAGGTATACTTCTGGTTTATGTTGTAAATAATTAGGTAAAGATTATAGTAAAATCCCGTAAGCTATTTATCATGTAGTATTGGGCTAACATTATTGATTAACCAATAGTGGGCAGTAAAATTGCATGTCTCCATGACATGAGGCATACTATTTAATTTTGTTATCTTTGTATCGTGTTTTTGGAATTTTTTGAAAATTGAATAAAAGTAATGATTATTTTATACATTCCTTTTCCTTTTGTTATTTTGAATGTTTGGTTATAAAACTTTTTGAGTAGAAGTCTGGCACACCTAGAATTTTTCTATATATGGCCCTCTTGAGATCAACCCAGCAGCCATTCCAAAGCTTTGATCTTCTTCTGGTGAAGCCGTTCTTTTGTTGATTTATAGCAGTGTTCCCCAAGCTCTAAACTCTGGTCCTCATGGCCTTCAACGGTTCATGTTTTCAGGATTTTTTTTAGTATTGCACAGAGGAGAAATCCTGTGGGAATTTTCTAATTCCATCACCTTTGCAATACTGAGGAAATCCTAAAAACAATCTTTTGGGGGCCATGAGGACTTGAGTTTGGAAAACACTAAGTTAGAGGGATACTTAGGGTCATTGTCATGCTGAAAGTGAAATATATCTTCAGCTTTTCAGCAAACTTCTGAAGGTTTTGATGCAAGATTGGCTAATACTTGGAACAGTTCATAATTTCCTTCCGACTTGACTAAATCAGCCTCAAAAGCATATTATAATGCTGCCTCCACCATTTTTCACAGTGGGTATGGTGTTCCTTTAGTGATGCGCAGTATTGGCTTTGCACCATACAAAACTTTTAGAGTTATGGCAAAAAAAAGTTCAGCCTCGGACTCATTAGACATTAACACAGTTTCCCACATGCTTTTTGCAGACACAGACTTGATGTAGGTTTTGACTACACTTAGCCTGGCTTGGATGTTTTTCTTTTTAAGAAAAGACAGACATGAAGAATATGAGAATATGTTCTCACATGCAGAGTAAACAACAAGTTATTGCCAAAAATTCCTGCAGCTCCTTTAATGTCGCTGTAGGCCTCTTGGCAGCATCCTTGACCAGTTTTCTTCTTGTCCTTTCATTAGTTTTTTAGGGGCATTCTGTTTTAGGTTATTTCACTAGTGCCAAATTGAATCAGCTGTTCGGCACCACAGCTGCATGTGTCGCGGCTGTGTGACAGTCACAACACATGCATGGAGAGCCCAACAGACATGCAGCTGCGGCGCCAAACATCTGATCAGCCGGAGTTCTCCAGGTATCCAGGTTACCGATGCAGCTACTCAGGAAGTGCTATAGCTATTTTGATAACCTCTTATCCGAAGCTATTCGATAAACCCTAGTCTGCATATGTTAATATTTGTGGTCCTTAAAAAATGGAACACATACGGACATAAAAAACAGATGTGTGAAGGTGGCTTTAGGCTGTATTGTCCAACATCAGTGTCTGATTTCACAAATGCTCTTCTGGTTGAATGGGCAAAAAGTCTAAGGGTACCGTCACACATTGAAATTTTCATCGCTGCGACGGCACGATTCGTGACGTCGCAGCGTCGTATGATCATCGCTCCAGCGTCGTAGACTGCGGTCACACGGTGCAATCACGGCGCTGGAGCGATGCCGAAGTCCCCGGGTAACCAGGGTAAACATCGGGTAACTAAGCGCAGGGCCGCGCTTAGTAACCCGATGTTTACCCTGGTTACCAGCGTAAACGTAAAAAACAAACAGTACATACTCACCCGTCGGTGTCCTTCAGGTCCCTTGCCGTCTGCTTCCTGCTCTGAGTGCAGCCGTACAGTGAGAGCAGAGCGCAGCACCGCTGTGATCTGCTCTCACTTTCCGGCCGGCACTCAGAGCAGGAAGCAGACGGCAAGGGACCTGAAGGACACCGACGGGTGAGTATGTACGGTTTGTTTTTTTTACGTTTACGCTTGTAACCAGGGTAAACATCGGGTTACTAAGCGCGGCCCTGCGCTTAGTTACCCGATGTTTACCCTGGTTACAAGCGAACACATCGCTGGATCGCTGTCACACACAACGATCCAGCGATGTCAGCGGGTGATCAAGCGACGAAA
The DNA here is from genome assembly GCF_051348905.1 of Ranitomeya variabilis. Lineage (NCBI taxonomy): Eukaryota > Metazoa > Chordata > Amphibia > Anura > Dendrobatidae > Ranitomeya > Ranitomeya variabilis. The sequence continues at coordinate 748,920,105 of NC_135233.1, forward strand.
GAAAGTTCCAAACGATCTGCTACGACGTACGATTCTCAGCAGGGTGTCTGATCGCAGTAGCATGTCAGACACAGCGATATCGTAACGATATCGCTAGAACGTCACGAATCGTAACGTCGTAGCGATGGAAATTTCAATGTGTGACGGTACCCTAACAGAGATAGTCCCAAAACTTGTAGAAAGGTTTCCCAGAAGAGTAGAAGCTGGTGTATCTGCAGAGTGGGTATCAACTCCATATTATTGCTTATGGATTTAGAATGTGATGTCATAAAAATTCCTGTAGGTGTCCCAATGCTTTGGTCCATATAATACATTTCACATTTCTGCCACATTGTCCACCTGTATTTGTACCGCATCACATGCAGAATATGAAATGTTTGATCTCACCAGTCAATTGCAGTGGGATAATTATTGATCCTGTCTTCTGCAGAACATAAAATCTTGCTTGTACAATTTTGAATCTTTCCACCATTTTAATTTCGTGTATAGCAGGTGATTGCCCTTTTTAAGCAACATATTCATAACACAATATACAGTATATGGTTGCAATTTGAGACCAGGTAACTCTTTTTTTTCTTCCGGAACAATTTTTTGCCATTTACTTATTTCAAACCTTTACTATACATAATGTACTCAAGAGCCTCAACTACCATTATCATGATTTTTGCTTTAATTCTTGTCTTGATTTTTGCCATTATACAATAACTGTTTTGAATATTTATTTGGCCAGAATATTATTTTCCAGCAACACAATGTTTTCCCTTTAAACTAAATTTGCAAGCATATGGCAGCTTTCTCGTAAAATGTACTTAACGACAACTGAAAACATTGATGCTGATGATCACAACATACAATTCCAAACCTGATTAAGAATATTCTAATGAATAACACTATAGCTGACTATGTGACAGCTATGCAGCATATAAATCAATTACCATAGTCCTCTGCTGGTGCATGATAAGGTCTGTGTAGTGTGGCATATGAAATACTGTATATGAGAATGGGGATTATTGCTATTCATTGGGGATGTTTGCTTCTTTTAATATGCCAGAATGGTATTTTACTTGTTTAGTTATGGAAATTCACTTTTGCTCATCATGCATTAAATTATGTGCTGTTTTCTGAGAATCACATCAGACAACCCTTATAAGTGAGCATACATATTTCCCTAAGCATTACGACCATATGAAGCATTTCACAATCCCTAGATTTTAAGCATATGTCATATTTAATGCTATATTTCAGTTACGATGAAAATGATATTCAATAAAACCTATTGGATACCATAGAGAAAAATGAAATGTGCAGTACAGTTTTTTCTGCCATATTTGTTGTTAGCTGTATCATCATTATTAGTCCTTATTAAAGTTAGCCACAGTGCTTGTACCTGGAGGTCACTTGTACAGGTGCTTCTCACAAAATTAGAATATAATTAAAAAGTTCATTTATTTCAGTTCTTCAATACAAAAAGTTTATTTTAGTTCAATGGGATTTCTGAAACATGACTTTTTCAGCAGCTCAGATAAACTGCAATGGAGTGAGTCACATGCATGGACTTTTCTATAGTGAGAATGACATAGCAGAGAGCCCCCATTTTACAGATTAGATATAATCCTGGAAGTGAAACTGACACTTAACAAAATGTAATGCCTTTCGGACTCTTTATCAAAGTTAGATTTGGTGAACTCCAGAGAGTTGAGAAGAGCATTTGTGGCTGCGAGCCTAACATTGCTGCTGGGCTCCTCTTTCCTCATACCCTGGATGATAGCAGTCAGGATTTCATTGCATTTGTGTTGTAGTTGTTCAGGGTCAGTGCCCTGGCAGATGTACCCAATGGCCTCCAGTGTAGATTCTTTCATGTGTTCTGTGCTGCTTGGGTCTGTGACATTGGCAACAAGCTGTGGAATAAGCTGAGGCCATTGGTTGACTGGTATCTCCGCACATGCTATCCCCGCCATGCACTGTGATGCTGAGCTAGGCCTATAGCTCTCAGTACCTAAAGTTTGCAGCACCAAAGCCTTAATTTCCCGACGGATGTTGGCTTCAATTGCCAGCCAGCGCTGTTGGTATTGGGTCTTCACATCTGGATCTTTTGAGGTCAAAGAGTTTTTAATCTGCAGACCAGATGCAACTCTAGCTACCTGACTGTTTCCAGGATTTGCAAGGACTTTTGAGAGCTCCAACAAGAAGGTGGCCTGGTTTTCAATGGCCGCCTGCTCCAGAAACTTCTGCGCCGCCTCCAACTCATTGCGGTCGGGAGATACGGTCTTCTCGAGGATCGTGATGAGCTCCATGCGGGCGGTACCGGGTCACTGCTCGGTACCGCCCGCATGGAGCTCATCACGATCCTCGAGAAGACCGTATCTCCCAACCGCAATGAGTTGGAGGCGGCGCAGAAGTGCTGGTGCTGGGCGTTGGTGCTGCGAACTTTAGGTACTGAGAGCTATAGGCCTAGCTCAGCATCACAGTGCGTGGCGGGGATAGCATGTGCGGAGATACCAGTCAACCAATGGCCTCAGCTTTTTCCACAGCTTGTTGCCAATGTCACAGACCCAAGCAGCACAGAACACATGAAAGAATCTACACTGGAGGCCATTGGGTACATCTGCCAGGACATTGACCCTGAACAACTACAACACAAATGCAATGAAATCCTGACTGCTATCATCCAGGGTATGAGGAAAGAGGAGCCCAGCAGCAATGTTAGGCTCGCAGCCACAAATGCTCTTCTCAACTCTCTGGAGTTCACCAAATCTAACTTTGATAAAGAGTCCGAAAGGCATTATATTATGCAAGTGGTCTGTGAAGCGACGCAGTGTCCCGACACTAGGGTGCGAGTAGCTGCTCTACAGAACCTGGTGAAGATCATGTCCCTCTATTACCAGTATATGATAACTTAACAAAATGTGCAAGAAGTTTTTGGTAAGTCATAAATGTCTCAAATGGTGATACCTTTTTAAGGTATTTTTTTGCACCCCTTGGAACAGCTCAGTCTGACAGCATGGCCCACAGACCAAACCTGCTATATGTAGATAATAATTGGTGTGCTTCACCAGGGACCAATACCGATACCACACAACCAGGAACAGCATGGTGCCCAATGTAGATAGACTCAAGGCTGCCTATTTTGATAAACTGTGGAAAAATGTGTCCCTTCTATGTGCCACGACTTACCACCAGCCTTTCTTTTGTGGATTAAAAGGGGGGGTTCTCTGGGAATAGAAGAAAGTACATAAAGAAAATTGCATTTTAATCAAATTCATAAATGTTTTTGACCTGCAAATCATACTCATTTTATCTAGGTAGTTAATCACTTTAAATTAATATGGCCGCCATCTTCTTCACAGACAGGACAGGTGCCTAGGAGCATGTGTGGTTGGAAGCTTCACAGTTATGAGCTGGAAGATAGATTTACAGTACAAGATGTACGTTATCTCTATCTCACAGAAACCATTCCGCAGTCTGACAGACAGGGTGTATGTACTGCAATTTTAGCAGTCTCTTCTTACCTCAGCACTGCTGTTATCGCCTGTAGTAGATCAGAAAGACTGGGTGAACAGCAGTGTGAGCAGCCTCTTCTTACCTTAGCACCCCTGATATCTCCTGTATTACATTAGACAGGGTGGACAGCATTGTGAGTAGCCTCATTTTACATTAGCACCTCTGGTTGCCCATATATTAGAATAGAAAGACATTGTGGAGAGCGGTGTAAGCAGCCTTTTCTTATCTCAATACCCCTGGTATTTTCAATGTGAGATTAGATAGACATGATAGACAGCAGTGTGAGTATCCACTTTTTATCTCATCATCCATGGTATCGCCAGTATTGGATCAAAAAGCCAGCGTGGACTGGTGTATTAGCAACCACGTCTTACTTTAGGATCACTGGTATCTCCAATGTTAGATCAGAAAGACTTGGTGGACAGCAGTGTGAGCAGCATCTTTTTACCCTCGCACTCCTTTTATCTCCTGTATTAGATCAGAAAAACAATGTATAACAGTGTGAGCAGCCTCTTCTTCTCAGCGCCCCATGTATGCCCAGTATTAGATCAGTAAGACAAGATGGACAGCAGCTCCTCCACACCCTTGGAGTCTCCACTATTAAAGGTGAACAGCAATGTAAGCAGCCTCTTGTTGCCTCAGCACCAATGGTGTCTCCAGTATTAGATCAGAAAGACAGGGTGGGCAGCAGTATGAGCAGCCTCTTCTTACCTCAGCACCCCTGGTATCTATTATTCGATCAGAAAGACAAGGTAGTTAGCAGTGAGAACAGCACTTGGTGCCTCAACACCTCTTGTATCTCCAGTATAAAATTAGATTAACATTATGGGCAGCAGTGTAAGCGGTTTTTTATACCTCATCACCTTTGGTATCCCCTGTATTAGGGCACATCTTCCTACTCATTAAGGAAGGGTGTGGGGCTTCTCACTGCAAAATTAACATCCAATGATAGGTTTCAGTCAGTTTAACAAGACTGCAGCTTTTTTATATTCTATGGTGATTATCTTCCTAGACAAAATGATGATGATTTTATGTAACCCCTTAAGCCCCGAGGGTGGTTTGCACGTTAATGACCGGGCCAATTTTTACAGTTCTGACCACTGTCCCTTTATGAGGTTATAATTCTGGAACGCTTCAACGGATCTCGGCGATTCTGACATTGTTTTCTCGTGAGATATTGTACTTCATGATAGTGGTAAAATTTATTCGATATAACTTGCGTTTATTTGTGAAAAAAATGGAAATTTGGCGAAAATTTTGCAATTTTCCAACTTTGAATTTTTATGCCCTTAAATCACAGAGATATGTCACGCAAAATACTTAATAAGTAACATTTCCCACATGTCTACTTTACATCAGCACAATTTTGGAACCAAAATTTTTTTTTGTTAGGGAGTTATAAGGGCTAAAAGTTGACCAGAAATTTCTCATTTTTACAACACCATTTTTTTTTAGGGACCACATCTCATTTGAAGACATTTTGAGGGGTCTATATGATAGAAAATACCCAAGTGTGACACCATTCTAAAAACTGCACCCCTCAAGGTGCTCAAAACCACATTCAAGAAGTTTATTAACCCTTCAGGTGTTTCACAGGAATTTTCGGAATGTTTAAATAAAAATGAACATTTAACTTTTTTTCACACAAAATTTATTTCAGCTCCAATTTGTTTTATTTTACCAAGGGTAACAGGAGAAAATGGACCCCAAAAGTTGTTGTACAATTTGTCCTGAGTACGCTGATACCCCATATGTGGGGGTAAACCACTGTTTGGGCGCATGGCAGAGCTCGGAAGGAAAGGAGCGCCATTTGACTTTTCAATGCAAAATTGACTGGAATTGAGATGGGACGCCATGTTGCGTTTGGAGAGCCCCTGATGTGCCTAAACATTGAAACCCCCCACAAGTGACACCATTTTGGAAAGTAGACCCCCTAAGGAACTTATCTAGATGTGTGGTGAGCACTTTGACCCACCAAGTGCTTCACAGAAGTTTATAATGCAGAGCCGTAAAAATAAAAAATCATATTTTTTCACAAAAATGATCTTTTCGCCCCCAATTTTTTATTTTCCCAAGGGTAAGAGAAGAAGTTAGACCACAAAAGTTGTTGTGCATTTTGTCCTGAGTACGACGATACCCCATATGTGGGGGTAAACCACTGTTTGGGCGCATAGCAGAGCTCGGAAGGGAAGGAGCGCCATTTGACTTTTCAATGCAAAATTGACTGGAATTAAGATGGGACGCCATGTTGCTTTTGGAGAGCCCCTGATGTGCCTAAACATTAAAACCCCCCACAAGTGACACCATTTTGAAAAGTAGACCCCCTAAGGAACTTATCTAGATGTGTTTTGAGAGCTTTAAACCCCCAAGTGTTTCACTACAGTTTATAACGCAGAGCCGTGAAAATAATTTTTTTTTTTTTTTTCACAAAAATTATTTTTTAGCCCCAAGTTTTGTTTTTTAACAAGGGTAACAGGATAAATTGGACCCCAGAAGTTGTTGTCCAATTTGTCCTGAGTACACTGATACCCAATATGTGGGGGGGGGGAAAACCACTTTTTGGGCGCATGGCAGAGCTCGGAAGGGAAGGAGCGCCAGACTTAGATGGATTGGTCTGCAGGCGTCACGTTGCATTTACAGAGCCCCTGATGTACCCAAACAGTAGAAACCCCCACAATTGACCCCATATTGGAAACTAGACCTCCCAAGGAACTTATCTAGATGTGTTGTGAGAATTTTGAACCCCGAAGTGTTTCACTGCAGTTTATAACGCAGAGCCGTGAAAATAAAAATTCTCTTTTTTTTTTTTTCACAAAAATTATTTTTAAGCCCCCAGTTTTGTATTTTCACAAGGGTAACAGGATAAATTGGACCCCAAAAGTTGTTGTCCAATTTGTCCTGAGTGCGCTGATACCCAGTATGTGGGGGAGAACCACTGTTTGGGCGCTGTCATGTCGGACGCTGTTCATACTAGGGCATTCGACAGACAGCGGTAATTCCGCTTTTGTCCACTATGCGCTCAGTGGCGTCGGCTAGATTTTATCTAGCTGGTCTGGGGTTAATTTAGCTGGTGCTCGGATTGGAAGCTGGGTCACGCCCACTGCCTTTAAATTGTTCTTCTGAACATTGGGCGTTGCCGATTATAGCTTCTGTCTTGTGCTTGGTTATCTCGGTCTGGAGTGGTGGTCTAGGAGAAGGAGTATCGTATCTGGTGGTGTATATTTCCCTTTGTCATATTTTCCTCCTTCCTATATTTGTATTTGTTTTGCCCTGTGCACTTATTGTGTTTTCCTGAGTGACTGCGGCGTGGTGTATATTTTCCGTTGTCCTTGTCTGTGCTTACTGTGGGTATTGGTTAGTGGTCTCTTCACTGGGTGGTGGGTTGTGGTTTCAGCCAATGGTTGTAACAGGAGACAGGGTGAGGATGGAGGCCTAGACATGCACACCATCAGTGTAAACTCTGGGAGAGGGTCAGTCAGGGTTTCCCAGAGTTGAGGGAAATCGCAGGGGCCCGGGTTATTAGCTCTTGCCTACCAAAGTTTCCTGTGACACCTAGGTTTCCCGTGACATTATAATCGGCCTACATTATTTGAATTCCATGGATCCCATGACTTCCATAACCCGCCATTTGGAGGCGCTGTCCCTACAGGTCACTGAGTTGAGGGGGGCAGTGCAGCAGCAGGGACTAGCTGTATCTAATCTGCAAGCTGGAGCAGCAGGTAGAGTTGCTGAGCCTAAGTTTCCTTTGCCTGAAAGGTTTGCTGGGGAACGCAGTAAATTTGTTACTTTTCGTGAAGCTTGCAAACTTTATTTTCGTATGCGCCCGATCTCCTCAGGTAATGAGGCTCAGCGTGTGGGCCTAGTGTTGTCTTTACTAAACGGGGATCCTCAAGCATGGGCGTTTTCTTTGCCTTCTGATTCTGCTGCATTTAAGTCAGTGGAGAGGTTTTTTTCTGCTCTTGGACACATTTACGATGATCCTGACAGAATGGCTCTAGCAGAATCTAAGATACGCGCTATTCGACAGGGGGAGCGTGTTGCAGAGGATTACTGTTCTGAATTTCGCCACTGGTCGGTCGACACACAGTGGACTGATGCCGCGCTGCGGAGTCAGTTTATTCATGGGGTTTCTGGAAGGGTTAAAAAAGCCCTCGTGATGTACGAGACTCCTGCTTCTCTTGATTCCGCTATGAGTCTTGTTATCCGCATTGATCGCCGTTTGCGTCAGGGGGAGCATGAGACGCCGCCTATGGGAGAAGGTGTAGGTTCACGTGAGGTTGCTGCAGGTGAGCCCACGGAGCCTATGCAAATCGCAGGGGTGTCACATGTTAAGCGTCGAGCCCCTGTGCTCAAGAAGCAGGGAGCCTGTTTTTACTGTGGTAAAACTGGTCATTTTGTTAACATTTGTCCTCTGCTGTCTAAGAAAAACGCAACAGCGGAAAACTTCTAAGCTCAGAGGGTGTGGAGGAGGCCAATCTGAGCTTATGCATATCCTCTATGGTGGTTTCTCAATGCATGCTCCCTGCCAAAGTTATCATCGCTGGCAGAGAGCTGCCAATCACTGTTTTTGTGGATAGCGGTTCTGCCACAAATCTCATTGATGAGGAGTTTGCGCGCACAGCAGGTTTTAGGATCGAAAAACTGCTTCATCCTATCCGCGTGGTCACCATCAATTCAGCTCTTCTCTCACAGGGGGAGATTACTGAGTTTGTGGCTGAGGTGATACTCCACATTGGGGTTCTACATTCTGAGCAGGTTACATGTAAGGTGCTCAGGAATCTTCCTGCACAGGTGGTTTTGGGTTTCCCATGGTTGTCTATGCACAACCCGGTTATTGATTGGAAAACTCAGGACATAATTCAGTGGAGCGAATTCTACCAGGAGAATTGCCTGGCCACATGTGTGTCTGCTGTGACTTCAAGCGTTCCTGAGTCACTTCTGGATTTTGCGGATGTGTTCTCTGAGAAGGGTTGTTCAGAGTTGCCACCACATCGCTCCTATAACTGTACTATCAGGTTTAAACCAGGGGCCAAATTGCCTAAAGCAAGGATGTTTAACATCTCCGGTCCAGAGAGACAAGCGTTAAAGGATTACATTGCTGACAGTTTGAGTAAAGGGCACATCAGGCCTTCATCTTCGCCTGTGGCAGCGGGGTTCTTCTTTGTTAAGAAGAAAGATGGCAGACTACGCCCGTGTCTGGATTTCAGGGAGTTGAACCAGATTACGGTTCGTGATCCATACCCTTTGCCACTGATACCAGATTTGTTCAACCAGGTGGCAGGTGCTAAGTGGTTTACCAAGCTTGACCTCAGGGGGGCGTATAACCTCATACGAGTCCGTCAAGTTGATGAGTGGAAGACGGCTTTTAATACCCCTGAGGGTCATTTTGAAAATTTGGTGATGCCATTTGGGTTGATAAACGCACCAGCAGTGTTCCAACATTTCATAAATGATGTGTTCTCACATGTTTTGGGGAAATTCGTTATTGTATACCTGGATGACATTCTCATATATTCTAGCGACCGTGATACTCATTTAGATCATGTCAGGCAGGTGTTACAGCTTCTCAGAGAGAATAAGCTCTATGCAAAACTTGAGAATTTTGTATTTTCGGTTCAGGAGTTGCCTTTCTTGGGTTATATTGTGTCTGCTTCTGGGTTTAAAATGGACGCCGCTAAGGTGCAAGCGGTGTTGCATTGGGAACGGCCTGATAACCTAAAAGCACTTCAGCGGTTCCTTGGGTTTTCAAACTACTATAGGAAGTTTATCAAGGATTTTTCTATCATTGCTAAACCGCTAACAGACATGACTAAAAAGGGTACCAATTTCTCCGTTTGGCCTGAGGCCGCTGTGCGCGCATTTGAGTTTCTTAAGAACAGTTTTGTTTCGGCCCCCATTCTTGTGCAGCCAGACGTATCGAAACCTTTTGTTGTGGAAGTCGATGCGTCTGAGGTTGGTGTGGGGGCGGTGTTGTCACAAGGCTCATCCTTGAGTGATTTGCGTCCTTGCGCCTATTTCTCCAAGAAACTGTCGTCTGCCGAACGTAACTACGATATCGGCAACAAAGAGTTGTTGGCAATCAAGTTGGCCTTTGAGGAATGGCGACACTTCTTGGAGGGGTCGGTTCATCAGGTTACTGTAATTACCGACCATAAGAATTTGCTTTATTTGGAGTCTGCCAAGCGTCTATCTCCCAGGCAGGCTCGCTGGGCATTGTTTTTCACGCGGTTCAACTTTGTTGTTACTTACAGACCTGGGTCTAAAAACACTAAGGCAGATGCTCTGTCCAGGTGTTTTCCGGGGGGGGGGGGGGAACCTCGGGAAGATCCGGTACCCATCCTCCAAAAGGGTGTTGTGGTTTCGGCTCTCACAACCGAGGTTGAGGCTGAGATTGCTGAGGCTCAGGAGGAGGTACCATCTGAGCTTCCCATCAACAAATCGTTTGTACCGCTTCATCTCCGCTTAAAGGTTTTGGCGGAGCATCATGATGCTGTCCTGGCTGGCCACCCAGGGGTCAGGGGTACTTTGGAGTTGGTGTCACGTCGGTTTTGGTGGCCCAAAATCTGACAGGACGTGGTCTCATACGTGTCAGCTTGCACCACGTGCGCTAGGGCTAAGACGCCCCGCTCCCGTTCTGTTGGAACACTACTTCCTCTCGAGGTACCTAGTAAGCCATGGACGGAGATCTCCATGGATTTTATCACTGACTTGCCCTCCTCAGCTGGGAACACGGTCATTTTGGTGATTGTTGATCGGTTCTCAAAAATGTCGCACTTTGTGTCTTTGCCTTCGTTGCCTAACGCTAAAACTCTGGCTCAGGCATTTGTGCAGGAGGTGGTCAGACTTCATGGGGTTCCGTCTGACATCCTTTCCGATAGAGGTACTCAGTTTGTGGCAAAATTTTGGAAAGCGTTTTGCTCACGGCTGGGGATCAAGTTGTCTCATTCTTCAGCGTTTCATCCTCAGTCGAATGGTCAGACCGAGCATATGAACCAAAATTTGGAGCAGTACTTACGCTGCTTTGTTTCTGATAACCAGGAGGAGTGGTTGACGTTCCTTCCTTTGGCTGAGTTTGCCATCAATAATCACCGCCAGGAGTCTTCTGGGGAGTCTCGTTTTTTTGTTTTTACGGGCTACATCCTCAATTTTGTACTTTGAGTCAGGGGGGCTCTTCCGGCGTTCTGGAGGAAGACCAGTTAGGAGCACAACTGTCATCAGTCTGGATGAGAGTTAAACAGCGCTTGTTGAGCGTGGGTGCTAGGTACAAACGTGTGGCTGACAGAAGGCGTGTGCCAGGTCCGGACCTGAGTGTGGATGACTGGGTGTGGTTATCCACAAAAAACATAAGACTCAAAATACCATCTCTTAAATTGGGTCCTAGGTTTATTGGTCCTTTTAAGGTCATCGCTGTCATTAACCCAGTAGCTTACCGATTGGAGCTTCCTACAGTGTATAAAATACACAACGTGTTCCACAGATCGTTGCTACAAAAGATGGTGGGTCTTGTGGACGTGACACCGATGCCTTCCCCAGTCTTGGTGGATGGTAATTTGGAATTTGAAGCCTCCAAGGTGGTTGACTCTCGTGTAGTTCACCGCACCTTACAGTATTTGGTACACTGGCGTGGTTATGGGCCGGAGGAGAGGTCTTGGGTACCAGCCTCAGAAATTTATGCGGATCGGCTGGTCAGTATGTTTCACCGCCGCCATCCGGACAAGCCGGGTCCTATAAGTGAGGGCCCTGGGTTCCCTCGTAGAAGGCGAGGTACTGTCATGTCGGACGCTGTTCATACTAGGGCGTTCAACAGACAGCGGTAATTCCGCTTTTGTCCACTATGCGCTCAGTGGCATCAGCTAGATTTTATCTAGCTTGTCCGTGGTTAATTTAGCTGGTGCTCGGATTGGAAGCTGGGTCACGCCCACTGCCTTTAAATTGTTCTTCTGAACATTGGGCGTCGCCGATTATAGCTTCTGTCTTGTGCTTGGTTATCTCGGTCTGGAGTGGTGGTCTAGGAAAAGGAGTATCATATCTGGTGGTGTATATTTCCCTTTGTCATATTTTCCTTCTTCCTATATTTGTATTTGTTTTGCCCTGTGCACTTATTGTGTTTTCCTGAGTGACTGCGGCGTGGTGTATATTTTCCGTTATCCTTGTCTGTGCTTACTGTGGGTATTGTTTAGTGGTCTCTTCACTGGGTGGTGGGTGGTGGTTTCAGCCAGTGGTTGTATCAGGAGACAGGGTGAGGATGGAGGCCCAGGCATGCACACCATCAGTGTAAACTCTGGGAGAGGGTCAGTCAGGGTTTCCCAGAGTTGAGAGAAATCGCAGGGGCCCGGGTTATTAGCTCTTGCCTACCAAAGTTTCCCGTGACACCTAGGTTTCCCGTGACAGGCGCATGGCAGAGCTCGGAAGGGAAGGAGCGCCATTTGGAATACAGACTTAGATGGATTGGTCTGCAGGCGTCACATTGGATTTGCATGGCCCCTGATGTACCCAGACAGTAGAAACCCCCCACGAGTGACCCCATATTGGAAACTAGACCTCCCAAGGAACTTATCTAGATGTATTGTGAGACCTTTGAACCCCCAAGTGTTTCACTACAGTTTACAACGCAGAGCCATGAAAATAAAAAATCTTTTTTTTTTCCCACAAAAATGATTTTTAGCCCCCCAAATTTTTATTTTACCAAGGATATCAAGAGAACTTGGACCTTAAAAGTTGTTGTCCAATTTGTCCCGAGTACGCTGATACCCCATATGTTGGGGTAAACCCCTGTTTGGGCGCACGGGAGAGCTCAGAAGGGAAGGAGCACTGTTTTACTTTTTCAACGCAGAATTGGCTGGAATTGAGATCGGACGACATGTCGCGTTTGGAGAGCCCCTGATGTGCCTGAACAGTGGAAACTCCCCAATTCTACCTGAAACCCTAATCCAAACACACCCCTAACCCTAATTCCAACAGTAACCCTAACCACACCCCTAATTCTAATCCCAACCCTAATCCCAACTGTAAATGTAAACCAAACCCTAACTTTAGCCCCAACCCTATCCCTAACTTTAGCCCCAACCCTAACCCTAACTTTAGCCCCAACTCTAACCCTAACTTTAGCCCCAACCCTATCCCTAACTTTAGCTCCAACCCTAGCCCTAATCCTAACCCTAGCCCTAACCCAAGCCCTAACCCCAGCCCTAACCCTAACCCTAGCCCTAATGGAAATAAATACATTTTTTAAATTTTATTATTTTTCCCTAACTAAGGGGGTGATGAAGGGGGGTTTGATTTACTTTTATAGCGTTTTTTATATCTGATTTTTATGATTGGCAGCTGTCACACACTAAAAGACGCTTTTTATAGCAAAAAAGTTTTTGCATCTCCACATTTTGAGACCTATAATTTTTCCATATTTTGGTCCACAGAGTCATGTGAGGTCTTGTTTTTTTGCGGGATGAGTTGACGTTTTTATTGGTAACATTTTCGGACACGTGACCGTTTTTGATCACTTTTTATTCCGATTTTTGTGAGGCAGAATGACCAAAAACCAGCTATTCATGAATTTCTTTTTGGGGGAGGCGTTTATACCGTTCCACGTTTGGTAAAATTGATAAAGCAGTTTTATTCTTCGGGTCAGTACGATGACAGCGATACCTCATTTCTATCATTTTTTTATGTTTTGACGCTTTTATACGATAAAAGCTATTTTATAGAAAAAATAATTATTTTGGCATCGCTTTATTCTGAGGACTATAACTTTTTTATTTTTTTGCTTGTGATGCTGTATGGTGGCTCGTTTTTTGCAGGACAAGATGACCTTTTCAGCGGTACTATGATTATTTATATCCGTCTTTTTGATTGCGTGTTATTCCACTTTTTGCTTGGCGGTATGATAATAAAGCAATGTTTTTTGGCTCGTTTTTTTTTTTTTTTTCCTTACGGTGTTCACTGAAGGGGTTAACTAGTGGGTTATAGGTTGGGTCGTTACGGACACGGCGATACTAAATATGTGTACTTTTATTTTATTTTATTTTTTTTTTTAGATAAAGAAATGTATTTATGGGAATAATATATATATATTTTTCTTTATTTAGGATTTTTTTTTTTTTTACTTTTTTCCTTTGTCCCAGGGGGGACATCACAGATCGCGGATCTGACAGTTTGCACAGCACTCTGTCAGATCGGCGATCTGACATACAGCAGTGCAGGCTTACTAGAGCCTGGTCTGCACCCAGAAGTACTCCCTGCAGTACCCGGATGCAGCCCCGCGGCCATTTTGGATCCGGGGACTGCAGGGAAGAGACGCTCGGTACAAGGTGAGCACATCGCCTTGTACCGATGGTCTCAGGGAAGCACGCAGGGAGCCCCCTCTCTGCGCGATGCTTCCCTGTACCGCCGGTACACTGCGTTCATGTTTGATCGCAGTGTGCCGGGGGTTAATGTGCCGGGGGCGGTCCGTGACCACTCCTGGCACATAGTGCCGGATGTCAGCTGACACCCGGCCGCGATCGGCCGCGCTCCCCCCCCCAAACCCCCCCCCCCCCCGTGAGCGCGGCCGAATGCATATGACGTACTATCCCGTCACTGTGAATTAAGTCCCAGGTCACCTTGACGGGATAGTACGTCATATGGGATTAAGGAGTTAATTTAGAAATGTATTTAAAATGACATTTCCTATATAAGTGTTTAGAAATTTGCAATTTGACAGTTTTTCTTTAGCATGAAACTATAGACAAACTATTTCAATTCTGATTTTAAAATGTGATCATACAGGAAGATTGTTGTATTCAACCCACAAGAAAATTTTTTAATAGTTATTAAAGTGTATATTTCAGTAAATTTTAAATTAAACTTTCAGAATGTAAATGTTTGTCTCTTTCTATTTTTTAGACACAACAACTCCATGACATGGAAGAAGTCTGCTATGAGAATGTTCTCAAAGAAATTAGAGCTGGCCGACAGGTAGGAGCAACCATTTACATAGAATATGGCAAATCCTGGAGAGATCATCATCTGTGTTCCCTTATTAAATTTTAGCAAAGCAAATTATATGAAGTTAATTAAATTATTTATTTGATTATACAATAGGTCAGGTAAGCTGCAGAACTTAATGATTATCAATACAATCAATTCAATCATTATTATTATATTCACCATTTGCAGTTATGGGTTTATACTTACTTACTTACTTACTTATACTCCACGCACATATACATATGTGGAAATGCTAAGTCCAGTTTCATGTGAATCTATTTCACTTTCCAGACAGACATTGGTAAAAAGAATTTACACTGCAAGATAATTGTGATAAAAACGCTCGTTTCACGATTACCCACTGACCAGTAAACATTTACCGTTCTGCGGTGGTATGTTGCTGCCAATCGGTACATGTGAACAGACCTTTAAGCTGTGCCAAGGCTATGTCCCTAGTCCCCTATTTAGAAACAGGCGTCAAATCCAAGAAAAGGAAGCGTACTTCAGACTTCATTTAATTGTAAGTTTGCATCATCAGGGTTTCAATGGAGCAATAGCAGCAAAGATTCAGACATGTTTGTTCTACTTCAGGCTTAATGACACTTTAACTGGACATTAGGTTTGATGTGCGGTTCCTTCTCTTGGATTTGACATCTGATTTAGTCCTTGGGCAGTAATGACAGAACCTAGCACGCATAGCCATCCACTCACATCCGGTGAATTTAGCGGTGGGCACAGTTTCTTATTTAGAAGCAGATTATAATTATATACCTGCTTCTTACAACTGAATGAATAACATTTTTTTTTTAAGGA
This sequence comes from Ranitomeya variabilis, assembly GCF_051348905.1. Taxonomy (NCBI): domain Eukaryota; kingdom Metazoa; phylum Chordata; class Amphibia; order Anura; family Dendrobatidae; genus Ranitomeya; species Ranitomeya variabilis. The sequence goes on from NC_135233.1 coordinate 748,935,384, forward strand.
TTTTATTAACTAGTCTCAGTTTTACGATTTATTTTTACAATAATCAGAATTGATTGCTCACTTCCAGAGGATGTGTTTGTCCTGTGATGATCACAAGGGTATTCAACATTGTGTATTATTATTTGTAATGGGTACATCACATGATCGAAAATGAACAAAGAACATGACATTCAATGACTCTCGAAATATATCTTCAAAATAAAGAGTAATGATTAAACTAAGCTTTGTAATAAATTGTATAACTTTTTATTGTGGATGGAATAGGCTTTATTTGCAGAAGCATGATAATCCTTTAAACTAGGCATTTAAGCTTTGTATATTTGTAAAATATTAGATCTCTGCTGCATTGCTACAATTGGAGTAGCTATTATGTGATGGCACAACATATTCCCTTGTGACTTACACACCACTTGAGCCTTCTTTTTCTTGGATACTCATGAGTAAATTACACCAACCAGCAGAAACCAGCACCTATGTAACTGAATCAGTACGATTTCTAAACAGCCATGTCCGCTATCTGCCTGTGTCATTTCCTCAACTGTCCCCTGTAAGAGCCGATGAGCCATATACACTACAGTATTAATAGAGGTGTTGGCATTGTTGTGTCCTCTTTCTGTCAAATATCACCCTCATATAGCTTACCATTATCAGGATATCACTAATCATCTACAAATTGACATCTTTTTAGGTTTCTCATTAAGGCTGATATAGCGTGTAGCTCCATATTTATATTTCACTATATACACACACGTGTTCAAAATTGTTGGTACCCCTCGTTCAATGACAGAAAACCCCTCAATGGCCACAGAAATAACTTGAATATGACAAAAGTAATAATAAATAAAAAATCTATGAAAATGAACAAATGAAAGTCAGACATTGCTTTTTATGCTGTCCTCATACACTTTAGTAGGGTGTGCAATGAGACATGTAGCTAAACCCCCTGTCTTCTTTAAGAAAAAAAGGCTGTGAAGTTGTAACCTTCGTTTATTGCTTGTAGATGTGACAGGAAAGGGTGAAACTATAAGATGCAATAACAGGAGCATTTCAGAATCTATAACTGTACAATGCATAAAATACAGATAGTCTGCAATACACAGCAACATGAGGTAATATACAAGCTGATGATTACCTACTATTACAGCAAACGTACTGATAAACACAGGGCTGTAACACACAGATAGTGACTCACCAACCATGCTTAGACAGGCTGTTTACAAGGAGCTTGCAGAAAAGTGAGTGATCTGGTTTCTCCTCAAGAACATACAGGAACAATGGCTGCTGTTCCCTTCACAATGTCATAATAAGACCACGATGCAACAGGAGCAATCCCAGAATGCCCTTGGAACTTCCCATAATACATTGCAAACTAAACTAAAATGTATATTATCAAAACCGCCAGCAGATGTTGCTGTTACCTTACTATATAAAAATATAGGAAGGATTAATATACACAGAAAATACGTTGCCTGTGATAACTGAGACACAAAAAATAACTAAACATTATAGACAGCAGTTATATTGCTGGACAGACCACTTTTCAACCATGCTTCCACAGAATTTTTTAACCCCTTCAAGACCTTGCCCTTTTTCATTTTTGCGTTCTCGTTTTTCGCTCCCCTCCTTCCCAGAGCCATAACTTTATTTTCCCTTCAATATGACCCGTAGAAGCGCTATACCAGCGCGAAACGGCCGTCTTCAGAACCTGCACACTCTTATCCTTACACCCCCGAGCCATGAAGGTTTTAAACTATGACTGAATAAAGGACAAACCATTTTAAGGATCTGTGAGTGCTGCCTATCTTTTCTTCATTATATGGATTGCATTTAAGTGTTTTTCGGAGGAGCACCCGGGATCCGGAGGCTAAGCTTCAACGAGTATCCTTCGTGTCAGGCACTCTGATTCAGTGAAATTGGCTGTGCTGTCTACTATTTACCTTTTGACAGATGTCCATGTGAGTGCTTGTTTTCTGCCGGACAAGTTGCACGTTTGAACGACATCATTGGTTTTAGCATGTCGTGTACTAGAAAACGGGAAAAAGAATTCCAAGTGCTGTGAAATTGCAAAAAAAGTGCAATCCCACACTTGTTTTTTGTTTGGCTTTTTTGCTAGGTTCACTAAATGATAAAACTGACATGCCATTTTGATTCCCCAGGTCATTACGAGTTCATAGACACCAAACATGTCTAGGTTACATTTTATCTAAGTGGTAAAAATAAAAAATAAAAAATTGTGCAAATTTCCAATACCCATAGTGTCTCCATTTTTCGTGGTCTCGATTTTTTGCGTGTCGAGCTGACATTTTTAATGATACCATTCTGGTGCAGATACAGTGCCTTGTGAAAGTACTTTTCAACCTTTTGCCACATATGCTTCAAACATAAAGATACCGAATGTAAATTTTTGGTGAAGAATCAACAACAAGTGGAGCACAATTGTGAAGTTGAACGAAATTTATTGGTTATTTTAAATTTTTGTGGAAATTCCAAAACTGAAAAATGGGGCGTGCAATATTAATCGCCCCCTTTACTTTCAGTGCAGCAAACTCACTCCAGAAGTTCATTGTGGATCTCTGAATGATCCAATGTTGTCCTAAATGCCTAATGATGATAAATATAATCCACCTGTGTGTAATCAAGTCTCCGTATAAATGCACCTGCTGTGTGATAGTCTCAGGGTTCTCTTTGAAGCACAGAGAGCATCATGAAGACCAAGGAACACAACAGGCATGTCCGTGATACTGTTGTGGAGAAGTTTAAAGCCAGATTTAGGATACAAAATCATTTGCAAAAGTTTAAACATCCCAAGGAGCACTGTGCAAGCGATCATATTGAAGTGGAAGGAGTGTCATACCACTGCAAATCTACCAAGATCTGGCCATCCCTCTAAACTTTCATCTCAAACAAGGAGAAGACTGATCAGAGATACAGCCAAGAGGCCCATGACCACTCTGGATGAACTGCAGAGATCTACAGCTGAGGTGGGACAGTCTGTCCATAGGACAACTATCAGCCGTACACTGCACAAATCTTGCCTTTATGGAAGAGTGGTGAGAAGAAAGCCATTTCTCAAAGATATCCATAAAAAGTGTCGTTTAAAGTTTGCAACAAGCCACTTGGGAGACACACCAAACATGTGGAAGAAGGTGCTCTGGTCAGATGAAACCAGAATCAAACTTTTTGGCAACAATGCCAAACGATATGTTTGGCGTAAAGACAACACAGCTCATCACCCTGAAAATACCATCCCCACTGTCAAACGTGGTGGTGGCAGCATCATGGTATGGGACTGCTTTTCTTCAGCAGGAACAGGGAAGATGGTTAAAATTGATGGGAAGATGGATGGAGCCAAATACAGGACCATTATTGAAGAAAACCTGTTGGAGTCAGCAAAAGACCTGAGACTGGGACGGATATTTGTCTTCCAGCAAGATATTGATCCCAAACATAAAGCAAAATTTACAATGGAATGGTTCACAAATAAACATAGCCAGGTGTTAGAATGGCCAAGTCAAAGTCCAGACCTCAATCCAATCGAGAAGCTGTGGAAAGAGCTGAAAACTGCTGTTCACAAACGATCTCCATCAAACCTTACTGAGCTCGAGCTGTTTGCCAAGGAAGAATGGGCAAGAATTTCAGTCTCTCGATGTGCAAAACTGATAGAGACATACCCCAAGCGACTTGCAGGTGTAATCGCAGCAAAAAGTGGCACAACAAAGTATTAAGTTACATGGGCCGAATAATATTGCACTCCCCACTTTTCAGGTTTTGAATTTCCACAAAAATTTAAAATAACCAATAAATTTCGTTCAACTTCACAATTGTGTTCCACTTGTTGTTGATTCTTCACCAAAAATGTACATTTGGTATCTTTATGTTTGAAGCATGATATGTGGGAAAAGGTTGAAAAGTTCCAGGGGCCGAATACTTTCGCAAGGCACTGTATGTTCTTTTGATCACCCGTTATTGCATTTTAATGCAATGTCGCTGCGACTAAAAAAATGTAATTCTGGCGTTTCAAATTTTTTTCTCCCTGCGCTGTTTAGCTATCAGGTTAATGCTTTTTTTTTCTTGATAGATCGGGCGATTCTGAATGCGGCGATACCAAATATTTGTAGGTTTGATTTTTTTTTTTTTAATTGTTTTATTTTGAATGGGGCGAAAGGGGGGTGATTTAAACTTTTATATATATTTTTTTTTTTTTTTTTTACTTTTGCCATGCTTCAATAGCCTCCATGGGAAGCTAGAAGCTGGCATAGCCTGATCGGCTCTGATCATCAGATCACTCCTATGTAGCTGAATTGCAGGCTTGCTATGAGCGCCGACCACAGGGTGGCGCTCACAGCAAGCCGGCATCAGTAACCATAGAGGTCTCAAGGAGACCTCTCGTTACTGTGCCGACGCATCGCTGACCCCCGATCATGTGACGGGGTCGGCGATGCGCGCATTTCCGGCCTCATGGCCGGAAGCGCCGGTTAAATGCCGCTGTCAGCATTTGACAGCGGCATTTAACTAGTTAATAGCGGTGGGTGAATCGCGATTTCACCTAACGCTATTGCGAGCGCATGTCAGCTGTTCAAAACAGCTGACATGTCCCGGCTTTGAGGTGGGCTCAGCGCCGAAGCTCACATCAAAGCTGGGGATCCGACCTCCACAGTAATAATACTGATGAAATAGGCCTGGACAGAAATGATGGTACCCCTGAAATAATGTGACAAAAGGGACATGTTAAATCACAATATGTCTACTAACTAGCATCACAGGCATCTACAATCTTGGAATCAGTTAGTGGGCCTGTATATAGGGCTAAAGATACTCACTGTGCTGTTTGGCGACATGTTGTGTATCACACTCAACATGGACCAGAGGAAGCGAAGGAAAGAGTTGCCTCAGGAGATTAGAAAGAAAATTATAGACAAATGTGTTAAAGGTAAAAGTTATAAGACCATCTCCAAGCAGCTTGATGTTCTTGTGACTACAGTTGCACATATTATTCAGAAATTTATTATCCATGGGACTGTAGCCAACCTCCCTGGATTTGGCCACAGGAGGAAAATTGATGACAAATCATAGAAACGGATAACACGAATGGTAACAAAAGAGCCAAGAAAAACTTCTAGACAGATTAAAGGTGAACTTCAAGCTCAAGGAACATCAGTGTCAGATCGCACCATCCATCGTTGTATGTGCCAAAGTGAACTTCATGGGAGATGACCAAGGAGGACACCATTGCCCTGACATAAATCCTATTGAGCATCCTTGGAAAGAGCTGAAACATGCCGTCTGGAAAAGGCAACCTTCAAACATGGGACAACTGGAACAGTTTGCTCTTGAGGAGTTTGCCAAAATATCTGTCGAAAGGTGCAGAAGTCTCATTGACAGTTACAGGAATGGTTTGATTGCAGTGATTGCCTCAAAAGGTTGTGCAACAAAATATTAAGTTAAGGGTACCTTCATTTCTATCCAGGCCTATTTCATGAGTTTTATTTTTTTTAATACTGTGGAAGCATGGTTGAAAAGGAATGTCTGACTTTCATTTGTTCATGGTCATAGATTTTTTATTTATTATTACTTTTGTCAGATCCAAGTTATTATGGCTTTTTCTGTCATTAAACGTGGGATACCAATAATTTTGACCGTGTGTATATGCAAAACAGAATACTTAACAGAAACTATCTATGCCAGATCTGTGCCCCCGGGCAAGAAATTTTGACCCTTTGGTGGTGTCTGTCCAGAATATGGGCCAGGAAAGACAAAGGGTTGGAAATTGTGGCGTCCCATCAACGACACCACAATACCCCAGTCCAGTGTGTCTATTGCAATGGTACCTTCATATTCAGGATGCTGATACAGGTACATCTAATGGTGGAACAGGAATCTATATACTGTAGTTCATTCAGCCGATGCATCTAAGTCTGTTATGGTTCTCAATGGCAAGAGAACATAGCCCAGCAAACATAAGTACTAGCTCTTGGAAGGATGGAAACTAAACTGACCATGAACTAAACCTGCCGCACAACTAACAGTAGCCGGGTAGCGTTGCCTACGTTTTTTATCCCTAGACGCCCAGCGCCGGCCGGAGGACTAACTAATCCTGGCAGAGGAAAATATAGTCCTGGCTCACCTCTAGAGAAATTTCCCCGATAGGCAGACAGAGGCCCCCACATATATTGGCGGTGATTTTAGATGAAATGACTAACGTAGTATGAAAATAGGTTTAGCAAAATTGAGGTCCGCTTACTAGATAGCAGGAAGACAGAAAGGGCACTTTCATGGTCAGCTGAAAACCCTATCAAAATACCATCCTGAAATTACTTTAAGACTCTAGTATTAACTCATAACATCAGAGTGGCAATTTCAGATCACAAGAGCTTTCCAGACACAGAAACGAAACTACAGCTGTGAACTGGAACAAAATGCAAAAACAAACGAGGACTAAAGTCCAACTTAGCTGGGAGTTGTCTAGCAGCAGGAACATGCACAGAAAGGCTTCTGATTACAATGTTGACCGGCATGGAAGTGACAGAGGAGCAAGGTTAAATAGCGACTCCCACATCCTGATGGAAACAGGTGAACAGAGGGGATGATGCACACCAGTTCAATTCCACCAGTGGCCACCGGGGGAGCCCAAAATCCAATTTCACAACAGTACCCCCCCCTCAAGGAGGGGGCACCGAACCCTCACCAGAACCACCAGGGCGATCAGGATGAGCCCTATGAAAGGCACGGACCAGATCGGAGGCATGAACATCAGAGGCAGTCACCCAAGAATTATCCTCCTGACCGTATCCCTTCCATTTGACCAGATACTGGAGTTTCCGTCTGGAAACACGGGAGTCCAAGATTTTTTCCACAACGTACTCCAACTCGCCCTCAACCAACACCGGAGCAGGAGGCTCAACGGAAGGCACAACCGGTACCTCATACCTGCGCAACAATGACCGATGAAAAACATTATGAATAGAAAAAGATGCAGGGAGGTCCAAACGGAAGGACACAGGGTTAAGAATCTCCAATATCTTGTACGGGCCGATGAACCGAGGCTTAAACTTAGGAGAAGAAACCCTCATAGGGACAAAACGAGAAGACAACCACACCAAGTCCCCAACACAAAGCCGAGGACCAACCCGACGCCGGCGGTTGGCAAAAAGCTGAGTCTTCTCCTGGGACAACTTCAAATTGTCCACTACCTGCCCCCAAATCTGATGCAACCTCTCCACCACAGCATCCACTCCAGGACAATCCGAAGATTCCACCTGACCAGAAGAAAATCGAGGATGAAACCCCGAATTACAGAAAAAAGGAGACACCAAGGTGGCAGAGCTGGCCCGATTATTGAGGGCAAACTCCGCTAAAGGCAAAAAAGCAACCCAATCATCCTGATCTGCAGACACAAAACACCTCAAATATGTCTCCAAGGTCTGATTCGTCCGCTCGGTCTGGCCATTAGTCTGAGGATGGAAAGCAGACGAGAAAGACAAATCTATGCCCATCCTAGCACAGAATGCTCGCCAAAATCTAGACACGAACTGGGTTCCTCTGTCAGAAACGATATTCTCCGGAATACCATGCAAACGGACCACATTTTGAAAAAACAGAGGAACCAACTCGGAAGAAGAAGGCAACTTAGGCAGGGGAACCAAATGGACCATCTTAGAGAAACGGTCACACACCACCCAGATGACAGACATCTTCTGAGAGACAGGAAGATCCGAAATAAAATCCATCGAGATGTGCGTCCAGGGCCTCTTCGGGATAGGCAAGGGCAACAACAATCCACTAGCCCGAGAACAACAAGGCTTGGCCCGAGCACAAACGTCACAAGACTGCACAAAGCCTCGCACATCTCGAGACAGGGAAGGCCACCAGAAGGACCTTGCCAACAAATCCCTGGTACCAAAGATTCCAGGATGACCTGTCAACGCAGAAGAATGAACCTCAGAAATGACTTTACTGGTCCAATCATCAGGAACAAACAGTCTACCAGGTGGGCAACGATCAGGTCTATCCGCCTGAAACTCCTGCAAGGCCCGCCGCAGGTCTGGAGAAACGGCAGACAATATCACTCCATCCTTAAGGATACCTGTAGGTTCAGAGTTACCAGGGGAGTCAGGCTCAAAACTCCTAGAAAGGGCATCCGCCTTAACATTCTTAGAACCCGGCAGGTAGGACACCACAAAATTAAACCGAGAGAAAAACAACGACCAGCGCGCCTGTCTAGGATTCAGGCGTCTGGCGGACTCAAGATAAATTAGATTTTTGTGGTCAGTCAATACCACCACCTGATGTCTAGCCCCCTCAAGCCAATGACGCCACTCCTCAAAAGCCCACTTCATGGCCAAAAGCTCCCGATTCCCAACATCATAATTCCGCTCGGCGGGCGAAAATTTACGCGAGAAAAAGGCACAAGGTCTCATCACGGAACAATCGGAACTTCTCTGCGACAAAACTGCCCCAGCTCCGATTTCAGAAGCGTCGACCTCAACCTGAAAAGGAAGAGCAACATCAGGCTGACGCAACACAGGGGCGGAAGAAAAGCGGCGCTTAAGCTCCCGAAAGGCCTCCACAGCAGCAGGGGACCAATCAGCAACATCAGCACCCTTCTTAGTCAAATCAGTCAATGGTTTAACAACATCAGAAAAACCAGCAATAAATCGACGATAAAAGTTAGCAAAGCCCAAAAATTTCTGAAGACTCTTAAGAGAAGAGGGTTGCGTCCAATCACAAATAGCCTGAACCTTGACAGGATCCATCTCGATGGAAGAGGGGGAAAAAATATATCCCAAAAAGGAAATCTTTTGAACCCCAAAAACGCACTTAGAACCCTTCACACACAAGGAATTAGACCGCAAAACCTGAAAAACCCTCCTGACCTGCTGGACATGAGAGTCCCAGTCATCCGAAAAAATCAAAATATCATCCAGATACACAATCATAAATTTATCCAAATAATCACGGAAAATGTCATGCATAAAGGACTGAAAGACTGAAGGGGCATTTGAAAGACCAAAAGGCATCACCAAATACTCAAAGTGGCCCTCGGGCGTATTAAATGCGGTCTTCCACTCATCCCCCTGCTTAATTCGCACCAAATTATACGCCCCACGGAGATCTATCTTAGAGAACCACTTGGCCCCCTTTATGCGAGCAAACAAATCAGTCAGCAGTGGCAACGGATATTGATATTTAACCGTGATTTTATTCAAAAGCCGATAATCAATACACGGTCTCAAAGAGCCATCTCTCTTAGCCACAAAGAAAAAACCGGCTCCTAAGGGAGATGACGAAGGACGAATATGTCCCTTTTCCAAGGACTCCTTTATATATTCTCGCATAGCAGCATGTTCAGGCACAGACAGATTAAATAAACGACCCTTAGGGTATTTACTACCCGGAATCAAATCTATGGCACAATCGCACTCCCGGTGCGGAGGTAATGAACCAAGCTTAGGTTCTTCAAAAACGTCACGAAATTCAGTCAAGAATTCAGGAATCTCAGAGGGAATAGATGATGAAATGGAAACCACAGGTACGTCCCCATGCGTCCCCTTACATCCCCAGCTTAACACAGACATAGCTTTCCAGTCAAGGACTGGGTTATGAGATTGCAGCCATGGCAATCCAAGCACCAACACATCATGTAGGTTATACAGCACAAGAAAGCGAATAATCTCCTGATGATCCGGATTAATCCGCATAGTTACTTGTGTCCAGTATTGTGGTTTATTACTAGCCAATGGGGTGGAGTCAATCCCCTTCAGGGGTATAGGAGTTTCAAGAGGCTCCAAATCATACCCACAGCATTTGGCAAAGGACCAATCCATAAGACTCAAAGCGGCGCCAGAGTCGACATAGGCATCCGCGGTAATAGATGATAAAGAACAAATCAGGGTCACAGATAGAATAAACTTAGACTGTAAAGTGCCAATTGAAACAGACTTATCAAGCTTCTTAGTACGCTTAGAGCATGCTGATATAACATGAGTTGAATCACCGCAATAGAAGCACAACCCATTTTTTCGTCTTAAATTCTGCCGTTCACTTCTGGACAGAATTCTATCACATTGCATATTCTCTGGCGTCTTCTCAGTAGACACCGCCAAATGGTGCACAGGTTTGCGCTCCCGCAGACGCCTATCGATCTGGATAGCCATTGTCATGGACTCATTCAGACCCGCAGGCACAGGGAACCCCATCATAACATCCTTAATGGCATCAGAGAGACCCTCTCTGAAATTCGCCGCCAGGGCGCACTCATTCCACTGAGTAAGCACAGCCCATTTACGGAATTTCTGGCAGTATATTTCAGCTTCGTCTTGCCCCTGAGATAGGGACATCAAGGCCTTTTCCGCCTGAAGCTCTAACTGAGGTTCCTCATAAAGCAACCCCAAGGCCAGAAAAAACGCATCCACATTGAGCAACGCAGGATCCCCTGGAGCCAATGCAAAAGCCCAATCCTGAGGGTCGCCCCGGAGCAAGGAAATCACAATCCTGACCTGCTGAGCAGGATCTCCAGCAGAGCGAGATTTCAGGGACAAAAACAACTTGCAATTATTTTTAAAATTTTGAAAGCAAGATCTATTCCCCGAGAAAAATTCAGGCAAAGGAATTCTAGGTTCAGATATAGGAACATGAACAACAAAATCTTGTAAATTTTGAACTTTCGTGGTGAGATTATTCAAACCTGCAGCTAAACTCTGAATATCCATTTTAAACAGGTGAACACAGAGCCATTCCAGGATTAGAAGGAGAGAGAGAGAGAGAAAGGCTGCAATATAGGCAGACTTGCAAGAGATTCAATTACAAGCACACTCAGAACTGAAGGGAAGGGGGAAAAAAAAAAAAAAAAAAATCTTCAGCAGACTTCTCTTTTCTCTCCTTTCTCTGTCAATTAATTTAACCCTTTTAGGCCGGTCAAACTGTTATGGTTCTCAATGGCAAGAGAACATAGCCCAGCAAGCATAAGTGCTAGCTCTTGGAAGGATGGAAACTAAACTGACCATGAACTAAACCTGCCGCACAACTAACAGTAGCCGGGTAGCGTTGCCTACGTTTTTTATCCCTAGAGGCCCAGCGCCGGCCGGAGGACTAACTAATCCTGGCAGAGGAAAATATAGTCCTGGCTCACCTCTAGAGAAATTTCCCCGATAGGCAGACAGAGGCCCCCACATATATTGGCGGTGATTTTAGATGAAATGACAAACGTAGTATGAAAATAGGTTTAGCAAAATTGAGGTCCGCTTACTAAATAGCAGGAAGACAGAAAGGGCACTTTCATGGTCAGCTGAAAACCCTATCAAAATACCATCCTGAAATTACTTTAAGACTCTAGTATTAACTCATAACATCAGAGTGGCAATTTCAGATCACAAGAGCTTTCCAGACACAGAAACGAAACTACAGCTGTGAACTGGAACAAAATGCAAAAACAAACGAGGACTAAAGTCCAACTTAGCTGGGAGTTGTCTAGCAGCAGGAACATGCACAGAAAGGCTTCTGATTACAATGTTGACCGGCATGGAAGTGACAGAGGAGCAAGGTTAAATAGCGACTCCCACATCCTGATGGAAACAGGTGAACAGAGGGGATGATGCACACCAGTTCAATTCCACCAGTGGCCACCGGGGGAGCCCAAAATCCAATTTCACAACATAAGTCCATTGCAGCAGGTGTGATGATGTCACATGATCACGCCTGCTGTTGGAATTCTCAGGTCACAAGTTGTACAGACTGGAGAAGCCAGTTCTCGTGGAGGAAAACTGTGGTGGCATCCTACTGTGTCTGTCACTGTGGGAGACTATTCTGTTAAGGAGCTGAGAAAGCCATTATATTGTGTGTGGCATGGCTCTGAGAGCATGATATTGTGATGAGGGCTTTAGGGAATCACACTGTTTGGAGGGTTGTGGGAGCCATCATACTGTGTGAAGGTCTGTGGGGCATTCATACTGTGCATGTGTGTGTGTTGGAGGGCTAAGGGGACGATAATTCTGTGTGGGAGGCTGTGGGGGATCATACTGTTTATGGTGCCCATCATACTCTGGGGAGGGCTGTGGGGGATCATAAATGCTTCACAGGCTGTGGGGGATCATAGTGTGTGGAAAGCTGCGGGGACATTATACTTTTGTGAAGGATGTCATAGTATTTGAGTTTCTGTGGTGTCATCAAACTACGTGAGGGTTCTTACAGTGTTGGTGACTGTATAGGAATCATACTGGGTGGCGGCATCAATCTGTGTAGGGATTTCATACTATAGGGACCATCATACTATGGGGAGTTGAAGGGGTTAACTGGAGGTATCATACTGTGCGTGGGGCTGCAGGGACAGCATACTGTGTGTTAGCATTTTGCGAGAGGGTGACTGGGGACATCATACTATGAGGGTGAAGCTGTTGATTTAGCTATAAGGGCTTATAATAAGGAGCAGTGTGATTTACTGTATGTTTTTAACTTTATAAAATGCAGTTAATTATATGGTTTTGACTAGCTGCCTCTTGTAAAATTATATGTTATAATAAGCTCTGCTGTAACATTTATGAGCAGTAAAAGTTATTCAACTTACTTACAATAATTCTGCTCAATATTAATTTTTAACATTAATTGTAAGAAAAAATAATAATTTAATAACAATACTGTGTATAGTTAGTTTCAGCCTATTTGCTCAGCCCTCCACAGTGGTCCCTCATGCGAATTAAGTGCCCACCTCTGATCCAATCACGTGTATCTAGTGCTAAAAAATACATCTAGTCTTGAACATTGTCACATTTGACAACACATTTCAGGCCATGAAGCTTATATTATTTTAGCTTTGATGCATTGATATATAATTATCTCAACAATCATTAGGCTAATATAACATGTTGGATATTTTATTTATTATTATAACAGTTTTGTGAAATCATTGCTGCCTTTTCATGCAATTCTTTGACTTACAGCTGTGCTCAAAAGTATACTTACCCCAGCAGACCTTTTGCTTTATTGGCCTTTTTTCAGAGAATATGAATGATAACACCAAAACTTTTTCTCCAATCATGGTTAGTGGTTGGGTGAAGCCATTTATTGTCAAACTACTGTGTTTTCTCTTTTTAAATCATAATGAGAACCCAAAACATCCAAATGACCCTGATTAAAAGGTCCCATTTTCCATTTCTTAATACCGTGTATTGCCCCCTCTAACATCAATGACAGCTTGAAGTATTTTGTGGTAGTAGTGAATGAGGTTCTTAATTTTATCAGATGGTAAAGCTGCCCACTCTTCTTGGCAAAAAGCCTCCAGTTCCTTTAAATTCCTGGGCTGTCTAGCATGAACTGCGCGCTTTAGATCTCCCAGAGTGGTTCAGTGATATTGAGGTCAGGAGACTAAGATGGCCATTCCAGAACCTTCACTTTGTTCTGCTGTAGCCAATGGCAGGTCGACTTGGCGTAGTCTCATGCGCAGCTTCTGGGATGATGAGTTCACATGTGCCTCCAGTATTTGCTGATAACGTGCTGCATGCTTCTTTTCTTCAACTTTTGCCAAGTTTCCTGTGCCTTTGTAGCTCACACATCCCCAAAACATCAGCGATACACAGTAGTGCTTTACAGTAGGAATAGTATCCTTTCATCAGAGGCCTTGTTGACCTCTCTCCAAATGTAACGTTTATGGTTGTGGCCAAAAAGTTAAATTTTGGTCTCATCACTCCAAATTACCTTGTTCAAGAAGTTTTGAGACTTGTATCTGTGCTGTTTTGCCGATTGTAAGCAAGATACTTTTTGGTTGTTGTACAGTGATGGCTTTCTTCTGGCGACTCGACCATGCAGCTCATTTTTCTTCAAGTGTCTCCTTATTGTGCATCTTGACACAGCCACATCACTAGTTTTCAGAGAGTCCTGCATTTCAGCTGATGTTATTTGTGGGTTTTTCTTTGCATCCCGAACAATTTTCCTGGAAGTTGTGGACAACATTTTTGTTGGTCTACCTGACCGTGGTTTTGTTTTTACAGAGCCCAAGATTTTCCATTTGTTAATCACAGTTTGAGTGCTACTGACTGGCATTAATTCCTTGGATATCTTTTTGTATCCCTTTCCTGTTTTATACAGTTCAACTACCTTTTCCTGTAGATCCGTTGACAATTATTTTGCTTTCCCCATGACTCACAATGCAGAAACGTCAGTGGCTGGATGACAGATGCAAGAGTCTGTCTGTATCCAAGAAACTCACTTAACTTTTGTGCACACACACTGATTACAAGCAAACGGGTCACAGGTGAAGATGTTACCTTTAGTAGCCATTCAAACCCATTTGTGTCAACTTCTGTGCATGTTATCAGGCCAAAATCACCAGGGTATGTGAACTTTTGATCAGGGTCATTTGGATGTTTTGGGTTGTCATTATGATTTAAAAAGAGAAAACACAGTAGTTTGACAATAAATGGCTTCATCCAACCACTTACCATGAGTGGAGAAAAAGTTTTGGTGTTATCATTCATATTCTCAGAAAAAAGGCCAAGAAAGCAAAAATTCTTCCGGGGTATGTAAACCTTTGAGCACAACTGTACTTGCTATTTTATTGTCATGCAATAGGAGACTTTTGGTAAATGAAGGTCATTTATGTATTGTAAGCTTATCATAGACCAGACTATGCTTTAAAGGGTAACTTCATAGCTGCTTTTTTTCAAAAACAGCAGCTGAAAAGATTGATTGAAAATGCATTTCGAAAATCGCACTTAAAAATGCAATGAAAAAACACAAGAAACCTAATTTAGCAAATTGGTTCAAAAATTCACTAAACACTCATTGTGGAAACTTATCCTTATGGAGTTGATTTGCATATGGACAGGTGTGGTGCTTTTTGCTGTTGAAGTACGCTGCTGTGCTTTTTCTTCATGAAGAGCTCCTTTAAATTTAATCTGTTAATAGGATTAACCCCTCTGAGCCGTCTATATGGGCATGTTGGTCATAGGAAGATGAATAAAATGATACCTTGATTTGTGATCTGATGTTTTATATCAGATAAATCCACATTATTCTTACACGTAAATGAGCTGTTCAGGACTATGAGCTGGACAATAATCTGCATGAGAATCTGCCTCCAGAAATTATTTTCCATAACGGTACATCACCAGTGTGAGGTGTAATGACCACTCTCTGCTCTCCTGATGTCACTGCAGAGCTGTGTGTGATTATACCTGACACATCTGCAGGTTCCTCTCAGCTTTCATTTCACAGGCAGTGCTGCAATATTGTTGTAATACAGCAGAGCTGTGAGAGCTGCAGATGCTAACATGTTTGTTATGAGAACAAGTTTAGTTCTACTGTTCTGAGTTACTTACATGACTCGCAATGGTAATGTCCCTTTCATTTATAAAAAGCTGTGTAGGCAGATTCTCATGCAGATCAGTGTCCAGCCCATAGTCCTGAACAGCTCATTTACATGGATTTTTCTGAAATCAGACATTGGGTCGCAAATCAAGATATCATTTTATTCAGCTTCCTATGACCTACATGCCCTTATGGACGGCTTAGGAAGGTTGATCCTACTGACAAGATTCGCTTGCAGAAGTAATCTTTAATTAGCTAAACTTAAGGAAGTTGAAATGAAATTGAGATGAAGGCTGCA
Organism: Ranitomeya variabilis; assembly: GCF_051348905.1. Lineage (NCBI taxonomy): Eukaryota > Metazoa > Chordata > Amphibia > Anura > Dendrobatidae > Ranitomeya > Ranitomeya variabilis. The sequence continues at coordinate 748,950,979 of NC_135233.1, forward strand.
GTTGCTCTTTCCCTACGTCTGGAGCACCCATAGACAATAAGTGGACAGACCCATCTGAACTCCCCATATAGAAGGCAGACACAGCTTGTTACCATGTTTGCCTTTCCTATAGCGGGACAAGCGATATGTATACAGTGTAAGAAATTCTAGCCCCGTTTCCTCCTCCGTCATGTGATCGCTGAGTGTAAGGAGGAGGGAGCACAAGTACCTTATTGAGGGGCGGAGGTGGTGGAACAATACGTAAAATAATTAAAAAATAAATAATTATGTGTGTAAAAAAATAAAAGCAGGAAAATTTTTTTGATTAAGTTGCTATCAATCCAAATCACCTTTACAGCCCTGCTTTTGTTATAAAAGAAAAAAAAAACCCACATCTGCAGTATATAAGGAATTGTTGCTGAAAGGGGAACAAATTTTAAAATGTATTTCAGTTATCACTTTTGATAAAAAAAATAGAGTGTGACAATAACGTGAAATTGAGGTTCCATACATCACGTGAAAAGATGCAAAAATGACTTGAATATCCAAACAATAAAAAATGTTACAGCTCTTTAAACCGCACGTGTGAGAAAAGCTAAAAATGTGCCTGGTCAGGAACGGGGGGTAAATGGCAAGGTGTTCAGCTGGTTAAAATGTGAGTCTGCTCCCTTGTACAGGTCCTTCTCAAAAAATTAGCATATAGTGTTAAATTTCATTATTTACCATTTATTGAGACAGGTTTTTGGGGTTTTCAGGAGTTGTATGCCAAAATCATCAGTATTAAAACAATAAAAGACCTGACAAATTTCAGTTGGTGGATAATGAATCTATAATATATGAAAGTTTAATTGTAATCATTACATTATGGTAAATAATGAAATTTAACACTATATGCTAATTTTTTGAGAAGGACCTGTATATATTGCAATCTGTTCTTTTCTTTAAGCAACATGATGATATTTCTTATGAGTGAGTTATTTGTGTTAGGACTGTTTGTCTGTGCGGAGTGCATTAGGTATAGCCTGTGGCAGAGCATTTCAAGAAAAGTAATCTTGCAGGAAGGCCAAATCCTTGTAGTCCCCATACATAATGAATAAATATGATACTATTAAGTAGAAATGTAGTAGAAAAACAGTAGTGTGAAATGAACGGAGAACAGGCAGGCCACAACAGAGCACTTAACTGGACTGCAGATAAAAGCAGCAGGTATCTGCCTTGATTTATTCCCCATGTGGAATACTTAGTAAAGCATTATTTTAAAGGCAGGACAGGGCCATGGCTGCAAGTTAATTTAGTGCCAGGTTCTTTAGTGGAGCATTAAACTGAACTGAATCCGACTGCTGCTTTGCATTGGATTTTACACTGTAAAAGGCTTAGAATAGAGGTCAGTGGCAGTAGTTCACTTTCATGCATTTACATATTGGCTCCATCTCTTATCCTCCAGTTTGGTCTGATGTTGCATCCACATTTATTGTGTGGAATGAACGGATTACATAAATTACACGTAATATATTTATATATGGATATGTAGGTGATTTTGACAATTGATCCACATTTATGACAGCATATATGGTTCCCCCTTTTGGGAATTAAGATTTTTCATATGTATAATATTTTTAATTTATGTATCCTGAGCACATTCTCGGTCCTGTAGCTGCACCGCTGAAAAAGAGATGAAAATGGGTTCGCTGTGCGAGATTTGGCAGACCAGAGGGAGCCTCTGGATTGGGACATACGCAGCGAGTGCCTTTCGATACTTAGACATCGCCGACTGAGAAGGACTTTGGATGGCATGCACAATACCTTCACCAGAGAAGCGCAAGCCGGGGTTACCTTGGACGTGCACAGTTTGGCCAGCTATGTGTTCACCAGAGGATTGACTCAATTACGCACATGGAGGAACTCATGATTCACAGCTACATCGATCTTGCCTATCAGTGTTTGATTGATAGGGTCTGGTCATTGCGAGTGGACATACACACTGGTGTGTGCTGCGGGCTGGGGCGTAGCTATTACCATGATTGGTTTGTGCATTAAAAGGACATTTCTGAGGGGGTGGTTATCGCCATGGGGACTATAAAGCTGTCTATTGATTGGTGGTAACGCTTTGTTTACATTTTAAGGGATAATAGCTCTAAAATGATATGATTTACTTATAAGAGCGATCAGAGCTATTTAAAGGGAACCTATCACCCCGTTTTTTAAAGATTAGATAAAAATAGTGTGAAATAGGGGCAGAGCTGGGCTTTACATTAGTGCCTTTTTGTTGCCTTTATTCCCCCGTTAGGCTGCCGAAATACCTGTGTGAAGTGGCCGTTTTGTCCTGTCACTCAAGTTGGTCAGGTCGGATGGGCGTGGTTACAGCGCTGTTTCTCCCCCAGAAACCTGCTCATCATTACGTTGGTGGCGTAGTGGTGTGCGCATGTCCAAAGCGAAGATCCACTGCCCAGGAGATTCAAAACAGCGCGGGCTTCGCTATTCGCCGTTTACCGGTGGGCGCGGCCATCTTTCCTGTGGCCGCGCGTGCGCAGATGGAGCGCTCTGCTGCCCGGGCTTTAGGAAAATGGCCGCGGGATTCCGCGTGTGCGCAGATGGAGATTTTTTTTTGAACCAACTGAGCAAAACTCATACCTGGGGGCTGCAACCCTCAACTGTCAGCTTCAGAAAGGTTGGTTTTCAAGAATATAGGGGTCCCCACGCTTTTTTTTAAATTAAATAATAAAAAAGGTGTGGGGTCCCCCACCATTTTTGACAACCAGCCTTGCTAAAGCTCACAACTGGGTGCTGGTATTCTCAGGCTGGTAAGGGGCCATTGATATAGGCCCCCCAGCCTAAAAACAGCAGCCCCAGCTGCCCAGAAAAGGTGCATTTATTAGGGGGTGGACTTGAAGTCTCAAAAGTCCTCACCTGCTGTCATTGTTCGAACTTTAAGAAAACTCTTATCATTCTCTTCTGCTCGCGCCGATCGCCGGCAGAGCAGGGGAGAATGATGAGAGCCGTCTTCAGTGCCTGCCACCGGTGATCAGTGCTTACTGTAGCTCTTCTTCCCTGGTGCCAATGCGTGTCACACGGAGGACATCAATGTATTTTCCATGTGCACGTTTGCGGGGCATTTTGCCATCCGTGCTGACGGTAAAAAAACGGACATGTCTACATGTGGGGCACACGGTCCGTGGAAACACACTGACATGTGCACAGACCCATTCATTTGCATGGGTCTACGTATGTACGTGTCTTCGGTACGTGTGAAAACTGTCATCACACATACAGGAGACACGGACGTGTGAATGAGGCCTTATTCAGTAGCAGATCCAAAGTGGTCTGTGCCTCAATTAACCACACCTAAAGGAAGCCTAATACTTGATGAGCTGTGGTATCATGCCCCCGCTTCCGGGGAGAATCTGCTGGGGATCTGCTTGTCTCATTAGTCTCCCTTGCGGCTCGTTCCCCGGAGGCTCTTAAGCTATGTTTTTATCTGAAATGCCGCAGTTAAAGACATTTGGCTGAATTCATGCAGCCAGTGTCTGACAGACACTTGTATCCGTTTAGTCCGCCTAGGTTAGTTTAGTTTGTTTTTATCCAGGGAAACAAAAGCACGGCAAGCTGCACTATTTTTCCATTAAAAGAAAAAAATGGAAACTCAATGGAGATCTGAACTGACACCAAGTTACCATTTCAGCCACCCATGGAAAACATGAACAGTTTCTTCACGTTTACTGCTTCTTAAATGTCTAAAAAAAGCCTAATGTACACGCTCCAGTATGAACCCAGCTGTAAAAAAGGGGGGATATATGCAGAATCTCATTTTGCATGCAGACTAATGTAAACGCAATGCAGTAATCTAAAATAAAAGTACCTACAAAACCTTGAATGTGCAATCTAAATTAACTCTTCAAGGACTGTTTCACCTTTCTATTGTTAAAACCCATAAAATGTGCTACTTTTGCTTTTAACGTTAGCTACACACTTACAGCGAGGAGGGGAAGGTGGCAGCACTGACAGATTATTACTCCCATTGTTCCAATTCCTCTGGGCTTTAGTGCTAGCCCGTTTAATTTAAATTCCCTAAGGGTGGAAATGTTGCACAACAGAGCATACAATTAATGCTTATGTGCATTTTTCTCTGATATATTTCATGTCCAGGCCTTTGTCTTTGTGTATGGCAAGCCCTGTGCTTTTGATTTATAACTAGGATCATCTCTTGTGTACTGTTCTCACAGTGTCGCCCTTGCTACTCATTCATGTGCCTATATTATCAGGCAGTATATCAATGTGTCTCTTGTTTTTCAAAAATATGATAACCATGTGGTACCATATACTCTAAGCATATTCACCTTTCACCACTATAATACAGTGTTTATTAGGTGACTATTAAAGTTGAGTTACTTTGTAGTTACATTTTGAGTTACATTATGTGTGTCACCAAGTCAAAATGCGGATCTTCTCAACGTTTCAGAATGTACGTTCTGCTTGATAAATGCGCAGAGCAGAGTAGTCTGTAGTTGGAGATGTGTGGTCTTTCAGACACCATACACTATGTTTTGTATTGCCTCTTGGAGATATGCTGTACGTCAGGAGGATCTCTTGATGCAAACCTTATAAGCTTACATTGCTTTACGATGGGAGATACATACCAATCTGTGATATACTGTAGATTTTTCTTTTTCACTGAATGCGTCTGTACATTTGTGGCCAAAAGTATTGACAACCCTGCAATTCTGTCAGATAATACTCAGTTTCTTCCTGCAATTCTTTGGTATTATTATCTTCATTTAATTTGTCTTAAATGAAAAAACACAAAAGAGAATTAAGCAAAAATCAAAACCTTGATCATTTCACACAAAACTCCAAAAATGGGCCAGACAAAAGTATTGGCACCCTCAGCCTAATACTTGGTTGCACAACCTTTAGCCAAGATAACTACGACCAACCGCTTCCGGTAACCATCAATGAGTTCTTACAATGCTCTGCTGGAATTTTAGACCATTCAAACTGCTCCAGGTCCCTGATATTTGAAGGGTGCCTTCTCCAAACTGCCATTTTTAGGTCTCTCTACAGGTGTTCTATGGGATTCAGATCTGGACTCATTGCTGGCCACCTTAGAAGTCTCCAGTGCTTTCTCTCAAACCATTTTCTAGTGCTTTTTGAAGTGTGTTTTGGGTCATTGTCCTGCTGGAAGACCCATGACCTCTGAGGGAGACCCAACTTTCTCACACTGGGCCCTACATTATGCTGCAAAATTTGTTGGTAGTCTTCAGACTTCATAATCTCATGTACATGGTCAAGAAGTCTAGTGCCAAAGGCAGCAAAGCAACCCCAAAACATCAGGGAACCTCCGCCATGTTTGACTGTAGGGACCATGTTCTTTTCTTTGAATGCCTCTTTTTTTCTCCTGTAAACTATGTTGATGCCTTTGCCCAAAAAACTCTACTTTTGTCTCATCTGACCAGAGAACATTCTTCCAAAACGTTTTAGGCTTTTTCAGGTAAGTTTTGGCAAACTCCAGCCTGGCTTTTTTATGTCTCGGGGTAAGAAGTGGGGTCTTCCTGGGTCTCCTTCCATACAGTCCCTTTTCATTCAGACGCCGACGGATAGTACGGGTTGACACTGTTGTACCCTCGGACTGCATGGCAGCTTGAACTTGTTTGGATGTTAGTCGAGGTTCTTTATCCAACATCCGCACAATCTTGCGTCAAAATCTCTTGTCAATTTTTATTTTCCTTCCACATCTAGGGAGTTTAGCCACAGTGCCATGGGCTTTAAACTTCTTGATGACACTGCGCAAGGTAGACACAGGAACATTCAGGTCTTTGGAGATGGACTTGTAGCCTTGAGATTGCTCATGCTTCCTCACAATTTGGTTTCTCAAGTCCTCAGACAGTTCTTTGGTCTTCTTTGTTTTCTCCATGCTCAATGTGGTACACACAAGGACACAGGACAGAGGTTGAGTCAACTTTAATCCATGTCAACTGGCTGCAAGTGTGATTTAGTTATTGCCAACACCTATTAGGTGCCACAGGTAAGTTACAGGTGCTGTAAATTACACAAATTAGAGAAGCATCACATGATTTTTCGAACAGTGCCAATACTTTTGTCCACCCCCTTTTTATGCTTGGTGTGGAATTATATCTAATTTGGCTTTAGGACAATACTTTTTGTGTTTTTTTTCATTTAAGACAAATTAAATGAAGATAATAATAACAAAGAATTTGTGTTTGCAATCATTTTCATGAAGAAACTGAGTATTATCTGACAGAATTGCAGGGGTGTCAATACTTTTGGCCACAACTGTATGTAATAACAAAGTCTTCCTTTCTATTCCATACAGCCAGAAGAATGAAAGTCTAATGCCCCAACCAACAAAGGACATTCTCTTTACTTTTGTTGGTTGGAAACCAAATATATCTAAACAAACCACATTAAAAAAGTATTTTCATTAAGAATTAATTAAAACTCAAGAATTATTGCTAAAGATAAAAACAGGTAGAAAACCAGGATTCAATATACATCAAAAATAAGATTTAGATGAAAGTTAACATAGCTCAAAGGCATCCATTATATGCGTCAATTCTGGAGCTTAGCCTCGGCTGTTCATGATTGCTTTGGTGTGGTGGCAATTGGGGTAATAGTTTTTGAGGTTGATGTAAGCTTTGTGTGTAATGTCAGCTGTCTGCAAGCCAATGGGTTACTAATGGAGAGGCATCTATCGTGCCGAAAATGGCATGCGCTAGCGATGCGTTGGCAACCCGTTAGCACATTGCTGTCAATGGGTGCGCTAACGGACCCGTTACATGGCGTTAATTGCGACAATTTCGCCATGTAACGGAGTCCGCTAGCGGACACCCATTAACACAATGTGAACCTAGCCTTATAACCCGTGTGTGTGTCCACATTGTACCGCCATATAGTCCGTCATTGCTTAGCAGCAGGTCCCATCTCTGCACGGTGGACCCCGGGCTGCGAACGCACCTTACTCTATCTTCCTAATTATTTGGTGCGTTCCGCTAGCCCTAACACACACACAGGAAATTAAAAGTTCATTTGAATAAGAAATCCCCAATACATTCCCTGATTTACCCATTTATTATTAAAAAAATATTCCCATCAGTTCCGACATAATACATTGTAGTTCTCACGATGTCCAGTGTTCCTCTGAGAACAAAGACCCATAAGTTACTTGCAGTCATGTCTCACGAGCGATGATGTCAGTATCTGAAGGAGCTGCAGAGTACCAAGCAGAGATTTGCGGTATCTGTCTATACAACCACAAAAAGCTTTACACTCCATAGATGTCACCTTTATGGAAGAGTGAGCAGAAAAGACCTTTTACTTGCACACAAAAATTGTAAGGCTCGTTTTGAGTTTTCCAAAGGACATGTGGGGACTCCTCATATGTATGTAGGAAGGTGCTGTGGCCAGATGAGACCAAAATTGAACTTTTTGGCCAGCAAGATAAGTTCTGGAGCCAAACCAGCACAGTTCATCACCCTAAAAACATCATCCCCACAGTGAAACATGGTAGTGGCAGCATCACGCTGTGGGGAAGTTTTTTTTTGGCAGCAGGGACAAGGAAAATGGCCCCAAGTAAAGGGGAAGATGGATAGTGCGAAATACAGGGATATTCTTGAGGAAAATCTGTTTCAGTCTGTCAGTGATTTGAGACTGAGACAAAGGGTCACATTTCAACAAGATAATGACACAAAGCATTCTGATAAAGCAACACTCAAGTAGTTTAAAGGGAAACTTGTTTGGAGTGGCCTAGTCAAAGCCCAGACCGTAATCTAATTGAGAATCTGTGGGTCAGACTTTGAAGATTGCTGTTTTCCAGAGGAAACCCTCTAAAGGTACCGTCACACTCAGCAACTTTGCAAAGAGAACGACAACAATCCGTGACGTTGCAGCGTCCTGGATAGCGATCTCGTTGTGTTTGACACGCAGCAGCGATCTGGATCCCGCTGTGCCATCGCTGGTCGGAGCTAGAAGTCCAGAACTTTATTTTGTCGCCAGGTCGGCGTGTATCGTCATGTTTGACATAAAAAGCGACGACGCCAGCAACGAGCATAGGGGGCGTCGCAGCGTCTCCTTCTAGCCAGTCGGTACACTCCGGCTGTTTGACATGGAGCTAACAACCAGCGAGAACGAGAAGTGAGTCGCTGTTACGTCACTGTATCGCTCCTGCATCGTTCTGGAGTTTCTGTGTTTGACGTCTCTTCAGCGACCTAAACAGTGACGCTCCAGCGATCTAGTTTGGGTCGGCTCTTTGTCTATATCGCCGCAGCGTCGCTGAGTGTGACGGTACCTTAGCTCGAAGGAGCTGAAACAGTTTTGCCTTGAGGAATGGGAAAAAATCCCAGTGGCAAGATGTGGAAAGCTCATAGAGACTTATCCAAAGCAACTTGCAGCTGTAATTGGTGCAAAAGGAGACTCTACAAAGTACTGACTTTAAGGGGAGGGGGATAGTTATGCACACTGAAGTTTTCTGTTTTTTTATCCTATTTGCGGTTTGCTTCACAATATAAAGGAAGCCAAATATTCACAGTTGTAGGCATGGTCCTTATGTCAATTGATGCAAACCCACAAAAGAACCAGTGAAACTCCAGATTGTGAGGTAGCAAAACACAAAAAATGCCAAGGGAGTGAGTACTTTCGCAAGCCACTGTAGGTGCACTTTGCTGCATTTTTTTTTTTTTTAACATGCCTTTTTGTTACGATTTTTCCCCATGCACTACTATGGAAGATAACAAGGAAAAAACACACTATAGCTAATCTGCAAGTAAAAAATAACAAAGTGGGCAAGATAAATCAAGTTTCCCAATCACTTTACTAGCATCAGGAAACCTTTCGGGTTCTGTGACAACTCTGCACACAAAAATACGTGACAAATCTGCAACATGTGACCTGTCCCTCATAATAACAAAAGGTTACATCCACAAAAATGAAAAGAAATAGAAATGTAAACAGCTCCTATAAAGCCCCGAAATGCTCTTACTGACTGTGAAGGTTGGCACCCTAACAAAAATGATGTAGCAATTCCACTTAACATAGACGAACCCTAGTGGAACCCACTGCCTGTGGGCCATTTACAGACCATGGGCCATTTAAGGCCCGTGATTACCTTTTCTCTGGCCCCTGGGTAGATTCCCGATGACAGCAGCGCTAGGGTCGGCAGAGTTGTTTTAACAGCCACCAGACTTTCAATTTCTGAATTGAATTACTGAATGCTAAGGCATGTGTAATGAAAGAGTACGTCATAACACCAGTGTGTCAACTATTTAGATGCCAAAGATAAAAGAATGCAAACCATAAATAAATTACCCCAAAAAACAATAGTGCATAAAATCACTTAGCTTTGAGTATTTGCTGATTGTCCGACTTGTTTTGTCTTGTAGTTTTGAGGTTCATCAGGTGACTTATCCAAAGAGTGAAAACTGAAAAGCGCTGGTAATGAGTGCTGTGCCGCTCTCGTGGCTGCCAAGTGAATGAATGGAGTGCAGCTTTATCGGTTGGATCAATGGGTTGCATAGAGGGTTACTTGAAGTTTTTAAGCATCTTTCTGTCAACAAACTGCTGACTGTTTCCACCAGCAACCAGCTGCAAAATAGATACCACTCTAGTCTTAAACACCGGGCGTCTGTAAGTGCAGATGTGAATATGGTAAATTATAAACTGTATGAGAAGTTCTGCCTTACTTTTTTTGGGTTTTGCATATTCCAAGATAAGTACAATAAAATTACCATCTTTGGAAGAAAATAAAGTGTTTTGTTGGGTGCTGAAACACTGTGAATTACACAATTCATGGCTCCTATCTCAGGATATCTTAAGCCAACAGAAAATGTAAAGGGGATAACATACAAGTGCTTTTCACAAAATTAGAATATCATCAAAAAGTGAAAGTCATTTATTATGTAGAGTCATTACAAACAGAGTGATCTATTTCAAGTGGTTTTTTTTTCTGTTAATGTTGATGATTATGGCTTACAGCCAATGAAAACCCAAAAGTCATTATCTCAGTAAATTAAAATAGCAAAAACTACCAAGGCTTTCTAAGCATTTATAAAGGTCCCTTAGTCTGTTTCAGTAGGCTCCACAATCATGGGGAAGACTGCTGACTTGACAGATGTCCAGAAGGCAGTCATTGACCCACTCAACAAGGCAGGTAAGCCACAAAAGGTCATTGCTAAAGAAGTGTTGTATCCAAGCATATAAATGGAAAGGTGAGTGGAAGGAAAAAGTGTGGTAGAAAAAGGTGCACAAGCAACCGGGATAGCCACAGCCTTGAAAGGTTTGTTAAGAAAAGGCCATTCAAAACTTTGCGGAGATTCACAAGGAAAAAAGTAACGGTAACCAAGGGCAAATAAATATAATTCAACATCTAGGAAAAATATAAATAAATCAAAGCATAAGATAGCGATAGTTAATACCCAGAATAAGTATATGCCATGGATTCAGAAGTAAGACCGGTTATCAGAAAACATACAAACCGGGGGGAGGAAAAAATCCAAACAATAACCTATGGTCTTTGATAAAAATGGTTTATTGTGGAAGGTGTTCCGAAACGCGTGTTGGGGCTTGCACTGGGACCATTTACCTGCCAGCACTTGCCTGCATTTCGGGGTGATGTATTCCTGAGATATATATTGATTCTTGTTGCTTCCATCTGACATGATTTTAGGCTCTATTAGGAGCCGGTTTGGCACTGTCCTGTATGAGATATAATCTAGACTATGTATTCACCCTTTTTTATGTATTTTTGTGGGTACATTTAATGCCCCCTCTTTTTTTTTTCTTTTTTTCTTTTGGTATTATTTGTATATAATGTACACTATATAGTATGGCATGTATGGTTCTCAGTGCCCTTTTATACCTTGTTGGGTGACTCTGTTGTCACCATCGTTTCCTTGCCTTCCACAATAAAGCATTTTTATCAAAGACCATAGGTTATTGTTTGGATTTTTTCCTCCCCCTGGTTTGGAGATTCACAAAGAGTGGACTGCTGCTGTAGTCATTGCTTCAAGAGCCACCACACACAGACGTATCCAGGACATGGGCTACAAGTGTCACATTCCTTGTGTCAAGCAGCTCATGACCAATAGACAATGCCAGAAGCATCTTACCTGGGCCAAGGAGAAAAAGAACTGGACTGTTGCTCAGTTGTCCGTGTTGTTTTCAGATGAAATTAAATTTTGCATTTCATTTGGGAGTCAAAGTCCCAGAGTCTGGAGAAAGAGTGGAGAGGCACACAATCCAAGCTGATTGAGGTTTATTTTGAAGTTTCCACAATCAGTGAGGTTTGGGGAGCCATGTCATCTTCTGGTGTAGGTCCACTGTGTTTTATCAAGACCAAAGTCAGCGCAGCTGTCTACCAGGAAATTTTAGAGCACTTCATGCGCTTCCCTTTGCCTGCAAGCTTTTTGGAGATGGAAATTTCATTCTCCAGCAGGACTTTGCACTTGTCCAAACTGCCAAAACTACCAATACCTGATTTAAAAACAGCAGTATCACTGTGCTTGATTGAGCCAACAAACTCGCCTGACCTTAATTCCATAGAGAATCTATAGGGTAGTGTCGAGGAAGATGAGAGACACCAGACCCAACAATGCAGATAAGTTAAAGGCTGCTATCAAAGCAACCTGGGCTTCCATAACACCTCAGCAGTGCCACAGGCTGATCACCTCCATGCCAAGATGCATTGATGCAGGAATTGATGAAAAAGGAGCCCCGACCAAGTATTGAGTGCATTTACTGAACATACATTTCGGTAGGCCAACATTTCAGATTTTAAAATCATTTTTGAAGCTGGTGTTATAAGGTACTCTAATTTACTGAGTTAACGACTTTTGGCTCATCAACGTTAACAGAAATAAACACTTTAAATAGTTCACTCATTTGTAATGACTCTAAATAATTAACGAGTTTCACTATTTGTATTGAAGAACTGAAATAAACTACGGTATATTTTTGATGATATTCTAATTTTGTGAAAGCACCTATATCTTTAGTAATCAGTAAACTTTCTCTGTAGATTTTATCTGTGAATAAAGTAAACATAACATTTCAACCGAAGAAAATAATTAGTACCTCGGAGGATAACGGTACGTGATATAAAGTCAAGTATGAAATAAGTCATTATTGGTTGTAATCTTTTGTTCTAGACATTGTATTAAGTAGAAATTGTAGAAGATTTGTTTTTAGCTATTAAGAATGGATACATATATTATGGAGAGCTAATTATGTACCATGGCTTATGTAATAGTATTGCTGGTTCAGTGATTAGCAGTGCAGTCTTGCAGCGCTGAAGTCTTGGGTTCAAATCCCCACCAAGGACGGCATCTGCAAGGAGTTTGTATGTTCTCCCCGTGTTTTTGTGGGTTTTCCACCAGGTACTCTGGATTGCTCCCAAACTCCAAAAACATACTGATGGGAATTTAGATTGTGAGCCCCAATGGAGACAGTAATTATAATGTATATATAGCGCTGCAGAATATGGTAGCACAATATAAGCAATGCATATTAAAAAATATAATATTTACAAGGTGAGATTTAGAAGCGTAGGGCTTGTACTCTTTAGAAATTGTCTAGGAAAATGTTGTAGTGTTTAACAAGAAAGCAGTAACCTAACATGCAGAAGCAATATGTAGCTGCAAATAATTGACGGCTTATGTCCAGCAATTTAATCCGATCCTTCCAAATCTGCCTTGGGGAGATGTCAAGAAGTGATTAGTTTCATTTCAAACACTTAGATATGCCGGTACATCTTAGCAGTTTTGTTCCATGGCTCTGGTCGCACCTAGCAGACAGTGATCGTGGCAGAATATTCTAGAAACTAAGCATGATATCTTAATTTTCCATGCATAAATGCCAAGTGTCTTGATGTACAACCAGCTTAAATGATTATATATGGGTACAGTTCTATATTCATGTGTTTAATACACATTCCGCATATCTTTGCCATTTGCAGAATAAAGGACAGTGGGAGGTAGTTGTATTTCACTCCAGCATGTGTTATGACAGATGGAGAAAATCTTTTCATGTTGGTTTTTCAACAGTCGAACTCTGCAAGACTCCAAGCTCTTCCTGGCTACTGGGAAATTAAAAGTTGGCGATTCAGCCTTTAATTTTTATCCATCTGCTCCAGCTAATGAGACGTCTCATTTGTAGGCTTCACTTTGAATTACCAAATGCATGTGCAGCTTTATCATCCTTCCTCCCAGTGTGCCATCTCCTCCTGTGTAACTTACAAAGATGGATAATATTAATAATAATAGATAGCTTACTTAGACTTGGGGTTTTTGATAGACTTCTCTAGCTTATACTTTCAGGATTGATTCTTAGAGTGAGCATTTTCTCTTAATCTCTCACACTCATAATTGTAAAGTTTTTGAATAATGCCATTTGTACTCCTACAAGCAAATTCATATTAGATGTCATAAAGTGAGAATGTAATGTATCAGTATCATAAAAGACACACAAGCAATCACATAAATAACATCCAGCTACAAAGGTTTTATCTATTGGGGCTATTTCTAACGGGAAGCTAATGCGTTATGTTGTTTGCAGTGAATACATTACGAGAGACTGGTATTAAACTAGCAAAAGCGTTTGCAGACCAGACTCTAGGGATAAATTATATTTGCTGTCTTAAGTCTCTTTCATGTTTCAGAAACTGAAAACCTTTTTTCTTGTATATAGTTTCAGCCATATTATGATGGGACAAATATCTTCTAATCAACTGTAGGCCTCATTTAGACATCCAGACATTCTTGTTTTACGCTCATGTTCTGCATGTGGTTTTCATATGTATAACATGTCCATTGCAGTCTATTGTTCCTGTTTACTTGGCCACAAAAATTAAATAAAGATGTGCAATTTTGTTCTAAGTCACAGACCAAACTGACACATTCTCATCTATAGTAGAGATGAGATGATGTTTTAAAATTCAATTAGCTGAATGTTCCCCAAAAATTGTATTCATGGCGAAGAAATTTCTGTGGAGAAGAAGAGAGAGCAAGAACCTAGGTGAGCAAAAGAGCTTACACTGTATAGGAGAGAGCGATAACCCTGCTGATCATAAGAGTTTACACTCTACAGGAAAGAGCAAGAACCCTGCTGACCATAAGAGATTACATTCTACAGGAGAGAGCGAGAACCCTGCTGACCATAAGAGATTACATTCTACAGGAGAGAACGAGAACCCTTCTTACCATAAGAGCTTTCACTCTACAGGAAAAAGCGAGAACACTGCTGACCATAAGAGTTTACACTCTACAGGAAAGAGCGAGAACCCTGCTGACCATAAGAGCTTTCACTTTACAGGAGAGAGTGAGAACCCTGCTGACCATAAGAGCTTTCACTCTACAGGAGAGAGTGAGAACCCTGCTGACCATAAGAGCTTTCACTCTACAGGAGAGAGTGAGAACCCTGCTAACCATAAGAGCTTACATTCTATGGGAGAAAGAGAGAACCCTGCTGACCATAAGAGAGCTTACATTCTACAGGAGAGAGCGAGAACCCTGCTGACCATAAGAGCTTACATTCTACAGGAGAGCAAGAACCCTGCTGACCATAAGAGCTTACATTCTACAGGACAGCGCGAGAACCCTGCTGATAATAAGAGCCTACACTCCAGAGTAAAGAGAGAGACGGCCCCAGCTTGCACTCTATAGGAGCAGGGGAGATATTGGGAGGACCCTGAAAGCTATAAGAGTTTACACTCTACAGTAGAGGGAGAGAACCCTACTTACCATAAGAGTTTATACTCCAGAGGAGAGACAAAGAGAGAGAATCCTTGCAACTATAAGCATTAACACTCTTGAGAAAGAGGACCCCACTGATCATCAGAGCTTATAATCTACATGAGAAGTAGATAAATTGAGAGCACCCTGGTGACTATAGAAGCTTGCACTCTACAAGAGAGAAAGACTTTCCCAGTAACTCTGGAGATAGAAAACGATTGGCATTCAAACTGTCCACCATTTTATACCATCCATAAGATGTAATAACTGAAGGGCATTATAGGTTATGAGGAGGCATCCACGGCCACACAGACATTAGCCCACTCTCTGATGGTAATGGAGAAGTTTTTTCCTTTGTAAACCGCTAATCCTATCTTAAAATGTTGCAATTTGCGTGAAAAAGCAAATTTGAGGAAATTCTACACCAACTCAATCCTCTACGAGTGTATCCGCTTATCTCTAGTCTATACATGGATATAGATGGAAATCAGTCCGTTTTTGTTTTTTTTTTCACGTAAGAGAAAAATCACTGATGTCTGAGTGAGGTCTTAATTAAAACTCAATACAGGGTGACCCTAAGCTCATAGTGATTGATATCTTTCACATCATAGATTTTGGGGTCTGTAGGAAAATTTACAGGATGCGAAACTGAGTGGAAATTTTTAAAAATGCAATTTTAACACTCTGCAATATCTACATTTGCTAACATTGTGTATATACACAGAGAAATTGCATTGGCTTTGCCAAGTTTTCTGTTTCTCCTCTCGCCTCCTTTAACGATTCAGCCTGCTGTTTGTTTTTCATTTACTGTTTTATATGACTTCTGGGTCTCTTACACTGTCAGAACATTGTTATAGTATAATATGTGATTATACTGCTACTAATCTTACACCCAAGGAACAGATTTAGGACGGAGCGTGAGGCATGGTTTCTGAGATTGTTAGCTTAGGTTAAATATCCCTTCTTTTCAGCAGCAGTATATAATAACAATGGATGTTTTTCTAGCATGTGGCACAGTTTCTCTATACACTGATATGAGGCTGGATAAGTTGTGACCTATTAGACTTAAATATATGAATTCCTTTATATACTTTACAGTAGACATGTTACAGTGATGAATTGTACTAATAGCCACATTAAACATAATTGCAAAACACTTTGACATTGTAGCTAATTTACACAACCATACATTATGGCCCCGGATCTTGAAGGTGTTTTTGACTTAATTATTGCATAAAATGTCTTGAAATCTCTCGATATTTGAGCACATCTTATGACTTTTGGTCTTTCTATGCTATTCTCAGCCAGCTTCACCAAAATTGGCGGAGCTGGAGTTGGATGGGGGCATGACAAATCATACCTGGCAAATATATTCTAGTTTATGCCTCTAAAGTGGCGCAAATTACGCAGAAACAGTATTCCAGTCCATGACTTTAGTAACATTTGTGACAAAGGCGCACAACCGTTTTAAGACATGCCTAATTCATTAAAGGGAACCTGTCACCCCCAAAATGGAAGTTGAGCTAAGCCCATCGGCATCAGGGGCTTATCTACAGCATTCTGTAATGCTGTAGATAAGCCCCCAATGTAACCTGAAAGACGAGAAAAAGAGGTTAGATTATACTCACCTGGGCAGGCAGTCCAATCCGATGGGCGTCGCGGTCCGGGGCCTCCCATCTTCTTACGGACACGTCCTCTTCTTGTCTTCACGCCGCAGCTCGGGCGCAGGCGTGCTTTGTCTGCCCTGTTGAGGGCAGAGCAAAGTACTGCAGTGCGCAGGTGCCGGAAAAGGTCAGAGGCCCTGCGCACTGCAGTACTTTGCTCTGCCCTCAGCAGGGCAGACAAAGTACGCCTGAGCCGGAGCCACGGCGTGAAGACAAGAAGAGGACATCATCCTATGAAGATGGGAGGCCCCGGACCGGACCATGACACCCATCGGACCGGACCACAGCGGGGACCGCCCCTGGGTGAGTATAATCTAACCTTTTTTTTCTCATCTTTCAGGATACATCGGGGACTTATCTACAGCATTACAGAATGCCCCTGATGCCGGTGGGCTTAGCTCACCTTCCATTTTGGGGGTGACAGGTTCCCTTTAAGAGGTATATGGCTCTTAATTAGGGGCAGCTTACTCCAGCGTTCCCTTTATTACAAAAGGTCTTTAAAATGCTAGTCTTAGCAATTTTTTGTCCTTTGTTCTTGTACTGTCTTAGCCCAGAACATTCTGCACACCATCATCACACAGACCCTATAACAATCAGTCAAAGACTCAATTAATATGAGTAATATATGTGAAAAATAACAGCATGTACCATCAGAGTAGAGTGAGTTACATTGTAACAAATGACACATAGAACATGTGCCTGTTCATGATGCTATTAGTGGCCTGAAACGTCTGCTTTCTACACACACAACTGGACAGATCTATCACAGTAATGTGAATTTTACATTAACGAGAAGCTGTCAATGCCGGTGAAGAATATACAGTGCCTTGCGAAAGTATTCTGCCCCCTGGAACTTTTCAACCTTTTCCCACATTTCATGCTTCAAACATAGAGATACCAAATGTAAATTTTTGTGGAGAATCAACAACTAGTGGAACACAATTGTGAAGTTGAACAAAATTTATTTATTTAAAATTTTTGTGGCCCCTTTACTTTCAGTGCAGCAAACTCACTCCAGAAGTTTATTTTGGATCTCTGAATGATCCAATGTTGTCCTAAATGCCTAATGATGATAAATATATTCCACCTGTGTGTGTAATCAAGTCTCCGTATAAATGCACTTGCTCTGTGATAGTCTCAGGGTTCTCTTTGAAGCACAGAGAGCATCATGAGGACCAAGGAACACAACTGACAGGTCTGTGATACTGTTGTGGAGAAGTTTAAATCCAGATTAGGATACAAAATTATTTCCAAAAGATTAAACATCCCAAGGAGCACTGTGCAAGCGATCATATTGAAGTAGAAGGAGTGTCATACCACTGCAAATCTACCAAGACCCGGCCATCCCTCTAAACTTTCATCTCAAACAAGGAGAAGACTGATCAGAGATGCAGCCAAGAGGCCCATGACCACTCTGGATGAACTGCAGAGATCTACAGCTGAGGTGGGACAGTCTGTCCATAGGACAACAATCAGTCATACACTGCACAAATCTGGCCTTTATGGAAGAGTGGCAAGAAGAAAGCCATTCCTCTAAAATATCCATAAAAAGTGTCGTTTAAAGTTTACAACAAACCGCCTGGGAGACACACCAAACATGTGGAAGAAGGTGCTCTGGTCTGATAAAACCAAAATGAAACTTTTTGGCAACAATGCCAAACGATATGTTTGGCGTAAAGGCAACACAGCTCATCACCCTGAACACACCATCCCCACTGTCAAACATGGTGGTGGCAGCATCATGGTTTGGGCCTGCTTTTCTTCAGCAGGGACAGGGAAGATGGTTAAAATTGATGGGAAGATGGATTGCGCCAAATACAGGACCATTCTTGAAGAAAACCTGTTGGAGTCTGCAAAAGACCTGAGACTGGGACGGAGATTTGTCTTCCAACAAGACAATGATCCCAAACATAATAAACATATCCAGGTGTTAGAATGGCCAAGTCAAAGTCCAGACTTCAATCCAGATGAGAATCTGTGGAAAGAGCTGAAAACTGCTGTTCACAAATGATCTCCATCAAACCTCACTGAGCTCGAGCTGTTTGCCAAGGAAGAATGGGCAAGAATTTCAGTCTCTCGATGTACAGAACTGATAGAGACATACCCCAAGCGACTTGCAGCTGTAATCACAGCAAAAGGTGGCGCAACTGTAACAACTCTGCTGGCATCACGGCATGGCCTCTCATCTCTCACTATCTTACCCACTGCTCCAGGCCATGATGTGGTTTCTGTTTCTTGCCAGCTCCATATTCTGTTCCTCTGCTCTCTGCATGCTTCCTGGCTGTGTGCATAGGGGGGCGGCGCCTGAACTCTATGGTTGTTATAGGAATCAGGTGCACCTGTCTAATCTGTTTCTGACCAATTACCAAGAGGCCTCCAGTATTTAGTTCAGCTCCACCCAGTGGACTGGGCCTGTGCAATGTGTTAGCTCAGTTTGTGTTTAGATTCTGAGTTTGCCAGGCCTTGCTCTGTGTTACTCCCTCTCTAGAGGCTTTTCTCTGTGTTCTTGCTTTGATCTTGTTGTCCACCCTCCAGGAGGCAGAATTTCTTGGTCCCTGTGTCTTTGTTCTTGTCTTGTTCCATTACCTTGTCTGAACTTAGTCCTATCTCGGTCCCCTTGTCTGTGGCTTCCTTCCCTGTGTCATTCCTTGTGTACTGCTTATGCTCCGCACTCTTGCGGCTCTGCCTGCTCTGTACCTTTTGTAGCTTTGCCTCTGCTCTGCACTCCTGCGGTTCTGCTCCGTTTTACTCTGCTTAGCTTTGCTGCTGCAGTAATCTCTTGCTGCAGCTCCTCTCCGCATTCCTTGCGGTTCTGCTCTGCTTTGCTGCTGTAGAAACATCTTGCTGCAGCTCCTCTCCACATTCCTTGTGGCTCTGCTTAGCTTCTGCAGAAATCTCTTGCTGCAGCTCCTCTCCACATTCCTTGCGGTTCTGCTCTGCTTAGCTTTTGTTGCTACGCTATCTCTTGCTGCTCTTCCGCTCCTATCTGCAGCCTTGCACTTCTCTTCCTGTGTGAACAGGTCACAACCTGTTCCTTCATTCTCCTTTCCTTCTGGCTTGTTCCCGTACCTGCATCTCCAGTGTGAACAGGTTCCTACCTGTTCCTTCATACATCACACCTTCATACACTGTTCCTGCCAGCCCTGTGTTCTCTGCCGTGCCTGCCAGCCCTGTGTTCTCTGCCGTGCCTGCCAGCCCTGTGTTCTCTGCCGTGCCTGCCAGCCCTGTGTTCTCTGCCGTGTCTCTGCCAGCCCTGTGTCTCAGCCGTGCCAGCCTTCTCATCTGAGTTTCAGCCGTGCTCTTCTGCCTGATGCCCGCACCTGTCCTAGTGTTCCTGTTCTCCAAGTGGGATCAGCAGCCACAGCCAGACACCACCCTGGAGTAGCACCTGGCAGCTGCCTGCTGCACAAGCCTGACCTCACCATCAGGGGCTCCAGTGAAAACCCAGGCAGCTGTCATAGTTACGCCCCTTCCAGGGTAGTCTGGTTTGTGGCTCAGTGGGGCCACAAACCCCCCAAGCTCACGCCCATCAGTCAGGGCGTGAGCGTGACAGCAACAAAGTATTAAGTTAAAGGGGCCAAATAATATTGCACGCCCCACTTTTCAGTTTTTGATTTTCCACAAAAATTTAAAATAACCAATAAATTTTGTTCCACTTCACAATTGTGTCCACTTGTTGTTGATTCTTCACTAAAAATTTACATTTGGTATATTTGTTTGAAGCATGATATGTGGGAAAAGGTTGAAAGTTCCAGGGAGCCGAATACTTTCGCAAGGCACTGTATGTGGCAAAGAAAAAGTGGTGTAAGAAAAAGCAGGTACAGCCACTTTAAGCATTAAACAATTTTCTTTATTCGGTATCCATTAAAAAGGTATCCGATTGTTCATGAAATGTGTTTATGAACTATCAGAAACCTTTTTAATGGATACCGAATAAAGAAAATAGTTTCATTTTTCTAACTGGTTGTACCTGCTTCTTACACCACTTTTCCTTAGCTATATCTGCCGGCCAGCAGAGCAAGAAGGTCCCACACGAAAAGCGGAGTCCTGTGTATTCTGCGTGTTGAGTTCATGAAACGGAATTATTTTTTTTACTACATATGAGAATATAATATCTGTACTAATATATATATATATATATATATATATATATATATATATATATATATATATATATATTTTATTCAAAATAATCTAATGTATATAAAAACATTCTGTTACAATAATTAAAGTATATTTTGCTTATTTTTATAAAGAATAAACCCATAAACAGGGATACAAATCAGATAAGGCAGCAGGATGTAAATTTGATGCAGGTTTACATATGGAATGCCTGCCAAACTTGCTAAGCACCAGTATAATACTTACAAATGGAGATTTGTAAACCCCTTAGTTCCGTATCTCAGCAATGCCCAACTTTAGGGTAGGTTTGCAAAGGTCAGTCTGCTAAAATCTGCGGGAAAAACAAACAAACCAATACTCAACTTGCCATCATCTTTCAGGATTTCTCTGATCCCTGACTGGTCTCTTTTTTCCAAGCTCTGATGAAGCTAAATTGATATACAGTGCTGCTTGAAAGTTTTGGTAACCCTTCAGAATTTTTCATATTTCTGCATCAATTTATTCTAAAATTACACAAGATTTTCATATAGTTCCTGTAAGTAGATAACAAGAACCAAATCAAACAAAATGAGTCACAACTATTAGACTGTCATTTGTTGTGTTCAATATTTCATGTCTGTGAGTATCTTAAGTATGTAAATCTTTGTTTTCAGTATCTGTTGTGACCCATTGTACAGCAATAACTGCCTCTAGATGTTTCCTGTAATCATTGATTAGTCCTGCATATCAGCTTGGAGGAATTTTAGACCATTATTTCATACAAATCAGTTGCAACTGTTATGTTGGCAGATTTTCTGTATGAACTGCTCACTTCCACAATATGAGTATAGAATTATGACTATGACTTTTGACTTGGCCATTCCAAAACATTAACTACTGTATATTCTTTTTTAATTATCTTTTTAGAATTGCATGTTTGGGTCATTGTCTAGCTGCATTAACTGTGTTCTCTTGAGAATCAGTTCATGGACAGATGTTCTGACATTTTCCTTTTTAAAATTTGCTAAACAAATTCAGAATTCATTGTTCCGTCAATGATAGTGCCCTGTCCTCGCCCAGATGCAGCAAAATAGGGCCAAGCTATAATATTACCACCACCATGTTTTACAGATGGTATAATGTTTTTATGTGTAAAGCAGTGTCTTCTTTCTCCAAACATGATGATTTGCATTTAAACCAAAAAGCTCCATTTTGATCTCATTCACAAAACTTTGTTCCAAAAGCCTTCTGCCTTGTCCACGTGATCTTTAGCAAACTGGAAATGGCCAGCAGTGTTCTTTTTGGAGAACTGTGGCTTGAAATCCTTCCATGCACACCATACTACTTAGTATCTACCTTAAGGTGGACTCATGAACATTTCCATTAGCCAATATGCGAGAGGCCTTTATTTTCTTACCGTCTTCTTTGTTTTCCATTATGGCCTCTCTTACTATACTCTTAGATCTTGTTTGTCGACCACTCCTGAGCCTGTTAATGATGATCTAGAATTTCCTCCATTTGTACACAATCTGGAAGTCTAATATTGTTTTACTAATTTGTTTGATTTTGTTCTCTGTATCTACTTTTAGGACTTATGTGAAAATCTGATAGTTTAGGTCAAATATTTGCAGAAATATCAAAAACTCTGATGGGGTCACAAACTTTTAAGCACAAATATATGTGACCATTTCTAGATAATTATCCGCACCTGAAGATTGTGCTGTGGGTTCACAGGTAATCCACTATAAAAACCCCAGCACTAGAATGTGATTGTTTAATTTACGGCATTCAACATTTACTTCATTTCACACAACAACATTCACAACAAATCTATGTTTTTTTTTGTTTAACAAGAATTGATCAAAATCTACACCGCAGGTAAATTTCCTTCAGAAAGTTTTACAGAATGTGGTGGAGATTTGTTAAAACCTTATCTGCATGCCTGGTACTGTAAACTGTTGCGTACCTGTGCAAACCAACCTGTAAAATCAACAATATTTCTGATCTTAGCGAACTTGCCCATACTCTGAGAAAGGTAGCTCATCGTAACTTCTTCCAGTTGAATCCAAATATGCCACAGACAGATCTCGGTCATCCTAAACTCAAAAGGGGCAGAGTGCTCATTTCAGTCAACATAAGCTCAGAAAGGCAGGGTGGTCTTTACATATCTGCAGACCCTTCATTTTAGCCATTGGCGGGGATCCCAGGAGTTGGGTCAGTTTACTGCATTTTCTACCAATATTCAATATGTGCTAAGAAAATACCATTTGTTTTAAATGCTAATCAAGACAATTGTCTGTAAGAGATCTTTAAACCGCAGTCAAACATGAAGACAACAGTCCCTGGATGCCAGTTCTTCTTGACCTGGCACTCTACATTTCAGATCCTTTGAACTGCTCTCTATACCTTCAGCTTGTCATTTCTTTGATGGGTCTGTTTGCCAGAATTCTCTTTGATGCCTTTGGATTTAGCAATGTCTATGAGAAAATACCACTTGGAATGGGAAAAGTAGTGTTCTGTAGTAACAACTTGCTTTGTAAAGCCTCTATTTATATAAAAACACATAATTGTGTAAATACATCAATTACAAAGATACATTAGCACTGTATGTATTTAGTTTGTCCAATTTTCACAAATGATGTTGCCCACATAAATAGCTGTGAATGTATTCTGTGCTGATGGACACACAACATGATGAATGGCTATTATGGTAACTGTGAAGTGCGTTCATTGGGATAATGCACATATATTGATTATGAAGGTAATTCTAGGTAAAACTCATAAAACCCTTCACAGAGTGTGTCCTAAATAGCTTGGCTGCGTGTTGGAGCATGAATAATAAGCAGCTGTCTTTGTGATCTATTCAGCCATGCATCTGAGACACTGAAACGAATAGTAATCTATCAGAGATTAAAACATGATGCTAGTGTATTGAGTAAATGGCAGATGCATCATAGATTTCTCCAATATTATTGATGAATAGGATGTCTGTTTAGTGAATAAAAGCATTACGGAAGAGTAGTAATTTATATGTGTATTCTATACTTGATCATCAGTAAAAGTTTTCCAATATTCTTGGCTGATCAGCAGCCTCTCTGTGTCGAGTGTGTAAATGCATTTTACCTTCAAT
The DNA here is from genome assembly GCF_051348905.1 of Ranitomeya variabilis. NCBI lineage: Eukaryota > Metazoa > Chordata > Amphibia > Anura > Dendrobatidae > Ranitomeya > Ranitomeya variabilis. The sequence goes on from NC_135233.1 coordinate 748,974,585, forward strand.
ATGTTCCACCTGCTGGTGGGTATTGATGCACATATATAGCCATAAATATGCATAGTTCAACTTTATACATACAGCTCTTTGTATACTTTTGACAAGAATTCATCCTCATAAGGGGTGTATCTGGAGAAAGCATGTCCCCATGGTAGCATTAAATTTGACATTATCTATCAAATCCCTCTTTGAAGCTCTCAGCAACTCTTATTTTTTTCCCAAATGTTCTCCTTTTTCCTTTTTATGTCCCTTTTGCAAGTAAAGATTTAGGGCCAAACTCATGAAAGCTTTTACGACAGTATTTTCTCGCAACTCGAGGCTGTGCAAAAATGTTGCATCTTTTGACATTCTCATGCTATTGTCACCCAGCTCTGACATTGTGAGCAGGGTGATCTCCACTTGTCAAATTCATGATGAGGGGTGGTGTTCGCTATGACACAAACTCATGGACTGCAGAAGGATTTGTGGTGAGCCACACATAGGTGTAACGCAGAAAAGAAAAAGAAATACAATATTGATATTTACACCTACAATCTGACCCAGGTCTGGGTTTCCTGAATCATAGGCCTTCATGGGTTTTACATTTATAAAGATTAAAGATTAGGTTAACCCCTTAACCCCCAAGGGTGGTTTGCACGTTAATGGCCGGGCCAATTTTTACAATTCTGACCACTGTCCCTTTATGAGGTTATAACTCTGGAACGCTTCAACTGATCCTGGTGATTCTGACATTGTTTTCTCGTGACGTATTGTACTTCTTGTTAGTTGTAAAATTTATTTGATATTACCTGCATTTGTTTGTGAAAAAAGTGGAAATTTTGTGAAAATTTTGAAAATTTCGCAAATTTCCAACTTTGAATTTTTATACCCTTTAAATCACAGAGATAGGTCACACAAAATACTTAATAAGTAACACTTCCCACATGTCTACTTTACATCAGCACAATTTTGGAACCAAATTTTTTTTTTGTTAGGGAGTTATAAGGGTTAAAAGTTGACCAGCAATTTCTCATTTGTACAACACCATTTTTTTTAGGGACCACATCACTTTTGAAGTCACTTTGAGGGGCGTATATGATAGAAAATACCCAAGTGTGACATGATTCTAAAAACTGCACATCTCAAGGTGCTCAATACCACATTCAAGAAGTTTATTAAGCCTTCAGGTGTTTCACAGGAATTTTTGGAATGTTTAAATAAAAATAAACATTCAACTTTTTTTCACAAAAAATTTACTCGAATTTGTTTTATTTTACCAAGGGTAACAAGAAATTGGACCCCAAAAGTTGTTGTGCAATTTGTCCTGAGTACGCTGATACCCCATATATGGGGGTAAACCACGGTTTGGGCGCATGGCAGAGCTCGGAAGGGAAGAAGCACCATTTCACTTTTTCAATGCAAAAGTGCCTAGAATTGAGATGGGACACCATGTTGCGTTTGGAGAGCCCCTGATGTGCCTAAACATTGAAACCCCCACAGGTGACACCATTTTGGAAAGTAGACCCCCTAAGGAACTTATCTACCATATTTTTCAGCGTATAAGACGACCCCCAACTTTTCGGGGGTCATCTTATACACCGGGTGTCGTCTTATACGGCGTGTGCAGGGAGCGGTCCCGGATGGTTCCCAGGGTCTGGAGGAGAGGAGACTCTCCTTCAGGCCCTGGGATCCATATTCCTGTAAAAAAAAAATAATAAAAAATATGGATATACTTACCTTCTGATGGCCCCCGGAGTTCACCCGGCTCTCCGCGATGCATGCTTATCTCACAGGCACTGCAGGGAGGCTTCCCAGCGCCTGCTCAGCAGGCGCTTGCAAGCCACCTCCCTGCAGGACCCGGAAGGAGCCCCCCGGCCATTTTGGAGACGGGGCCTGCAGGGAGGAGACGCTCGGTACAACGCGAACACATCGCGTTGTACCGAGGGTCTCAGGGAAGCACGCAGGGAACCCCCTCCCTGTGCGATGCTTCCCTATGCCACCGGAAGGCTGCGATCATGTTTGATCAAACACCGGAAAATAACGGAGTAATTAGGTTAAAAAAGAGTATTTATATCATATCATAGTAACACTGAATACAAACACACAAATAAATAGCAGAAAAGGATGATACATAAGATCACTGGTGCCACATGCCCCATAGTAAAGAACCAGTAAAAATGGGAAGTGTTCACTCATTAAGGTGCAAGCACAATATAACCAAGTGGTCTACTAATAAAGATATACATAGCGCAACGCTTAGGGTACTGTCACACTCTGCAACTTTCCAACGATCACGACCAGCGATACGACCTCGCCGTGATCGTTGGAAAGTCGTTGTGTGGTCGCTGGAGAGCTGTCACACAGACCGCTCTCCAGCGACCAACGATGCCGAAGGCCCCGGGTAACCAGGGTAAACATCGGGTTACTAAGCGCAGGGTCGCACTTAGTAACCCGATGTTTACCCTGGTTACCATCGTAAAAGTAAAAAAAAAAAAAAATAGTACATACTCACATTCCTGTGTCCGTCAGGTCCCTTGCAGTCTGCTTCCCGCTCTGACTGAGTGCCGCCGTAAAGTGAAAGCAGATCACAGCGGTGACGTCACCGCTGTGCTCTGCTCTTACATTCCGGCCGGCAGTCAGTCAGAGCGGGAAGCAGACTGCTAGGGACCTGACGGACACCGGAATGTGAGTATGTACTGTTTGTTTTTTTTTTACTTTTACGATGGTAACCAGGGTAAACATCGGGTTACTAAGTGCGGCCCTGCGCTTAGTAACCCGATGTTTACCCTGGTTACAAGCGAACGCATCGTTGGATCGGTGTCACACACACCGATCCAACGATGACAGCGGGAGATCCAGCGACGAAAGAAAGTTCCAAACGATCTGCTACGACGTACGATTCTCAGCAGGGTCCCTGATCGCTGCTGCGTGTCAGACACAGCGATATCGTATGGATATCGCTGGAACGTCACGGATCGTACCGTCGTAGCGATCAAAGTGCCACTGTGTGACAGTACCCTTACCAACAGTGATAGATAGGGTAAATGGCACCAAGATGGATCCAGCCGAGCCCCCAACGTACGTTTCGCTTGTTAATCTTTAGCTTTCTCAAGGGAATAGCGCTTAATCGAGGCAAGGACCTTTATATCCCTTAGGTGGTTAGTGCTAGATCCGGTCACATGATATGAAGCGGCCACTCACATCGGCGTTTGTGGCGCGTGCACACTGCAATCCGCAGGTACTGCACCGGCCGCGGGCGTCAAGCACAATCGTGCATGCGTGGGAATATAGATTCACCACCCGTGCCCGAGGGGCTATGGAGACGCTGCGGCGGGGGAGAAGCAGCAGGATCAACAGCGCGCCCGCGCACTGCTGTGTGAGTGTCTGAGAATAGATACTGTTTTAAGCCAACCATATATCCGCATTAGTCCAGATAAATCATGAAGTATCTACATTATCATAACATTAATAATAATCCCAAAGCAGCTCTTAATTAATAATCAATTGCATGACAATGTCGTACAATATAAAGAGTCCATGTCCTGGAATATTCTAATTCATGTTGAAAGTCCACTTCAGGATAAGGAATGCAACATATTCTGATAAAGGAACATACAATGTAACTGGAAGCATATGCAGATACATATGGGTACAGTCCAGCCCTTGTGAAAGAATAAATTAAAACTGTGAAAAAATGAAAAAGAAATATAAAATTAAAATCAATAAAATGAAACATAAGGATCCAAATGTGATCAGGGAGATGCAAAAGAATGGAAAAGTTAGGGCGAATATCTAATCTCAAGAAAGAGATTATTGGAATAAGTTACAAATATTAGGCAAAACTTAACGCCTCATTGAGTCCCTTTGGTACCATGGTACGCGCACTATCCAGTTTGCCTCTCGTTGTGCCAACCGTTTTTTTATTATTGCCTCCTCTGATTCCCATATGTAGGCTCTCAATTCCTCTGATTCGAAGGGACCCCGTGTCACAGTTGTGGTATGTTCTAAAGTGACGCGGAATTGTCTTCAACTCATAGGGGTCGAACACTGTCCTGGCGGCGCCAATATCTCGAACATGTTCGTGCACCCTAACTCTAAGCTCCCTGGAAGTAAAGCCTATATAAATCCGGGGGCAAGGGCATGTGGCTTAATTGATGACGTTACTCGTGCCACAGGTAATGTGCTGTCTGATTTTAAATTGTTTCAGGCCTTTTGATGATTCAAAGGATGAGCTACGCTGTATATTAGTGTAAGCCATACAGTGGCCGCACTGAAAACACCCCAAAAGGGGACACCGGGTACCAAATATGTTGTTGATAGGTGTAACATAATGACTCCTAACTAGGAGGTTGCCAATATTAGGTGCTCTTCTTGAGGTCATGGCAGGAAAGTCACCCAAGGTGGCCCCCAGGGTGGGCTCCGTCCTTAAAATGGACCAGTGTTTTTTCAAGATGTTCCTGATGTTCTGCCACTCGTGATTGTATGTGCTGATAAATCTAATAGTATCAAACCCACGTCTGATGCTCCTACGGCTGGAGCCGCGTGATTCAAACCGAGACTGTAAATCAGCGGCCTGGGTATAAAACTTTTGGTCAGATGAGCAGATCCATCTCATTCTCAGGAACTGTCCGACCGGGACAGCTCTGATAGTGGCAGAATTGTGGGCTGAATCTGCACGACTTAAGGCATTAACGGAAGTGGGCTTTCTAAAGGCGTCAGTCTGGACACACCGCATAGTATCAAGTTCCAGAGTGACGTCCAGGAAGTCAAACCTAGTGGGATGATGATGATGATGATAAGTCAGCCTAATATTGTAAGAGTTAGAATTAAGACTGAGTATGAATTCCTCGAGCTGTCGTGCGGTCCCATCCCACATGAAAAAAATATCAATATAATGAAGCCAGCACAGCACATGGTCAGCGGCCCCCGCCGCCAATCCAGAATCTCTCCCAATACCCAAGGAAGAGATTAGCATATGAGGGCGCGCAGGCCGCACCCATGGCTGTGCTGCGCTTTTGAAGGTAAAATACATATTTAAATACAAAAAAATTATGGGTAAGGACAAAGCACAGCAGCTCAAGGATCAATTCACACACAGAGCTGTCCAGGTCGGAGGTCCCTAAGAAGAAACAGACCGCATCCAGTCCGTGGGTATGGTCAATGCATGTATACAGCGTTTGAACATCAGCAGTGACCAGTAGAACATCTTGGTCCACTGAGATGCCATCGACCCTCGTAAGGATGTCCGTAGTGTCACGTACATACGATGGTAGATTCTCTACCAAAGGTTTGAGAAAGTGATCTATGAATTTACATATCGGGTCAGATAATCCTTCAATGCCAGACACTATTGGACGCCCTGGAGGGTCGATGGCGTCCTTGTGGATTTTGGGCAAAACATAAAATGTTGGAATCCTGGGAGACCTGACCGTTAACCCCTCAAGCATCTTTTTGTCAAAGATGCCATCCTCATAAGCCCTAGTAAGAATCTGTTGTAACTGGGGCGAAAAGGAGGTCACTGGTTTATAAGATAATTTTGTGTAGGTATTAATATCTTTCAGTTGATGAAATGCTTCCTTCTCGTATTTATCACATGGCCAGACCACAATGTTTCCCCCTTATCGGCCGGCTTATAAACTACATATTTTTAAGATTGTAATTATTTAATGTCCTGGTGTTGTTGATGTGTCAAATTATCAAATTTATGCCTGGATGATAGTTTTTTGAGATCTTCAGATACCAACTTTGTGAAGATCTCAACAGCAGGACATAATGAGAAGGGGGGAAACCTTGTGGATCTGAGTATGATAGATGAAGGGAACCCACCTTGATGAGGTGTAAACTGTTTATCAAGGAGGTCCTGAAGATTCTGCAGTGCCTCTCTTTCTGTCTCAGTTAGTATCTCCTGTGTAGATGTTTCTTTATGATATAATTTCCTCAGGATGAGCTTCCGGGAGAATAAGTGCAAATCCTTTAGTGCTAGGAAGTAATCAAAGGAGTTAGTAGGGGAAAAGGTCAGGCCCCTCCCAAGAACATCCAACTGCACCTTTGAAAAAACACCAGATGATAAATTATGTACCTGTAGCCCACCATGGGGTCCAGCAACGGGTCTTCCTCCCGAAGAGCCCTTTTATTTTGCAGTTTGTTGAGTAGTCACCCCCTTAGTAGGAGGGACAGAGGTGGTTGTTTCACCACGAGTATGATTAGAATGAGAGGTAGATTTCTCATGCGCTGTGTAGGACTTTCTAGAGGTAGATCTTGAACGGGAGTGGGAGAAAGGTCTGTTGCGTGGGCGGGACCTATCACTAGGTCCACGCCGCCTATATACATTACAGGTCAATCTGTCATTGACATCCCTCTTAAACTTCTTGGCTTTAGTAGCCTGTATTTCGTTTACCCATTTCTGTAATTCCACATCCATGTCCCCATTAAATTTTTTAAGTGTATCTGCCGTCATATCCTTCTTAAGGGCAAGCTGTGGGGATTCCATTTCAGTTTCAATTTCATTTATTGTTTTGGAATCCAATTATTTTAGTAATTCCATATGGCCCTTGGAACAAGTGTTAGAGTGTTCCTCCCATTTAGCTTTGACTTCCTCATCTAAGATTGGAAATGAGGGGGAACACCTGAATCCTAAGGCCACGAGGGATCAGTCCCTCTTCCAATTACTTCTCTAAGAAGGACTGGTTCCACCACACTCTCGTTCTTTTTCATAGGAGTTCTTTAAACCGAGCCATGGTTTCCTGGAGACAATTGTTCACCCCACTGGCACCCCCATTAGTATCATCCTTGAACGTTTGATTAATTTGGGCACGCCAAATAGTCTTGTGCCCTATAGTCCATAGTTGACCTGGAAAATACTGTGAAAAACACAGTTATAATTAATGTGATACAAGTACCAGATAACCACGTTGCAATAATACCATGCACACAGTTGTGCAAAAAAAGTCCTCAAAAGAGGAAAGGTTAACCAACTCCATATAATAGTTAAACACCGGAGAATAATGGAGTAATTAGGTTAAAAAAGAGTATTTATTTATATCATATCATAGTAACACTGAATTCAAACACACAAATAAATAGCAGAAAAGGATGATACATAAGATCACTGGTGCCACATGCCCTATAGTAAAGAACCAATAAAAATGGGAAGCGTTCACTCATTAGAGTGCAAGCATAATATAACCAAGTGGTCTACTAATAAATATATACATAGCACAACGCTTACCAACAGTGATAGATAGGGTAAATGGCACCAAGATGGATCCAGCCGAGCCCCCAACGTACGTTTCGTTTGTTAATCTTTAGCTTTTATGTTTGATCGCAGTGTTCCGGGGGTTAATGTGTCGGGAGCAGTCTGTGACCGCTCCTGGCACATAGTGCCGGATGTCAGCTGTAATAATCAGCTGACACCCGGCGGCGATCGGCCGCGTTCCCCCTGTGAGCGCAGCTGATCGCCCATGATGCACTATCCCGTCCCTGGGAATTAAGTCCCAGGTCACCTCGATGGGATAGTATGTCCAATGGGATTATGGGGTTAAAGTTGAAAAGTAACGCATATACTCGTGTATAAGCCGAGTTTTTCAGCACATTTTTTTTGTGCTGAAAACGCCCCATCGGCTTATACGAGTCACGGTACAGAAAGCCGATGGGGGCGGCAGAACAGCGGGTGCCAGGAGCCGGCGCACACATCATACTCACCTACCTGCACGCCCTCAGTGCTGGCACTGCATCTCATTCCGGCCGCCGACGTCTGCCTGCAGCTCTTCCTGTGCTCAGCGGTGACCTGGTACCGCTCATTAAGGTGATGAATATGGACACGTCTCCACTCCCATAGGGGTGGAGCGCATATTCATGCAGACAGGAATGGGGAGGCATTCATACCAGGACAGGGGAGGGGAAGCCAGGCATAGCAGGACAGGGATGAGGGGACAATGCATATCCAGCTTATAGTCGAGGCAATAAGCTTACCCAGTTTTCCGTGGAAAAAGTTGGTGCCTCGACTTATACTGGGGTCGGCTTATACTCGAGTATATACGGTATATAGTAGAGAGGAAGGAATAGACTAGTATCGAGTTTGCACACAGTGTCTTCAAAAAAATGGTGCTGTAGTGTGTATGCACAAACCCTGACTCCAGCGCCAAACTGCGCAGGTGCCACCCATCCTGGCTTCAGACAGAAGGACGCATCCACCTTTATATATAAGCTATTTAGTTACAGCCTCCTTTTATTACCGATGTTGTACCCCGATTCTGTCATCATTGTACATTATAGGTGATATACTGTTTTGCACACTGTGTGCTATGGCCATTGTGGGGGATGGTGTATTGGTTTAGCATGTAATAACTGTAATATCACTGCCAGGGTAATACACTACACAGTTTGCCATTAGAACATGGTGAGTGCTTTTGTGTGTATATTTTATACATTGCATGATCCTGCAATACACAGATTATGCAATTCTCAGCATGAAAAATTGGCCCTTTTTTTTGCACCTTATTAGATGTGTTTCAGGTTTTTGTACTTACATTTTACAGTTTTTATCGATTGTACATTAATGAAATGTGTCATATTTTAAGTGTGCACATCAGTATTGTATTTGTTTTTCTTTTCTGTATTATTTACTATTGAAACAAAAATGGCGCACCCTGTGGTCATATATAGGCTGTGTGCCCATTTTTTATATGTTGTACTTGTTCAATGTAAGACTCTTCATGAATCAGGAGTTTCTGACTCCAGAACATCTCTTTATCAGAACCAGCATGAACAATGTTGGTCTTGTTGGATCTGGCCCATAATTTCTGCCTTATAATATTCTTGCTCCCTGAGAATTTGAGAAAGACTCCCAGAAAAGGGGTGCCCTACTAATAACTGGCAAATCTGCTAAGCAACGCTGACACCTCGCGTAAACCAACATTTCTGGCTTGTTATTGAATCGAAGATTGTGCCTTCATCAAAAAGAGCCCCGTCATCCAGTCATACATTTAGTGGATGTGAAATGTGTGTGTTGTTATACAGGTCCTTCTCAAAAAATTAGCATATAGTGTTAAATTTCATTATTTACCATAATGTAATGATTACAATTAAACTTTCATATATTATAGATTCATTATCCACCAACTGAAATTTGTCAGGTCTTTTATTGTTTTAATACTGATGATTTTGGCATACAACTCCTGATAACCCAAAAAACCTGTCTCAATAAATTAGCATATTTCACCCGGCCAATCAAATAAAAGTGTTTTTTAATAACAAACAAAAAAACCATCAAATAATAATGTTCAGTTATGCACTCAATACTTGGTCGGGAATCCTTTGGCAGAAATGACTGCTTCAATGCGGCGTGGCATGGAGGCAATCAGCCTGTGACACTGCTGAGATGTTATGGAGGCCCAGGATGCTTCAATAGCGGCCTTAAGCTCATCCAGAGTGTTGGGTCTTGCGTCTCTCAACTTTCTCTTCACAATATCCCCCAGATTCTCACAGATTCACAGATGGGGTTCAGGTCAGGAGAGTTGGCAGGCCAATTGAGCACAGAAATACCATGGTCAGTAAACCATTTACCAGTGGTTTTGGCACTGTGAGCAGGTGCCAGGTCGTGTTGAAAAATGAAATCTTCATCTCCATAAAGCATTTCAGCCGATGGAAGCATGAAGTGCTCCAAAATCTCCTGATAGCTAGCTGCATTGACCCTGCCCTTGATGAAACACAGTGGACCAACACCAGCAGCTGACATGGCACCCCACACCATCACTGACTGTGGGTACTTGACACTGGACTTCAGGCATTTTGGCATTTCCTTCTCCCCAGTCTTCCTCCAGACTCTGGCACCTTGATTTCCGAATGACATGCAAAATTTGCTTTCATCAGAAAAAAGTACTTGGGACCACTTAGCAACAGTCCAGTGCTGCTTCTCTGTAGAAAAAAAGTGGCTTTACCTGGGGAATGCGGCACCTGTAGCCCATTTCCTGCACACGCCTGTGCACGGTGGCTCTGGATGTTTCCACACCAGACTCAGTCCACTGCTTCCTCAGGTTCCCCAAGGTCTGGAATCGGTCCTTCTCCACAATCTTCCTCAGGGTCCGGTCACCTCTTCTCGTTGTACAGCGTTTTCTGCCACATTGTTTCCTTCCAACAGACTTACCATTGAGGTGCCTTGATACAGCACTCTGGGAACAGCCTATTTGTTGAGAAATTTCTTTCTGGGTCTTACCCTCTTGCTTGAGGGTGTCAATGATGGCCTTCTTGACATCTGTCAGGTCGCTAGTCTTAGGGTACCGTCACACATTGAAATTTCCATCGCTACGACGTTACGATTCGTGACGTTCTAGCGATATCGTTACGATATCGCTGTGTCTGACACGCTACTGCGATCAGACACCCTGCTGAGAATCGTACGTCATAGCAGATCGTTTGGAACTTTCTTTCGTCGCTTGATCACCCGCTGACATCGCTGGATCGTTGTGTGTGACAGCGATCCAGCGATGTCTTCGCTTGTAACCAGGGTAAACATCGGGTAACTAAGCGCAGGGCCGCGCTTAGTAACCCGATGTTTACCCTGGTTACAAGCGTAAACGTAAAAAAACAAACCGTACATACTCACCCGTCGGTGTCCTTCAGGTCCCTTGCCGTCTGCTTCCTGCTCTGAGTGCCGGCCGGAAAGTGAGAGCAGATCACAGCGATGCTGCGATCTGCTCTCACTGTACGGCTGCACTCAGAGCAGGAAGCAGACGGCAAGGGACCTGAAGGACACCGACGGGTGAGTATGTACTGTTTGTTTTTTTACGTTTACGCTGGTAACCAGGGTAAACATCGGGTTACTAAGCGCGGCCCTGCGCTTAGTTACCCGATGTTTACCCTGGTTACCTGGGGACTTCGGCATCGCTCCAGCGTCGTGATTGCAACGTGTGACCGCAGTCTACGACGCTGGAGCGATGATTATACGACGCTGCGACGTCACGAATCGTGCCGTCGCAGCGATGAAAATTTCAATGTGTGACGGTACCCTTACCCATGATGGGGGTTTTGAGTAATGAACCAGGCAGGGAGTTTTTATAAGCCTCAGGTATCTTTTGCATGTGTTTAGAGTTAATTAGTTGATTCAGAAGATTAGGGTAATAGGTCGTTTAGAGAACCTTTTCTTGATATGCTAATTTATTGAGACAGGTTTTTTGGGTTATCAGGAGTTGTATGCCAAAATCATCAGTATTAAAACAATAAAAGACCTGACAAATTTCAGTTGGTGGATAATGAATCTATAATATATGAAAGTTTAATTGTAATCATTACATTATGGTAAATAATGAAATTTAACACTATATGCTAATTTTTTGAGAAGGACCTGTATATACAGTCAGAATTTCCAGTGTATTTCTATGACATACTTCTTAAGCTCGTTTTCCTTGCCTCTCACTTGTAAGATAAATCTGTGATGAGTAGGAAGCAGGGAAGACTGGCTGAAGCAGTGCCAGTACAGAGGAATGATACTATATGACTGCCATTAAATAGGAGGCAGGGCAAGTGTACTATGAATGAGACTTTGCACACTCTGTGAAGCAGTAGGCATCTTTAAAATGTAGTCTACATTAGGGGAACCATATCAAGAGGAGAAAGGATCAAAAAAATTCAGAAAACCTAGAAATGGCACACCAGTTTGTCTATCTATCTATACAAGTCATTTTGATGCAAAGGGTTGAATTCAATACATCAGTAGGCGTTGAATAAATGAGACGCCACAGCTCTCTACAAACCTTTTTTTTGTCCCCTTTTATTATTAGGGTATGTGCACACGTTGCAGATTTGCCTCTGGAATTTTCTGTGCTGATTCTGCATCTCTTGGCAGAAAACGCAGGTGTTTTTTTTGCAGATTTTGTGCGGTTTTCCTGTGGATTCTGTGCTGGTTTCATGCATTTTTACCCATGCAGATTTCTATTATGGAGTGGGTGCAGAAACGCTGCAGATCCGCACAAAAGAAGTGACATGCTCCTTTTTTGAATCTGCTGTGTGTTCCGTGCAGATTTTTCCACACCATTAGCACAGCATTTGTTTTTGCCATTGATTTACATTGTACTGTAAATGACTTGCGGATCTGCAGCGGATCTGCAGCGTTACTGCGCGGAAAAAAAGGCTGCAGATCTGCAGGAAATCCACAATGTGTGCACATACCCTTACAGCCTTAATTTTAGAGATGATAGAATCTTTTGAAATTGAAATTACATGTTCGACGAATTTATTTAAGTACTATATAGTGGCCCGATTCTAACGCATCGGGTATTCTAGAATATGTATGTATGTATGTATATAGCAGCCACATAGTATATAGCACAGCCCACGTAACACAGACAGCCACGTAGTTTATAACACAGCCACGTAGTATATAGCAGTCATGTAGTATATAACACAGCCCACATAGTATATAGCACAGCGACCTAGTGTATAGCACAGCCACGTAGTATATAGCACAGCCACGTAGTATATAGCATAGCCACGTAGTATATAGCATAGCCACGTAGTATATAGCAGCCACGTAATATATAACACAGCCATGTAGTATATAACACCACCCACGTAATATATAGCAGGCACGTAGTGTATAACAGCCGTGTAGTATATAGGAGCCACGTAGTATATAATACAGCCACATAGTATATAGCACAGCCCACGCATTATATAGCACAGCCCACACAGTATATAACACAGCCCACGTAACACACAGTCACGTAGTATATAGCACAGCCCACGTAACACAGACAGCCACGTAGTATATAGCACAGCCACGTAGTATATAGCATAGCCACGTAGTATATAACAGCCACTTAGTATATATCAGCCACTTAGTATATAACACCGCCCACGTAGTATATAGCACAACCGCTTAGTATATAACACAGCCCACGTAATATATAACACAGCCCACGTAGTATATAACACAGGCACGTAGTATATGACACAGCCCATGCAGTATATAACACAGCCCACGTAGTATATAGCAGCCACGCAGTATATAACACAGCCCAAGTACTATAAAAAATAAAAATAAAAATAGTTATATACTCACCCTCTGGCGGCCCCCGAATATACTCGTTACTCGAGATTTCCCAAGCATGCTCGGGGGTCCTGCGAGTATCTTTTAGTGTTTGGAGATTTAGTTTTTCTTGCCGCAGCTGAATGATTTACATCTGTTAACCAGCATAAGTACATTTAGGGGTTGCCTGGTTTCTAGGGAATCCCCACATGTACTTATGCTGGCTATCAGATATAAATCATTCAGCTGCACCAAAAAAAACTAAATCTCCGAGCACTAAAAAATACTTTAGTATTGTATTGTAGAGGACCCCCGAGCGTGCTCAAGAAATCTCGAGTAACAAAGTATACTCTCTCATCACTAGTCCTAACCACTGAGCCACTGTGCTGCCCATAATGACAATGTGGTAAAGCCTCAATTTACCATAGATAGATGTATGTAGCACTCTGAGTAGAGATGGGCGAACCCAAACAGTTAAGTTTGGCGCCCCTACCGAACACCTACTGTTCAGGCACAGACACCGAACACTAACTTCACGCTGGGTGAAGGATAAGTAAGAATAGTAATTAGATTCAATTCCCAGAAATCTAAACAGGGACGGAGGTCGCCATCTTTTTTTTTCACGAAAAAGAGCCCTGCCGTCACGGGCGAAGATTGACGTCTGATATGTCTCTTCTCAAGACTCTCATCAATGGCTCATGACTCTTTTCAGGACCAGACAGATTGTACAGTCTGAAATTGGGTACCGGTAGTTTAGCACTAGGAGTCAGGTTAATAGGACAATCATATGCCCAATGGGGGGGCAATCCTGGCACCCTTTCTAAGAAAATACGTCCTTAGAGCCAGACAAAAACACAGGTAAGGTATCCGTGGATACTGCAGAAAGGTAAATGTTTAGACAGTTATCATGACAGTAATCTCCCCATTCCACAATTTCTCTGGATTGCCAATCGATGGCGTAAATAGGAATGGGCTTAGCTAAGGTAGAGCAAGCAAGCCCATGAGTTATAGCAAACTCTGCATCAACCATGCTGACTCCAGCTCCACTGTCTACAAACACAGAAATGTTCTACGTTATGCTCTCTAGCACCATCTCTGCTGTTAGGACAAAGCGAGAATTACAGGTTAAAAATGACTATACAACAACAAAAATAACAGCAAAAAGCAAACATTTAATATAGATCCCAAAAGACCGAGAACATCTTGAAAGAGAGGGTTTAAAACTGCTTAAGAAACTCCACTTACTATAAGAAGGCAGAGATTGATTTTCAATGTTGTTCTCCTTTGGAGTTTATCATAAATTATTAAAACTCCTATTGAACATGTTGGATAGTGACAGTATATGCATGTGATGGGGTGTGTGACAGAGCAGGCTGGGGCAGCAGACCGGTGAACAATCCAACAACCTTTTTGGGAATGGGAGAATATAACATCAGGCAGATATGGTTCCTTAGAGTCTGCAATGGGACCACACAAAAGTAACCCGTGGGCGCAATCCGATGCCAAGGAAAATGCAACAACAGCCCTTACACTAGTTCCTCAAATTCAGCAGTGTGAGCAAGACATCACAATCCCACGTGGCAACTGATCTTCAATCTCTAATAGTCCATAAACTGGAACCAGGACCTGACCACAGCAAACAGATCCTAGCCCTTCACAGGACACCGCACCAACAAACAAACCAAACATGTGACATGTGGCTTATTGTTCTCCCTCTCTTAGAATCAGCCCACTGGTTGGGTAGAGATACTCACACCCCTCCCCTTAAACATTTACTACAGGTAGCTCAGAGTATAAAAATAGTTCCAGAAGCTCAATCTCCAGCTTGTCTGCAGGGTCGTGTATTAGGGATGCCCCATTCAGAGAGGAAAAAATACAAATGTGCCCTCACCAGATGGAGGACATTATGGTCCATGGAGGCCTTTATTTAATCTTTGCCTAATACAACATATGGTATTTGGTACCAGATTTCCTTGGCAATTCTCTTAATAGGAGGGAGCCCCAAAAGGCGAATACAATTATGGCATATTCTGAGAATATGGCAAAAATTCTTATGGTGTACTGTAAACTTAAATTGGCTTTTTACAGCCAGAGAACCGACGCTAATCCAAGCTACACATTTAAGGGGACTCTTGTCAGCACAGAATACCTGTTCATACCAAGTCTCGGTGCGAGGTCAATCATTTAAATACACCTTCCCACCTACTTGAAGCCAGAGCTGTCAATCAAAGAAAATGGGAGTGGAGATTGACAGAAAACAAAGAGCCAGAGAAGCGTGGAGACAGATGGAAACCAAGCAGGTGGTAATGTGTATATAAATGTTTGGCCCCATGAAGCACCGAGCACCTGTACTTGGTTTGAAAAGTCATTGTGAGCTGACCGTCCCTTTAAAATCCCCTGTACCGTACATGTCTCAATAAGTGACCCATATGACAATAGACAAGGAATCCTAGCATCACCACTCAGCTTTCTAACAATTGAGCAGTGTACTATCTTTCTTAAACTTTAGTCCCTGACCACGTTAATATCACGTGCTATCAGATACACTGCATAATGGGAATAAGGCCTTAGGCACAATATTGATGACTTTGGGACCTGAGCTGCTATGGCAAGTCAGATTAATGACTTCCACCGCTGTATATTATGTCATACTAGAACTTTGTTTGTTTTGCTTTAGGCTTTTTTAGACAATACATAATAAAAGATCGACTGTCACAGAAATTAAGATTGTAGCTGCCACATATTCTACAAAAAGTAAAAAGTAGTATATATGCAACTAACCTCACATATCCCCATTCTTTACAAACCTAAGAGACAGATATGCTTTTAGAGTAGATATTTATCTCCCATTATATTTTAGTTAGTCTTTATGAAATGGAATACCTAGTGATAATGTTAATCTGAGTATAACACAAATATGAAAGTTGGCAATGCATCTCGACCTCCCTAAAAGTTGAATGTATTTAGTAAAAAAAGGGTACTAACCTCTCTGTGCCAGTCACTTTTGACATTGGTTTATATCCTGGAAGGATTATGCTTATTAAGACATTATGCGTCATCCTTTTTTCCCTGAAATCTGGCAGTAGATTTACCCAACATTATCGCAGGGTGTATGGGCCTTTTGTCAAGTCAGTGACAGACTTCGGACAAATAGTTTACAACGCTGTATTCATCCCTGACATCCTTTCTGCTGTAGAATCTCTCTTTTGACTTTTCGACATTAACAGGATCCCATCAGAGGTTCTGGTAACAATATTGTTCTCACCATTAGACTAAACTTTCACGCCAGTTGCACAATAAGTACAGCCATAGCTCCCGATTCATCAAGCCCGGAGTTATACCAGTCTTGATGAGTGGACGTGTTGGTGTCAGGACTCTGAACATTTTTATTACCTTTTGTGCATTACTGCCCTTTTCCAAGATGGCGTCTTTGGTCTCATGTGCACTGTGTCTTCCTGCTATAAAACTCCATCCCAGCCTTCAGTCTGTGCTAGAGTATTCTGCCTTGCATCCAGCTCCTGACTCCGGTGACTCCCTGGCTATATACCTGCTCCTATGAACCTGTGTGGTGATCCTGCTACTCTGCTCTGAGTTCCTGCTGCATACACCAGTTTCCAGTAATCCTCCTTCATCTGCTGCTCGTGTTTACTCCCATCTGCATTTGCTGGACATGTAAGCTGTTGCTGCTCTGCTTAAACCTGAGATTATCACCCAGGCCTTCCTGGTTGAGATAAGACATTGCTTGAACTGCCTTATAAGCATATCTATCATATCTATCTATGTTTGGACTAAAACAAGGACTTATTTGTGTCAAGTATCCTCAAGAATAACTGTGCTTCATAGACTTTCTGCGTGATTGCATTTTCCTCTGAAGTTCCCTATAGACTGTTTAAGCTGCGTTTAATATTTACACCAAGTGTTGTGGACTTGAGTTTCTCTCTGCACCTGTTTGAATCACCGTGTGATAATATAGACTTTACCACTTATAAAACTGTGTCCTGTAGTTGTCTTGTTCCACGCAAAGAGTCTCCTGAGTTATCCCCTATAATTATTACAGTTGGAGGCGGACATGCCTAATTCATTAGCCGCATGTGCCAAATCTTACACCAGTCATGGATTCCACAGTTCGTCATGAATTATAAAAGTGCTCATCACCACTCCCATCTCACCGGAGTTTTACCCATTTGGTCGAAAAATGGCATGAAAACGCCAAAACTCTCAAAATTGTTGCACACAAATTTTGCGACTTTTTATTTAAAGTGGTTCTCTCCAGATTTGTCGCATAGTCACTTTGCTGAATTTGGGCGAGAAATCACGTCAGACTAACACTGTGCTC
This sequence comes from Ranitomeya variabilis, assembly GCF_051348905.1. NCBI lineage: Eukaryota > Metazoa > Chordata > Amphibia > Anura > Dendrobatidae > Ranitomeya > Ranitomeya variabilis. The sequence continues at coordinate 748,991,915 of NC_135233.1, forward strand.
ATACCTTTAAGTGGACATCATAGTTTAGTTAACCATGACATCACACACCCGTATGTGATGACCATTCCTTGGACTGCTATTATTCTGTATTTACTAATATTTATTCCTATTATTCACGTTTTCTTTGTTATGAGCGTGCAATTTATCTATTCTTCTGTCATCACTCTATTTCCTGCTGCTACTGAACAGGAAAGATTACATTCTGCCAAACCAAAATATAGTTTAATTTCGTTCAATGTAATGATGCTAAAACAAGCGCTGCTGTGTAGCCCGCTCCACTAGGTTCAATACAAAAGGTTAGATTGGGAAATTAACATCAGTTTGCTAAAGCAACATCAGTACGCTCAATTCAGCCTGGAAGATTGATATGCTTTATTGGAAATTTTTGTAGAAACAAAGGAGCCATGCTTCAATGCCTATATTTGTTAAAGTGATGTTCTCTATGGTTCACGCTAAAGTGATATGGCCATGCTCACTTAGATGTAATGGAGAAAGACTGCAGAATGAATATCTGTAATGTGCGTGTCATTTACACAAGTCTTCCCCTTGATACCTGTAGAGTTTTTTTTAGCTGATTCGCTGTTTTTTTAAAAAGAAATTAAATTCCTTTATTTGAAAAAGGCTGCATTCTTGTAATCTGAGAGTAAAAAGTTTTCTTTATTTATTTCCTAAGATAATCAAGTGATAAGAAAAACTTAGTTTACGTATCGGGATGTAATAAAAAATAACTTTCCTTAATAGCTCTTGAAACTACAGTAGGTATATACAAACTCCGATGAATAAGATCACATGATAAATTACCCTGACATTATGTGTTTAACAACATTTTCGCCAAAATGTAGAAATGACATGTGAAAAATGATGTACACCCCATGAATCTATAACTTTAAGAACCATCTTTAACAGCAATAACTATAAGTAATGAATTTCTGTGTGACTTTATCAGTGTCTCACATCATTCTCGAGGAACTTTGGGCCACTGTTCCTTACAGTGTTGCTGAACCCCTTAGTGACCACCAGTACACCCTTACCTCAGATATAAGTGAACAGCATCCCCCCGACAAGTGAAAATGCTGTAGCGGACGTCCTGCTGCATCAGTCAGGATCAGTGTGTGCATCGACCAAAGCCGTTTAACCCATTGGATGCTGCTTTAAATAGTGACTGCAGCATCTAGATGTTTAACAGAGTGTGGGAGCTCCCTCTTTAATCCAAACGGCACCCTGAGATCATGATTGTGTAATCCTGTTGGTTTTCAGGGCAATTTACAGCCAAATAACGGCCTAATAGTCTGCCGCCTATAGTGTCCTGTTCAGAAGTTATCGACATTTACGTGGTGAAAATAATATTTCTCTTTCCTGTCATGCCACTTTGCATTAATTCCCGAAAAAATGAAAAATCACTACTACAATTGTAAACCTTTTAGCATTGTAACAAAATAAAAGAACATTTTACAGATTGCTCTTATCTGCATCTCAAAAACATTTCTAGAATTTGCCCTTTTCTTACTTTCGACTCTGCAAAAACTCTTACTGTTTCACTTATTCATTCCCATCTGGACTATTGTAACTCTCTACTAATTGGCCTCCCTCTTACCAAACTCTCCCCGCTCCAATCTGTCCTGAATGCTGCAGCCAGGATCATATTCCTCACCAACCGTTACACCGATGCCTCTACCTTGTGCCAGTCATTACACTGGCTACCCATCCACTCCAGAATCCAGTACAAAACTACTACCCTCATCCACAAAGCACTCCATGGCTCAGCACCACCCTACATCTCCTCTCTGGTCTCAGTCTACCATCCTACCCGTGCCATCCGCTCCGCTAATGACCTCAGGTTAGCATCCTCAATAATCAGAACCTCCCACTCCCGTCTCCAAGACTTTACACGTGCTGCGCCGATTCGTTGGAATGCACTACCTAGGTTAATGCGATTAATCCCCAATCCCCACAGTTTTAAGCGTGCCCTAAAAACGCATTTGTTCAGACTGGCCTACCGCCTCAACACATTAAACTAACGATCCCTGTGTGGCCTATCATTAAAAAAAAAACATAATCAGGTTCCTCGTATCATGTTCTCTTACACTTTATGCAGTTAATAGCACTCTGTGTCTGTACTGCTACACACTTGGGCAGTTAACTGGTTCATGCAGCTTTACATGAACACCGGAGCCTTACACTATGGCTGGTCCAAATAACTAAAGCAATTGTTACCATCCACCTCTCGTGTCTCCCCTTTTCCTCATAGTTTGTAAGCTTGCGAGCAGGGCCCTCATTCCTCCTGGTATCTATTTTGAACTGTGATTTCGGTTATGCTGTAATGTCGAATATGTTGGCGCTATATAAATAAAATTATTATTATTTATTATTGTTCTGATGTAAAGCAGGCAAAATTGTTTTTATTTATTAACAAAAATATTAAGGTCATATAGTAACTGTTTCTCTTGCTTTGCAAATGCCAGTGCAGAACTGATGAATGCCCATGAGTCCAGCACTGGAGCTATCGGAAGACCCAGTGACTTGAGCTCAGATAACCTTTCAGGTTCACAGCTACCAGGTCTAACGGCAGCTGAGAGGCGCGGAAACCTCATGGGAAATTTTGAGGGACATTTTAAGGTTACTACTGGATTTTCTAGGTTCTAGAACAACTGAAGGCTATGAAAAAGGCTACTTTTGGTGTGTATCAGAGCCCACGTTTGCCGCACTGTCATGCAGATGACAGTGTGGTAAACAAATGTTTGGGACCCCCATTAATCTTAATGGGATTCGGGTACCGTTCTGGTACCTGAACCAAACTTTTTTTAGATGTTCGTCCAAACCTGCCGGACCCGAACATTCATGGGTTCACACATCACTAACCCTTACCAGATTGACGGGTAGAAAACATTGCTTTTCTAAGATCATAGCTGATGTCTTTGCTCCAGGGCATTGTTTCAGCACATGCCTGAATGCTTCAAACCAGTAAACTGCAAAATAAATCTGTTTTTGTAGAGGTTTTCACACTTGCTAATGAAAAATTACTCAAGGGCATTTGATTAGCAGCACCTTCCTGTTGCTTATTGTTTTCGTGGGAACTAAAAGGCTAAAAGTTTACCTAATTTTCACACACTACGTCTGCATTTTGGTGTATTTTTCTCAAATATTGAAATTAGAGAAGTTGTCCAGTCTTAAACCACAAGTCTCCAGTAAATCTATGTGATTGTAGACTTGTGAATCCTCACATCGTGTGGAGAGGAGTCTCCAGCACCGGAAGCGATATGCAAGCTCTTGGACACATTCTGACTAGACTGTTTTCAGCCTCACTCACTCAAACTTTCATGCACTTGCGAGTGAAATGTGCTTTGGAGTATGCAAATTCCATACTTGCGATCACATGACTCCCAACACCGGAGAATCCTTAGAGTGTGCAGTGCATGCTATGTGAGGATTCACAAGTGTGTCATGGTTTTGCCAGGGACAATGGGCACCTGCCCTGTCCCTTTAACTAAGCTATCCCTGTCTACCGGAAAACTCCTGATGGTGAAGAAACTGGGATCTCATACCTTACTATGTTCCTGTATTAACACTGATCTGTCCCCTCCCCCACCAAGGGATGTGTGTGAAATGTGCATGGAATAACACAAACAACAGACAAGGGTAAATAGACAGGGATAAAAAAAAAATAACAACCATACAAATACACTCACAAAACAATTGGAGGATGCCTGAGCAAACTATTTCCCTCAGTTAGCACTTGCTACTCAGCTGCCAGGTCGTGTCTGTTTCCTGTCTCAGAGGGCTGCAATTAGCAGGCCTTCATCTGTGTTCTGTTTGTGTATCCGTGTCCGTTCCTGTCTGTACTCTGGTCTATGTCCGTTCCTGTTCCTTCTTTGTCATTTGTCATTTCCCACGCTTCTGTGTATACCTCGGCCTTATCTTTCTGCTCTGTTTGCCACTATCAGTGGCTCTGCATCTCTCTGCTCTGTTTGCCACTACCCGTGGTTCTGCGCTACTCTGCTCAGTTCCGCCACAACCTGTGGTTCTGTGCCTCTCAACTTTCCTCGCCACAACCTGTGGTTCTACACTCTTTGGCTCTTGGCGTTACCTCCTGCGGTTCTGGCTCTTGGCTCCGCCTCCAGCGTCTCCGCTCTTGGCTCCGCCTCCAGCGTCGCCGCTCTTGGCTCCGCCCCCTGCTGCTCCGCTCTTGACTCTGCTTTCTCCTTCTCTACTCTTAGCTCCACCTCCTGCTCTTACTCCGCCTCCTGTGATTCTGCTTTGCATCCACTCTTGCTCTACCTTTATTCAGCAACTTGCCGTACGGGTCTCTACCTGTTTCTTTATGTTCACCAGTCTGAACAGGTTCTTACCTGTTTCCATACATCCGCCTGTATACCAGTTCCTACCAGAGTATCAGCCCTGTCTGCCTGTATGTCCGTCAAGCCAGTCTGCCCGTCAGGGCCTCTGCCATACCCGTCCGTCAGCCAGTGTCACAGCCGTGCCTGCCTGCCTGTGTCTTGTCCCCGGTGGGATCAGCTTCCACAGTCCGACTCCACCCTGGAGTGGTACCTGGTAGCTTCCTATTGCACAAGTCTGACCTCACCATCAGAGGCTCCAGCGAACACCTAGGAAGCTACTTAGTTACGCCCCTTCCAGGGAAGTTTGGTCTGTGGTCCAGTGGGGCCCGCGCCAACCAGTCTCGGCGCGAGCGTTATACACAACTGAGGTGTTAGGTGCTCTGGGCTTGACAGAGCACTTAAGGAGCCATTGCCTCTAAAGATTGTTACCCGTTCCTGCACCAGCCTCTTTAACTTTATTGATCGCTCACTGACTGATTTCATTTCTCTTGTTCACCTCACGCAGACATTGAGCTATAAAACTAAAGAGGCTGGTGCTCGGTAGGGAAACAAGATCTAGAAGCAGATTCTTGTTAAGTGCTCTGTTAGGGCAAGAGCACCTTAAGTCACATTTACATATGAATGCTAATCACTTGAAAATGCAACAACAGATTGAAAATAGAAATGTGCTAACTGATTTACTTTTCAACGACCTGCATGGCCATAATCCATGATCATACATTACTGACAAATTGCCTTTTAATATTCCTTATGAGTCCATGGAATAGAACGATTGTGGCATGCAGCCCTACATGCTATAAAAGAGGTATTCTACTCATAAAAGAACAATGGATTTGTCAGAATTGTACAGAAATCCAGAATGTTACCGTAGTTAATATTCTACCTCTCATGTTCCATTGATGTCCCTTCAAATTATGTCATTGTAATATCTATCTACACTATTTGGTATACTATGATTATGGCATTACTTGTTTCTAAACATTACCACAATGACTTGATGGGAGAAAAATGTCTTTATTGTGTACATGTCTGTTTATAAAAAAACCCAAAAAACTGCAGTTGGTAGATTGAAAATTGGCTTTATAATAAGGCCAGAAGGGAAATGCGTATCACATATAAAGATAAAAAGAAACCTATGAGACCAAATGCTGTGCCTTGCAGGAGAGAGGGGAAAAGGAAGCAAGCTTGGTTATTAACAAATAGTGAAATAATGAAAGCCAGACTGCAATGTTCACACACATTGATCTTTCCATTTTATTGTAAAATAAATAAAATTATATACTTTTGTATCAGATCCATAGTGCAGTATGATCAAAAGGTATACTTGATAGCTGAGAAAGAAAGTACTTTTCATGCTTCAAATTTGGGAAATCAATTACTGTCTAAAAAGATGACAACATTTGTAATAAAAGTTATTCTTAAAGAGGTTGTCCATTACTTTTTAACATTGGCGGCTTGTCCTTAGGATAGGTCATCAATGTCTGATCGGTGGAGAGTACGACACTCCGCACCCCCGCTGATCAGCTGTTCCCCGGTGTTGCTGGCAGCCGGAACTGCTCACTTGTGGAGCTGTACAGCTCAGCTCCATCAACTATATAGTAACCGCGCCCGGGTACTGCACATCTACCCCCATTCAAAGCAATGAGTGAGCGGGTATACAGTCCCTGGCCGCTGCCACTTTGTCAATGCCAGAACTGTGCTGTGCACGGTTTTATCGGTGTTTTTTACAGATAGATAAATATATGGCAAAGCTTCTCCTATCCTTTATAATGTAAACTACAGACAACACACGGATGGCACACATAGATGCCATCCATGTGCTGTATGTGTTTTTTTTCCTGAGATATAGACTTGTATTGGCCCTTTCCATCCATAATACAGTAAAAAAAAAATTGTCTCTGAGTTAGGCACAGAAGAAAACATAGATATGTGAACAGCACCATAGACTGTAATGGGTACCTGTTGTATTTGTGAAACACAAGAATGAAACATGTATGTGCAACACAGACTAAGGTCTCATTTAGATGTCTGAATAACCAGTAGGGGGTGTGACCACTTAAAGTGCCTAAGGCCGCACAAATGCCAAATACGGCCCTGTATAGAATAAAAAAGATGTCTGTAGAACACCTATCAGCTGCCATCCTGTGAGCACGGCCACCTGTCACCCATCCATGAGAGTGGTGATTATTTAGTATTTTAGATGTATAGGGACAAGGCTTGTATAAGGTGCCAGTCACACAGATAGATGTAGTTCACCATGGCAGCTTATGGCCTATTAATGGTTCCCATACTTTTTTATTATTTATGCTTGCTTACAAAAATAGCACAGACATAGCACAGTTTTTACAGACATCATCATCACTGTCCCCATTGGGACTCTCAATCTAGATTCCCTATCATGTCTTTGGAGTTTCGTAGAAAACCAGAGTGCCCAGAAGAAACGCACATAGAACATGCAAAAAGCCCTTAAAGATGTTGTCCTTCGTGTGGGATTTGATCCCAGGATTCCAGTGCTGCAAAGCAACAATGCTAACCACTGAGCCACTGTGCTGCCTTGCACAATGTAAGTGCACCCCGCAAGGGGCGAGTATGAGTAATCATTATAGCAAGACTCTGTATCAGTTCTTCCATCAATCGAGTGACTCTGACGTATGCTCATCCAGAGTCACACATTGTCCATATCTCATTCTATCTAAATAGCAGGGTGAAAGGAAATGGCTAGATTAATGGAAGTCGTATTTTACTCTCAATCATTTCAAAATTAATGTAGTGTTGCAGGGGCAGTACAGAAACAAAGCTACGTACAGAGCTTATTATTTTTTAAGAAATTTGTGTTTTAAGCACAAAGGTTTTTAAAGGGGTTGTCCCATGAACAAAGTTCCGCTAAATGTTTTTCCTTGCACTAAAGGTACCTTCACACTGAACAACTTTCCAACGAGAACGACAACGATCCGTGACGTTGCAGCGTCCTGGATAGCGATATCGTTGTGTTTGACACGCAGCAGCGATCTGGATCTTCTGTGATATCGTTGGTCGGAGCTAGAAGTCCAGCACCTTATTTCGTCGTTAGGTCGGTGTGTATCGTTGTGTTTGACAGCAAAAGCAACGATGCCTGCAATGTTTTACAATGGTAACCAGGGTAAATATCGGGTTACTAAGCGCAGGGCCGCGCTGAGTAACCCGATATTTACCCTGGTTACCATTGTAAATGTAAAAAAAAAACACTACATACTCACCTTCTGATGTCTGTCACGTCCCCCCCCCCCCCGCCGGCGGCTTCCCTGCACTGAATGTGTCAGCGCCGGCCGGCCGTAAAGCAGAGCACAGCGGTGACGTCACCGCTGTTACTGCCGGCGCAGTTATAAGATTAACTCAGCACAGGAACGGTGTTTAATGCATCCAATCGTGGAACTTCTTTTTATTCCAAGTTCTTTTGATTTAAAATGTACTTTGTTGACAACCCCTTTTAGAATATCGCTTGGGGTATGCTTTACAGACTAAAGTAACATATTTTTCGTGCTATAAGACACATCGGACCATAAGACGCACCTAGGTTTTAGAGGAGGAAATAAGGAAAGAAAATTAAAGCAAAAAAAAATGGTCAATTCTGTACTTAATATCCCCTATCCTGGAATATATGGTCCCCTCATCCCCATTCTGATACACATGGTTCCCTCATCCCTATCCTGGTATGATTGGCCCCATCCTTATCCTGGTATGATTGGTCCCATCCTTATGCTGGTATGATTGACTCCATCCTAGTCCTGGTATGCATGATGGCCCCATCCCCGTCCTGGTATGATTTGCCCCATCCTTATCCTGGAGTGATTTGCCCCATCACGGTCCTGGTTTGATTGGTCCCATCCTTATTCTGGTATAAATGGCGCCAACCTGTTCCTGGTATGATTGGTCCCATCCTTTTTATTTTATAATTGGCCCCATCCCGTTCCCTGTACGCATGGCCCCGTCAGGAAAGATTAAAAAAAAAATTACACTTACCTTCCTCCTCTCCCTCGCAGTTGCAGCATCCTGCTTAAGTGCCAGCAGCTGCTTAAAGCTTGTAACCAGTGCATGGCAGGGACGTCACGCACTGCTCACAATTAGAGCACAGCTGCCAGAACACTAAGTAGGACCGTTCTTCCCAGAGAGGTGAGTATCCATTCCTCTTCAGCAGCGTGCATTGTCAGCCAGTGGCTTCCTGTTGCTGCAGCTGTCACGTGTGCTGATACTTAAGAGAAATGAATATCTCTTCATCTATTCATTTCTCTTAAGTATCGACACACGTGACCGCCGGCAGCAGCAGGAAGGTTCCGGCTGACACTGCGCGCTACTGAAGAGGAATGGATACTTACCGCTCTCTGCGATGAACAGTTGCGGTGAGTATTCTGGCAACTGCTGGCACTGGAGCAGAACAGTGCGAGGTAGCTGAGGAAACTAAGTGTAATGTTTTTTTGTTTTTTTAGTCTTTTCTGATGGAACCAATTATACCAGCAACAGGATGGGGCCAATCATACCAAGATGCCAGAAAGAAATGAATATTCATTGCCCTCCACGCCCATGGGCGTGGAATGCAGTGTGTATTCATTTCTCTTTAGCAGTGGTCTCAGGAGTTAGCCGGAGCCGCCGGCTCCAGCCTCCTGTGACCCGATGCTCTGCCGAAACCGCTCCCCCACCACAGCCAAAGCACATACATCCGGACTATAAGACACCCCCCCCATTTTCCTGAACATTTTGGGAAGAAAAAAGTGTGTCTTATAGTCTGAGAAATAAAGTACATTTCGCTGAGTTCTAAATCAGGTTAAAACTATTTGGGATATGTTTAGGTCACAATTTATTGTCTGAATATTTTTTTGAGAGTAAATGATACAAATTGTAGTGATTTCCTGCTTCCATGGTTTGTGTACCTTTAAGCAATCTATTCCTTTTTCAATCATTTACTGTTGAACAGCGATGAAGCGAGCATTCCTGGTAGAACGGACCATTTTACAGTAATGCTTCATGTGTAAGAAAAATCAAATTTTGACTTTGGATGTCCTTTAAATGTTTCATAAAAATGTCATAGACTCATAAAAACTGCAGCTTGTGCCTAAAAAATACATGTTATATAAATAGTTTTACTTCTTTAAACGCTTGACTAAAGAAACACGCCAGTTTTATCTTCTGGTAACCAGTAATATGCATACTGTATTATTGAAAGTCCGTAGAGACTGTGTAAGTTCTCCAAAATATCAGAAACTGCTCAGGCTGTGTAATCGCTATGTGAAGCAAATGAAATGTTGCTTGGAAAAGAGACCACAGTGCTTCTGTGCATTTCCATCAAATTATTATTTAATCTGTACTTTATCATATGGCAACATTAGTCACTTGCAATGTGTCACCCTGCACGGTCATCTTAGAAATGCTGTGATAAGGTCACTATTTTCTAAAGTCCTATACTTGTACATGTGACATTGTTTAGGCCCAAGATAAGTACATACATATATACATACAGTATGTGGCATTGAGATAAAGGCAAAGGCAGAGGTGTCAAAGAAGTAGTTCTGATGCTCAGATCATTCGTTTTTCCCTAGTTCCTAAAGAATAAGTAAACTAGTTTTTTTCTTCATATTTTGCAGGTGCTTTGATTACCTGCAGATTGGTGAGAGTACGAACCCTGAGACACCCATAGATTATCCAATAGGCCCCTCAAAAGTGTACAGCTCAGGAGACAGTAGCGGGCTGCTCAGGAGACTAGGTCACACAACTACCGTCTGGTCGTGCTCGCTGAACGGGATTTGGACTCAATAAAAAGCGTAGACTATAAAGCTATCTACTTAATCCCAACTCCATCCTATGTGCAAATGAGCTACGTGCTCCTGTCTGTTGAGTAGCACACTGGGGGGGGTTAGATATTAGCCAATCAGACTGAGTCACAGCGCTCCTCCAAAATGCAGGCAATTGAAGCGCCTGCCAAATATGAAAAAACATCTTCAAAGCCTAGTTACTCTTTAAGTCACAGATAGCTTTTCTTCACACGGAGCAAAGATATATTTGGAGCTATTTTGCTTTCATTTATTTAATTTTGCAAAAAAAAGATTATTTCCTTATTCCATTTAGATTTAACAGCAATATTTTGTGATATATAAGATGTCTTTTAATATATATATATTTTTTTTATGCCATTCACCATGTGACAATAGCAATATATATTGTAGAGTTTCACTCTCTCAGGTAGGCAGTAGGTAGCTTTCACACAGGCACTAGATTCTTGTCTTAAAACAATGTGGCTTTTATTTTTCACAGGCTGCACAGCACGAATCAAAACCATGAACATAAATCCCTAGCTTTGTCCAGGTGCTAACTAAACAACACAGACCCTGGTTACTCAGACATGGCTGAGCTAGTTCCAGCTCGTTCAGACAAAACCGCTATTGTCCATAGCGACCACTGATACTTGCAGTTTGGTGCACACAGCCTGTGCTGCCTCTTCTCTGGGACAGATTTTGGCTTGCCACTCTCTTCAGCTCCAGAACAAATCCACTCTGGTCAGCTTCCCCCCAGCTGCCTGACTTAGGTGAACACCTAGCCTGGTTATATGCAGAGCCATCCGGTTGCAAATAATCAGAGCCTGTAGAGCAAGGATTTAATCCTATCTACCTGGCTTTGCTACAGTCCCCATCACTTCTGCCCAAAGCCGGGGGCTGGGCAACATCTGTCAATACACAGAGCCTACAGGGCTTTAAATTGACCCGAATGTGAGGCCCATGCTTGATGACACGAGGGTGACCTAGTACCTCTAAGAACCTGCCCCTATTTTGGGTACTGATTTTTGGTCATAGGATTTTTGGACTTTGCTACCACATCATGGAGAACAAACTACAGATCTTTTGTGGATGTAGGGTTTGTAAAAGTTCCTGACGTTCCTTTTTAAGGCATTGTCAACCCAAATTATTACCTTACAATAATCATGGACCAACAATGCACAACAAGTAGTTAACCATGTTCTCTCATCAAATCCTTCATGACTATTGGACATACCATACTGGAAATCCTTCAAAGCACCAGGTTTTATTGGTACCTAGGAATTTGTACTACATGTTGTTGATGTTGTTTTTTTTACGTTTCCTAAAAATGTTGGACAGCTTTATTGCCTTTGGAAATTAGAGGCTAAAAAAGTTTTTTTTTTATTATTATTAAAGAAAACCTCCAATATCTTATTTATTTTAGTTTTTTTTCTCATTACGATTTTTGGAAAGAATAAAATTTACAATACTTTTAAACGGAATGGTCGATCACACCAATGTATATTGCTTTGTCACATTTTTTATGGTAATAAGTGCCTATTATGAGGAAAGGATGTGCAATTCTTTTGATCGAAACCCAGCACTTAATCTAACACTTTTCACAATAATGGCAGATTAGAACTGGATTCCTGCAGTCTCTGAATTAGAGAGCAAGAGGCTTACCTTCTATGTAATGGAGGGAACGTCTAATGCATCCGTATGGGGAAAAAAATAGGTGAACAGTTTGAAGCAAGGTGGATTCAGACTTTGGGAATGAAACATGCTTTGCTGTTATTTTTCTGGGATTTTAAATGAGGTACATCAAATAGATTTATATATGCTGCTCTTACATAGAGAATAGTTTGGTATGGACACAACCTAAGTGATGAAGAATATTGACTTCAGAAGTCTGGAGAAATCTGTTCCAAGCACTTGGTAAAAGAAAAATAGTGAATGGACCCTGATTACTTTTCTCCTGTGTCAGGGAGTCAATATTAAAGGTAGCCCTTTTTGCTTTATAAAGTGTGTCCGCATTCGACCATAGAAGAAAACACGCCATGAAGTGTAATGGACCATAGTTAACCTCTCTGCTGATGTTTGCTCAGATTGCATTGTTTGTTCTGCAGTTTTAGGATGTTATGCGTTACATTTTATTTATGTAACACTTTTTGAATTCTAGTCTGATTTCAGAAACTGTTCAGTATAGTTAAGTGTTTTCCAACATCTCTTACCTTAAGAGCTACATTCAGCTCTGAGAGAGGGTCCATCTCCACACAGAAGTGACACCCAGATCCCCTATTACCGCTATAACAGCCAAAGGTTCTCCACAGAAATCAAACTGAGAAAGTATTGTTACACCTACATGGGCTTAACAATTGCGGTCACACAGGGCGTGACCACAGCCGTACCCATGCGGATAAGGGGCCCTATGACGCCAGCTCAAATTTCAGCTGGATGTGCATCCCCGAATGCACATTCAGTGTAAGTGTGTTGCGAAACAGGGGTCTCTGCAATACACGCTGGCGGCCAATCAGAGGCCAGCAGCGGACATTGGCATGCACGTGACTAGGAGCCAATGGCAGTGATATCTTGTGCTCCCATCACTTGTACACTGAAGTCAGCTTCAGAAGAGGATGACGTGCGGAAGGAGAGCAAAGGGAAGGCGAGTAGATTCTTTTTTTTTTTCTATGCATTAAAAAACAGCGGCAGAATGGTGGGCATATACCAGGATGTGAGATATATATACTGTATATACCAGGCAGCAGCCCAAGATGGGGGACATTACTACATAATGGGGTAGGGGGTCAATTTGTATGTCATTTTAGTATTTAGAATATTACAAGGGCCTATGCATATGTCCAATGTCCTGGGGCAGGGGTGGGTGTGTGTGTATCTGTGTGAGGGAGGATGTCAGGTCCAAATTTTGCACTAGGGCCCATCGGATTCTAGTTACGCCACTGGGTTCCTACCTTACCATCATTCTGTATTTTGCATCAGTCACTTCCACCACACCATCTCTTTATGCACCTCTTCTGACTAGTATTATCATTCTATCTCCATCTTACCACACTTAAATTATCTCTACACTCCAAAGTTTTCATAAGCCCATACAGATCTGCTCTTTTCTGTATACTCATAAAAATCACTACTTGGAGACCTGCTCTTCATAGCTACTTGCTAGACCTAAATGCTAATGTACCAAGCTGGCAGACTGCTCTGAGCCATTCATCAGTCACAGGTTGGAAACCCCTGTTATATATGGAGAAGGTCAAAACTTTAATTGGTTATCCTGGATAAATTTTTAGTCTAAGCTGGAAAATGTAAAACAAAAATTCACCCTCCTCAGATTCAGCGATGCAGTGGTGATATCACAACTACAGCACATGTGACCGCTTCAGCCAGTCACTGGGCTCAGTAGCTCATTGTGTGTACATCAGTATCATTTCTGCAACCAGTGATTGGCTGCAGCGGTCAATTTACTGTAGTGATGTCACAGCTGTAGCCTGTGAGCAAATACGGGGCTGTGTCGGAGACACAGCACTGAGCATAAGGTGAGTAACAGCTTAGTTTATTGTTTTATATGTCTTCATGCCTCTGAGGAACTAAAAGTTTATCCCAGGCAACCCGTTTAAGTTAAGTGATTGACACTAAAGTAAAACAACCTAACCCGTAAAATTTTGGATTTAATCTCCTTTTTAGCAGAAGTTAGTGGCCAATCCTCACTTTAATTTAGGGACAGCTGAACTGTCTCCTTGCACCTCGAGAATGTTGAATTTTAATGAGGTCTGTCTGCATCTTATGCATCCACAGTTATCATGGTGATGGCCAACCTAATACTAAATCAGCTCGGAAAACCATAGACAGATTTATAACAGAAAGTGACTTACTTACAAAGTACGGGAGCAATATCCCCTTGACACAGTATGCTCTTTTCATGGTGATTACTATACATACACCTTTTGGCTCAGAGACATTGCAGTGGTGGCATCAAGGAATCATTCCAGCTTCACATTGCAGGACCAGGTGTTCATATTCTGATGCATTGTTCCCCAGTAAGGTGCCATATTTCAAAGATATTCTCCCCCGATACATAATACTTCTCTAAATTTGGCATGTTAGACAGCATTTTTTCTTTTCTGAATCTGACAGAAACCAAAACGAGTCCAATATGGAGCTGTAATACAGCCTTGTACATGAGGGCCTGGCTAGAAGACCATTCTTTTATTTATACTTAAGTATATAATTAATCATGGCCCTTTTTGTTAAGGAGTTTACCGCCCTGTGCCAGCAGTGATAAATGAGTGCTTTGTCAGACTTCTGTGTTTAGCTTTTAATTGCACAAATAAAAGTTGCTTTTTAGAGGCATCCTCATTTTTTATGTTTGTTTTTTAGAGCTCTCAATGTATGAGACTGCTAACATTTTCTTTGAAACTTTTTAAAGGCTAAGTTAGAAGGACTGCCTGTTTTAGACAAGGCCCTTTTAATATTGTGTGTTTAGGAATATTTAGACGATCTCGTCCTGTTAACTAGAATCCAAGACCTGCCTCAAGCACTGGTCTGTGCTTCTAAGGTATTGAAATACTACCGGTACATATTTCAGTGGGTGCTGATTCATGCATTTTCTGCCGGGAATGTAAGCATTTTGATTCATTTTAGCCGTTGACAGCATCTCATTTGGGTGGATTGCTGACAGCTGTGACCATCTTGTCTCTGGGGGACGCACAATTTGAATTGGGGTTATCCTAACCTTTAAGTTGGGCATCAGTCTGATGCATTTAGCCCTTACAACAGATCATATGGTGATTGCTGCAAGTAATTCTATTTCTTACAATGGAGAGCTTGTTAAACCGTCGCACACTTTGTGATTTCCAGACAAAATAATGGGGAGACTTGCTCACATAGTGTAAGAACCATGGATCTCAATTTTTTTCTGTAAAGATACTGTTGTAAATTCCCTTAAATAATCTTGCATGGTGGCAGCTAAGAAGTACACTTTCATATTGTAAAATATTGAGATTTTTTTCTGAAACAAAAATCTGTAGGGAAATTATCACGTATTCAATTTTAGTTTCATTAATTCAATGTACTTATGTAAAAGATAAATATTGTATTTATGTTTTCAATATTGTAGTTTTTTTTCTTTTGTTTAAAATACTTGCCACAATTAATTTTGGGATTCGTGGCAGCTCTGGTTTTGGTTTTTAATTTAAATGTTGCTTTTTTCCTTTTGGTCCAGCAAGGGTTAATGTCTAGTATCCTTGCCAGCAGCTGTTTTTTTTGGCTCATCAGCTGATGTGGTTGGTAACCACTCCCACTATCCTTTAAATGGTCACATGACCCATCAGCTGACTGTTGGTAATAGAGTTATTCTTTGCAAACCAGCTTTGAGTTAGGAGCTCTTTGGTGTCGGTCGTGTAGCTCCTGATGTGGAGTTTGGGTTCCTTGTGCCATATCCTCTGTTGTTTGTATCTTTCTAGCAGAGCCATTAGCTGAGTATTGTTCCCCTTATTTATGTCTGTCCTGTGTTTATCACTTCACCTTTATTGATACCATCTGCAGTGGTGAGGCTAGCGTCCTTGCGGTGGCGGGGGGAAGGATCCGCATAGAACGTTAGGGGAGCTTAGGGACAGGCACAGGTTGGAGTCAGAAGATGTCCCATCCTTCGTTCCCTACTGTTTGGGCCTTCCTCCCCTTTTCCATCCTGTCGTTGGTGTATGCTGTATCGTCCACCAGACTTTCCCGTGTCCGAACATAACAGTACCTCGTTTGACCATATGGGAGATATGGAGCAGGGTGAGTTTACTTTATAGCAGCTGCAATGAATATGAATAAATTGATAAATCTCAAAAGACTATTACAATTTACATTAAGTAATGGGGTGTAGTTTTCCTCCCCAAAGGCCAGATATTGACAGTCTGCAGAAATTATTACTTTTATGTGGGTCTATTTATTGAGTTTAGCTATCTTAGTACCAAAGACTAAATGATCTCTATCCAACTCCTTCATCCTGTAGTCTCGGGCCTGCTAGAGAACAGTGGACACAAGTTAAACCCCGTCAATCTAACTGTTGTCAACTATCCATTGGACAGACAGCCATTCGTTTAAATAAACATACTCCTTTGATTTGTATGCCCTCTGTTGATGAGCTGAATTAAAGGGGCTGAGAGGAGAGATATACTTCAGTATTGGACTCTGTATTAAGGGGTTGAGATTAGTTGAGTGGTGTTTGTTGCTTCATTCTGACATATCAGTGAGGTGAAACTGTAAATGCTGCTCTGTTGATGCAGGTGGCATAGGATTATCTTCTGACATTGCAGTTTTACATCACTGATCTGTCTGCAGCAGGAAACAAACATAGCTCTGCACTGCCGTTGTAAAGGATTGCTGGAGAGTTCAGTCCTGCTAGAACCCAGAAATGATATAAAATCACCCCGAAAGCTATGCTGATGTAAATGGCAGAAGATAAAATTGGTCAGACAGGGAAGTGTACAGGAGCAGGCACTGCACAGAAGCATAAGGTGAATTTTACAATTAGATTGACTTGATAACTCAGAAATTGTCAGGCTAGTCAGGAGCACTCAGGAGAGGGGTTGGGTCTGCAGTACTGAGGAGAAGCAAGTGCTGCTGGAAAATGTAGTTTAAGTACATGAGAATAGTACATGAGAATAAGACCTGAGAATAAGATCTGTTACAAGAAGCTGGATTCACCTAGCTAGGGGCTGATAGAAATGCAAAAAAGTAGAGGAAAGAAACTGTGTGTTGGGTTTAGTCTGAATATTAACAATAAATAAGCATTTATTGTGCTTTCTTAAAAATGTGATTCTGGGAATAACCCTTTAAGCTCTGTGGTGCTTTCTCAGTAAAACTATATAGCAATATTGATTGGAGGATGTGCCCCAGCTCTATGTAATATAGTTTTATATAGGCAGTAATGGAGTGGAAGAAACAGTTGTAAAATGAACTGAAAAGCTTTTGGTTTTTGTAGCTTCTGTGATTCCAAGTGTAAACCCGAGACTATATTAAGAGCATAACTGAGGAGTAGAAGTAAAGCACAAAGTGTTCTTTTAAACATCCCTAACGCCTAAACAATGATTTTATTGCAATATAATGACTTGTACATAAACGTTCTTCCTATGTGTTTCATTCCTTTCATTTCCATGGATTCGAGTAGAACATTTTCTGTAGATCTAAGAGAATAATGATGCATAATTTTACTCACTGAGCATACGGCCCAAGAATCCAAAACAGTCGAAAAACTTGATGCACAAAGCTAAACTTCTTTTTTTATACCTCATTAAACCAAACTGCAGTGCAAATTAAACCATTGTTTACATCATTAAAACAAACCTCACTTTAAACCTTACTTTGAAAGTGTTTTGTTGTTGCTTACAATAGTTGGATTCTGTTACGGCTGTATTTTCCCAGGAAACCAAAACTTCCCAATTTGTAATTTGGATGCCCCATTTACATATTTATTGTGAAAATTCATCAACTTTGGAAGGAATTAACTAAAACTGTCTTTTTGTTTGCTGGTTTTCCCCTAAAAGTGTAAGAGATGTAAAAATTGCCCCAAGATGAAAATTCTGTAATGAAAGTGCAAAGGCAAAAAATGTTTGTATCGAAATAACCAACGCGTCGGGTCGTTGGTGGGTGAGCCTGCATGTATATTTTGTCTTAATTTAATGGTCCTGTTATTTGCATATCCTTGAATACTACATGTTTGCATTTCTAATGGGACTATTCGGTAAAGTGATTGCACCACTCGAACTACTTGCTTATTCTTTATTGTTAGTTTACTTTATATATGAATCTTGGTACCTACCTTTTTACTTGAAACATAAAACGAAAGAAATGAGCTGCAATATAAGTTGCTATTTATGCAGCATGTAGGCAAGTGTTTACACTGGCAAATGAACAGACAAAACCCAAGATAAAACAAAATCAGCAAATACCCTGCAGTAATTAAATAAATAGCAATAGTGCATGAAAATTATATAGGGTACTTGGTTAACATATTTTTGATCTTTCACTTGAACCTATTTGCACATATCGTTTCTTTTAGTTGGTCATTTTGATACTTGCAATTTTTGTCTATGCGGTTTCGTTAGAGAATTTTACATCTTGTGGCAATTTTCACATCATCTCCTTCTTCTGTATTTTATCATGTTGGATATTTATTTCCTTTTTCCTTGTTCTTAATTACATTTCTGTTAAACATTTATACTATTGGTATTTACAATCGGCCTAGCACCTTTCTCCTTCTTTTGGTTTTCGCAAATTTTGTGCTAATAGGGCATTTATTTTGCTTGAGGTCACAATTCCCTATTTTCATTTTTCTGATGTATAACTGCCTTCTGCGACTGATTTACCATTGACTGTAAAAACTGTGGCAACCCCTATGGAGGCACTGATGGAAGCTAGTAATTAGTGGGAGATAAAGAGAGAAACAAGTACAACTGTAAATTTGTTGAATTGAGTTTTTAACAGCTTGACCAGAGAAGGCAACTCCGGGAGGTGTGTGGCGGTGGAGTTGTAGTGCTCCCAATGCTTGTTCAACAAGGCGTTCATTAGTTTAGCTGTTCATGGATAAAAATTGTGGACATAAAGAAATTTACATTGGATAAAGCATGAAGGATTGCCAGAAATTGAGGCTTTCGTCTGTGTGGATTCTGCGGCCCCACTTCATCAAGGCCTATGATTTGCTCAGCGGTCTTGGTGAGGAGGTGTATTGGAGAGGCACATCTTGATGAATCGGGAGCATATGATGAGTGCCGGTTGTTTCCACGTCCACAACAGAAGTCTTACTCCAGTCTAGTATAAGGAACGGCCCAAATTGCCATGAGTTATGTCGTCACACTCTTGCCTCAGCTCAGTCCATTTTGGCGACACTGGGCGAAACTGGTTTGAAAATGCCAAAAGTCACAACATTTTTGCTTTTCAAAACAATTTGCACCAGATTTTGATGAATCTGGACCTTTGTCTTTAGAAAGTATGTATTGCATACATTAAAACAAATTAGAAACAGCAATCACATGTGAAAAGTAGTAAACCAATGTGCTCTTCTATGCATTTATAGCCCATGTTAGGACCTCAGCAGAATCATGAAGATCTGGGAGAGACACTTATTTCTAGGCAACCATTGGGAATAGAGGGTTGAACACAACCTCGGCAACCATGTTTACCAGGCAGGGGGCATCCTAATTATAGTGGTCTATTCTGTTGGTCACAATTTTGGCGGTGCCCAATTAACTTGTTTGTTTTATGTCATGTTTTTTTAGTGTAAAAAAACATGCTAATATTCAAGTATTAAAATTTAGGCTTCACAGTGTTGGCTATAGCAGTTATTACATAGCTCAATACTACGTCACAATATAACAAAAGAGTATGTGGTCACATTGGGACCCACAAACTGGTGCAACTGTGACACATAAAATAGTAGTCTGATGCTAAAAAATGTTTTTTTTTTATTAGTCATGGACTGTTTTTAAGCCAAGAAACAAAGGCATAATCACCAACCAGCAACCCAGCAGATCCAGTGCAGACTATTTTGAAGGTCTGTGCTGGTTACGGAGGTGATATCTACTGTTTTAGCATGATCGCTGAAGGCTACGATTGGCCGCAGCGGTCATTTGACTTAGGAGATTGCATCACCAGTCAAACATTCAGTGTTGTACTCTTTTAGTTACATGATGGCTACAGCCAATCACAGACTTCAGCGGGTCTGCTGTCTTCAAAATGGAACAGGCATTGTTTCCAGAGTAACCGCAGTGGATGTTCGGGGTGCTGGAAGGTAAGTATGCCTCTATTTATTGTTTTGAAAACCTTCTCTACCGCAAAATGTTTTTTGTGTCAGATGACCCCTTTTAGATCTTGCCTCTTATATATAACACTCTTAGGCCTCACTAATTAGGCCTCACTCATTATAAAATATGGTTCTATTTACATGGATATGAATTTTCACAGACCGCATGTCAGTGCAAAACTGATGGACAAGTCCAATTTTTTCCAATACCATGGATGAAAAGTTCCAGTACAAGTCTATTTTTCCATGACAACGGCACACAGATGGCCACAGCATAAATCTGTGTGCTGTCTGAATTTAATATTGCAAAGGATAGGAGATTTATGTAGAACACGGACACAGATGATGCACTGATGGTAAAAGCGGAGGCACTATGGTAAAAGCAGACACACTGATCCAAAGCACAATTTTTCCACAGATGTGTGAGACCTTCGTAACATAGGAGTCGCAACAAATTCATTATGTTGTAATCTAACATTGCTGTATTGAGATCTTTGCCCTGGCTATAACGGTCAAATTTGCTGTGCAGTCCCAGCTGTAAGATAGTTGTTCACTTCTTTTTAAAAGCAGGCCCACTGAATTGGAAACACCCGCCCCCCCCATCTACGGGACTTCTGCTGCTTTCCCATATTGCTTCCCGAGTCCCTTGCCAATCCTTCTGGCTGAAATGGCTCGGGACTGCTGCCGACGATCACTGTCCTCAGCAGGGACACATTGGTCACCCTGTGGCCACTGGTTGGCTGCAGCTGTAGCATTGTGAATGTGGGGCCACTCTCGGATTTAGGCTTGACAGGATTTGGTGAGTCTTTCTCCTGTCGAGTAGAATACTCCACACTGCCGTATACTTTATCTTCCATATGCTGGTTTTTGTTATCTTGATCTCTGCATATGCTTCGTATTGGGGTGACAGTGAGTATAAAGAAGTATTGAGTCTTCTGTTCGCCAGGGGAACGAGAGCCTTTACAGCTCAACATGGAAGAAGCAGAGCACAGAAGATTTGCCATCTTGCCGAAGAAAGATTGTGTGCCAAACACCTCTGCCAGAGATTAAGCACATGAAGAATTTCTTAAATTAAGGCTGTTTTACTATTGTTCTCTATGTAGTGATACAAACAGAAAAGGCGTGAATGTGTATTCTTACATGCTTAATCTTTTACAACACTTGCTATCCTCACTGTCAAACATGGAGCTGGAAATGGTGAAGAACACATTATTCAGGTCAAATACCTGCAAACAATGCAGCGCTCCCACACCAAAATGACAAGTGCGCACATCTGTACATTTCCCCAGAGGACTGTTTTATTTTCCAGCTCTCGGTGTGTTTCATCCCGTGTGCGGTGAAATGGCGCAGTCACACTTGGCCAGGCTTCAGATTCCGTCTATTCTCTTATTATTAATGTTTGGACATTGAATCTACTTGTATTGCACCGAATATAAAAAGTGCATTTTTATGCAGATAATTTTGGCTGTATATCACTGCACGTTTTGCTCAGTAAATGACTAAGCTGCACGGGCTGTTCTTATTTCTATTAATATTTGTGTGTTTTGTTTTTTTTCTCTGAAGGTAATGGTTTTTGTTCATGCCAGAAATTCTACAGTGCGGACAGCAATGGCCTTGAGGGAGCTAGCAAAAAACAATGGGCACATTTTATATTTTTTGCCAAACCAAGGATCTGATTATGGTCATGCTGAAAAACAGGTAGGAGCTGAATAATCCACTTTTATTCTTGAACTTGTCAAACTTGCAAATTGTATTCCCTAGATAAAACATGTTTTTTGTGGAACAGTTTAACTCTTTGCTGCTCTAGAAAAGTGAGGGACAAATACGCTTAAGTTTTTTTTTTTTTAATTTAACTTTGCTTCTGGTTTGTAGAGTTGAATGTGTTTTCATCTGAGAGGTTGCAATTAGCATGGGGCTTCATGCCCTACTTAGTGCCACTTGTATCTCTAGCCTGATTAAAGATTGAGTATATTTTCTTATCTCTCCTGCCAGTTTAGCCATATAAGCATGTTAATGTAAAATTACATATTTAGCAGAATCCAGTTTAACCCTTTCAGCACAGACTGGCTTGTTTCTGTTATGCTGCTAAATATAATTTTTGGGGATAGGGATTGGGTAGCCAAGCCAAAATTTCATTTGTAGGGGTTGCTTCCTTTCAGCAATCTGTTGCCCATAAGCTCAATTATGTGTAAAAAAAAACAACTAAACTTTACTTATCCGTGTGTGCAGCTCTGCTTCTCTGCCGCTGCCTTTGTCTGTGTTGATCTGTTGCAGCGGTGTCATAATGTCAACAACGCTGCAGCCTTTTATTGAGCTCAATGGCTCGTGCCTTCCACATTCTGCGTCTGGGCAAAAAAAATGAAAATGACATCTACAGAATGGGAGGAATAGAACTAAGCAACAGCATTTGTGAAAAAGACTAGGGTGTACTAATAGATTACGGGTTGCACATCCGTCAACCGTATGATGCAGCAGCAAAAAAGGCAAATACAGTTCTAGGATGTATTAAGAGAAGCATAGTGTCTAGATCACGTGAAGTCATCCTATACTCGTCATGGTCAGACATCATCTGGAATGCTATGCACAGTTCTGGGCAGCACATTTTAAAAAAGACATAAAAAAAAATGGAGCAAGTTCATAGAAGAGCTACCAGGATGGTGAGCAGACTGCAAAGTATGTCCTAGGAGGAACAGTTAAAGGATCTGGAAATGTTTAGCTTGCAACAAAGAAGGCTAAGAGGAGACTTAATAGGTATCTACTAATATCTGAAGGGCTGTCACAGTGTAGAGGGATCATCTTTAATCTCAATTGCACACAGAAACACGAGAAGCAATAGAATGAAACTGAAAGGGAGAAGATACAGATTAGAAATGAAAAAAAAAATTTTTTGATGGTGATCAATGAGTGAAATAGGCTGCCACAAGAGGTGGTGAGTTCTCCTTCAATAGGAGTCTTCAAACAAAGGCTGGACAGACATCTAAGAGGGTTTAGTGAATTCTGCATTGAGCAGGGGGTTGGACCAGATGACCTTGGAGGTCCTGTCCAACTCTAACATTCTATGATTGGCATAGCTGCTAAGCACAATGATTTGCTGCAGTGCTGTCAAGGTGACGTTACAGCTGCAGCCAATCAACCGTGGCAAGTGAGGCAGCGCATGTGGGCAAAGGTGTGTTCACAGGGGACAACCCCTTTAATTAACACAACATGTCTTTGTTCTCCAGGTATTGACGTTTTGGTTTTGAACGAAAGCTGGGTGCTGAACTGAGCTATTTTCCTCTGTGCCATGGATAGTGAATGGCGTGTCATTCCTGAGTCCCCTTATGTTCAACATGTGGGTTGTCAGCTGGACAGTCATTAATTGATTTGCCCCCGCTACACATTTGTCCACCAAACCCTAGTGATCATTATGTGTTCAAAGCAATCTTCCAGTTGTTATAAAGTGTAATGGATTTTTTTTTCCATATTCCCATTGCTTTAAATCCATACATTGCACAAACCTTCAATGATGCCTTATTATACTGCCCCTGCCTACCCATGTTTCACTTGTTTTTGGCATGGCAGAAAGGATAACATTACCTCTGTCTATAGTGTATGGCATAGCAACTCATCTCCATTGATGTGAGAACCACACACAAGCTGTGGCATTGATTTAAGTGGGAAGCAGCTATGTATTTCTAGTCCTGTAGTAGCCCTTTAAAGGAAGCCAAATCATGGCGGCTTTGCTCTGTAAGACTTGCTGGGGGACTAGCGCATTGTTATGGCTCAGAATGCATTGCTGAAGCAGGTAATTGTATTCTGTGTATGAGATGCTTCCAAGCGTCTGTGTCTTTAATTTGCTTATTTCCCATGAGAAATTGCAGAGTTTCACTTAGAAAGAAAACATGATTACTACATGAAAATGTATGCGTAATTCTGTGACTGTATTTCATGCATGTTAAGGAAAAAGTCATATTTTAATTTTGTCCTTTTCGGATGGAAAATAGTTTTGATTTGTATCCATGAGCTGTGGAATTAGTGTTGAAATTAAGCTGCATATATATTACTGCTCTGTACTTACTCCTCAAAAACTGAAACCTTCCTTTTTTTGCACCATTACACATTTCGGCTAAATTTTGTAGCACAGCCTGTCTAAATATTGCGTCCCAGACAAGATATTCCCCCTGAAAGTCCAAGCATTCCTGTTAGTCTGGGAAGAAATGCATTGCCCTTAGGCTACAAGTCTGCAGTCATGCTATGCGAGGATTCTCCGTTGCTGGCGCCAGGAGCGGGCGGTCACATGACTATTGTCATGTATTCACATGGCATTGACACATGGTATTCAATTTGCATGCTTACGGCCACATTCCTACTAGATGTGACCGGCCTCTCTCATTACGCTTGCATTGAGCAGGTCTAGTTGGCCTGTGACTGTGTATGCAGTCATGGACCTGCCGCTCCCAATGCTGGCACCGGAGAGGATTTACAATCCTGCAGTCACGTAGAATGATTGCCGACTTGTAGCCAAAGGTTGGACAGTCTCTTTAGGTTTCTCGCTCATTACCATACTGCTTCCTTACTGTTTTATTATACTCACCCCGGGGGGTGGTCCGGTCCGATGGGTGTCGCAGGTCCTTGTCCGGCGCCTCCCATCTTTTTGCGATGTCGCCCTCCTGCTTCATCGCTCCCCGGCATCGCGCTCCTTCGCAGGCGTACTTCGCTGTCCTGTTGAGGGCAGCATAAAGTACTGCAGTGCGCAGGTGCCGAGAGAGGTCAGAGAGGCCCAGCGCCTGCGCACTGCAGTACCTTCCTCTGCCCTCAACAGGACAACGAAGTATGCCTGCGAAGGAGTGTGATGCCGGGGAGCGATGAAGCATGAGGGCGGCATCACAAGAAGATGGGAGGTGCCGAACAAGTACCTGCGACACCCATAGGAACGGACCACATCAAACCGCCCCCGCAGGTGAGTATAATATAACATTTTTTTCTTTACTTGCAGGTTGGATCGGGGGCTTATGTACAACATTATAGAATGCTGTAGATAAGCCCTGAAAGGCAGTGGCCGCATCTTATAGCAGCCAAAACAGGTGACAGGTTCCCTTTAAGGCTTTTTCAAAACCTGATATCTGTGTCTTTTGCTGCATTTTTGCATTTACTTTCTATGGGCGAAGAAAACGCTGAAAGTGACACGCTGCAGTTGCCAAAAACACAACAGTTTTCCAAATCCGTCTAAAAAAAAAAAAAAAACCCATGAGTTGATGCATGAGATTTCTGAAATCTCATAGCTTTTTCTGGTACTGGAAAACGCAGCTTAAAATTTGCATTAAAAAAAGAAAAACACAGAAAAACACAACATGTGAACATAGCCTTAAGGTGCATTCACATAAACATTTTTTTAGTCCTTGTGCTCTCTGTGTAGAAAATGGATCGCACAGATCAATGTTAACCAATCTGGGCAGATAACATGAATGTTTTTCCACATGGGCATAGGTATATGGATGACAATACAGATGAACATTTATCATTAGGCTTTGTGAACTGGAGCCTAAAGGGGTTGTCTAGGTTTGGCACGACAGTCTGCAGTCACTCTATATGACTGCAGACTTGTGAATTATCAAAGTTCACGCTGACGGGATTCTCAGTTGCTGGTGCCAGGAGTGGGTCATGTAACCACAAATAGGCAACATGCATACTTCCTGCCACATTCCGACTAGACGTGCGTGGTTTTTCTCAATTCACTTTTATTGATAATTCACAAGTTCGCTGCAGACTTTCATACCAAACCTGGACAACCCCTTTAACTGTGCAGTGACCATTGAATTATTGGTTTAACACCTATATATTCTCAGCATTGTACATTAATTGAATAACTCACATCTTGGACCTTTTAAAGTATTTTTTTCCCTCTTTTATATAAGTCATTTTTTTTCTTTCCCGAGGAATATGTAAAAAAACAAAAAAGTAACCAAATCTAAATTGCCATAAGTGAATAATCTTTCAAACAAATTACGAAAATGTAAAGTGGTCATTCAGAACCGCTAATGAATTGCACTTATCTAATAGGGTGGCGGATACATTGTATTCTGTTGTGCCAGGTATTTATCATCCTGAAGTTTAGAAAACAATGGGAAGATTTATTAAAGCGCCGTCCCACTGTTTTGTGCGCTAGCTTTTGCAATGTACATTAGCTTGGACCCCGTCCAAACATCTGTTCTTAAATAAAATTCTCAATTGTTGGAGACAAATACTCTGAATTTTAATTTGTGCATATGATTTGTACATTTATAATTGAAAGTAAGTAGCGTGAAGCCAAAAGTTTGCAAAACGGAAATGTTTTGGCAGCAATGCGTTGTAGCACGGCCTGTGCAGTTACCTAGCAGCACAGTATGAGCCATTCCATTCATTTTATTAGCAATGACTTGTGTTTAGTCTTGTCATTCCCATGAAGTAAAACAATTATTGTTGTGTTATTCTGTTATTTTTCTTTTACGTCACTGCTTTACTAATATGTTGTCTGCGATCAGTAAGTGAAGCATACCATAAATGTTTATTGATAGACGGAAAACACATGTGCCATGAAATGTGTGCTCCTACTATGAAGCTCTTCTACGATGCAGATTCCCTTATCTAATATGTTATAATGCAACATCCTCAATTTTAAAGAGAACAGGAGCGGCCCTACAGCAAATAGGGAATCAATGTAGAGAAAGATTTGTTTCCTAAGAGCTAGCATCAGGTGTCCTCCATTGATGCAGCCTTGTTCTACTAAACCAGAAGGGCTCTGCAAGCAGGTCTGGATTAATATCGATTCAGGGCAGAGATTCAACCACTAATTTGATTGTGTAAAAACCGCATTTTTCTCAGTTTGTGTTGTGTTTGCCTGTTTTATAATGCTTTTTTCCCTATATTTATCTTTATGTTGAGCTTTGGGATGCAAAACAGCTTTTTTTTAAAAAAAGGAACTGTGTTTTCAACAAAGTTTGCAGATATCAATAGTACATGTATTGTGGTGATACGCTACCTGAGTGTGTTGGGGGACACTCGCTTGGCATGGGATTTAAGCACTCAGGCACGATTTCTCCACTTAAACAGTCTATTCCAGTTTATTAAACGTCATAAACCATAACACAAACAGTTCATTATTTACATCAACGGAACACATTAACCATCGATAGTCTGTTCCAATGGCAGATCCGTGTCTGCCCGTAACCCCCTTGTTACCTGGAGTTACCTTACAGGAGCTCCGGCTCCATATACTAACTCCTGCCAGTGCTGGTTCACAGGGGAAAGCTGCCTCACTTGGGATCACCGTCCTTGTGACCAGGGCACCTCGGATAGTCCAGACCCACAGTAGGAACTGTAGCCTCCCCAATACAGAAGCCGTCACAGGTTCTGTAGTTGCAGCCTTTCCATGTGCTTTCAGGAAGTCCAATCACAGGCACTTTCAGCACACAGGCCATCAGTCCATGATCTTACCAGGTGCTTGCAGGACTCCAGTCCATACCAGAACAATCCAACACCTCGTCCACGGTCTTAGGTGATTCCAGGAAGACTCCACTCACAGGAGCTTCCAACACCGACCGTCCAGGAACCAAACGGATCCATACACAGGAACCATGTGACCCACACCCTGGTCACATTACATACCTGTAACCACTCCCATGGGTGGGAGTGTGGGTGTGTGTGGCTAGTCTGACCCTCCCATCTCTCATAACTAGCCCTGCCAATCTCCCATTAGAACTACACAATCACACGTGGGACTACAGGTCCCAGCACACCAACTTAACTTCAGACTGACAGCGCAGAGTGACCTCCTCTGCGACACACATACCGGCCATTTATAATCCTGCCGGACTTTCTCTCATCACCATTATGCCTCCAAGCGCATCTTGAAGCGCACACACAGCGCCCCCTGGCTGTAACATTGGTCACTGCACCACAGTATATATAAGAAACCAAAGCAGAACTGTGCTTTTTCGTTCTCCACTTATGAGACATTTTTTACCCTCATGGACTTGTCAGCTACTCTGTAAAAACAGCTCATGTACCCAGCACAGCTTGCAGCACAGTGAGATTTCTGGTTACACAGCCTAATATATTCGATAAAGGAGCAAGGGATGAGGAGAGAGAAACAGAGTGAGGAAACAAGTAGAGAGAGACAAAGAGCTTTCTGACAAGTCTTTTACCTAATCCAGAGCTCAATTCTCATCTACACTGCTCAATAATGTTGTAAAATATCCTCTGTACTGTTTTTTCTCTTTGGAGTAAGGGAATAAAGAACACAAATCCTTCTCTGTGTGCTGTGATATGTATGAGAGATCACAGCACCTAGTCTCCTCCGATTGACTAAGAGCAAATAAAAAGATGAAGCCTGCAGAGGGGAAAACGTAGGATACAAGTCATATAAGGGCCAAACATAGTGTTGTTCTTAGAGTGTAATCTGGTACAGCTTATTATGAAAAGTTGCTTGAAAGTATTAGTAAGCTCATCGAAATGAACAGTGTACAGGGCATGCTTTGGACCAATATCATTATGAAATAAGGTAAGAAAGTTAAACCTCTCAAGAAGACCATCTCCTCCTAGAGCAGGGGTATGGAATCTTTTTTCTGCCAAGGGCCATTTGGCCCACAAAGTACATCCTGACTCTGGCACTGGTGGCAGGACATAATCTTTCATTGCATGCCCTTTAGTGTTCAGTAGTGATGAACACTGCATGTGTGCAGAGCAAAAAGAAATTAATGAGCTGGTGGCAATCAAAATACAGCTCCCTGCCCAAGAATGCGGTCCCTGAGAATCTGCTGGGGGGGGGGCCTGATAAAAGGTCATCGAGGGCTGTAAATGGCGCTGGGGCCTGAGGTTCCCCACACCTGTCCTAGAGGGACCCCTTTCCCTAAATGACCAGATCTTCATGTCATTATTTTAAAGTTACATTATAGGTACATAGACAGGAGGGAGCTGGCTTTGAATCTGCTCCCTTGCTTTACTTTCCTATTGCTAATAAGTTGCCTTTTATTGAACGCATTGTAGGGCACTGTAATTTAAAGGGAAGCTGTCACCAGGTTCTTGCCGTCTAATCTGAGACCAGCACAATGATGGGGTTATACAGAGCTCAGCAATCAGAGAACTGGGAAATCTGCAGCACATAAAAACAAAGGTTTTATCAAAACTGCACTCAGCAGCCAAGAAAGTAATAGATCGCTGGATTAGGGGTCTTCTTCCCTACATAATGTTACTCTTAGATAGGGTAGGAAAAACGTGGTGACAGATTCCCCTTCATGGAATGGAGCGAGCACAGAGGTGGGAAGTTGCAAAGATGTTTTGCAGTAGAAGTCATGTGGC
The DNA here is from genome assembly GCF_051348905.1 of Ranitomeya variabilis. Taxonomy (NCBI): domain Eukaryota; kingdom Metazoa; phylum Chordata; class Amphibia; order Anura; family Dendrobatidae; genus Ranitomeya; species Ranitomeya variabilis. Next base: position 749,021,128 of record NC_135233.1, read on the forward strand.
ACATGAGCTGAGGTTTACCCACGTGGCCATGCAAACATAAACCAGCAGCATCACAGAAAGAAGGTGATAGATTGGCAAGGGATAAGTAAAGGTACCTTCACACTAAACGACTTTGCAACGATAACGATAGCGATCCGTGACGTTGCAGCGTCCTGGATAGCGATCTCGTTGTGTTTGACACGCAGCAGCGATCTAGATCCTGCTGTGATATCGCTGGTCGTTGCTGAAAGTCCAGAACTTTATTTGGTCGTCAGATCGGCGTGTATCGGCGTGTTTGACAGCAAAAGCAACGATGCCAGCAATGTTTTACAATGGTAACCAGGGTAAATATTGGGTTACTAAACGCAGGGCTGCGCTTAGTAACCCGATATTTACCCTGGTTACCATTGTAAAAGTAAAAAAAAAAACAGTACATACTCACCCTCTGATGTCTGTCACGTCCCCCGGCGTCCGCGCTGCTGCTCAGAGCTTCCTGCACTGAATGTGTCAGTGCCGGCCGTAAAGCAAAGGACAGCGGTGACGTCACCGCTCTGCTTTAGGGCCGGCGCTCACACAGTGCAGGGAAGCGGACGCGACAGGCACCGGAATGTAAGTATGTAGTGTTTTTTTTTTTTTTTACATTTACACTGGTAACCAGGGTAAACATTGGGTTACTAAGCGCGGCCCTGCGCTTAGTAACCCGATGTTTACCCTGGTTACCAGGGGACTTCGGCATCGTTGGTCACTGGAGAGCGGTCTGTGTGACAGCTCTCCAGCGACCACACAGCGACGCTGCAGCGATCGGCATCGTTGTCTATATCGCTGCAGCGTCGCTTAATGTGATGGTACCTTAAGGCTGATATTGTTATTTTTATACAAAGCAAGGCTGTGAAAAAGTAATGGTAGACAACCCCTTTAATTGTTTGGCTTTGGTAGAGAATAGTACAGAAAGACTTATCAAAAGGGGGCTGGCATATTTTGGAAACATACTACACTATGTTCCAAATTATTATGCAAATTACATTTTTCGCGGATTTTCCTAAATGGTTGGTGCAATTGACAGTCAGTCTAATAAAAGTAATCACCCGTTAGATTATACATCGAATTCTATTAAAGAAACCTCCCAATGATAACAGTATAATCTCCAAAATGAATAAAACCTCAAAATGCACTGTTCCAAATTATTATGCACAGTAGAATTTCTAAACATTTGATATGTTTTAAAGAACTGAAAATGCTCATTTGTGGAATTTGCAGCATTAGGAGGTCACATTCACTGAACAAAAAAGCTATTTAACGCCAAAACATCCCAACAGGCCAAGTTACATGTTAACATAGGACCCTTCTTTGATGTCACCTTCACAATTCTTGCATCCATTGAACTTGTGAGTTTTTGGAGAGTTTCTGCTTGTATTTCTTTGCATGAAGTTGGAATAGCCTCCCAGAGCTGCTGTTTGGATGTGAACTGCCTCCCACCCTCATAGATCTTTTGCTTGATGATCCTCTAAAGGTTCTCTATAGGGTTGAGGTCAGGGGAAGATGGTGGCCACACCATGAGTTTATCTCCTTTTATGCCCATAGCAGCCAATGACTCAGAGGTATTCTTTGCAGCATGAGATGGGGCATTGTCAGCATGAAGATGATTTTGCTCCTGGACGCACGTTTCTGCTTTTTAGACCATAGAAGAAAGTTGTCAGTCAGAAACTCTATATACTTTGCAGAGGTCATTTTCACACCTTCAGGAACCTTAAAGGGCCTTACCAGCTGTTTCCCATGATTCTGGCCCAAAACATGACTCCTCCACCTCCTTGCTGACGTTGCAGTCTTGTTGGGACATGGTGGCCATCCACTACTCCATCCATCTGGACCATCCAGGGTTCCTCAACACTTATCAGTAAACAAGACTGTTTGGAAATTAGTCTTCATGTATGTGTGGGCCCAATACAACCATTTCTGCTTGTGAACACTGTTTAAGGGTGGCCGAATAGTAGGTTTATGCACCACAGCAAGCCTTTGAAGGAGCCTACACCTTGGGGTTCGAGGGACTCCAGAGGCACCAGCAGCTTCAAATATCTGTTTGCTGCTTTGTAATGGCTTTTTAGCAGCTGCTCTCTTAATCCGTTGAACTTGCCTGGCAGAAATCTTCCTCATTATGCCTTTATCAGCACAAACACATTTGTGCTCAGATACAGCCACAAATCTCTTAACAGTACGATGATCACGCTTATGTTTTTTGAAAATTTCTAATGTTTTCATCCCTTCACCAAGGCATTGCACTATTTGATGCTTTTCAGCAGCAGAGAGATCCTTTTTCTTTCCCATGTTACTTGAAAACTGTGACCTGCTTAATAATGTGGAACATCATTTTTAAGTAGTTTTCCTTTAATTAGAATCACCTGGAAATCCAATTTTCACATGTGTTTAAGATTGATTTCAGTGATCCATTGAACCCTGAGACACAATACCATCCACGAGTTTATTTGAAAAACAAAACAATTAAATCTTTATGACACTTATATCCAATTTGCATAATAATTTGGAACACAGTGTAATTATGTAATTTCATCATCTACAATGGTCCATTGGCATGTGAAACTGTAGTACCGTGCACTCATAAACAGCAAATATAGTATGGCTTGGTGTACATTCTGACGAGCAAAAGGTTAGCAATGTTTTGAACTTTTGACTTTCAGGCTCCATATTTCACCATCCACTACAGCTTTGAACATCAGACTACAATCATTTTATATACTGTATATACAATCATCTTGGCTATCTCATACATAAATTTGACTTGCAACTATTTAGCATATGATTAGTTATGCAGATTCTTGTCATGTCACTGCATTGTTACTGTTTTGCTCCTGATAGTAGAAAAATCTTTTCTTCCTGTGTAATAGAAATTACAACCTGTTCTCACATTCCCCAATAGCTCAGGGTATTATGAGGTTGATTCCCACGTTACAGGTCACTTGTTCGAATCAGGGAGAAGCCATGAAGAAGTCTTCCCAAGAAAGAAACAGCATCTTCCAGCTCATCAATAGTGGTCTCTCGGCAGGAAAAATTGCCAAACTGCATCATGTGAGCCTAATGACAGTTGGAAGAATACGAAATGAAGTCTGTCCATCCATTAAGAAGACTAGAGGTGGACATCCAGGCAAAATATTGGAGTTAGCAAGGCTGCTCATCGGCAGTGGAGGTGGCTCGAATGCTTCATAATAATGAGACCACAGACGTCCATGCAAGAACTGTGTGATGCACTTTACACAAGTCTGTAATGGTGGCCCCCAAAAAATGTGCATAAGTCTCTAATTTAATGTAGTCCTAAGAAGCATTGGCGCGAGTACAAAAAGTGGACAGTAGAATATTAAAAACCCGGTGATTTGGAGCAATGAGAGGAAAGTCAATAAACTAGGCTGTGATGGGTGTAAATGGGTCTAGAAGAAACAAGGTAAAAAGGGGCAAATAGATCTAGAAATTGAAGGGATTGTCAAGTTGGGTGAAAGAAGCCTGATGATATGGGGTTGTTTCATAGCCAAAGGCGCTGGATACTTGACCAGGACAGATAGTAGTCTCAATGCTGAGCTATATGTGAGTATCCTACAAGATGAATTATTTTGTACACTCACGTACTATGGGTATGAAAAGGACGACTTTGTGTTCCAACAGGACAAGGACCCAAAGATACATCGAGATTGGTGAAGACATTATTCAATGACAATGAAGTAGAGGTGCTGGATTGGTCCCCACAGTTTCCATCCATTAATCCAATCGAACACTTGTGGTTAGAGTTGAAGAAAAAAAAACTGTATATATACCTAAGTGAGTTGACCAGTAGGCACCAACTTTGGGAACGTGTAGAAGAGTCCTGGGATCAGATTTCGGTCGAGACATGCTTTAATCTGATCTAGAATATGTCCAGAAGGATTTAGGCAGAGTTGAAAGCCAAAGGTGGATTTCCAAAATACTAACAAAATAAAAAATACAATTTCGTTTTTTTGTTTTTTTTGGGGAGAGCAAAACAGCAACAATGCAGTAAGATGAGAAGAAGAATCTGCATAACTAATCATATGCAAATTAGTTGCAAATGAAATTTATGTATGTGGTAACCCAGATGTTTGTCTATAAAATGATGGTAGCCTCACGTTCCAAACAGTAGTAGATGGTGAGATATGAGACTGAAAGTCAAAACTTCAAAACATTATTACCCTTTTGCTCATCTGTGTACACCCTGATAGTTATATAGTTGCATTAAGAATGATAAGATTATGCAGAGTGAGGTGGCATTGTAAGCATATGCTTAGCCAGTTTCTTTGAGCTAATGGCCCTTTCGCCTAAAAATGATATCTCATTATTAAAGTAAACCTGTTTCAAACCACGGGCAGCATGTACCGAAGCCTGGTGGCATTATTGTGGCCAGTTATATTTTACTAGATGGTAGTCCGATTCTAACGCATCGGGTATTCTAGAATATGTATGTAGTTTATTTATGAAGATTTTAGAATAATACGTAGAATACACCGGACTGCACCTGTCGCTGATTGTTTGCGGCCGGCCATGTAGTATTAAACAGCCCACGTAGTATATTGCACAGCCACGTAGTATATTGCACAGCCACGTAGTATACTGCACAGCCACGTAGTATATAGCACAGTCATGTAGTATATAGCACAGCCCATGGAGTGTATAACTGCCCAAATAGTATATAACACAGCCACGTAGTTTATAACAGCCCACGTAGCATATAACACAGCTCACATAGTATATAACAGCCCACACACACAGTATATAACACAGCCCACATAGTGTATAACACAGGCCACGTAGTGTATAACACAGCCCACGTAGTGTATAACACTGCCCATGTAGTGTATAACACAGGCCACATAATGTATAACACAGGCCACGTAGTGTATAACACAGGCCACGTAGTGTATAACACCGGCCACGTAGTATATTGCACAGCCCACGTAGTATATAGCACAACCCATGCAGTATATAGCACAGCCCACATAGTACATTGCACAGCCCACGTAGTATATAGCACAGCCCACGTAGTATATAGCACAGCCCACGTGGTATATAGTACAGCCCACGTAGTATATAGCACAGCCCACATAGTATATAGCACAACCCACGTAGTACATTGCACAGCCCACGTAGTACATTGCACAGCCCACGTAGTATATTGCACACCCCACGTAGTATATTGCACACCCCACGTAGTATATTGCACAGCTCACGTAGTATATTGCACAGCCCACGTAGTATATTGCACAACCCACGCAGTATATTTTACAGCCCACGTAGTACATTGCACAGCCCACGTAGTATATTGCACAGCCCACGTAGTATATTGCACAGCCACGTAGTATATTGCACAGCTCATGTAGTATATTGCACAGCCCACGCAGTACATTGCACAGCCCACGTTGTACATTGCACAGCCCACATATTATATTGCACAGCCCACGTATTATATTGCACAGCCCACGTAGTATATTGCACTGCCCACGTATTATATTGCACAGCCCACGTATTATATTGCACAGCCCACATAGTGTATTGCACAGCCCACACAGTATTTAACAATGTGGGCATCATATCCCTGTTAAAAAAAATAATTAAAATAAAAAATAGTTATATACTCACCTTCCCTTGGTCCCAGATCCAGGCGAAGCGGTTACCGATGCTCCTCGCGCGCTCCGGACCCAAAAGTGCATTGCGGTCTCGCGAGATGATGACATAGCGGTCTCGAGAGACCGCTACGTCATCATCTCGCGAGACCACAATGCATGGAGCGGTCACTGGAGCATCGCGAGGAGCGGGAAAGGCCGGTTCTGGATCCAAGGGGCCGACGGACGGTGAGTATATAACGATTTTTAATTTTTTTAAATTATTTTTAACATTAGATCTTTTAACTGTTGATGCCGCATAGGCAGCATCAATAGTTAAAAGTTGGTCACACAGGGTTAATAGCAGCGGTAACGGAGTGCGTTACCCGCGGCATAACGCGGTCTATTACCGCTGCAATTAACCCTGTGTGAGCGCTGACTGGGGGGGGGGGGAGTATGGAGCGGGCACTGACTGTGGGGAGGAAGGAGCGGCCATTTTGCCGCTGGACTGTGCCTGTCGCTGATTGGTCATGGCCGTTTTGCCGCGACCAATCAGCGACTTGGATTTCCATGACAGACAGAGGCCGCAACCAATGAATATCCGCGACAGACGGAAGTGACCCTTAGACAATTATATAGTAGATTCTGAGAAGTTGCTGTGTTACAGACGAAAAGTTGTGGCCATAGGCAGAGACCTCTGGCTTCTCCCCGCACCCCTCTAGCTGATTTACAGGTCTCTCTACATAGACCTGTCAATCAACTGGAACAGGGCGGGGAGTAATCGGCTGGCGGCGGCGCCAGACTAGTATCACTTTTCATTGCCGGACACCACAGCTTTTCAGAGACTGATATGCCTAGCTTCAATGTTACATCCAGGCTCTGATGCCTTCGGTTCCAGCAGTATGAATCTAATGACAGGTTCCCTTTAGCAAAATATATTACTTAAAGGGAATCTTTCCACAGGTTTTTACTATGTAATCTGAAGACTGCATGAGATAGGGTCTGATATACAGATTTCAATGATGCGTCATTTATTAAGTTGTGTGCTGTTGTTTTACTTAACATGAAGGGTTTATCACTAGGACTTTATCATTGCCCGTACCAGCTGCCTTGTGCCAAGTCGTCCAAATCCGCCCCTCCTCTCATTAGCAGCTTACTGTCAATAGATCACGTATACAGAAAGCTGTTGTGTAGGCGGGATTAGCTTTCCGAGCTGTGCTACATGCTGTCACAACTGCTGCACCCAGTAAATTAAGTGATATATCATTGGAATCAGGGTCTCTTTTCCTACATTATGCTGTTTTAGATGAGGTAGACACATTCCCTCTAAACATAAAGAAATTCTAGAAACAGTTACTTGTCACTGGCTTATTCTATTTCAGAGTTTCAAACATTTTTCTCATTCTTATATTTTAGTTGTTAGGAAAAACAGTTTTAGCAAACACTAGAGAGTTCACGTTACCTTGAATATGTGTAAATGGCATATTTTAGTTCATGACTTATTAAAATCCTGAAAGTGGGACATATACTCATGGTAAATTCAGTGAACATCCTTCTCTGCCTCTTGGCTAAAATATTGATACCTAATCGCTTGACTGAGCACTCTATTTGTATTCCTAAGAGTCAACTGCATTCAGCTCCTGTTAATATAGTTTAACGCTTATTACTCATTTTATGGTGGAAAATGTTTATCTTGTACAAATTTAGCTTGTCCGTGAAGAATCTGGATGACAGTTAATCATTACTTTTTCTTTATATATATATATATATATATATATATATATATATATATATATATATATATATATATATATATATATATATAATGTGTGTGTGTGTGTATATATATATATATATATATATATATATATATATATATATGTTAAGGCACCATTTTTGCATTGAATGCTGCTGTGGATTTTGCTTGTAAAACAGCATTTCGTAGTTGAAATTTTTTTTGTAGCTGAAAAACCATTTTAACCCTTTAGCACAAATTTTCATTTCTATACATTAGTATAAGAGTCAGCATGTGTAGAGAGGCCTCATTGCTCCCTCCATGTGTGGCAGATGTCAGCTATGTTGGGGAACTAACATCCAAGTCTAATAGCATCATATGGGGCTGAGATCTGATAGCTGTTGCTAACCGTTTAAACTTCATAATGAATCTCTGACAGTGGCATTTAAATGGATCAGTTGTCAGTGCTTGACTTCCATCAGCACCTAGGGGTTACCATGACAGTTGAGGCCAGCAGAATGCCCACTTTGCTGAGCACAGGTTTAAGTCCCCTTAAGGGACTAAGAAATAAAGTAAAACATTTATTTTTAAAATTATGAAAAGGAAAAAATTAAAATATAAAAATTCAAATTGCTCCTCTTTTACTCCATTAAAAATATATATAAAAATCTAAATCTATCAAAATATAGAATAATTAGCCCTTATTTAAAGGGAACCTGTCACCCCCAAAATCGCTGGTGAGGTAAGCTCACCGTCATCAGGGGCTTATCTACAGCATTCTGTAATGCTGTAGATAAGCCCCCGATGTTACCTGAAAGAGGAGAAAAAGACGTTAGATTATACTCACCCAGGGGCGGTCCCGCTGCTATCCGGGTCCGATGGGTGTCTCAGGTCTGGTCCGGAGACTCCCATCTTCATTCCCTGATGTCCTCTTCTGGTCTCAATGCCGCGGCTGCGGCGCAGGCATACTTTGTCTGTCCTGTTGAGGGCAGAGCAAAGTACTGCAGTGCGCAGGGGCCGGAAAAGGTCAGAGAGGCCCAGCTCCTGCGCACTGCAGTACTTTGCTCTGCCCTCAACAGGACAGACAAAGTATGCCTGCGCCGCAGCCGCGGCACGAAGATCAGAAGAGGACGTCATGGAATGAAGATGGGAGGCTCCGGAGCGGACCTGAGACACCCATCGGACCCAGACCGCAGCGGGACCACCCCTGGGTGAGTATAATCTATATATATGTGCAGTGAGCGCGGCCGCCCTGCTTGGGATTCCCAGCCCAGCAGTGACTTATGATTTATTCACATTGCGGGGCTGGGATTCACAGGCAGGGCGGCCGCGCAGGCGCAGTCAGCTGGGCTGCATATGAGGACAGACGACCAGCGCTCACTGCGCCTGCACCAGGCAGGGGATAAGAGCGCAGGCGAAGGCTACTTTTGAAAACAGTGGTGAGGAGGAGGCGGCGCCCGGCACCAAGAAGATGCGAGTGACAGCTGTGTGGCGTCTGAAGCAGGGGGGAAACGCCGGCCCACTTGCCTGAGGAGCAGGTATTTCAGACAAATTATAAAACTGATTATCTCTCAAGTGACAGCACCCAGAACTAAAAGAGCCACCTTGTCAGAATGCAGCATTACTGCTGCACAAGGTGGCTCTTTTAGTTTGAAACGACTGGGGGGGGGGGGGGGGGGGTGACAGGTTCCCTTTAACCTGGTAGAGTCATTATGTTGCTGTTTATGGGGCCCAATTTGTCATTTCAGTTGTTCTAAGCATTCAAGGTTGAATTTAATGTTTTTTGCTCCAGTTTTATAGTAGCAATAATTGTTTTGTGTAAATATTAATCCTTTCATTGAAGGAACTTTCCCTGTACAATCCATCTTAATTTCACATGTGGAGTGTGAATTGTGATCAGAATTAATATAAGGGCATTTTCATTGATATATGTTATGTATGGATATAGTAATTCTGTGGAATTTTCTTTTACCAAATTTTTATTTCTGCTATCAAATGGATGTTTCTTCACCCTTTTCATCATATTACATTTAGTGCAGGATTAACCAGTGTTCGGCTGTTATATTTTCCTCGTTCCAGTTTTTTATTCTTCACGGATGTTTCTTTCTGTATTATTTTCTGTCCGTTCCTTGAATACAGGTTCTGTCTTACTTCTTTTTACCCTTTTTTTTGTTTCAATTTGATCCTTCTGCCTTTTAGGTATTGTGTATTTCTATTTGTCCTTTACTGTTTTTCTCCGTGTTGTGCTGCTCGCTCGCCTCACACCAATTTACTTGCTATCTGATCCCTAAGACCCGTGCTCGGCTTCTAACAGTTTAATAGTCAGCAGCACTGCACTTCGTGTGAGTGGGAAGCGATGTAGCTCGTAGTTACTCCTGGAAAAATTGCTTAGCCGCAGAAACAAATGATAATGTTGCTCTAAAATTAGGTGTCTGTCCTTCAAAAAGCTGGAATATGTGGTAGCTGGTGGCGTATCTGCTGCACCGTATGATCATTGCCGCTGCTCTAGACTGCGATCTGAGCTCATTGCCATGCAAACACATTATGGAAGGAGGTGAAGTGACCGGGGGAATCGTCTTGTAGATGCAATACTGGATGGTACTTTACAATTAAATCAAAGGCTGCAGGTTACAGATCTCAGAAGTGAATTAATGTCGCTATACAGTATCCTTGAAGAACAAGGCTTATTGTATCTAGTTCTCTAGCCTTAGAATTGCAGGATAAAACCCAGGTGGGATTTAAATTTATAAAAAATGTCCCCTGAGCGTTAAAAAATGCCAAATGCCTCCAGCTTGTATAAATGTTTCATATTGGCATTTGATTAATTCAGAAAATCTTCATTGCACAGCAGCTCCTTAACCCCTCATTGCCTCTCTAGGAGCTTTCTTTACCCTAATTAATAAATGGTTGATTGCTCCATTCTGGTGCAGAGAGCTCTACAATGGCTGGTTCAGTCATTTTAGGAACATCAAGCCATGGCATCAATGCTGTCCCAGGCTTTATCTGGTTAACACGGAGTATCTCGCTGTTTGCACAGTCAGGGGGAGATATGGGCACCATCCGATGCCAGCCCTGGCAGTTCCACTTAATATTTTGAAGGAACAGCTTGAGAAGATTTTACAGTGAGACGGCTGGACTGGAAGGCATTCCTATTCGGAAATCGTTTGTAAGACTTGTTTAATGCCCAAGAATTCTCTTGTTAGTTAATTAGGAATATTGGGCATTATGTATTTCCGTGTGACATCGGCGTCTAGACTCTGCACTGAAACTTGCTGCTGACATGGCATGTGCAGAGGGAAGCGGAAGTGTTAGTGATCTGCAAAATGCTTTTAAAGCGTATGAGCCAGGTTAGATGGGGAAATGTAGATGTATGAAGATTTGCAGCTGTATGTGAAAACATAGACAACCTTGATACTGTCGCCTCACTATAATTGTTTGCATCGCAATCATCATCATCAGACCCTCGCCGAATATTAATAGAAGGATTTATCTTTGTTATGTAGAAGAGAATAAGGTTATTTTTCTATGGAATAAATTGATTTTTTTTTCTTCTAAATTTAAATATGGATGAACTGTTAATGCATATTTATCACCAAATTAAAATAATTTTTGTCCTGATGAGGTTAATGTGCCTACTTTGAAAATCCATGGCATAATGGCTGTATAATTGTGATATTAAAATGAACATTTTAAGACTCCATCTATAGCATGCGAGAGCTCATGAGTCCTAATTTGCTCAGTCTCCAGTCACCCAGCCTTACTGACAGCCGCAGCTTGTATTGAGCAATGGGAGATCTCAGCGGAAGCTGTAGGGACATTGAGGGGCTGTAAACCAGGGTAAGGGGCCAGATTATACAGCCATTGTAGCTTGCATTGTCATAGTAACTTTCGTATCTGATTTAAGAGATTTGTTCAAAAGTGGAAGCAGTTTGTTTTCTGAAATCTAGACGAGATATGGATAGCTTTTGTTTGGCCAAGTTCAGAATTTTTTTAAGCCTCTAAAATAGGGGGAAAAAACTATCTACTTCTGCTATCACTGTAATCATAGTCACCTGGAGAATCATGTTGTCATGTCATTTTTACTGCATATTTAACGCTGTAAAAATAAACCCCCCAAAAAACAATTATGTAATTGCATTTTTTTTTTCACCATCTCACTGAACTTGGAATTTTTTTTTACCATTTCCCCTTACTCTGTTTGGTAAAATGAGTAGTTTAATTTAAACTACAACTTGTCCTGCAAAAAACAATGCTGGTGAAAAATGAAAATAGTTATGGCTGTTTGAAAAACAGAATAAAAAAGTCAAACTAAAAAGATGAAAATTGTTTGTGTACTTTAACCCCTTCATGACCCAGCCTATTTTGACCTTAATGACCTGGCCGTTTTTTGCAATTCTGACCAGTGTCCCTTTATGAGGTAATAACTCAGGAACGCTTCAACGGATCCTAGAGGTTCTGAGACTGTTTTTTCGTGACATATTGGGCTTCATGTTAGTGGTAAATTTAGGTCGACAATTTCTGAGTTTATTTGTGAAAAAAAACGGAAATTTGGCGAAAATTTGGAAAATTTCGCAATTTTCACATTTTGAATTTTTATTCTGTTAAACCAGAGAGTTATGTGACACAAAATAGTTAATAAATAACATTTCCCACATGTCTACTTTACATCAGCACAATTTTGGAAACAACATTTTTTTTTTGCTAGGAAGTTATAAGGATTAAAATTTGACCAGTGATTTCTCATTTTTACAACAAAATTTACAAAACCATTTTCTTTAGGGACCACCTCACATTTGAAGAAAGTTTGAGGGTTCTATGTGGCTGAAAATACCCAAAAGTGACACCATTCTAAAAACTGCACCCCTCAAGGTGCTCAAAACCACATTCAAGAAGTTTATTAACCCTTCAGGTGTTTCACAGCAGCAGAAGCAACATGGAAGGAAAAAATGAACATTTAACTTTTAGTCACAAAAATGATCTTTTAGCAACAATGTTTTTATTTTCCCAAGGGTAAAAGGAGAAACTGGACCACGAACATTGTTGTCCAATTTGTCCTGAGTACGCTGATACCTCATATGTGGGGGGAAACCACTGTTTGGGCGCACGGCAGGGCTCGGAAGGGAAGGAGCGCCATTTGACTTTTTGAACGAAAAATTGGCTCCAATCTTTAGCGGACACCATGTCGTGTTTGGAGAGCCCCTGTGTGCCTAAACATTGGAGCTCCCCCAAAAGTGACCCCATTTTGGAAACTAGACCCCCCAAGGAACTTATCTAGAAGCATAGTGAGCACTTTAAACCCCCAGGTGCTTCACAAGTTGATCCGTAAAAATGAAAAAGTACTTTTTTTTAACTAAAAAATTATTTTAGCCTCAATTTTTTCATTTTCACATGGGCAACAGGATAAAATGGATCCTAAAATTTGTTGGGCAATTTCTCCTGAGTACACCGATACCTCACATGTGGGGGTAAACCACTGTTTGGGCACATGGTAAGGCTCGGAAGGGAAGGAGCGCCATTTAACTTTTTGAATGAAAAATTATCTCCATCATTAGCGGACACCATGTCTCGTTTGGAAAGCCCCTGTGTGCCTAAACATTGGAGCTACCCCACAAGTGAGCCCATTTTGGAAACTAGACACCCCCAAGGAACTTATCTAGAAGCATAGTGAGCACTTTAAACCCTCAGGTGCTTCACAAATTGATCCGTAAAAATGAAAAAGTACTTTTTTCACACAAAATTTCTTTTAGCCTCAATTTTTTCATTTTCACATGGGCAACAGGATAAAATGGATCCTAAAATTTGTTGTGCAATTTCTCCTGAGTACGCCGATGCCTCATATGTGGGGGTAAACCACTGTTTGGGTGCACGGCAAGGCTCGGAAGGGAAGGCGCACCATTTGACTTTTTGAATGGAAAATTAGCTCCAATCGTTAGCGGACACCATGTCGCGTTTCGAGAGCCCCTGTGTGCCTAAACATTGGAGCTCCCCTACAAGTGACCCCATTTTGGAAACTAGACCCCCCAAGGAACTTATCTAGATGCATAGTGAGCACTTTAAACCCCCAGGTGCTTCATAAAAGTTTATACCACAGAGCCGTGAAATTAAAAAATAATTTTTCTTTCCTCAAAAATGATTTTTAGCCCGGAATTTTTTATTTTCCCAAGGGTAACAGGAGAAATTGGACCCCAAATGTTGTTGTCCAGTTTGTCCTGAGTACGATGATACCCCATATGTGGGGGTAAACCACTGTTTGGGCGCACAGCAGGGCTCGGAAGGGAAGGCACGCCATTTGGCTTTTTGAATGGAAAATTAGCTCCAATCATTAGCGGACACCATGTCGCGTTTGGAGAGCCCCTGTGCGCCTAAACATTGGAGCTCCCCCACAAGTGACCACATTTTGGAAACTAGACCTCCCAAGGAACTAATCTAGATGTGTGGGGAGCACTTTGAACCCCCAAGTGCTTCACAGAAGTGTATAACGGAAAGACATGAAAATAAAAAATAATTTATCTTTTCTCAAAAATGATTTTTTAGCCCACAATTTTTTATTTTCCCAAGGGTAACAGGAGAAATTGGACCCCAAAAGTTGTTGTTCTGTTTCTCCTGAGTTCGCTGATACCCCATATGTGGGGGAAAACCACTGTTTGGGCACAAGTCGGGGCTCGGAAGGGAGGTAGTGACGTTTTGAAATGCAGGCTTTGATGGAGTGGTCTGCGGGCATCACATTCCATTTGCAGAGCCCCTGATGTGCCTACACAGTAGAAACCCCCCACAAGTGACCCCATTTTGGAAACTAGACCCCCAAAGAACTTATTCTAGATGTGTGGTGAGCACTTTGAACCCCCAAGTGCTTCACAGAAGTTTATAACGCAGAGCCGTGAAAATAAAAAATAATTTTTCATTCCTCTAAAATTATGTTTTAGCAAGCAATTTTTTATTTTCGCAAGGGTAACAGGAGAAATTGGACCCCAATAATTGTGGCCCAGTTTGTCCTGAGTATGCTGGTACCCCATATGTGGGGGTAAACCACTGTTTGGGCGCACGTCGGGGCTCGGAAGGGAGGGAGCACCATTTGACTTTTTGAACGCAAGATTCGCTGGAATCAATGGTGGCGCCATGTTGCGTTTGGAGACCCCTGATGTGCCTAAACAGTGGAAACCCCTCAATTCTAACTCCAACACTAACCCCAACACACCCCTAACCCTAATCCCAACCCTAACCACAACTTTAACCCCAACACACCCCTAACCATAATCCTAACCACAAGCCTATTCTTAACCCTATTTCCAACCCTAGCCCTAATTCCAACCCTAACTCTAATTCAAACCCTAAGGCTATGTGCCCATGTTGCAGATTCGTGTGAGATTTTTCCCACCATTTTTTAAAAATCCGCAGGTAAAAGGCACTTTTACCTGCGGATTTACCGCGGATTTCTAGTGTTTTTTTATGCGGATTTCACCTGCGTATTCCTATTGAGGAACAGGTGTAAAACGCTGCTAAATCCCACAAAGAATTGACATGCTGCATTTCCACGCGGTATTTTCCGCACCATGGGGAAAGCGGATTTGGTTTTCCATAGGTTTACATGGTACTGTAAACCTGATGGAACACTACTACGAATCCGCAGCGGCCAATCCGCTGCGGATCCGCAGCCAAATCCGCACAGTGTGCACATAGCCTAATTCTAACGCTAACCCTAGTTCTAACCCTACCCCTAACCCTACCCCTAACCCTAACCCTAGTTCTAACCCTAGTGGAAAAAAAAATCACTGTGATAGGTTTTATCACAGTGATCAAAATGTACATGGAACGAATCTGCTGGCCGGCAGATTCGGCGGGCGCATTGCGCATGCGCCCGCCATTTTGGAAGATGGCGGCGCCCAGGGAGAAGACGTACGGACTCCGGGAGGATCGGTAAGTATGAGGGGGTGGTGGGGGGTGGATCGGAGCACGCTGGGAGCGGACAGGAGGACGGGGGAGCGGACAGACGGACGGAGGGGAGTATGGGACAGAACAGAGGACTGGGGAGGAGATCGGTGGCGGTTTGGGGGGCAGATCTGGATTTACAGCCATGGCCGATGGTATTGCAGCATTGGCCATGGCTGGATTGCAATATTTCACCATTTTCATAGGTGAAATATTGCAAATTGCTCTGATTGGCTGTTGCACTTTCAACAGCCAATCAGAGCGATCATAGCCACGAGGGGGTGAAGCCCCCCGGGCTGAAGTGCCACTCCCCCTGTCCCTGCAGATCGGGTGAAATTGGAGTTAACCCTTTCACCCGATCTGCAGGGACGCGATCATTCCATGACGCCACATAAGCGTCATGGGTCGGATTGGCACCGACTTTCATGACGCCTACGTGGCGTCATGGGTCGGGAAGGGGTTAAGAAGTTGTCCCACAAAAAAGATCTTTTAATCAATACACATTGTAATAATAATAATAATAATAATAATAATAATAGTAATAATGATAATAAGTTCCACAATTGGATGTATTAAAACAAAATGTTCCTGTGCTGAGATAATCTTATAAATGTGCCCCTGCTGTGTACTGTGTAAGAAGAGGAAGAGTGGAGAGGCACACAATCCAAGCTGCTTGAGCTCTAGTGTGAAGTTTCCACAATCAGTGATGGTTTGGGGAGCCATGTCATCTGCTGGTGTAGGTCCACTGTGTTTTATCAAGATCAAAGTCAGCATAGTCGTCTAACAGGAAAATGTTAGAGCACTTTGTGCTTCCCTCTACCAACAAGCTTTTTGGAGATGAAAATGTAATTCTCCAGCAGGACTTGTCACCTGTCCACACTGCCAAAAGTACCAATACCAGGTTTACAAACCACAGTATCACTGTGCTTGATTGGCCAGCAAACTCATCTGACATTAACCCCATATATAATCTATGGGGTATTGTAAAGAGGAAGATGAGAGACACCAGACCCAACAATGCAGACGAGCTGAAGGCTGCTATCAAAGCAACCTGGGCTTCCATAACACCTCAGCAGTGCCACAGGCTGATCACCTCCATGCCACGCCGCATTGATGCAGTAATTGATGCAAAAGGAGCCCCGACCAAGTATTGAGTGCATTTACTGAACATACATTTCAGTAGTCCAACATTTCTGATTGTAAAATAATTTTTCAAGCTGGTGTTCTAAAGTATTCTAATTTACTGAGATAATGACTTTTGGGTTTTCATTGGCTGTAAGCCATAATCATCAACATTAACAGAATGTTAATAATTAAAAAAAAATGTTCCTGTGCTGAGATAATCTTATAGATGTGCCCCTGCTGTGTACTGTGTAATAGCTGTGTCTGACCGTACAGGAACATGGTCTGATCATACCACAATTCTAGGTTAGGGGAGGGAGAATCAATGATTATAAAGATGACATAGAAGTGGCTTGCAGCTGCTGATTTCTGCAAGGTAAAACATTTCACCACTTGCTTTATAACATGAGTGAGTATGTCTACCACTTTTCCATACCAATGAGTTCTTCATAAATCAAGTCAGCGAAGTAAGAGCTTTGGCTCTTGCAGACCTCATGTGTCACTGACTTTATTTAGTTCAGAGCGCTGGAGAAGCAGCAGAACCTCTTGTTCCTGTGATAAAACAGCCAAGGAAATGTTTTACCTAACATAAATAATCAGCTGCGATCCCGTGCTGTCCTGTTTGTGTACTCTTTTGTTTCCTTCCCTGGCCAGGAATTGTGGTATGTGCCAGCCATGTTCTTGCATGATCCAGCACAGCCATTACATATTACATAGCATGGGTAACATTTATAAGTTTATGTCAGCACAGGGACATTTATTTTTTTTCATCCCATTGTTGAACTTATTTTTAGTCTGCGTTTTATTGATTAAAATTTACTTTGTTTATGGGACAACCCCTTAAAGTGGGGTTGCTGCCAGCTGGTTCATGTAAGAAAAGCCTTAGATCATTAAATAGTCACACGTGCTAAACACAAGATTAGATGTTTTTGATTGTGTTGCATTATTAAGTTGACATATAAAAAATGATGAATATGCCCTATTATGTAAGTGAATATTCATAAAGCAAGCTTTATGCTAACAAATAAGAAGGTCCTGTAGGTTTGCTGCATTTGGTTCTAACAGTTAAAGACTAGGTAGATCCAGGCCTAACTGGGATATGTACTGTAGTTTGGGTGAAATCATTGCAGCTGCAGCATTCTTCTAAACTAATCTGACCATCATTGCCAAAGTTATAATACTGTATGTGGGCACTATTTTTGCCCTCCTTGGAAGAAGAGTCCTCCTCACCAGAGACACTGCCTTACAATTCCAACCCCTGGATTTACGGTAAGTTTTGCAAAAAGAGAACCGAGCTGGCAGGTATCCCAATCTGCAACCATATAATCCACAGGGGCAATTGCAAAGTTAGACTACACATACTAGTTATCACTCAGTCAAAGGACAGACAAAGCTCAATACCTTTCTGAGGGTTCAACTTAATTCATCAGGACCATCAAGATAAATGTGAGCTGAAATGGGGAACCAAATCACAGGGGAAGACTCAGTCACCCTGTAATAGCACTAATTTAACTTAAACAGGTATAAACAAGGCATAGAAATAATAAAAAAATACCGTAGGTAATTGACAATATCATATGCTGCACTGTATAGAATAGAAAGTGTACCCAAGTCCTGCTTAATAGAAGGTAGAAGGTCTGGAGCAGACTCAAGTGTTGAATTCGCATTTGGTAGCTAATGGGAGCTCGGGATATACTGAAGAGAAACAAAGGAAACCTGTTGGAGAGTTATCACGGAACTTTAGGAATGACTAAAACAAGTTTGGTACATCCTTAAAGGGCTGATCCAAGACTATTATTTTTTTGTTATGGGCCTAAGAACTAACAGGTAGGCCACATCGACAGAGTTAGCTCCTTGTCTTCTGCTCTGCTGTGTGAACAAGATGTCTATGTTTTGGCCAAACTACATGCCTGTTAGCAGGATCACTAACATTTCCCTTACTCAATTTCTCACTCAACATTCATTATACAATAGTTGACTTATACAGCAAGCTCCATGTGCAGAGAAAGTTACCTCAGGGCAACATGGCCTCCTCAGACTCCAGAGAGGAAGGGCAATGGCTGCCTCTGTACTCCCTATTGCTTAGGCCCCTGTTTGTGTTCATGTGAAGGACACTCAGAGACCGCTTTTTGGTCCATTCTGTACATTCGTCATTCTGTTCCCTGTATTGTTGCTGTACTTGGATGTTATTTGGGTCATGTGTTACCATTTAGCGTCCGTGTTTGAAATACTTAATTTTATAGTTTATTGTTAAAAACTTTCGAAATTTCATGTAACGCTCCAAAAGGAAAAGATTGGGAGTGATGTATTCAGCTCAATGCACCCAAACCTGTCTTTCACAGTCTTCTGGTCCATATTCCTTATGAGTTTTAGAATCTTTCTGCGCCTTGTCTGACAAGGACGCGTGGCCTTGCAGAAACGTTCACCAAACGCGTGGTGCAAATTAGTGGCACAAAGTTAGGGACTAATAGTTTGGTAACGGCATGAAACACTGACGCATTTTAAGACAAGGTTTGCAAAACTCTAAAAATTAGACACTATTGCCCCATTGTGTTCATATTGGTGTAGTATGACTTCCATCGTTCTTCATTGTGAAGCTCCTTTATTTCCCAGGAATGCTGAAATTCTGCCTAATAACGCAAAGTAATCCACATAAAATGATCAATGTTATTCTTACCCTCAGGTGTTTCTTTTTCACTCCTTGTCATTTATTTTTCCATATAGCTCTCTGCTATTCAGAACGGGTCATATACCGTAGGTATGTTAGCGTTTCTTCACGTTTTACAGTACTTGGTGTCCCTTGCAATCATTTGATGACGGCAGTCGACATTGCTCAGATGCTCATAGTGCCTTCTTCTCATGACGCCTCCTGGTGCCATCTCTTTCCCAGGGAGGTAATGCACAATGGTCGGCCATGTAAGTTCCTCTGTATTGCTGTATCTGTATCAGGTTTTTTTTTTAATAGTTTGTCATTTTCTTAACCAGTTGACAAATATTGCAGTTTATTACTTTATATTGTATATTTTACAGTTTGGTTTTCAATGAAGCACGTTTTTGTCTTTTTGTATTTTTGGCTATTTATTTCTATACATTTTGGTTTTAGGTTTAACATCAAAGTGAATTTTTGCTAAAAAAGTTCTGCTAAGGTCTGGATGGGTTAGAGAATGGTGTGTGATTGTAGTCGTGCATGTGTTACTGTGGCACACTGCGGCATTTCAGAGTACAGCCAGCGGGGGCTATTTGTCTCAGCTCACTAGTCTGATGCGGCCCCTGACCGGCTTCTCCCCGCACTGCTACATGTGACTGACAGGTCTTTCCCTAGGTCTGAACATGTGGAGAAACCTGTCAGTCATCTCAGCAGTACCTTTGTTTTTAACGCCACTGCTAAAAGATGGGCGAGCCCAGTCATTTACAAAAAAAAGTGGGGTAACTACATTCATTGGTTCGAAATACCCGATTCACTCCCTGTCATTCAAATCCCCCCTTTCTGAACTCCTCAGTTACCCCTCACTGAAGCCCATCGTATGTAAAGTGGGTAGTACAAAAGCTACAGACTCCACAAAGCGCATAGGTCTAAGTGTTTGCACTTTAAATAGTTGCAAAATTAAACATATTACGACTTTCTGCATTTTCATGCCAGTTCCAAGTACGTAGTTGGTGCCAGAATGGGAGAAGCTAGGGGGGTGCCAGTGCAGGACGTGCCTACGCCCGCCTGTCCAATTAATTTAAAGAAGCAGTGTTTCTTACGCTAAAAATGTTACACCAGTCTTTGTAGTAACATTTCTGGTGAGACTCATGCTACTGATAAGATGAGCTGAATTCTTTACACCAGTCCAAAAGGTAATCTGTCGGCAAGTTTTTTTTTTTTTTTATTTAATCCGAGAGCAGCATAATTTCAGGGATGTGTCACTTATTAGGCTGTGTGCTGCAGCTTAAATACAATCAGTGTTTTATCAGCAGAAGATTATCACTTCTGGACTAGGTGTTGCATGCCAGCAATCTAGCTAATCTGTGTAACCGAGCCCCAGCGCAGATTGTCAACTTGCTGAAAATGCAGTGTGTACACAGGAAGCTGCCCATCAGTGGTGGGTAAGGATATACCCCACTCAGCATTCTGAGCACTGCTAGATCTGCCCAAGAAAATATAGGGATTACCGTATATAAAAGCTACATCATGGAGTTCAGTATGTGCTACATCGCTGGAATCAGGCCCTCTGACACTACATCTTGCTGCTCTCAAATTACATGACAAAGCCTACTGACAGATTATCTTTAATGAAGAGCAAAAAATGTAGTGCCATTATATTTTTCTAGTGTTTCTTGACCCCAAGATAAGTAATAGATTACTGTAAATAAAATCCTTGCAGCCAGAATGAGTGTAAGACCCTGTGTTTCTAAGTATATCATTGACTATCTATCATTGATGATTGCAGACTACATTGCCCATCTGGAAAGGCATGACGCAACAAAAAAAAATGCACAAACAAGACTATTTGGGCTGTGTGGTGTCATTGCACTCCACGGCTCTATCTGTGGGGTTCCATCTTGATCTCATTTTTCCGGTTTCAGATGGAACCTTGGCCATGTGATAGATGCTCTGCATACATACTGTGTGAATAGGGTCTTCTTGTGGCTGACCGGGGAGGCTGCGGACATAAACATCGTGATGAGGATACACCTACTCTCACTGTCTTTCTTGGTGTCCTTATTATGTGTGTGCCGTCTTCCCCAGTCTCATAGCTCCACGCTGTATTCGGGGTGGGACGATATCTCAGATGTTTGCTGAATGGAGCAGGCTTCAGCAGCTAGAAAATGTCATTTGAACTTTGTAAATTTGGGCACAGGGTGGTGGTCACATGAGCAGTGACTTTTCATATATTGTGGACCCAAAATAAACGAGAATAAAATGTGACCAGACTACCAAACGTCACTGCTGCTAGGTGCAAATATTAGGGGGAGTGGCGTGATTATTGCAGAGCAGGGAACCTGGGCATGCATATTGCATCTTGTTTTGCCATACCACAACTATTGTAATATACTTTTAAAAGGTCACATAACCTTTAAAAGATCATTCCCATCGTCTTGGATGAGAGCATTTGCAAAGTGCTTGTTATGTTCTCTTCATTCTGGCTTGTTGCTTAGTGTACCAGCCACCTCTGCCATATAGCAGCGGTGGCCGAACATCACCGTTTTGCAGTAGAGCAAACCCCCCTCCCCGATCATGGGCAACAAGACGAAGCTTCCTCTTTGCCTCATTCAGATATCAGGGTTTTGCACGTATGCCATCTCTGTGCTGTCTGTGGTTTTCATGGACCCATAGACTTGTATTAGTACTTTTCATCTGTGCTGCCAGAAATAAACGGATATATGAATAGCAGCATAGATTATAAAGAGTACATGTTTTATCTGGAAAAACTGCGTGCAGCATGGATGTCTGAACGAGGCCTTATACTGGGCCAGCAGTTCAATGCCGCTGGTCCAAACTGACAAATCAAGCAGGAGCGCACACATCCCACCACGTAAGAAGCCAGTATGTAATAGGGGTGTGCCTTCAACAGATGCCAAAGGTCAAACCTTTTAAAGGGAACCTCTTGTGTAAAAAAAAAAGTTATTAACTTGCAGATATGTGTTTAAAGAGAAACTGTCCCCCCCCCCCCCCCCAGGCATTTTTAACTAAAAGAGCCATCTTGTGCAGCAGTAATGCTGCATTCTGACAAGGTGGCTCTTTTAGTTCTGGGTGCTGTAACTGCAGAAATAATCCGTTTTGTAATTTGTCCAAAATACCTTGTCTTCAGTCAAGGAGGCAGTTGTTTCCCCCCTGCTGCAGACGCCACACAGCCATCACTCAAATCCTCTTGGCGCCAGGCACCGCCTCCTCACCGCTGTTTTGAAATGATCCTGCGCTCTTTTCTCCTGCCTTGGGCAGGCACAGTGAGCGCTGCCCGTCCTCATAAGCAGTAGCTGACTGCGCCTGTGCGGCCGCCCTGCCTATGAATCCCCACCCCGCAGTGTCTTCTGATTTATTCACATTGCGGGGCTGGGATTCCCAGGCAGGGCGGCCGCACAGGCACAGTCAGCTAGACTGCTTATGAGGACGGGCAGCGCTCACTGTGCCTGCCCAAGGCAGGAGAAAAGAGCGCAGGATCATTTCAAAACAGCGGTGAGGAGACGGTGCCTGGCGCCAAGAGGATTTGAGTGATGGCTGTGTGGCGTCTGCAGCAGGGGGGAAACAACTGCCTCCTTGACTGAAGACAAGGTATTTTGGACAAATTACAAAACGGATTATTTCTGCAGTTACAGCACCCAGAACTAAAAGAGCCACCTTGTCAGAATGCAGCATTACTGCTGCACAAGGTGGCCCTTTTAGTTACAAACGCCTGGGGGGGTGACAGGTTCCCTTTAAGCTGCGTTCTGAAGCTGCCCAGTGCCCACTGAGAGCCCCGCTGCCGGGAGAAAATGACCTTTATTTCTCCCGGCAGCCTTGGGCTTTCAGTCATAGGGGTGGTGCTGGCACAGGTTCAGTCACCGCTCAGTACATAGTGTTCGGTGGCTGTAACCATGCCCCCAGCATTGGCTAACCGACGGCTGTAATGCCGAGCATGCTGTCAGTGCTGGGGGTGGTATCAGCCGCCACTCTCTAACGCACTGAGCGGTGACTAAAGCCGCATCGGCTCACCCCTATGACTGAATGTTTGAGGTTGCTCCTGGCAGCAAGGCTTTCAGTGCGGGCATCGGTCAGCTTCAGAACGCTATTAACCTGCAAATTAACCCCTTATCTACCAGTTAATGGGGATTTTTTGTTTACTTGACAGGTTCCCTTTAAGACTATATAACAGGCAGCCAGAATGCTGTATTTTATATTTCTGTGTATGCAGCATGGATTTTGGCTAAAAACAAAAACACCTGGATCATGTTGGCTTAGAGCGTAAACCATCAGGAGCCCATACAATTTTATTGTTGCATCGGATTTGTCATTGATATTATGTGTGATATCTTATCAATGCAATGTAATGTGATTTACCTGTGCTCGATGGGATGATGAGATCAAGCTTCACTTCAGAGTGTTGTAGAATACATTATAGCCCTGGATTACAGAGTGCGGTGAAATATCCCTGGCTGCGCACTAGCCATTGTGTTGTGTATCCTCTCCTATTGTTAGCCCTTGTCTGCCAGATCTCCCTTCTATACTTTTTAAGCCGAGAGTAAAATACTCAGAGGATCTAAGTGGAAAAAAATATAATGTAGATAACACATTTCTGCGATTTAGGAATATGAATGTGCAGAGGGAAATTGCTTCTTTTTGTCATTTCATGCTCCAATTCATACATTAAACTAAATGGAATGGTTTCTGGAGTGCCCGATTAGATCATTTCTAAACTACCTGCCTAATGCATTGCGCCACGTGCTCGGTATATGAGGCACAGAATATCCAGACCATTGTCGGCACGTTTTCCATTTAAGATCCAGCCTGCGATACCCACGCTGCACTCCAAGGTCTCCGGAGGAGAACGCTGGGCTGGTGATTGCCTATAGTGGCCGACCCGCCAACTGCCTCTGGGTCCGTAGTAGTGTACATGGCTCGCACACGTTGTGGTGTGTAGTGTAAGGTCAGGACCAGGATCTGGCCCATTCTCCCAGCGATGACCTGTGGATAGCTAAGTGTGGAAGCAAGTGCTCCAGTATGAATTGGCAATTATTTAGATGTACGCCCCGCGTGTGATGTGCTGGGAAATAGACACACAGAGGCATGAGTAATAAAGCGAGAAGTGTGCAGGCTAATTACTCTTTGTATAAATGTCTCATTAGATATGCATGCACATTATTCTCTCCAGCTTCCCTACCTGTTACAGTCAGCTGTGTTATATCTCTGCGGTTGGCAATTTTATTAAAATTTCATGCAAATCAAAGTTTTATTAAAACCTCACTGTGCTGAATTCTGTATTTCACATGGGGAAATTACAGACCGAGCAGAAAGACTTATAAATATAAGCTAAGCTTGAGCCCGTACATCAGTTGGACCAACCTCACCGCTTCTGCCAGCTCTACCTGCCCTTCAGGTGTATCTGCTCTAGGGTGGACTGCAATCAGCTGGTGAAGAAGTGAACCGTGGTTGGCCGTTCACACACATTCACATCGTTATCAATATCGGAATTGGCCATTCACACATATATATATATATATATGTAGTCTGCACCAGGTACAGCCGCACATGGACCCCAAGGGGTGGAATGGGTGGGAGGGCGTAACCTCCCACAGTAAGGCTGGAGTCACACTCAGCGTA
Source organism: Ranitomeya variabilis (assembly GCF_051348905.1). NCBI lineage: Eukaryota > Metazoa > Chordata > Amphibia > Anura > Dendrobatidae > Ranitomeya > Ranitomeya variabilis. Next base: position 749,045,786 of record NC_135233.1, read on the forward strand.
AGACAATACGGTCTGTTTTTTACGGCCGTAATACGGAGAAATGTTCCCAAAATAGTGATCCATATGTCCTCCGTAGGCAGGGTGTGGCAGCGTATTTTGCGCATGGCATCCTCCGTATGGCATCCATATGGCATCCGTACTGCGATATTTTCTCGCAGGCTTGCAAAACCGACATCTAATGGATTTATGTGCTCAAATGTCCGTTAAAACATATATACAGTATATATATACACTCACTGGCCACTTTATTAGGTACACCTGTCCAACTTCTTGTTAACACTTAATTTCTAATCAGCCAATCACATGGCGGCAACTCAGTGCATTTAGGCATGTAGACATGGTCAAGACAATCTCCTGCAGTTCAAACCGAGCATCAGTATGGGGAAGAAAGGTGATTTGAGTGCCTTTGAACGTGGCATGGTTGTTGGTGCCAGAAGGGCTGGTCTGAGTATTTCAGAAACTGCTGATCTACTGGGATTTTCACGCACAACCATCTCTAGGGTTTACAGAGAATGGTCCGAAAAAGAAAAAAAATCCAGTGAGCGGCAGTTCTGTGGGCGGAAATGCCTTGTTGATGCCAGAGGTCAGAGGAGAATGGGCAGACTGGTTCGAGCTGATAGAAAGGCAACAGTGACTCAAATCGCCACCCGTTACAACCAAGGTAGGCCTAAGAGCATCTCTGAACGCACAGTGCGTCGAACTTTGAGGCAGATGGGCTACAGCAGCAGAAGACCACACCGGGTACCACTCCTTTCAGCTAAGAACAGGAAACTGAGGCTACAATTTGTACAAGCTCATCGAAATTGGACAGTAGAAGATTGGAAAAACGTTGCTTGGTCTGATGAGTCTCGATTTCTGCTGCGACATTCGGATGGTAGGGTCAGAATTTGGCGTAAACAACATGAAAGCATGGATCCATCCTGCCTTGTATGGAGCATCTTTGGGATGTGCAGCCGACAAATCTGCGGCAACTGTGTGATGCCATCATGTCAATATGGACCAAAATCTCTGAGGAATGCTTCCAGCACCTTGTTGAATCTATGCCACGAAGAATTGAGGCAGTTCTGAAGGCAAAAGGGGGTCCAACCCGTTACTAGCATGGTGTACCTAATAAAGTGGCCGGTGAGTGTGTATATATATATATATATATATATATATATATATATATATATATATATACTAGATTGTGGCCCGATTCTAACGCATCGGGTATTCTAGAATATGCATGTCCCCGTAGTATATGGACAATGATGATTCCAGAATTCGCGGCAGACTGTGCCCGTCACTGATTGGTCGAGGCAACCTTTATGACATCATCGTCGCCATGGCAACCATTATGACATCTACGTCGATACTGTGCCCGTCGCTGATTGGTCGAGGCCTGGCGGCCTCGACCAATCAGAGACGTGGGATTTCCAGGACAGACAGACAGACAGAAAGACAGACAGACAGACAGACGGAAAAACCCTTAGACAATTATATATATAGATATATATATATATGTCATTGAGACACATATATATATATTCTGTATTTATATTTAATTCAGCGCGATATATGTGAAAAGCCGGTAATTCAATTGCCGGCTTCTCATTTCTCCTTCCCAAACCCGACAGGATATGAGACATGGTTTACATGCAGTAAACCATCTCATATCCCCCTTTTTTTTGCATATTCCATACTACTAATGTTAGTAGTGTGTATGTGCAAAATTTGGTTGCTGTAGCTGCTAAAATAAAGGGTTAAATGGCGGAAAAAATTGGCGTGGGCTCCCGTGCAATTTTCTCCACCAGAATGGTAAATGCCAGTGACTGAGGATGTTTGTAGCCAGGGGGGGCCAATAACCATGGACCCTCTCTAGGCTATTAATATCTATTAATAGCCTAGAGAGGGTCCATGGTTATTGGCCCCCCCTGGCTACAAACATCTGCCCCCAGCCACCCCAGAAAAGGCACATCTGGAAGATGCGCCTATTCTGGCACTTGGCCACTCTCTTCCCACTCCCGTGTAGCGGTGGGATATGGGGTAATGAAGGGTTAATGCCACCTTGCTATTATAAGGTGACATTAAGCCAGGTTAATAATGAAGAGGCGTCAATTATGACACCTATCCATTATTAATCCAATTGTATGAAAGGGTTAAAAAACACACACACACATTATTAAAAATTATTTTAATGAAATAAACACACAGGTTGTTTTAGTATTTTATTGCTCTCTCAATCCAACAGAAGACCCTCGCTTGGCAAAATAATAAACCCACAATATACATACCATCCGAGGATCTGTCAGGTCCCACGATGTAAATCCTTCTGAAGGGGTTAAATCAATTTACAGGCAGGAGCTGCGCTAAAGCACTCGCTCGTGGTTGTAATCCCCGGGTGCTGAAAGGAAAGCTGGGTGATCTGTACTTACATTGAGTTGCGGTGAGGCGCCCTCTGGTGGATGAACTCATGAACTGGAGCCTTGGAAAAGTTCCCACGCTCGAGTTCATATGAGTTCATCCACCAGAGGGCGCCTCACCGCAACTCAGTGTAAGTACAGATCAGATGAATGGCTATGCTTGGCCAGGCTTGTTACTGGGTGGAGTAAGGGGCAAGTAGCTGTCAGCCAAAGATTCGACTGTCAGCTATATTGTGTATATGGCAGGCTTTACTTATCGATGTTGTTAGTTTTGGAGTTTTTTTGCTGCTGTTGAGAATATTGCATGTCATCCTCGTCTGTGGCGATACATTGCATCACCATTTACCATGAGAGGCTGACAGGGAACAAGACTTGCCCCTCTGCCCATCATTGGTGAGACTCTGGCACCTAAATGTCAGCCTTGGCGCTCTAGTGTGGACAGTATGGGCTACTCGATGGTTAGTGTATTAAAGCGACCTTGGTATCCAGTGATGACGATGACCGCATGCACATGTTGTGATCACCATGAGGTTGTGCACGGAAATCTGCACTGTTCTGACTTCTGCGGATGATTGGACGCTTACATAAATCAGGCAGTGTTTACCTCAGTTCTTGTACTTAACCAATACCTCATTGTCTGTAGCTCGTTCCCCATAATCGTATCACGCAGACATCTTTGGGAGGGACGGAACATGAAAAGACAGCAGCTGTTCTCTGCAGATGAAAATACTAATGGTCCATTTTAGATTTTACTCTCATCATTACGAACTGTAACGCGGATGATAATGTCTCCCAGCTCGTGTAAAGGGAGCCCCCTGCTGGATTTCCGGAGCGGAGGACGCGAAGCTTTCTTTATGCAGCTCTTTGGATTCATATCTCTTTAGATCTGGTGTGATAATTGTGGACAGCCATTTCTAGAAATAAATGCAGCCGCATAATATCAATGCATCGGCATAAATATTATTTTCTTCTTCAAAAATTACAAAATGTTGAAATTCACATTTTTCAGTGTCTAGTGGAGTTACTGTTGTGCATAAAACGCTAGTCAATTTTATTGTAAATATGCTTAAAAAACAATTCTGTTTAACATTTCTTTTTTGTAATATACTTGGGATAACAAAATGAAAGGTGTGAAGATATGGCATGCTTCCTGGCACAGAGCTACAAATGACTTTCCTTCAGATGGGCAAAAAATATCTCTACATTGATTATTTATATGGCTACTCAGAAAATGAATGTCTTAGGGCTCTGTTCAGAGATTTGTCTAATGATCTTTTTACATCTCTGCCTGCAATCATGAGACATCTGCAATGTGTAGAGGAAAGATTGACTGACAGCCTGGCTCTCGCTGATAACTCCGATCCCTGCCATATTAACCCCAATCAATAGCAACGTAGGTACTGGGGTCCCTCTGTTCTCCCATCTACCTAACAATGACATCTTCTAGTACATCTAAAGGAACACCTGGTGCTCAGCTGCCGACAGGCATAATATGCAGCAGTACAGCATTGCAATTTATTATATCAATGAACAGGCTCGTACATGTTCGAGACCCCTAGTGGGATGGATAAAATGGCAAAAAAAATAAGTAACATTTTTCAAACAAAAATTAAAAAGAAACATCTGCCTGTTAAAATTGCTTTACTGTGTCAAAACTGGAAAGAAGGAAAATTATATAATTTTTATATCAATGTCTGCAATGATTCAGTTTAAGGTCACACTCACACATTCAGTATTCGGTCAGTATTTTACCTCAGTATCTGTAAGGCTACTTTCACACTAGCGTCGGGCACTGCACGTCACAATGCGTCGTTGTGGATAAAAAAATGCATCCTGCAAAGTTGCCCGCAGGATGCGTTTTTTCTCCATAGACTTTTATTAGCGACGCATTGCGACGCAGTGCCACATGTCGCAACCGTCATGCGACGGTTGCGCCGTGTTTTGGCGCACCGCCGCCACAAAAAAAGGTTACATGTAACCTTTTTTTTGTGTGTCGGGAACGCCATTTTCAACCGCGCATGCGCAGCCGAAACTCCTCCCCGGACCTTACAATGGGGCAGCGGAAGCGTCTTAAGATTTTTTGCACAGTACGCGTCGGTACGTCGGGCCGACGCTAGTGTGAAAGCAGCCTAAGCCAAAACCAGGAGTGGGTGATAAATGCAGAAGTGGTGACGTGTTTCTATTACACTTTTCCTATGATTGTTCCACTTCTGATTTTCAGTTACAAATACTGATGTAATATACATGGGCTTATGCAGACGTCCGTTTTTCTCAGAAGAGAGCAATCCGTGTTTTTCAGGGGGTTTTATCACACCTATATTAGTCTATGGAGTAGTTCACATGATCTTTTTTGCTCGGACTGAGTGGTCCGCACTAAAGCACGGAGACATGACACATATTGATCCCAATCTCGGATCAAACTTGCCAATGTGAGTTTGTGGTAAAATCGGACAACACTCTGATGCCATTGACGTGCTGTTTGTTTTTCCTGGACTGTTTGATAGGAGAAGTAAGAGGAATCTTCATCAGTTTTTTCATCCAAGAAAATCTGATGAAACTCTGACCAAACTGTGATGGAAAAAACTCACCCACTGACCAAACTGATTAAATTCTGATAAAAAAAAAAGACACTGATGAAATACAGACTGTTTTTTACTTTCAAAAAAATTCACATCACTGATATCTGATTGAGCCCAAATAAATTATCACATTATTTACTCTGCACAACAAGGACCAACAACTAAAGAAGCAATACTACGCTAGAGTTGTTGTTTTCTGTTCATCTCACCTCACAAAAACGTGAATAAAAAGCAATCAAAAAGTGACCTCTGCATCACAATATTACAAATGAAAACATCAATGTATCCCACAAAAATGAAGTGCGCACACAGCTCTGTCAACAGAAAAGTAAATGTTGTGGCTTTCAGAATATGGCTGCAGCCCAGAAATAATCATTGTTATAATTCCCCAGTCTTGTAATGTATTGTTGTGCTATCTTTGCTTTCGGTTTTTTAGGTATTATGCCGAATGTTGGTGATTACTTATTTGCTACTGAAATGGGAAAGCAGATGTGGGAAATGCCTGCAAAACAAGCCCAGGTGGGTCTTAGACAAGAGTCAGGTCAGCTGTAGATAGCAACCCAGCCTACCCAGGCAATGTAATTGGCATGGGGACATCGTAGTTAGCTAATGGGACAGTGCAGCTGGTGCTTTCATGGTTACAGTCTGTGGGTGTGCAGCAAACCCTACCGGTGCATCACAGTTTAAAGAAGGCGTGAAGCCTGGCTAGGCCTCATGGAAAAGATGAATAAGAGAATTTAAAGGAGTTGTTCACTACTAGACAATATCATAATACATCCCGGATCTGCACCTTTCCACTGATTTTGATGATTTGCCTCCCAGCAGCCATGTGACATTATAATGTCACTTAACCACTGCAGACAAGTAGCAACTTTCATCAAAACAAATTTTTAGAGGCTTTCCCTTCTAATTAGGCCCATAGTCATTCTGAAGCAAGCAAATAGGTCTTTCCCAAATTGTGTTACACTTCTGCCCTGTCGCCATCGCCTGACAGTGTGTTCCCTACTCGGTGGATGTCTCCCTCTGCTCTTGTGCATGTTGGGTTATCACAGTAACCCAGCATGATCCTCTCATGTCACCCACAGAGGTACTTCTACAGGGAGCTAGGTGTATTTGCCACCACCATCATACTGGACCTTCTGAGAAACTTAACTCAGCCACTACGCTGAGCTGTGCTTCATCTAGGTCCCAGAGTGCCTCCAAACAATGCAAAATCTTCTTTTCTCCAGGGCTTTGCTGCATTAACCCTAAAGTGAATCTTTACACTCCTCTGTTCCAAATTGCCATGATGCATAATTGACTCTGATGTTTCAAGATGCCTGTTTACACACTCTGCTATTACAAGGTGTCTGTCTACGTACTCGACTCTGCTGTTCCAGGGTGCCTGTGTGCATACTCTGCATAGATCAAGGTGCCATTCAGAATACTTGGCTCTGCTGTTCCATGACTAAGGTGCCAATCAGAATATTCAGCTTTGCGTTCCACGACTAAGGTGCCATCCTGCATATTCAAGTGCTATCCAGTTCTGCTATTCCATGTTGCTAAGGGATCTTCCAGGATACTTGCTGTTCCAAGCTTCAGGTGACATTCAGGTGCTCCTGCTCTGCTTTTCCATCTTCATGTGGGTGCTGTCCAGCATATCTAGGTCAATTGTTCTATGCTGAATTAATGCCTCAGGTACATGTTTCTCATCCTTACCTACAGCTTATAAATCCGCCCTCTCCAGGTGAGCTATATGAAAATGTGAACACTATATAATTCAACAGCAACACATTGGATTTATGTATGTACCTGTCGTTTTAGATAATGTCATGTATGAGGATTACCATTGTTTTCTGGCCAGTATAGAACTTTTCAGTTCTCTCTAAGCTTACTTGGTGAAGACAAGCTGCTATGATGTGTCTAATACACAGAGCCCAGAGAGATGGATGTCCGCACTTCTTTCTCTTGCTTAGTTGCCTAGTTAATATGGTTGAAAAAAGACATGTTCATCAAGTTCCACCAAGGGATGGGAAATGATAAGGGGAATTCGCTATGCCGTATGTGGAGTCGGGAAGGATTTTTTTCCCCAATGTGGAGCTTACTCTTTGCCACATGGGTTTTTTGCCTTCCTCTGGATCAACATGTTAGGGCATGTTAGGTTAGGCTATGGGTTGAACTAGATGGACTTAAAGTCTTCCTTCAACCTTAATAACTATGTTACTATGTTATGTTACTAGGTTACTATATGTGCAATCACAATGCATAATCCATTTCTCTCCAAAATAGCTAAACGTTCCCTAATATTTCCAATTATCAATCCATAGACTAAACATTCAGAAAAGCACTTCATGTTGACAGAATTAATTGTTATTTTTTTCTATAAAAAAAAAAAATTGAAGCCCGTTTTAAAACCATCAACTGTTCCTGCTCATACTAATAATCGTTCTTATGGTAAAGACGTCTTATCTCCTTTTTAGATTACAGGGAATCTGTCTGTCGGACCAACCCCCCTAAGCTGTCTATATGGGCATGTAGGTCACATGAAGCTGAATAAAGTGATACCTTAATATTTGTGATCTGATATATTATTCTAGGTAAATCCAAGTTTTTCTTCTATGTAAATGAGCTGTTCAGGACTATGGGTAGGATACTGATCTGCATGATAAACACAGAACAGTAGAACGGAACTTTGTCTTCTAACAAACACATTTGCTGCAGCTCTCACAGTTCTGCCATATTGCAATACTATTGTAACAGTGTCTGCCTGTGAGATGGAACCTGAAGCACAGAGAGGAACCTGCAGATGTGTCCGGTATAATCACACACAGCTCTGCAGTGGGATCAGGAGAGCAGAGAGCGGTCATTACACATCACACTGGGTAACCAATACACATCACACTGGTAATGCCCATTATATTTAAAATTGGCTTTGGAGGCAGATTTCAGGCAGATCAGTGTTTGTCCTATAGTCTTTAACAGCTCATTTACATATAAAAATGTGGCTATCATTGAAATAAGACATCCAATTGCAGATAACAAGACATCATTTTATTCAGCTTCCTTTGACCTGCATGCCCATATTAATGACAGCTCCTATAGCACTCATTACTCTCAGTATCTATGTAGGCAGCTAATTCTGCCCCATTCCGATGAAGGTCCAAGTTAGGACCAAAACGTTAATATATTATTCTGGGCTAACTGAATTGTAAGTAAAAGTTAATCCTTGCTGCATACCTCTCGAGTGCTAAGCTCTACTTGTATTATCTGCATGCCCGTATAGATGACTTAAGAACGTTGATTCTGCTGATTGATTCCCTTTAATCCTGTCTTTCTCTAATCTAGACATAGAGTACCCTTGTCTTTTGAAGGTTTTTTTTTTTTTTTTACATAAAACAGCTTTTGATAATATTCTCTTCAAAAATAGAAACAACACTATTAATCCCATTTTCTGTAGCATTACTAAATAAGTCAATAATAGCGGTCCTAGCACGCAACCTTGGGGCGCACCACTTATAACCAGAGACCATTGAGAGTAGCAGTCATTCGCTACAACTTTCTGTGTGCGGTCTTTGAGCCATTTTTCGAAACAACTACAAACCTTACTTTCTAATCCAATAGACTTTCATTTATCCATTAACTGTGAAACTCAGCTATATTTTTGGACCTTAAAAATTAGCATTTGTAAAGTCTAAAAACACTATATCCACAACTACCTCTCTGTCCAGGTTTCTACTTACATCTACATAAAAACTAGTCAGGATAGTTTGCAGACTTCTGTGATTAGTAAAGCCATGCTAGCTAGTCTTTATAAGCCCCTCAAATATTTTTCCTACAATGGATGTTTAGCTTACTAGTCTGTAATTACCTTTTTGAAAATGGCACTATATTACGGTAGCTTGCCGCCAGTCCTTTAATAAAGTACTAGTTACTAGAGAGTTTCTAAAAAAATTGTATTGGGACACACCGCTAGCATGTTCTTAAGAACCTCTGCTTTCCAGCTTATCTAGGCTTGGGGCCTGTTCATAATGGTTTTATGCAACTTAGCTTGGACCACATCTATGTTTAACCAACTGATATTAAGTACACTAGGATCAACTTCATCCACCACTCTCTCTCCTTTGAGATATATATATATATATATATATATATATATATATATATATATATATATATATATATATATATATATATATACACACAGAGCTAAAGAGCCCGTTTAGTAAACATGCCTTTCTGCCCATCTTTCTCTGTGTAGTACAAAGACAGAAGCAGCAGCCTGGATGGTATTATATAACAATGCTGAGCTGTGTGGCTGTGAATCCTTCACAAAGTGAAATACATTTTCTGAAACCCGCATCTCCATCCGCCCATGTTTGCCTAGCCTTTCACTGTCCTTACTCCTTATTCGCTCCTCATTTCTCTGTAGAGTTTAATAAACTGTATAATCTGACATCTAAGGCCTCTTTCACACTTCCGTCTTTTTCCTCCTGTCGAAATCCGTTCAGTTTTGAAAAAACAGGATCCTGCAAATTTTTGTGCAGGATCCTGTTTTTTCCCATAGACTTGTATTAGCGACGGATTGTGACGGATGGCCATCCGTTTCATCCGTCGTGCAATGGATCCGTCGGAGAATAGCGGTCCGTCGTGTGGAGAAAATGTTCAGGGGAACGTTTTTCTGCACGTTGGAAAATCGCTCAGCGACGGGTCCTGCGCTGTACGTCGTTGGCTATAATGGAAGCCTATGGATGCAGGATCCGTCTCTGACCGTTAAACACTGGAATCCAGCGATGTATCCTGTTTTTTTCATTCTGAGCATGACCGGAACCATTTTCCAAGTCAGGGAAAAATTCTGTCTCTCTCCAGAATTGTATACCTTAAAATTCAGGCTTGAATTCGTTCGACGCATCCGTCATAACACTGGATGCGTTACACACGTTTTTACCTATTTTAACAACATCCGTCGATACGTCACTTCACTGCATTAGGACATACCCTGAACGACGGAAGTGTGAAAGAAGCTTAACTGTTGCTTTGGCCAAGACAGTAGTGTGCTGTTTTTTCAGTGTTGATGATGAATTAAGGAGGTGGAGGTTGGAAGGAGTGTCCCAAAAGTGGAGAAAGAAAGCATATTTCTCTGATACGTTGCAAAGTTTCTTATAGTCTTTGATATAGCATATATATATATATATATATATATATATATATATATATATATTACTATTAGTGATGAGCGAATATACTCGTTACTCGAGATTTCTGGAGCATGCTCGGGTGACCTCCAAGTATTATTTAGTGCTCGGAGATTTAGTTTTTCTTGCTGCAGCTGAATGATTTACCGTATTTTCCGGCGTATAAGACGACTGGGCGTATAAGACGACCCCCCAACTTTACCAGTTAAAATATAAAATCTTCTTAAAAGTCGGGGGTCTTCTTATACACCCTATGTCGTCTTATAGGGCCGGTGAATATGTGCCTTTTTGGGGGGGGGGGAGTGATCCTGATGACGAGGGGGCGTCTCACAGGAAAGTGAGTATCCCCCATTACCTTATCGTAGCGGTGCAGCGTGGGGGTCTCAGTGCTGGGAGTGGCGGCGGCGGCTGCTGTGCTCTGGTGCGGCGGCTGCTGTGCTCTGGTGCGGCGGCTCCTCTTCTGTGTGGGGCCTCTGTGCTGTGCGGTGGCGGTGGCGGCGGCATATCTTTATCCAGTTGGGGCTCCTCCGGCATCTCCTTAGCCCTGGAGGCCCCGCCGCAACTCCATGAGTGCAATGCAGCGGCCATTTTCCCGGAGGCAGCTCAATAGGTGCGATGCGGTGGCCTCCGGGAAAATGGCCGCTGCTCAGATTCAGATCTCGTCCCGAAATCTCGGGACACGAGATCTGAATCTGAGCAGCGGCCATTTTCCCGGAGGCCACCACATTGCACCGATGGAGTTGCGGCGGGGCCTCCAGGGCTAAGGAGATGCCGGAGGAGCCCCAACTGGATAAAGATACGCCGCTGCCGCCGCCACCTCACAGCACAGAGGCCCCACACAGAAGAGGAGCCGCCGCACCAGAACACAGCAGCCGCCGCCGCTCCCAGCACTGACACCCCCACGCTGCACCGCTAGGATAAGGTAATGGGGATTACTCACTTTCCTGTGAGACGCCCCCTCGTCATCAGGATCACTCCCCCTCCCCACCCACCATATACACCGGCGTACAAGTCGATTCCCGGCGTATAAGACGACCCCCGACTTTTAAGAAGATTTTCGGGGGTTAAAAAGTCGTCTTATACGCCGGAAAATACGGTACATCTGTTAGCCAGCATAAGTACATGTGGGGATTCCCTAGCAACCAGGCAACCCACACATGCACTTATGCTGGCTAACAGATGTAAATCATTCAGCTGCGGCAAGAAAAACTAAATCTCCGAGCACTAAAAAATACTCGGAGGACCCCCGAGAAATCTCGAGTAACGTGTATATTTGCTCATCACTACTAATTACTATTCATTCATACGATGTTTGTTGAATAGTCAGTGACCATTTAATCAAAGTCTCTTACCACCCACACACCAGCAGGTAGTGAATGGTTTCTCGCTCTCACATCCACAGCACTTTTCTTTCCTCTATGTGATATGGCTAGTCCGATGTCACAAGCACATCCTGTCTTTGTCAGATTAATGGGGAGGGGGGAGATTCCTCAATGCTTAAACTAATCAGTCAGCAGGGTTTTTTTGCTGTGATAATTTGAGAGCAACACAATATACACTGTGTGCAGAATTATTAGGCAAGTTGTATTTTGATCACATGATACTTTTTATACATGTTGTCCTACTCCAAGCTGTTCAGGCTTGAGAGCCAACTACTAATTAAGTAAACCAGGTGATGTGCATCTCTGTAATGAGGAGGAATGTTGTCTAATGACATCAAAACCCTGTATAAGGTGTGCTTAATTATTAGGCAACTTCCTTTCCTTTGGCAAAATGGGTCAGAAGAGAGATTTGACAGGCTCTGAAAAGTCCAAAATTGTGAGATGTCTTGCAGAGGGATGCAGAGGTCTTGAAATTGCCAAACTTTTGAAGCGTGATCACCGAACAATCAAGTGTTTCATGGCAAATAGCCAACAGGGTCGCAAGAAGCATGTTGGGCAAAAAAGGCGCAAAATAACTGCCCATGAATTTGAGGAAAATCAAGCGTGAAGCTGCCAAGATGCCATTTGCCACCAGTTTTGCCATATTTCAGAGCTGCAACATTACTGGAGTAACAAAAAGCACAAGGTGTGTGATACTCAGGGACATGGCCAAGGTAAGGAAGGCTGAAAAACGACCACCTTTGAACACGAAACATAAGATAAAACGTCAAGACCGGGCCAAGAAATATCTTAAGACTGACTTTTCAAAGGTTTTATGGACTGATGAAATGAGTGACTCTTGATGGGCCAGATGGATGGGCCAGAGCCTGGATCAGTAAAGGGCAGAGAGCTCCACTCCGACTCAGACGCCAGCAAGGTGGAGGTGGGGTACTGGTATGGTATCATCAAAGATGAACTTGTGGGGTGGGACCTTTTCGGGTTGAGGATGGGGTGAAGCTCAACTCCCAGACCTACTGCCGGTTTCTGGAAGACAACTTCCTCAAACAGTGGTACAGGAAGAAGTCGGTATCGTTCAAGAAAAACATGATTGCCATGCAGGACAATGCTCCATCAGATGCCTCCAACTACTCCACAACGTGGCTGGCCAGTAAAGGTCTCAAAGAAGAAAAAATAATGACATGGCCCCCTTGTTCACCTTATCTGAACCCCATAGAGAACCTGTGGTCCCTCATAAAATGTGAGATCTACAGGGAGGGAAAACAGTACACCTCTCGGAACAGTGTCTGGGAGGCTGTGGAGGCTGCTGCACGCAATGTTGGTCGTAAACAGATCAAGCAACTGACAGAATCTATGGATGGAAGGCTGTTGAGTGTCATCATAAAGAAAGGTGGCTATATTGGTCACTAATTTTTTGGGGGTTTGTTTTTGCATGTCAGAAATGTTTATTTCTAAATGTTGTGCAGTTATATTGGTTTACCTGGTGAAAATAAACAAGTGAGATGGGAATATATTTGGTTTTTATTAAGTCGCCTAATAATTCTGCACAGTAATAGTTACCTGCACAAACAGATATCCTACTAGGATAGCCAAATCTAAAAAAAAAAACCACTCCATCTTCCAAAAATATTAAGCTTTGATATTTATGAGTCTTTTGGGTTGATTGAGAACATAGTTGTTGATCAATAATAAAAAAATAATCCTCTAAAATACAACTTGCCTAATAATTCTGCACACAGTGTATGAGCTGAGACTCTGATTCCAGTGATGTGACACTTACTGGGCTGTGTTGCTTCATTTAATAAAATTAGTGTTTTATTAGCAGAAGATTATCACCAAAGACTTAGGTGACTCATGCCTCCTAGTCAACTTCTCAATGTAATCCTGTCCCCATCATTGATTAGTAGCTTTCTGTCAATATATAGTGTAGAAAGAAAGCTGCCAATCAGTGGTGTGGGTGGGGTTATACAGGGCTCAGCATTCAGAGCACTGCAAGATCTGCAGCAGAGAAAACCATGCTTGTATCACAATTGCTGCACTGTGTAAACTAAGTGATACATTGCTGGAACTAGTACATCTGCCCTTACATCATGCTGCTCACCGATGAGATAGCAAAAAACTGCTGCAGAATTAAAATTGTATCCATTTTGCTATTATTCCATTAAAAGCGAGCATATTCTTTTCCTGAAAAATCTGACATGTATCCGCATCGTGTGATTACACCTTACACCTAGCCATTAATGCTCCAATTAGCTTCCTAATATAGGTGTTCGTTATTACAGCACATTTTTGTAGCATTTTCCAGGCTTCTTGTGTACCTGCTGTCTTCTTATTACAGTGTTTGTATTTATTCCATGCATGTAACTTCACTTCTTTTGCCATTAGATGAAGATGAAAATTCGTTCTGAGGTTGGAAATCCTGCAATGTTATTGACTGAAACAAGTATTGATTTTTTTTTACTGATAAAGCGCTGATGTCTTCCTCAGCAAATAATTAAGTAATCTTTTTTAATTTGCTTTACAAATAGGACAGGTAAATTTTTTTTCAATGAATCACCTTACCGTGTAAAATGTGCAGAATAGAAACAGGATGTGTGTCCCATAATTGGGCTCATTCTACTTGAATTGATTGCTATATTAATAGTAATAAAAATTCTCATAGCATCTAGCTAAAAGTGTAATTGATCAATTTTACATTAAGGGAAATCATGAGATCGTCTAGTGGCATGAGCCCAATATTTGCTCTAATCTTAACGAGCCTCTCATTAACTGCAGATAAAAAGCTCTACTGTAAATTGAAATTGGTATACTGGAACCATTTTTCATATTTGTGTTATAGTTCTAGAAGGTCAGATATTTCTGTTCTAAACTTTACCGATGGTCAAAGTGAAATGTGTTAGCAGTTACAGTCAGTCTCGAGATCTGCAGGATTTGGGAAACTCCACTCTGCCCGGGCTCGCGTGTATCAGTCATAGCTTTGATACCAGGTCAGTAGATAGATGTAATCTGGGGGGTGCTAGCTACAGATGGCATAGTTCACAGCATCCACTGGTGAGACAAAGTTCACAAACTCTCAGAAATTGCTCTTGGAGATAGATTTTAAAGATTAACTTCAATGTTACTGCATATCAGAATTTATCCAACCATTTATTTTTAGTGATAAAAGAGTCACCATCTTTTTTTCAAACTTTTAGCTACGAAATAACCACTATCAAATGTTCAGCAGTTACACTTTTTTCATAATCCTATATCTCCTATTTTCCAAAGGCCAGTTTCAATGTGTTATCCAAGAACATTTTAGTTAATAGATCTTTGAATAGTAATAAGTTTCACCATTGGATGTGTAAAAAAGCATGTTCCTGTGCCGAGGTAATCTTGTAAATGTGCTTTATTTCAAGTATGTGATGCTCATTCAAACTCTCCCGTGGCAAGCAACATGCGTGGCCAATATGAAAATTATACCTGAAACCAGATAAAAAGAGAAGATGATTCAATCTTTACATTGTGTGTCTGTGTTTGCCACACTAAGCATGGAGAACAGAAAGAAGAGTAGAGAACTATCTTAAGTAATTGAAAAACAAAATTGTTGATAATTATCAACAATCTCAAGGATCATAGAATCATAAAATGTTAGAGTTGGAAAGGACCTCCAGGGTCAACATGTCCAACCTCCTGCTCAATGCAGGATCCACTGAACCAACTCAGACAGATGTCTGCCCAGCCTCTGTTGGAAGAATTCCATTGAAGGAGAACTCACCACCTCTCGTGGCAGCCTGTCCCCTCACTGTCAGAAAGTTTTTGGATACAAGTCCAAAAAAATTAAAGCTGTCCTGCAGGCTCAGGGTGCAGCAGTGTCAGCGTGAACTATCCGTCAACAGTTCAATGAAATGAAGAGCAGTGGCAGTTGCTATAACTGCAGCTTCACATGTAAAACACAAACATTTTTTTCAATTGGAGTAATAATTTTTTTATAAAGTTTTTAAGTCCAAACATTACATTTTTTATACCCTTTTGATAACCTTAAGTGTCCAATTCCAGTAGAGACGCGCACTTAGTCCCGCCTCCTGGACTCTGGTAGTGGAATGATTCTTGCAAAGTACAGATCACTAATGATTGTGTCTTTTCACCAGCAATGCATTGATCTGGTGGACACTCTAAGATTTAGGCCGGGGTCACTTTCGAGTGTGATGCCAGAAACTCGCACTGATGCTGGCACTCGCATCGGAGCGTGCAGCTGCATAGAAATTCATGCAGCCTCACACTCCGCTCCCGAGTGCTGGCGGAAGTGCCCGGTATTGACTCATGCGAGTTTCTCGCATCACACTTGCAAGTGTGACCCCGGCCTTAATCAAAAGAACACTGACATAAAATCTGTCGCTCTACTCTCTCTACTTTCTTTCTCATGTCTCTCTCAATCTCTCCTATCTCTCTTTTAAAAGATCTAACAAACAGCAAAATGTCCAGAAAGAATTATTCATCCTATATGGATTTTCAATGTAAAAACATTGGCCTCATCAGGTCTGAGCGTTTCTTTAATAGTTTATGCACATTGTATTGTGAAATTTGGTGACAGATTAACTTTGAGTACTAACTAAGAACTAAATGGAATTGGACAGAGCACTATGAAGTAATGTACTAACTAAGGGCCAGGTATGGACTGGAGCTGAAATTCAGCCCTGGCATTTGAAATGCCACAGGCCCACGCTGTTCCTGTCCCCAAGGACCAGATAGGAATATATTACTAATATTATTCTGGATGGAGGAAAGCAAGATTTACTTCAAGACCAATATTTCTAATGATACCTGTGGCCTGCTGGGGCAAGTGATGGAGTCAGCAACTTTGAGCTCCGTCACAACTCTTAACAGTATGGGTATCTTGAGAACACCGATTCTGCTAACAACGTAGCAGACAAGGCAGCCCACAACCAGACAGGCCCTTCTGGCATTTGCCAGAATTGCCAAATAGCCAGTCTGGCCCTGCTAAGGGCTCATTCTTACATCCATTTGTTTCACATTTCACTGTCCTAATTTCATCAGTAATTTTGTTCCTAGTGTCAGTTTTTCTCAGATGACAAAAACAATGTATCGACTTTCTCCTTCCTACCAGTCCATGAAAAACAACATCTGAGTGCTGTCCGATTTTTTTTTTTTCACGGACGCATAGGCTTTCATTGCCGATTTTGATCCGACACTCTGATCAGTTTTGGACTTGTTTCTGCAATTTTAGGCGGACCACTAAGTCATTTTTAAAGTACATGACATTATTTAATCAGATACTTCCAAGGGATATTAATTTAAGGAAGCATACAAATAACAATTGTTGTGTATATCTGGGTATATGATGGGATGCGGAAGTTTGCTTCCCTCGCTGCTGTGTGAATTCAGGTTGCAGACGGATGCATTGCCATTCAGCAGCGGTTTGCAGTCCTAAGAGAAAACAGCAGTTCCAGAAATGTTAGCTGGCCACTGCGAGGCCAATGTCAGAAACACGAGCGCATTACATGCTGGCCTTCGCTGCTTGCTTTTATAAGTGTTCATGGCAGAACAGTAAAGGTCAGCGCTCTGCAGTCTTAATCATATACAGCTCAACAGAAGGTCAGGTATTAGGAATGGTAAATGTAACGCGGCACAATCCAGTCGCGATGTTATGCTTAATTTACGGCTGTGATTTTCTAGGTAGAAATGTGACGATTTTGAAGCAACAATAGCTTGCTGTCATCTCGAGTATGTAACCTTGAGCACAACCACGTCACAAAGCTTTTAACCAAAAATAAAGTGATTTGAAGCCTATGTTAAAACAGTGTCATTTTAACTAAATAGCAGCCTAGAGAAAATGGAAAAGGGAACAACACCGGCATAGCTAAGTGATGATACTAAGCAGATCCTGAGCGTCGGGCATAACGTTCAATTATTAGTTGTCATTCCATGAAGCATCTCTTTAGAAGAAATCTGCCTTTTCTACACCAATACCTACAAGCAAGAATGGGTGTAAGGTAAATCAAAGCACAAGTATCAAAAGGCTCTATTGAATAAACACTAAAAATAACGTAAAAATGGAACGAAAATGGGTGTTATACAGTGGCGGACACAGATTGGAGAGGGCCCCTGTGCAAGGACAGTACATGGGCCCCTCCATGTGTCTGTGACACAAGCTGTGTGACGCTTTATGTCTTGGGGCTCTGTGCGGCTGCTCAGGTTGCACCAATGTTATGTACACCCCTAGGGTTATATACAGTTAGGCACAGAAATATTTGGCCAGTGACAGAATCTTTGTGATTTGGGCTCTGCAGGCCACTATTTTAGATTTAAAATGAAACAACTGAGATACAATTGAAGTGCAGACTTTCAGGTTTAATTAAAGGAATTGAACAAAAATAACCCGTGGAACATTTAAGAATTGCAACCAATTTTCTACAAAGCCTTCTCATTTCAGGGGCTCAAAAGTAGTTGAACAAATTACTTCTGGAAGCCATGGATGTCACCAAACTCTGGGTTTACTCCTTTGTGATGCTTTGCTAGCTGATTACTGTAGCTGACTTCACTTATTGCTTGTTTGTGAGTTTTGTTTTAAAGCGAATCAAGTTACCGCATTTGACCTATCTAAACTATTAATATGGTCATACAGATTATAGACTGCTGAAAAAGGTCATCCTTTATGTCTCCTATCAGATGTCTTGTTGTTGATACATTAGCTGTTACCGCTTTATGAAAATGGCCTCTTCCAGGCTCTGGGGAGGATGGTGCCTGGAAGATAACTCTGCCTCCAGAGATTATTTTACATAAAGGGGGGAGTATTTTACTTGAAGGGGTATCACTCTTTTCAGCAGTCTACAACCTGTGTGCCCATATTGATAGTTTAGATAGGTCAACTGTGGTGACAGATTCCCTTTATGCATGTGAAATACATGCTCAATAAATCTTAGCAGAAGTACAGCCCTGTACACTTCAGAATTCATCGGACTGCTTCTGTCTTCAGTCACGTCATCAATAGATACTAGTGAACCAGTGCCATTGGAAGCCATGCATGCTATCACATGCCTCCACCATTGTTTACAGAGGATGTGGTGTGCTTTGGATTGTGAGCCGTTCCAAGCCTTCATACTTTCTTCACATCATTCTGGTAGAGGTTAATCTTAGTTTCATCTGTCCAAAGATCTCGCTTTTCCAGATCTAGGCTGGCTTCTTTAGATTTATTTTTTTTTAAGCAAAGTCTAATAAGACCTTTTTTGGTTTAAGGCTGATGAATGATTTGCACCTTGTTGTGAACCCTCTGCATTTGTTCTCATGAAGTATTCTCTTTATCGTAGACTTAGATACTGAAACACAAACTTGGAAGAAAAAGAATGCGACACTCACCAGCTTGAAAACATTCCAGTGTCCTTTATTTCGCTATTTGTGGTATGGACAAAGTGTCGGATACTTAAGTGTTAGATACTGAAACATTTCCTGGAGAGTGTTCTTCACTTGGGTGGATATTGGGTGCACAATCTACAAAACTATTGGTTTGGCCACTCCTAACATTTCTGCTATCTCTCTGATGGATTTCTTCATTTTTTCAGGCTAATGATGGTGCATCTCACTTCCATTACGAGCTCCTTTGACCACATGTTGTGGGTTCGCAGCAGCTGCTTCCAAATGCAAGTTCCACACTTGGAATCAGCTCCAGACCTTTTACCTGATTAATTGATGATAAATTAATGAGGGAATAGCCCATGCAGCCCATTAAAGAGCTTTTGAAATGATTGTCCAATTACCTTTGATCACTTGAAAAAGAAGCAGCTACATATTAAAGAGCTGAAATTCCTAAACCCTGCACCCAATTAGGATGTAAATGTTCTCAAATTGAAGCTGAGTGTCTGTATTTTAAGCCCATGTTGATTCTGCAACTGTAAAATATAAAACCTGGCACTCAAATGAATGATTTAATGTAGAGTTTATTTGGAAAGTGGTGGATTTCGCTCACATACCTCTGCGCTTGTCTTTTTTTTTATTTTTTTTTACATGTTTTTCCCTAGGCAATCTGTTTACTGATGAAGGTCCGGCCTATAGACCGAAACAACTAATTTGTTGGATTGCATTCACTTAATTAATAGACTCTCTACAGTCAATCATTCATCTGAGTGCCAAGTTTTTTATCTTACTAGACTACTGGATAGAATCATACTTGGGCAACTACCAGCCCAAAGTGACTTTTTTGTTGATTTTTGGTTATGTATCTGTATCTTGAATATGTTTTTGTAAAGAGCTAAAATGCCAGAACTTGTGTTACTGTCCAAATCTTAATTTCTCTGACTTGGTATTTTAATACATCAAAAAACTTCTGTTATTTTTCCCCCCCAGTTTTTCTTTTTGCTTTTCCTGCATTGCCATTTGATTATAATAACATACTTTGGAACCCGAGTTCTCAGGGTAATTGTGAATCTTCTCTTGTTGTATATCTACTCTTTTTCTGGAAAAACTGCTCTCAAGCATGAGGTTGTCATAAACAGAGCGATATTGACATCCAGCATCCACCATACAGTGGTGTGGGAACAGTTAACACTTAAGGGATGACTAAAATGTCCGTGCGTCATATTAAATGCCTCTGATTTGTGATGCGGTCAGGCTCTGTACACATCCTGTGTTGGCTTCCATCAGCAATATTCATCAGTAGTACAGATGGAGCAGCCGGCCAGTAATAGACCACTGTGCACGGTGGCATTAAGGTAGCACGGCTATAAATTTACATAGCATGGCCATTGATGTACTTTGTATGCAGCACAGCACTTTTTCATTGAACAGCAGCTCCATTCGTAGCTTTATCAGGTCTCAGAAGCCTACCTAATAATGTATTACAGTCTGCCATATGAAATCTGCTGACACATAAACTGACAACTAGGCAGTGTCCACTGTCAAAATGACGCTGTGACGCCGACCAATCCCATGTCACAGCTGCTCCACCATTTCCAAAGACCTCATTATCTGCCCGCATCCGGGGTAGCCACAGGCTGTAAACCCACAACAGACCACCAAGTTGTAAATGTATTAATTAGCATGTCAGGCATGGAAAGTTAGAGCACTGATTGCTGGAGAATGGGGGCACCTATAGAAAAATAATGGTTTAAAAAAAACCCTTCTATCCCGTCTGCATGCTGTTGACAAAAGTAATCTAGGTGTCATTTTATTGCAGTCTTTGGGCATATGCACAGAACTTCTGTTTCAGGCAGGTTTGCTCAGGAACCCACATGAGAAAGTGCTTAAAGGGAACCTGTCACCCCCCCCCCAGTCGTTTCAAACTAAAAGAGCCACCTTGTGCAGCAGTAATGCTGCGTTCTGACAAGGTGGCTCTTTTAGGTCTGGGTGCTGTAACTTGAGAAATAATCCGTTTTATAATTTGTCTGAAATACCTGCTCCTCAGTCAAGTGGGCCGGCCTTTCCCCCCTGCTTCAGACAGCACACAGCTGTCACTCACGTCTTCTTGGCGCCGGGCGCCGCCTCCTCCTCACCGCTGTTTTCAAAAGTAGCCGGCGCCTGCGCTCTTATCCCCTGCCTGGTGCAGGCGCAGTGAGCGCTGCCCGTCTGTCCTCATATGCAGTCCAGCTGACTGCGCGGCCGCCCTGCCTGTGATTCCCAGCCCCGCAATGTGAATAAATCATAAGTCACTGCGGGGCTGGGATTCACAGGCAGGGTGGCCGCGCAGGCGCAGTCAGCTGGGCTGCATATGAGGACAGACGGGCAGCGCTCACTGCGCCTGCACCAGGCAGGGGATAAGAGCGCAGGCACCGGCTACTTTTGAAAACAGCGGTGAGGAGGAGGCGGCGCCAAGAAGATGTGAGTGACAGCTGTGTGCTGTCTGAAGCAGGAGGGAAACGCCGGCCCACTTGACTGAGGAGCAGGTATTTCAGACAAATTATAAAACGGATTATTTCTCAAGTTACAGCACCCAGAACTAAAAGAGCCACCTTGTCAGAATGCAGCATTACTGCTGCACAAGGTGGCTCTTTTAGTTTGAAACGACTGGGGGGGGGTGACAGGTTCCCTTGAAAAAATGCTAATATTAATGCATATATGCAGCGCAGTGTCACACCGACTTGCGGTAAGCATGTTCAGTCTTTTTCAGCTTCTTTTAATTGTTTCAGGCTTCAGAAGCCATGAAGCAGCTAAAAGAAATGATCTGACCATTCTTTCTCTTGGAAGCCACTTAATATTTTATATCAAAATATCCCCCCCAAAAAACCCGCTGGTGAAAATGAAGAAAAAAATAATATTCAAAAAGACGCTTCAAGACAAAAGATGTCAGTGTGTCCCGAAGTGTCTTCTTTTAGCAAATCTCCTGTGGGTACGTTGGCTTTTAAAAGTCGCTATGTGCACATTCCCTTAGGCCAATTCCCATTGCTTTTTGGTAATAGTGTCCATTTTTACTGTCTGTTGTAGCATCCATTTTACTTGTATTAGCAGCATGTTATCCCTGCTGGACTGGGTGTCGCATACAAGGCAGCCCCGCTAATCTGTATTACTCCACTCCCACCACAGATTGGCAGCTCACTGACTATATGCAGTGTACACAGGAAGCTGCCCATCAGTGGTGTGGACGGGGTCACACGGAGCTCAGCATTCAGAGCACTGCAACAACTACAGCAGGGAAAACTGGGATTCTATCAAAACAGCACTAAGCCGTCCCATTAGTAATATGTCACTGGAATCAGGTTGTCTGCACCTACATCATGTTACATAGCAAGTTGCAACTGATGGATTCGTTTAAACATTGAAAAAGAGACATTCTTTTAATACAGTGATGACATCCAAGTGCTATCCTTTTTTTCCACAAACCCATTTACTTGGATGGACAAGTTTGATCTGCAAATAAAAATATCTAGGGATGTCTATTTTTACAATGTTTGCAATCACTCTGCAAAAAAAAAAAAAAAACAACTGAAATGTGAACATGCCCACAGACAATAATGGGTATGTATTTTATCTGTGAAAATGTGTGTATGTAAATCATGGATGAGGCTTTATACTGAGCATATGGTAGATAAGAAGAAAAAGTGATTGGGTAAAAGCAGATGATTGACTGCAGGCTAAATGGAATTCTGCTTCTGGACAGTAGGGAAGATTGTGCTTGGACTTCCTGCTGTGAGAGAGAACTGAGCCCGTAGCCAGTATAGCTGTACAATTCTCACTCAGGCTCTCTGCAAATGGGAACCCAAGTTATACGTGTTATCTCCAGGACCGCTATGAGGGTATGTGCGCACGTTCAGGTTTTTTCGTGTTTTTTTCGCCATAAAAACTCATTAAAAACACATACATTATGCATCCTATCATTTAGAATGCATTCTGCATATTTTGTGCACATGGTGCGTTTTTTCCGCGAAAAAAAACGCATCGTGGTAAAAAAAAGCAGCATGTTCATTAATTTTGCGGATTTTCCGCGTTTTTCCCGCAATTCTATGCATTTGGGAAAAAAAAGCACAAAAAACGCGTTAGAAAAACGCGAAAAAACGCATGCGGATTTCTGGCAGAAATATCCGGTTTTTGTCAGGAACATTTCTGCAAGAAATCCTGACGTGTGCACATACCCTCAAACTGATTTCACTAAAATGGGGCTTACAATTGTAGAAGGCGCGAAAGTGGTCTTTATATTACTCTATGTGCATGGCTATGCATCTATGCGTCTTGGCTTTATGCTTCTCATTTGCATTTTCTAAATTTGATCCCAGATCATGCAGTGATATTTTTAGTCTTTATAGGAAATCATAGAAGACTGTTTCTCAATATTACATTTTATTTTAAGCCTTTCATCAAATTCCCGCTCAGTACGGTTATTTTAGCTATGTTTTTTTTATCTATATAGAATTCAAAATCTGGAAGTGTAAAAAGACTTTCAAAGCATAAAAATGTAACTTTAGCCAATCGCCCTTTTTAATCTTGCCGCAGAAATGTTTAGATGTCTAGCACTATTTGAAGTGGAACAGGAAATTCTGGCCAGATAAAAAGTCGTATATCTTTCTCCATTAGTAGTATTTTTCTCCTCTATTTAAAATGAAGGATATTTAAATTGTTCCCTCATTTAAATGTTAGGAGTGCATAGCCACATTAGATTGTATTTCACAAGGAGGATTCTGCCTTTAGGTGCTTGTTTCATGAGCGGTAAAAAGTCAAGCACTCATTGAAAGTCCTTTACCAGTACATTTACTTACCGCTTACGTTGTACTTGATGCAGTAGGGCATATTTGTCTTTTCTCTTTTGCTAAACTTGAACCTACACATTATTAACGATACAGAATTTTTTCAGAACATGTGAAACATTCCAAGTTACCGGAGGTCTAAATATGATCCTTACCATTGAAATTGCTCACCATGAAAGACAAGTTGTTAAATTACGAAAATCATAGGATGGATAGACATGTTCATGATATGCAAATGATGAAAAACCAGAAACAAAATATTCAAAACATCTCCTTTACTCAGAATCGAGTATGAGCACCACACACAGAAATGCAGGCACTTCCACTCCTTTGTATGCTATCCATTAAGTTATGGATATGTGAGGAATGTTCTGCCATGGTGAATGCACTGCCTTTGACCAATGATGTCCAAGATGTGCTCAATGTAAGTCCTCTGCGGGTATGATAGCACAGGAGGCCTTGCAGACTGTTCACAGAAACACAAGCAACATGTGGCCTAGTGTTGTCCCGTTTAAAATAAACGGTTCTTGGGACACTTTAGAGAAATGACTGTACCATTGGTTCCACGACCAAATTGAAATATGCCAAGCCTTCAGTGAACCCAGAATGAAGAGTAGAGGGGTCTTACTACTTTCCATACATTATACCACCCCACTCCATAAACTTGGTAGTCGGAGCGTTGTAACATTCCTTAGTGAAAGCCTTGTTATATCATTGTCCATGTGGTCTCCAAACTAATCTAAGGCTATTGTCGCAACAAAGATAAAAGAGGTACTTATCACTGAAGTGAATAGACCCTCCATTCCAGTCTCCATTGCTCCATTACATCCTCTCCCCATGTGGCCTCCAGATGATGACCAATGTCATAAAGAGGCTGTCACGGGGTCCTTCTCCGGTATCACAGAATCAACAGAGCAAGAGAATAGTGAGCAACTCCAAGACCTTTATTTAGGCAAAAATATGAACAGAAAGAGGTCCTTTTTTGGTAGGGTTTACATGGAGACGGACCAAAAGAAAAAGGGGGGTTACCCTTTCAATAAAGGGCCAAATCCCATAACATATTTATATTATTTATTATTTATATATCCGTACTCCACAAAAGTGAGATCATATAGGCGTATATGATATTACACACAATCCCAACACACAAAAAGGTTTTTTTCTTCTTATGGAGTGGCTTCAGGAACCATCATCAAATTATGTGGCTCCAAAAAGTGTTATAAGCGAGTGCAACAGTGCGCACGGTCTCACACAAAATTCCAAGATATAACTTCAGGGACCAGCAATGTTCACATATTATAAAGTGCCCTCGTGCCTTATCATTATCCAATACCGGATGTAGTATTGCACACGATCCCACACACAGGTACTCAAAAATAGAGCTTCAGGAACTAGCATCAATCACATATTGTATGGTTCCCAAAATGCTCTTGTGCATTATTATCATTAAACATGTCACTATTGTACATTTCAATAAATCAGCCACTAATATTGTTCAGTATGCGTACACTCAACGCGTTTCCCCGTCATGCGGTTCATCAGGAGGACATACTGAGATATAAAGACTTATCTTATCGTGTCAAAAGATGGCTATCAACAGGGCGGCAATAGTATCCATCCACGTGCGTCATGGAGTCAGTGTCCGCCTGTGGTCAATAACTCTGGAAGGATGTAAGCAATGAGACACAAGGGGTGTTCGCCACAAATGCCGAAAAAAAAATAATAAGGAGTATCGCAACTGCTGTAAAAGTATGAACTTTAAAAAATATTGCATTATTAATCCCTCATGGTAAACACGGTTAAAAAAACAAGCATAATTGCTCTTTTTTGCTAATGTAGCCTTTTCAAGGAAAATCATAATGAAAGCTATCAATAAAAACTTTTGCCCCACAAAAAAATAGCTCAATAGACTAGAAAACAAATGGTGATACAAATCATTTATTTATTTTTAAAAAAGGTTATTTAGTTTGTTTATAATTAGTAAATACTAAAAAGTGTATGAATTTGGCACAAACTAAATCGTACTGACCTCCAGAATGAAGATAACATGTCATATTTACTGCACAGTGAACACTAAGAGCAAAACCTTCAGCTGTTTCGTGAATTTAACGGTGCTATTGGAAACTATATATTGTCATGTTATAAAGGCAAACCTTCCTACAGCTCTATGACCAAAACTAACAAAAAAAAAGACCCCGAAAAACAAAGTCATAAGTATGGTAAGATATATATGTGGTGTATATGTGTATATATATATATATATATCTATATATATAATTGTCTAAGGGTCACTTCGTCTGTCTGTCCTGGAAATCCCACGTCTCTGGTTGGTCGAGGCCGCCAGGCCTCGACCAATCAGCAACGGGCACAGTTCGGCCAAGAATTAGTCCCTTCCTACTTCCGTCCAGTCAGTGCCCGGCGCCCGCTCCATACTCCCCTCCAGTCAGGGCTCACACAGTGTTATTGGCAGCGTTAACGGACCGCGTTATGCCGCGGGTAACGCACTCCGTTAACGCTGCTATTAACCCTGTGTGACCAACTTTTTACTATTGATGCTGCCTAAGCAGCATCAATAGTAAAAAAAATCTAATGTTAAAAATAATAAAAAAAAAAAAACCTGCTATTCTCACCTTCCGTTGTCCGCCGATGTGCGCGCGGCTGCCGCCAGCTTTAGTTCCCAGAGATGCATTGCGAAATTACCCAGAAGACTTAGCAGTCTCGTGAGACCGCTAAGTCATCTGGGTAATTTTGCAATGCATCTCTGGGAACGGAAGCTGGCGGCAGCGGCTCGCGCATTGGGACAGCTTCGCTGGACGACGGAGGGTGAGTATATAACTTTTTTTTTTTTTTTTAACAGGGATATGGTGCTCACACTGCTATATACTACATGGGCTGTGTTATATACTATGTGGCCAGTGTTATATACTGCGTGGCTCATACATGCATATTCTAGAATACCCGATGCGTTAGAATCGGGCCACCATCTAGTGTATATATATATATATATATATATATATATATATATACTTATAGTGAAGTCCAGGGAAAGTATCACAGTATCCTTTTATTTTGTACACTCCAAGTATAATGATTAACAGATGCCGTTTTAGATCTTTTATCCATCTAGAGGATGATGATATTTCAGTCTGAGATATGTGCTTGGTATTCACTAGGAGAACATAATATTCATCCAAGTGTTAAAATTTAGATTCAGGGCATCCCTAGCCTGAACCTTATAACATTGTCGGATGTTTACTACATGTTAATCGGTTTATTTTGAGGCTATAAAATTTGATCATCCACAGAGATGGCAGAGAATTTTATTGCCCCTCCTATACAGCCTACACAATTTTGAACTCCTACTAATCTGTCATTATGCTGTTGACAGGTCCAAACCAACAGACAAGATATCAGGCCTACATGTAGAGTTATGGACCATATAAATTTTCACACACAAGCTTCAAATAAGCCAGGCAGCAAAATCTCATTCTGCTGAATTGATTTATTGGAAAAAAATGGCAGAAAGTTTATGAGTTGTGTTTGGACTAAAGTCAAACTCTCCGTGTGTGAAATTGAGAGCAAGCTAAGACGAAATGGTCTGTATTGGTATGTTGTAAACCAATTCTGTTTTTAGCCTTTATATTATAGTATAAACTTCACCGGTAGTAATAGCAGAGTAGCAAATCTGTTCTGATTTTCTTATTAAAATATCCCATAGTGTCTATGGAAAGAAATCTGTCTGACCTTGGGCATACACCAAGAATCCAGAAATGCCACCGTACAGTCAAAATGGGCACTCGTGATGCAACCAAGCCCCCCATTTCCATCCTCCCCTGATCGGCATTTTGGAGTGATTTTGGGAAGTGTGAGCAATTATACAAAAGCCCCACCAGACGTCCCAATTGTATACACTAATATCAAGAGATTTGTATTTTTCTTTTTGGCTGTGCATATTTTGAGATTTGCTCTGCCAAGGCAAGGGCAGAGGGCATTTTTCCTCACTGCTGAGACAGCGTTAGAATCGTAAACATCTTGACCTTGTAAGAGAACTCTTATCTGGATCTAGGAAATGCTGCTATTCTTCTGAAGGCTTCAGAATAGTAAGTGGCGTAAATGTAAGTGAAATTAAACCATGGGAGAAAAGATTGGTGTAACACACTTCAGCCATGTTCTCCAGTTCAAAAACGCAGCTTTTACCACTGCATTTCTGGCAGGTGTCCGTACCAAAATACATGCTGGCAATCTGCTATGATTATTGTGGGTGTTGTAATGCATTTTTCATCTATTTTTTAATATGTTTGTGGAGCAAATTTTGAAGCAACATTTTCTAATGTGTTATTTAGCGTAGGAACACTAGCATTCTGCTCTTGTAAATGCAGCGGTTCTAAAGCATCTTTAAAGGGAACCTGACAACTTCTACATTCTGTCCAATCGACTCATGAGAGACTAGTCAGAAAGACCGGTCCCTGGCGGCTCTTGATTGATAGATTCTTCCTTCATGCTTATATCAGAAGAGGTCTGTCAGTCAATGGTCATGGGCAGGAAGAAGCAGCTGGGACTGCCCTTTCTGACTATTCACACATAGGGCTCTGTCCCCAGTGACCTTTACAATGTGCATATGAGTACATGACTGAAATCATACAGCCAGAGTCTGATACATGCTGCCTATAGATTGGTCAGCAGATATCGGTTTTCATGAAATCACATCCACTTTGCTTGATTATTAAATGCAGCAAATTTACTGCACAAAAAAAGCAGGGTGGATAATCACAACATTTTGGCTACCTGGGAATCGTGGCCTGGCCTGGAATGATTTAAAGAATTGCCCCAACACTATTCTATTTAAGGCCATGTTAGTGGATTTGATTTCATGCACCCTCATGCCCAATGTGCCTTTAAAAACTCTTTATCTGTGTGTTTTTTCATGCATTTTTTTCTCCTAGAGGCTTCTTTGGAGAGCCTAAAGAATGCATGTAAAATAGACACTTTCATTTTTAACTGCAGAATCCCAACACTTTTGTATTAAAAAAAAAAAAAAAAAAGACGAAATTAGCTCTAAACGCTGTTTTAATTCTGCACCATAACCAAATAAAAAGGGGAGAAATGCAGCAAAAGAACGCAGCTGTCAGAGCAGATCACTATGGCTCACTGTGGTTTGGCTGCTGGAGAAAAGTGATGTTTTTGCATCTGGTAACAAGGCCTAAAACCAATTTGCTCACCTTAGGGTCAGTCTCTTAACCTCCAGTAATCATTTGTGACCCACAAGAGTTGCTCCATCCAGATCTCTCCTTTCCCTTGCAGAAGCCAGCTCAGGATACATGTAACATCGCGTGCTGGCTATCACTGAGCATCGATGTAATGCTTGGATGGATCAGGTTCAGTAGAGTGGAAGGCGTAAAGGACCAGTGTTTCTTTAGAAGATGTCCTCTTTAACTGAAATAAACCTACTTTTGTCTAATATGAGACTTCTGCTGCCTCTCCATTTAGCTGAATGTCACTTAGTATTGCATTTGAATAAAGAGACACAATTTCAGAAAATGTTACATAATCAGTTTTGATTTGAAGTAGTTCACTAATTGAAGATTGTTAATCCATTTTTAGTTCTTTAGCCAATATATTCCATCCTTGGATACCTACTCAGAATGCCCTCGGTGTTATACTGGCTTATAATTATAAGGTGATTTTATTTTAGTTTTATACCAAAAAAAAAACCCGCTTTAAAATCTTGTTTGCCTACCTGGATCTGCAGGTTTCTTCAGAGATCCATTTTAATGTTTTTCTTCTGGATCCATTCAGCCTTGAGTGAAAGTGCTGGTGTTATCACCACTTCTTGTCTTCCTTCTTGCTACTTATCATAGCTGCCTGTGATACTATTTGATAGAGCAATAAAATGCAGATGTTTATTCATCATGTCAGTGTTAGGGTGTTTGCACATGGATTGGTTTTCAGTGGGGTGCACTCCATAACCCCCTAAAAAAGTGCTCAACGTACATGACCAACAATGAACATATGCTTTACAATACAAAAAGAAGAAAGTGGTGGCACTTACCGCTTAAGTTTAAAAGTCCAAGATTTCTTCATATCACTAAAAAGTCTGGCAAGAGAGAGGATATATTCACTCTTGGACCCATTGAAGTGCAAACAGGTGTGAAATGAGCGTCATCCGCTACATGTGCCTCTCTGTCATGGTTCCCAATGGCAGGGACATAGGCAAAAACAGGACTAGCTCTAGGAAGATGGAATCTAAGCTGACCGCGATGCTGAACCTCACGCGCAACTACCAATAGCCGGGGAACGTGCCTGCGTTTTATCCCTAGACGTCTCACACCAGCCGGAGATCTAGCTACCCCTAATAGAGGAAACACAGACCTGGCTTGCCTCCAGAGAAAACCCCAAAGTGATAGTAGCCCCCAACATATAATGACGGTTAGTTAAGAAGAAAACACATACGTAGTATGAATACAGGTTCAGCAAAGAGAGGCCCACTAACTAGAAAGCAGAAAATACAAAAGTGGACTTCGCGGTCAACTCAAAACCCTACAAAATACCATCCTGAAATAACTTTAAACTCCGGTATCAACTCATGACACCGGAGTGGTCATTTCAGTTCACTAGAGCTTCCAGCAGCAAGATTCAAAATAAAAGCACGCTGGACAAAAATTCACAAAAGGTACAGATGATCCAACTTATCTGAATCAGCAGACTTTGGAGCAGGTAGCAAGTAACAGAGGAGCTCTGGTAACATTGATAGCCGGCAAGTAAATGACTGAGAAGCCAGACTATATAGAAAACTCCCATTTCCTGATGGGAACAGGTGCACTGGAAATAAAAGACAGAAGTCAGCCAGTACCACCAGTAGCCACCAGAGGGAGCCCACAAACAGAATTCACAACAGTACCCCCCCCCTTGAGGAGGGGGCACCGAACCCTCATGAGAACCACCAGGGCGATCTGGATGAGCCCTATGAAAGGCGTGAACCAAATCAGAGGCATGAACATCAGAGGCAGTCACCCAAGAATTATCTTCCTGACCGTATCCCTTCCATTTAACCAAATATTGAAGTCTCCGTCTGGAAACGCGAGAGTCCAATATCTTCTCCACAACATACTCCAATTCACCCTGCACCAACACAGGAGCAGGAGGCTCAACAGAAGGAACAACCGGCACCTCGTACCTCCGCAACAACGACCGATGGAAGACATTATGAATAGTGAAAGATGCTGGTAGGTCCAAACGAAACGATACAGGATTAAGAATCTCCAAAACCTTATAAGGACCTATGAACCGAGGTTTAAACTTAGGAGAAGAGACCTTCATAGGGACAAAACGAGAAGATAACCATACCAAGTCCCCAACATGAAGACGATGACCAACACGACGACGACGATTAGCAAACTGCTGAGTCTTCTCCTGGGACAACTTCAAGTTGTCCACCACATGACTCCAAATCCGGTGCAGTCTATCCACCATCGTGTCCACTCCAGGGCAATCCGAAGATTCCACCTGGCCAGATGAAAAACGAGGGTGAAACCCTGAATTGCAAAAGAAAGGAGAAACCAGAGTGGCAGAACTAGCCCGATTATTAAGGGCAAACTCTGCCAACGGCAAAAAGGCGACCCAGTCATCCTGATCAGCAGACACAAAACACCTCAAATAAGTCTCCAAGGTCTGATTAGTTCGCTCTGTCTGGCCATTCGTCTGAGGGTGGAATGCAGACGAAAAAGACAAATCAATGCCCATCCTGGCACAGAACGCCCGCCAAAATCTAGACACAAATTGGGATCCCCTGTCAGAAATGATGTTTTCCGGAATACCATGTAAACGAACCACGTTCTGAAAAAAATAGAGGGACCAACTCAGATGAAGAAGGCAACTTGGGCAAGGGTGGGTACCAAATGAACCATTTTAGAAAAACGGTCACACACCACCCAGATGACGGACATTTTCTGAGAAACCGGGAGATCCGAAATAAAGTCCATAG
Source organism: Ranitomeya variabilis (assembly GCF_051348905.1). Lineage (NCBI taxonomy): Eukaryota > Metazoa > Chordata > Amphibia > Anura > Dendrobatidae > Ranitomeya > Ranitomeya variabilis. The sequence goes on from NC_135233.1 coordinate 749,077,465, forward strand.
AGATGTGCGTCCAAGGCCTCTTCGGAATAGGGAAGGGCAACAACAATCCACTAGCCCGAGAACAGCAAGGCTTGGCCCGAGCACAAACATCACAAGACTGTACAAAAGTACGCACATCCCGAGACAGGGAAGGCCACCAAAAGAACCTGGCCACCAAACTCTGGTACCAAAGATTTCAGGGTGGCCTGCCAATGCAGAAGAATGAACTTCCAAGATAACTCTACTGGTCCACTCATCTGGAACAAACAGTCTCCCAGGCGGACAACGATCAGGCCTATCCGCCTGAAACTCCTGCAAAGCACGTCGCAAGTCTGGAGAGACAGCAGACAATATCACCCCATCCTTAAGGATACCCGTAGGCTCAGAATCACCAGGGGAGTCAGGCTCAAAACTCCTAGAAAGGGCATCTGCCTTTACATTTTTTGAACCTGGTAGATATGAGACCACAAAATTAAACCGAGAGAAAAACAACGACCAGCGCGCCTGTCTAGGATTCAGACGCCTGGCAGACTCAAGGTAAATCAGATTCTTGTGATCAGTCAAGACCACCACCTGATGCCTAGCACCCTCAAGCCAATGACGCCACTCCTCAAAGGCCCACTTCATAGCCAAGAGCTCCCGATTACCAACATCATAATTTCGCTCGGTGGGCGAAAATTTTCGAGAAAAGAACGCACATGGTCTCATCACCGAGCAATCGGAACTTCTCTGCGACAAAACCGCCCCCGCTCCGATCTCGGAAGCATCAACTTCGACCTGAAAAGGACGTGAAACATCGGGCTGGCGCAACACAGGGGCAGAAGAAAAGCGGCGCTTAAGCTCCCGAAAGGCCTCCACAGCAGCCGAGGACCAATTGGCAACATCAGCACCCTTCTTAGTCAAATCCGTTTGAGGTTTAACAACACTTGAAAAACCCGTTATAAATCGACGATAGAAATTAGCAAAGCCCAAGAACTTCTGAAGACTCTTAAGAGAAGTAGGTTGCGTCCAATCACAAATAGCCCGAACCTTGACAGGATCCATCTCAATAGAAGAAGGGGAAAAAATGTACCCCAAAAAAGAGATCTTCTGAACCCCAAAAATACACTTTGAACCCTTTACAAACAAAGAATTGGCCCGCAAAACCTGAAAAACCTTCCTGACCTGTTGAACATGCGACTCCCAGTCATCAGAAAAAATCAAAATATCATCCAAATACACAATCATAAATTTATCCAGATATTCACGGAAAATATTGTGCATAAAGGACTGAAAGACTGAAGGGGCATTAGAAAGACTAAAAGGCATTACTAAATACTCAAAATGGCCCTCGGGCGTATTAAATGCAGTTTTCCACTCATCTCCCTGCTTTATCCGCACCAAATTATACGCACCCCGAAGATCAATCTTGGAGAACCACCTTGCCCCCTTAATACGAGCAAACAAATCAGTCAACAGTGGCAAAGGATACTGATATTTGACAGTAATCTTATTCAACAGCCGATAATCAATACAAGGCCTCAGGGAACCGTCTTTTTTACCCACGAAAAAAAACCTGCTCCTAAAGGGGATGAGGATGGACGGATATGTCCCTTTTCCAAGGACTCCTTAATATACTCTCGCATAGCAGCATGCTCTGGCACAGACAGATTGAACAAACGACCCTTAGGAAATTTGCTGCCAGGAATCAAATCTATAGCACAATCGCAATCCCTGTGAGGAGGGAGCGAACTAAGTTTAGGCTCCTCAAAAACATCACAGTAGTCAGCCAAAAATGCCGGAACCTCAGAGGGAGTAGATGAAGCAATGGAAACCAAAGGTACTTCCCCATGAGCCCCCTGACATCCCCAGCTTAATACGGACATTGTTTTCCAGTCAAGAACTGGGTTATGAGTTTGTAACCATGGCAATCCAAGCACTAAAACATCATGCAAGTTATGCAACACAAGGAATCGAATCACCTCCTGATGGTCTGGAGTCATACACATAGTCACTTGTGTCCAGTATTGAGGTTTATTCCTAGCCAATGGTGTGGAATCAATACCCTTCAAAGGAATAGGGACTTCCAGAGACTCTAGACTAAACCCACAGCGCCTGGCAAAGGACCAATCCATAAGACTCAGGGCGGCGCCAGAGTCCACATAGGCATTCACGGTAATAGATGATAACGAACAAATCAAAGTCACAGACAAAATAAACTTAGACTGCAAAGTGCTAACTGCAAAAGACTTATCAACCTTTTTTGTGCGTTTAGAGCATGCTGATATAACATGAGCAGAATCGCCACAATAGAAGCACAACCCATTTCTACGCCTATAATTCTGCCGCTCACTTCTGGACAGAATTCTATCACATTGCATATTCTCCGGTGCCTGCTCAGAAGACGCCGCCAAATGGTGCACAGGTTTGCGCTCCCGCAAACGCCGGTCAATCTGAATAGCCATAGCCATGGACTCATTCAGACCTGTGGGCGTAGGAAACCCCACCATGACATCTTTAACGGCGTCAGAGAGGCCCTCTCTGAAATTCGCCGCCAGGGCGCACTCATTCCACTGAGTAAGCACAGACCATTTTCGAAATTTTTGACAATATATTTCAGCTTCATCATGCCCTTGAGAGAGGGCTATCAAGGCTTTTTCAGCCTGAATCTCCAAATTAGGTTCCTCATAGAGCAACCCCAGCGCCAGAAAAAACGCATCCACATTGAGCAGCGCAGGATCCCCTGGCGCCAATGCAAATGCCCAATTCTGGGGGTCACCCCGCAGCAAGGAAATAACAATCTTAGCCTGCTGAGCGGGGTTTCCAGCGGAGTGAGATCTCAGAGAAAGATACAATTTACAATTGTGCTTAAAATTCAAAAAACGAGATCTATCTCCAGAAAAAAACTCTGGTATAGGAATTTTAGGTTCAGACATAGGAGCATGTTTGACAAAATCTTGTATATTTTGAACCTTAGAAGCAAGATTATTCAGATTTGAAGCTAAACTCTGGATATCCATTTCTCAGCAGCCGAGATCTGAGCCATTCAGGGATTAAGAGGAGGGAAAAGCAGCAGACTGCAATTATGGCTAAACAGACTTCAGAGAAAAAAAAAAAAAAAAAAAGGTGTCAGAAACTTCTTTTCTCTCCTTCTTCAGCCAATACTTTTAACACAGTTAGGCCGGCTATACTATCATGGTTCCCAATGGCAGGGACATAGGCAAAAACAGGACTAGCTCTAGGAAGATGGAATCTAAGCTGACCGCGATGCTGAACCTCACGCGCAACTACCAATAGCCGGGGAACGTGCCTGCGTTTTATCCCTAGACGTCTCGCACCAGCCGGAGATCTAGCTACCCCTAATAGAGGAAACACAGACCTGGCTTGCCTCCAGAGAAAACCCCAAAGTGATAGTAGCCCCCAACATATAATGACGGTTAGTTAAGAAGAAAACACATACGTAGTATGAATACAGGTTCAGCAAAGAGAGGCCCACTAACTAGAAAGCAGAAAATACAAAAGTGGACTTCGCGGTCAACTCAAAACCCTACAAAATACCATCCTGAAATAACTTTAAACTCCGGTATCAACTCATGACACCGGAGTGGTCATTTCAGTTCACTAGAGCTTCCAGCAGCAAGATTCAAAATAAAAGCACGCTGGACAAAAATTCACAAAAGGTACAGATGATCCAACTTATCTGAATCAGCAGACTTTGGAGCAGGTAGCAAGTAACAGAGGAGCTCTGGTAACATTGATAGCCGGCAAGTAAATGACTGAGAAGCCAGACTATATAGAAAACTCCCATTTCCTGATGGGAACAGGTGCACTGGAAATAAAAGACAGAAGTCAGCCAGTACCACCAGTAGCCACCAGAGGGAGCCCACAAACAGAATTCACAACACCTCTCTCTTTAGTGATGAATAAATCTTAGACTTTTAGACTTAATCGCCGAGTGCCACCACTTTCTTCTTTATTTCTATGTAAATGTCTTCATCTTGATTGAGTACACAGTTATAGCTGATGCATGATCACTGCGATATTTAGCGGATAAAACCACATGTTCCATGGTGCCGGTCTTTTCTCTTTTATTTGTATATGTGCTACAATGTGAAAATGTCTTGCAGTGGATATGTTCAGTCCTTTTATTGCCTTTTAACCGTTTCACATTTGTAAAGACTTGAAGTGGGTAAAAGAAGTGACTCTTCAGGTGGCGTATCCTTCGCGGTCACTTGCTAGATGATACATACAAGCCGAAAATTGACTGGTAGAGGTAAAAGAATAAACTTCAGGAAAAACACTGCCTGCATTTTCATGAAACACCTTGGTGCGTACGCCGACTTCTTTAAAAGCCATCGGATGCACATACCCCAATCATTGGCCTGATAATTTTAGATTGAAGGAGATGCATTCGTTTCACCCACATGTTTTTGCATGCATCTTAATTATTTCTGGAGATAGTTGGTGGAAATGTTACAGAAGGTATATATGTATATAAAAGATTGTATAGGAAACCTTTGTTCTAGATTAAATTTCCCTTCAGCGTTATGAACATTTTGTGAATACACGAACAGTTAAATTTAGATGGAAAATAAAAGTAAAGCTGTCTCATTTTCAACCTGCTGCATAATAAGTGTAAAATTTTAAGTTGTTCTTGGGTGCAGATAAGTACTTTTGTGCTTTAAAGATTTAATTATGTAATGTGCTAACCCTTTCAGATAGTTTTCCAGTATTAGTGTAATTCAAAGTACTTTTCAGACGCAGTGGAGCTAAGCTATCAAATGTTCTAGTCTGTAATTTTACTAGTAACTCTCGTGTTCCCTGTGATCATTTACTGTGTAGATTTGGCAGTTAAATGCTCTCTTGGGAATGGTTAAAGATTATGCAACAAGTTTAACAGAAACTCTGTCCTCTGTGGCAGAGATCCTGAAATATCCAATTTATTTAAAGTGTACCTCTTATATCACATCAGATTTTACTAGCGGGAAGGTCTTAAAGTTGCCTGACTTAAGAATACAAATGTTAAAATATTCTGTTATGATAGGGGTCCACCCTATGAGCCATGGAGAATAGCTCTTCGCAACGTCTCTCAGTCTGGAGGACTTGTCACTTCAGTGCATTGTAGACTGCCGTTGATTTACATGAGAATTGTGTAATGCTTTGTCTCGCCTGTGAAGGTGCTGTAGGGAGCTGAAGCTTACTGGCAGATCCCTCTTGCCAGCAACACAACAATCTGTGATCACAGCTCACACATACATGATTATTTCAGTAGTCGGAAAGAAATCAACTGCTGCCGGTGATGGGAACAAAGGATCTGCCATGCTGAATTCTACCAAACAAAACCTATACTTGTGAAGTATGGGATCCCTATGTTCTGATTACTATCTCCACGTTCTTCAATGCATAATTTTGTGTTTTTGCGTGTTGTTGAAGTATGCGCTTCCCATCTTTTAGTGTACTGTTTTGTACTTATTGCTACATTAAATCATTTTTGGACATATTCTACAAGAGACTTTCTACAATTTTGCAACTGGTATGCCCTTTACAATTGGGATTGTTTCTGTCTCTCCCATTGTTCCATTTTCCTGTGTCTGTAGTGTTTTTATGTCCATGAGCCAGGGTGTCTGCACAGCAGACTGTCAGGCACATGGGACAAGAAAACTGGGAATGTGAACAACAGACAAACTGCAGTGCAGGGCACGATGGCAGCCACAGAAGCTGGAGGACAGAAGTAGTAAGATGGCAGGTCTGAGGCAAGCACACAGGTGTACGTAATGTGAACAGTCACCATTAACAGTTCAGAATGTTCACAGCAGGTAGTGGGTAAAATGGCTGCAGGTGGAGGAATTGCAAGCAGAGTTCAATAATAGTTGAAGAAGCATATGGCAAAGGATGAGTTAACCTGCTAAACTGTTGAAGAGTTCACAGAAGTCTTTGGAGATTTGAAAACACAAGTCTGTAGCACATAGTTCTGGTTTAAAGCGTAGACACAGGTATGTTAAGGCCTAGGGATGATGTCATGTATATATGCCAAACCACCCGTAAAACCTGACGTGGAGCACAACAGAGGGCAGTGGCCATAGGGGAAGGAGGTGGAGGCATACTGAGCAGAGACAGGTTCATAACAGGATTCATTTGGATGTTATTGGATTGATGTATAGGTGTCCTGCACATTTTCATGATGAAGATTTGAATTTATTCCTGCATACCCAATTGTTTTCCACAGAATCTGCCATCCAAAGAATTTCTGGGCTGCCCCTGTATGCATGAGATCAGAAGCAGACCAAACTTAAATAGCAAGATCTGCAAGTAATGATCTGATTTGTATGGCCTCTACAGTGGGGAAAATAAGTATTTGATATACTGTCGATGTTTCAAGTTTTCCCAACTACAAAGAATGAAAAGATCTGTACTTTTTATCCTAGGTAGAGTTCAACTGAGAGACATTGTATGGTTTTTACACAATTAATTTGTATTTTATTACATTATATAATTATTTGATCACCTACCAACCAGCAACAAATCTGGCTTTCACAGACCTGTTAGTTATTCTTTAAGAAGCCCTCCTCCTCTATACTCATTACTTGTATTATTTGCACCCGTTTGAACTCGTTACCTGTATAAAATACACCTGTCCACACATTCAGATCACATGCCAACCTCTCCACCATGGGCAAGACAAAAAAAAAAGCTGTCTAAGGACACCAGGGTTAAAATTGTAGACATGCACAAGGCTTGTATGGGTTACAGGACAATAGGCAAGCAGCTTGATGACAAGGCAACAACTCTTGGCACAATTATTAGAAAATGGAAGAAACGCAAGATGACGGTCAATCTTCCTGAGTCTGGGACTGCATGCAAGATTTCGCTTTGTTGGGTAAGGATGATTCTAAGAAAGGTCAGGAATCAGCCCAGCACTACACGGGAAGACTTGGTCAATGACCTGAAGAGAGTTGGGACCACAGTTTCAAACATTACCGTTAATAACACACTACGCCGTAATGGATTAATATCCTGTAGGGCATGCATGGTGTCTCTGCTCACGGAAGAACATGTCCAGGCCCATTTGAAATTTTCCAATGACCATTTGGATGATCCAGAGGAGGCATGGGAGAATGTCATGTAGTCAGATGAGACCAAAATAGAACTTTTTGGCATCAACTCCACTCGCCGTGTTTGGAGGAAGAAGGATGAGTACACCCCAAGAATACCGACCCAACAGTGAAGCATGGTGGGGAAAACATACTTTGGGGCTGCTTTACTGCAAAGGGACAGGACAACTGCACTGTATTGAAGGCAGGATGGATGGGGTCAAATATCGTGAGATTTGGGCCAACAACCCCTATCCCTCAGTAAGTGCCTTGAAGATCATTGGGTCATGTTTTGGTCTTCCTGCAAGACAATTACCTGAAACACACAGCCAGGGCAACTAAGGAGTGACTCCATAAGGAGCATTTAAAGATCCTTGAGTGGCCTAGCCAGTCTCCAGCCCTGAACCCAATAGAAACTCTTTGGAGCGAGCTGAAAGTAAATGTTTCCCAGCAGCAGCCCCGAAACCTGAAAGATCTGGAGAAAAACTACAGGAAACGTCTGACCTCTGTAAGTGCAAACAAAGGTTTCTGTACCAAATATTAAGTTCTGTTTTTCTATTGTTTCAAATATTTGTCATTCAATAAAATGCAAATTAATTAATTTATAATCATACAATGTGATTGTCACGAAATACAAGGCCCCAACGGGGGTCAGTCAGCGGGATGGCACAGCAAACACACAATGGGATGGAAAAGAGCAGAGGAAGGCCCTACCAATAGTGAAATGAGTGATGGGCACCCCCTCAGCTCAAACATGAGCCTGTCCCTGCACTCTCCTATCGCTCTAAGTGGGTCTTTGCCCCATCCCCCTTCCTGCCATCAGGAACCTCGTCGCTCGCTGTCACCTCACACTGTCCTAGTTAGTTCACTGGGCGGCAAGGGCACTAGCTTCACCACTGCAGATGGTAAAACACAGGGGACAGTGACAAACACAAGAGGGACAAGGAATAATCACAGCACTTAGCTTCCAGACCCTGCTGCCAAGCTCCACACCTCAGAAGACACAGAAACAGGACTCCAAACACCAGAAGTAGCTGACACCAGAGAGCTGCAACTGCATGGCTGGTCTCCATAGAGAAACTGTCACCAACAGTCAGCTGATGCATCAGGGGACCATTAAAAGGATGGTGGGAGTGGTCATCACCCACATCAGCTGACCTAGTCACTCTGCAGAAGGCTTCCTGCAAGGAAAGCTAATGTTAACCCCTCCTCATCCAGAAAGGAATAAAGCTACATTTAAAACATTGCGGAACCAGAGCTGCGACACCTACAAAATTGAATCGTGACACTACCCCCCTTTCAATGAGGGGCCTCTGGACCCACAACACCAGACCTCAATGAAAACGACGTACGGTAAGGACGCCTCGATACAGTAGAGTTCACCTCTGTAGTCACCTGGTCCTCAGGTTTACGACAAATGCACCCCAATGGAAATGGCATTATCGTAGGCTCTGGAGGCGCCACGAGTCTCCAGAGCGCCGGCCTGTGGAATACGTTGTGTACGTGCATTACTGGGGGTAACTCCAGCTGGAAAGTCCCCAGGCAGAGAATGGCTGACACCCGATATAGCCCAATCACCCTAGAACTCCAGGTCCCAGATGTGTACTTCCACCTAATGTTTTTGGTGGACACCCACACGTACTCATTCACACACGTCCGGACCTGAACGTTTATTTCCACGCATGTTTGCCACGGGATAGTGAACTCTTTGAGGAACTGACAGCACAGGCGTCCCCCTTGGTTGCCAAACTATTACCCACACTACATAGAAAGGGAAAAACCACCATCCCCTAACCCCTCGTTCTAAGAGGACACCGAGACTCGGGGTTTACTTGTGAGGGTTGAGTGTTTCCCCTACTCATTGGCAGCACCTCAGCTGCCGCCACCGGAGAAGAAGGGGTAGGTTGGAGAAGGAAAAAAGCTACATTTAAAACAGTGGAACCAGAGCTGCCACGCATCCAGAATTGTATCGTGACAGTGATTTTCTGGATTTTAAAAAAAATTCTGTCTCTCACAGTTGAAGTGTATCTACAAAAAAATTACAGATCTCTCCATTCTTTGTAGGTGGGAAAACTTGGAAAATCCACAGTGAATCATATACTTGAGGCTGCCTCACCACCACCAGAGCTGCTGCCTCACCACCACCAGAGCTGCTGCCTCACCACCACCAGAGCTGCCACCTCACCACCACCAGAGCTGCTGCACCCCCGAACTTCAGTCTCCTCCCCATTGTCCCGTAGAATAGAAGTCCGCAAGGACAGGGTCCTCTCCCCTCTGTACCAGTCTGTCATTGTAAATTTGTTTACTGTAAACGATATCTATAACTCTGTATGTAACCCCTTTCTCATGTACAGCACCATGGAATTAATGGTGCTATATAAATAAATAATAAATATTTTCCGCACTGTATCTTGTCTGCCTGTCACTTCATGTATAATTAACCCCTTCCCGACCTTTGACGCAGCGTATGCGTCATGAAAACCCGTGCCAATCCGACCTGTGATTCAGCATATGCGTCATGGCCGGATCGCGTCCCTGCAGGCCGGGTGAAAGGGTTAACTCCAATTTCACCCGACATGCAGGGACAGGGGGAGTGGTGCTACAGCCCAGGGGGGGTGGCTTCACCCCCCCCCCCCCCCCCGTGGCTAAGATCGCTCTGATTGGCTGTTGAAAGTGAAACAGCCAATCAGCGATTTGTAATATTTCACTATGAAAACTGGTGAAATATTACAATCCAGCCATGGCCGATGCTGCAATATCATCGGCCATGGCTGGAAACACTGGTCTGCACCCCCCCACCAACACCGATCACCTACCCAGTCCACCGATCTGTCCGGTAGTCCCCTCCGTCATCCTGTCCGCTCCCCCGTCCTCCTGTCCGCTCCCCCCGTGCTCCGATCCCACCCCCCCTGCTCCGATCACCCCCCCGTGCTCCGATCCCCCCCCCCTAATACTTACCGAGCTTCCCGATGTCCGTCCGTCTTCTCCACGGGCGCCGCCATCTTCCAAAATGGCAGGCGCATGCGCAGTGCGCCCGCCGTATCGGCCGGCCGGCAGATTCGTTCCAGCTACATTTTGATCACTGTGATAAAACCTATCACAGCGATCAAAATAAAAAAAATAGTAAATGACCCCCCCCCCTTTGTCACCCCCATACGTAGGGACAATAATAAAATAAAGAAAATATTTTTTTTTCCACTAGGGTTAGAACTAGGGTTAGAACTAGGGGTAGGGTTAGGGGTAGAGTTAGGGGTAGGGTTAGGGGTAGGGGTAGGGTTAAAACTAGGGTTACCGTTAGAATTAGGCTATGTGCACATGGTGCAGATTTGGCTGCGGATGCGCAGCGGATTGGCAGCTGCGGATTCGTAGCAGTGTTCCATCAGGTTTACAGTACCATCCGCTGTGCCCATGGTGAGGAAAATACAGCGTGGAAATGCTGCGTTGTATTTTCCGCAGCATGTTAATTCTTTGTGCGGATTCCGCAGCGTTTTACACTTGTTCCTCAATAGGAATACGCAGGTGAAATCTGCATAAAAAACACTGGAAATCCGTGGTAAATCCGCAGGTAAAACGCAGTGCCTTTTACCTGCGGATTTTTCAAAAATGGTGCTGAAAAATCTCACACGAATCCGCAACGTGGGCACATAGCCTTAGGGTTGGAATTAGAGATAGGGTTGGAATTAGGGCTAGGGTTGAAAATAGGGTTAAGAATAGGCTTGTCGTTAGGGTTATGGTTAGGGGTGTGTTGGGGTTAAAGTTGTGGTTAGGGTTGGGGTTAGGGTTGGGATTAGGGTTGTGGTTAGGAGTGTGTTGGGGTTAGGGTTGTGATTAGGGTTACGGCTAGAGTTGGTATTAGGGTTAGGGGTGTGTTGGGGTTAGTGTTGGAGTTAGAATTGAGGGGTTTCCACTGTTTAGGCACATCAGGGGTTTCCAAACGCAACATGGCGCCACCATTGATTCCAGCCAATCTTGCGTTCAAAAAGTCAAATGGTGCTCCCTCCCTTCCGAGCCCTGATGTGCGCCCAAACAGTGGTTTACCCCCACATATGGGGTACCAGCATACTCAGGACAAACTGGGCAACAACTATGGGGGTCCAATTTCTCCTGTTACCCTTGCGAAAATAAAAAATTGCTTGCTAATACAGGTCCTTCTCAAAAAATTAGCATATAGTGTTAAATTTCATTATTTACCATAATGTAATGATTACAATTAAACTTTCATATATTATAGATTCATTATCCACCAACTGAAATTTGTCAGGTCTTTTATTGTTTTAATACTGATGATTTTGGCATACAACTCCTGATAACCCAAAAAACCTGTCTCAATAAATTAGCATATTTCACCCGTCCAATCAAATAAAAGTGTTTTTTAATAACAAACAAAAAAACCATCAAGTAATAATGTTCAGTTATGCACTCAATACTTGGTCGGGAATCCTTTGGCAGAAATGACTGCTTCAATGTGGCGTGGCATGGAGGCAATCAGCCTGTGACACTGCTGAGATGTTATGGAGGCCCAGGATGCTTCAATAGCGGCCTTAAGCTCATCCAGAGTGTTGGGTCTTGCGTCTCTCAACTTTCTCTTCACAATATCCCACAGATTCTCTATGGGGTTCAGGTCAGGAGAGTTGGCAGGCCAATTGAGCACAGTAATACCATGGTCAGTAAACCATTAACCAGTGGTTTTGGCACTGTGAGCACGTGCCAGGTCGTGCTGAAAAATGAAATCTTCATCTCCATAAAGCATTCAGCCGATGGAAGCATGAAGTGCTCCAAAATCTCCTGATAGCTAGCTGCATTGACCCTGCCCTTGATGAAACACAGTGGACCAACACCAGCAGCTGACATGGCACCCCACACCATCACTGACTGTGGGTACTTGACACTGGACTTCAGGCATTTTGGCATTTCCTTCTCCCCAGTCTTCCTCCAGACTCTGGCACCTTGATTTCCGAATGACATTCAAAATTTGCTTTCATCAGAAAAAAGTACTTGGGACCACTTAGCAACTGTCCAGTGCTGCTTCTCTGTAGCCCAGGTCAGGCGCTTCTGCCGCTGTTTATGGTTCAAAAGTGGCTTTACCTGGGGAATGCGGCACCTGTTGCCCATTTCCTGCACACCAGACTCAGTCCACTGCTTCCTCAGGTTCCCCAAGGTCTGGAATCGGTCCTTCTCCACAATCTTCCTCAGGGTCCGGTCACCTCTTCTCGTTGTACAGCGTTTTCTGCCACATTGTTTCCTTCCAACAGACTTACCATTGAGGTGCCTTGATACAGCACTCTGGGAACAGCCTATTTGTTGAGAAATTTCTTTCTGGGTCTTACCCTCTTGCTTGAGGGTGTCAATGATGGCCTTCTTGACATCTGTCAGGTCGCTAGTCTTACCCATGATGGGGGTTTTGAGTATTGAACCAGGCAGGGAGTTTTTAAAAGCCTCAGGTATCTTTTGCATGTGTTTAGAGTTAATTAGTTGATTCAGAAGATTAGGGTAATAGGTCGTTTAGAGAACCTTTTCTTGATATGCTAATTTATTGAGACAGGTTTTTTGGGTTATCAGGAGTTGTAGGCCAAAATCATCAGTATTAAAACAATAAAAGACCTGACAAATTTCAGTTGGTGGATAATGAATCTATAATATATGAAAGTTTAATTGTAATCATTACATTATGGTAAATAATGAAATTTAACACTATATGCTAATTTTTTGAGAAGGACCTGTACATAATTTTTGAGTAAAGAAAAATTATTTTTTATTTTCACGGCTCTGCGTTATAAACTTCTGTGAAGCACTTGGGGGTTCAAAGTGCTCACCACACATCTAGATAAGTTCCTTGGGGGGTCTAGTTTCCAAAATGGGGTCACTTTTGGGGGGTTTCTACTGTTTAGGCACATCAGGGGCTCCGCAAACGCAACGTGGCGCCCGCAGACCATTTTATCAAAGTCTGCATTTCAAAACGTCACTACTTCCTTTCCGAGCCCCGACGTGTGCCCAAGCAGTGGTTTACCCCCACATATGGGGTATCAGTGTACTCAGGACAAACTGGGCAACAAATATTGGGGTCCACTGCTCCTGTTACCCTTGTGAAAATAAAAAATTGTTTGCTAAAACATCATTTTTGAGGAAAGAAAAATGATTTTTTATTTTCACGGCTCTGCGTTGTAAACCTGTGTGAAACACTTGGGGGTTCAAAGTGCTCACCACATATCTAGATAAGTTCCTTGGGGGGTCTAGTTTCCAATATGAGGTCACTTTTGGGGGGTTTCTACTGTTTAGGCACATCAGGGGCTCCGCAAACGCAATGTGATGCCCGCAGACCATTCCATCAAAGTCTGCATTTCAAAACATCACTACTTCCTTTCCGAGGTCCGACGTGTGCCCAAGCAGTGGTTTACCCCCACATATGGGGTATCAGTGTACTCAGGACAAACTGGGCAACAACTATTGGGGTCCAATTTCTCCTGCTACCCTTGAGAAAATAAAAAATTGCTTGCTAAAACATCATTTTTGAGGAAAAAAAAATGATTTTTTATTTTCACGGCTCTGCGTTGTAAACTTCTGTGAAGCACTTGGGGGTTCAAAGTGCTCACTACACATCTAGATAAGTTCCTTGGGGGGTCTAGTTTCCAAATTGGGGTCACTTGTGGGGGGTTTCTACTGTTTAGGCATATCAGGGGCTCCGCAAACGTAACATGATGCCCGCAGACCATTCCATCAAAGTCTGCATTCCAAAACGTCACTACTTCCCTTCCAAGCCCCAGCATGTGCCCAAACAGTGGTTTACCCCCACATATGGGGTATCAGCGTACTCAGCAGAAACTGGACAACAACTCTTGGGGTCAAATTTCTCCTGTTACCCTTGGGAAAATTAAAAAATTCTGGGCTAAAAAAATATTTTTGAGGAAAGAAAACACATTTATTATTTTCACGGCTCTGCGTTATAAACTTCTGTGAAGCACTTGGGGGTTCAAAGTGCTCAACTCACATCTAGATAAGTTCCTTTTGGGGTCTAGTTTCCAAAATGGGGTCACTTGTGGGGATTTTCTATTGTTTTGGCACATCAGGGGCTCTGCAAACGCAACGTGACGCCCTCAGAGCATTCCATCAAAGTCTGCATTTAAAAACGTCACTACTTCTCTTCCGAACCCCGGCGTGTGCCCAAACAGTGGTTTACCCCCACATATGGGGTATCAGCGTACTCAGGAGAAACTGGACAACAACTTTTGGGGTCCAATTTCTCCTGCTACCCTTGGGAAAATAAAAAATTGTGGGCTAAAAAATCATTTTTGAGAAAAGAAAAATTATTTTTTATTTTCATGGCTCTGCGTTATAAACTTCTGTGAAGCACTTGGGGGTTTAAAGTGCTCACTATGCATCTAGATAAGTTCGTTGGGGGGTCTAGTTTCCAAAATGGGGTCACTTGTAGGGGAGCTCCAATGTTTAGGCACACAGGGGCTCTCGAAACGCGACATGGTGTCCGCTAACGATTGGAGCTAATTTTCCATTCAAAAAGTCAAATGGCGCGCCTTCCCTTCCGAGCCTTGCCGTGCACCCAAACAGTGGTTTACCCCCACACATGAGGTATCGACGTACTCAGGAGAAATTGCCCAACAAATTTTAGGATCCATTTTATCCTGTTGCCCACGTGAAAATGAAAAAATTGAGGCTAAATGAATTTTTGTGTGAAAAAAAAAGTACTTTTTCATTTTTACGGCTCAATTTGTGAAGCACCTGAGGGTTTAAAGTGCTCACTATGCTTCTAGATAAGTTCCTTGGGGGGGGTCTAGTTTCCAAAATGGGGTCACTTGTGGGGGAGCTCCAATGTTTAGGCACACAGGGGCTTTCCAAACGCGACATGGTGTCCGCTAACGATGGAGATAATTTTTCATTCAAAAAGTCAAATGCGCTCCTTCCCTTCTGAGCCTTACCATGTGCCCAAACAGTGGTTTACCCCCACATGTGAGGTATCGGTGTACTCAGGAGAAATTGCTCAACAAATTTTAGGATCCATTTTATCCTGTTGCCCATGTGAAAATGAAAAAATTGAGGCTAAAAGAAATTTTGTGTGAAAAAGAAGTACTTTTTCATTTTTACGGATCAATTTGTGAAGCACCTGAGGGTTTAAAGTGCTCACTATGCTTCTAGATAAGTTCCTTGGGGGGTCTAGTTTCCAAAATGGGGTCACTTGTGGGGGAGCTCCAATGTTTAGGCACACGGGGGCTTTCCAAACGCAACATGGTGTCTGCTAAAGATTGGAGCCAATTTTTCATTCAAAAAGTCAAACGGCGCTCCTTCCCTTCCGAGCCCTGCCGTGCGCCCAAACAGTGGTTTATCCCCACGTATGAGGTATCAGCGTACTCAGGACAAATTGGACAACAACGTTTGTGGTCCAGTTTCTCCTTTTACCCTTGGGAAAATAAAAAAATTGTTGCTAAAAGATCATTTTTGTGACTAAAAATTTAAATGTTAATTTTTTTGTTCCATGTTGCTTCTGCTGCTGGGAAACACCTGAAGGGTTAATAAACTTTTTGAATGTGGTTTTGAGCACCTTGAGGGGGGCAGTTTTTAGAATGGTGTCACTTTTGGGTATTTTCAGCCGTATAGAACCCTGAAACTGACTTCAAATGTGAGGTGGTCCCTAAAAAAAATGGTTTTGTAAATTTTGTTGTAAAAATAAGAAATCACTGGTCAAATTTTAACCCTTGTAACTTCCTAGCAAAAAAAAATGTTGGTTCCAAAATTGTGCTGATGTAAAGTAGACATGTGGAAAATGTTATTTATTAACTATTTTGTGTCACATAACTCTCTGGTTAATCAGAATAAAAATTCAAAATGTGAAAATTGCTAAATTTTCAAAATTTGCGCCAAATTTCCGTTTTTTTCACAAATAAACTCAGAAATTATCGACCTAAATTTACCACTAACATGAAGCCCAATATGTCACGAAAAAACAATCTCAGAACCGCTAGCATCCGTTGAAGCGTTCCTGAGTTATTACCTCATAAAGGGACACTGGTCAGAATTGCAAAAAACGGCCAGGTCATTAAGGTCAAAATAGGCTGGGTCATGAAGGGGTTAAATGCCCACAATAGGACCTGTTAGAAAACACCAGTAGACCACCTTTCATAAGAAGAAAAAGGTCTTCGATGTCAAGAACATTTTAATTGCAGAATACCAATCATTATAATATAACTCTGTTAGGTCATATATTGCTCAAGAACATTTTCTTAATCTTGATCTCTGTAGCAGTAAAAAAAATGCTATGTAATTATCAGCCTGACACCTAAATATTATCATTGGAAAAGACCTGGCTTTTGTTCTGAACAGTCTAGTGAAGCTGTAAATACTTCATTGCATTAAATTTGTCATTTTCATCTACCTGCAGGCATCTGACTCATGAAAAACTGACCAAGAGAGTGCTTATTACTATCGTAAAGAACAGAACGTACGACTGCTGTGATAACCACATATATGAAGTCCAAAAGGAAAACAGGCCGTTAGAGTTTAAGGGTAGCTTAATGAATTGGACTTGTAAATAGGAAGCATACATTACGGGATGCATTTCGTTTGTTGACATTGCTTTTGGGGGATGACGTAAAATATAACTATAAGAAAGCATGAGGATTACCGCAGACTATAATGCTTACATGATTTCCGTACAGCCTCTTATATACAGTAGTGTGGGTTTTTTTTGGCCTGAATGGACACATTGTAAACTGTAAACAGGATCCATGCCTATTGATGCATGTGGGGAGCAAAGCCCATCTGGTCTGATCCCATACAAGTGCTACCGTAGCACTAAATGATTGAAATACTAATTTCGGCTACAAGAGAAAGGTGTCAAAACAGCTGCTAACAATTTTTTGCATAAGGGGCAGCTCTACTGAAGGTTCTTATGGTGGGAACTTAAGTATCAAAAATAGACCATGGCTCATTTAAGATTGCCTGTTCTCATAATTTTGTTTTTGGATGGCCAGGTATGTATCTCACTTACCTGGGGAATACTTGCCACCAGTATGCTTTATGGGAAGAAGAACTGGCAGGGGCAGTGTGATCAACCAGGAAACTTCAACCTCAGTACCTGGCATTCATGTAGATATTACATTGATATGTTCTACCTAACTGAACATTGATGCAGACCAAGTGCATGTTGTCATGGCAGTGCCGGTCCATAATTACAGTGACCTTTTTCATGAGGATAATATGCTGCACTACAAAAAATATTCCAGAATCTGCAAAAGAACTTGACAAAATGGTGTTGACCCAATGTCCAAATTCCCCAGGGCTCAATCCAGTGAGACATATGTGGAATGTGCTGGAATAGCATGTTTGATGTGTGGTTGCCAACAGGACTTAAAGGAGTTGTTCAACTGATGCAAGTGTTTTAAAATTAAAAATCTATGCTCCTGTCTTAGGCCGGCGTCACACTAGCGAGTTTTACGGACGTATGAGCGCAGAAAATACGTCCAAAAAATACGCATTGCACACGGCCCAATGATTCTCTATGGGGCAGCTCCTATCTGCCGTATATTACGCATCCGTAATATACGGTAGGTTACGGGTGTAGAAAATCGCAGCATGCTGCGTTTGTCAGCATATTGCTCAAAAAATCTGCCAATGAAAGTCTATAGGGGCGAGAAAATTGCGGATTACACACGGACCATGCATGTGACTTGCGAGAAATACGCACCGGTGTTCTATAGAAAAGCCGGCAATTCAGTGCGGTGTACAGTTAAATCACACTGACAGAATAGAATAGGTAGAATAAATGTGTACACATAGAATAGGTATATATATATATATATATATATATATATATATATATATATATATATATATATATATATATATATATATATATATATTTATATATATATAAAATTCAGCGCTAGATAGCAGAAAAGCCGGTAATTCAATTGCCGGCTTTTCCTATCTCCTTCACAAACCCGACAGGATATGAGACATGGTTTACATACAGTAAACCATCTCATATCCCTTCTTTTATTACCTATTCCTCTTTACTAATGTAAGAAGTATGTATGTGTAAAATTTGGGGGCTCTAGCTATTAAATTAAAGGATCACAACTAGATGAGAAAATCTCACTAAATGTCCTAGATACTAATTTACAACCTACAAAAAGGACATGATACCAAAAGTATGAACAACTGCTGTAAATAAGTTTATTAAATATAACAAAAATTTAAAAACATGGAGAAACTGACAAGAATGATGCATAGTGCAGATTACTCAATACATACAAAAGGGTACAGATCAATAATCCTGGAATGTAAACCTTAAAAAGACAGGTAAGTATATAACAAGGTCCTAAGACCAAATAAAGTGCAAGGACAATGTCTCTCAGCATAGGTACCAGTGAAAAGTTGATCCTTGGTTCCCCCAGACTCCAGCTCCAACGCACGTTTCGCCTCCCGTGGCTTTTTCAAGGAGTGAAGATATATCAGAGGTCTTAAGCTTATATACATGACCCCAACCAATCATAGCCAATACAGAATACCATGTGATACATATATAATTACAAATATCATTAACACCAAGAGAAATAAAGCTATTACATAAAAAATTATTTCATTACATAAACCGCATATAGCTGCAAGAGTACAAAGTTAAAAAACAGTCTCAAAAGACACCTCACATGGAAAGTAATCCAGATCTCAAACCGGAAATGATAAACCGGAAATGACGTATCGCTACTGTTCACATAATGTATCATTATAAAACACCGCAAAATACAAGAAAAACCACCTCATTAACAAAACCGCATGCACCTAACAGGAATAATACTCAAAGAATTGCTATAAATTCATGTGGGATAAGCCGGAGCATGACCCGGAAGTGATGAAGCGATATTATGTTTCCTGCGATGTCAGGATGCGCTCCAGCCTGAACCGTGAAGCGGTGCACTCCTCCCAGAGATGACGTCAAACATCTGTACTAACATGTGACCTGCAACAAGATACAGAGAAAGAGTGCGTTCCACCGTGGAGCGCAAACAATCCATCACAGCATTCTATGAATAGAACGGGAAAGAAATACAGCAGCCCTGATCGATAATACATAATAAACATAAACATATAACGAAATTCAGCAACCTTGATAGGTAAACAAGCATCATAGTGAGTATTAAATAACAAATACATATAATCAACGATATGCAGACAATGCAAATGAAATAAAATCGATAAAAAGAATTATATAAATGAAGGGAAATACTAAAATGGGACTATATTATAAAAACCACTATAAATATAAAGTGTATATAGGCTGATTAAGGATGACATATCACAGTATGTATGAAAGCGGTGTGTAAACACCGCTTGCATACAATCCGGAGGGCATCACAAAATGGCAAAAGAGTCCAACAGGACATACCTAAAGTGATATATATACCATGTATTTTTTTATATATATTAATAAAGTGCCACAAAAATATAAATATTAATAATAAATAAATAAATAAAACAATAAAAGTGCAGTGAATCACACGTGCGAGCGAGTGAAAAAAAATCATTTATTAAGGAAAAAAAAGAAGTGTTATTAATTATTTTATTATTATTAGCAAGTCCCAGTGTAGATCTCCATCACAATAAACAGACAGGTTGGGAAACTAAAAGAAAAAAAGAGAAATAAAAACAATTAAAAACAATTAAAAACCAACACACGGAGAGTCAAGATGCTGATTACTGGGGATACACTTAGAAAATAGCTAATACTGCATCATAAGAAAGCACTAAATGATAGTTGTTCATTAAGGCCATTAGGTGTCAATGTGCCCAATCTGTAGATCCACTTCGCCTCAACCTGGGCTAAGCGCTTCTTAATATCCCCACCTCTGGCATTCAAAACCACTTGGTCGATCCCTCTAACTTTTAAAAGAGACCCCTTACACTGATGATATAACTTGAAATGTTTGGGCAGTGTTTTAAGGGAATCGATCTCAGTGGCAGTTTGTGCCGCTTCGATGTCGAGTACATGCTCTCTGACTCTCCGTCTAAACTCCCTAGAGGTAAGGCCAATATATTTAAGTTTGCATGGGCAACTAGCACAATATATGACCGCCATGGTAATACAGGTAATTATTAATATTTATATTTTTGTGGCACTTTATTAATATATATAAAAAAATACATGGTATATATATATATCACTTTAGGTATGTCCTGTTGGACTCTTTTGCCATTTTGTGATGCCCTCCGGATTGTATGCAAGCGGTGTTTACACACCGCTTTCATACATACTGTGATATGTCATCCTTAATCAGCCTATATACACTTTATATTTATAGTGGTTTTTATAATATAGTCCCATTTTAGTATTTCCCTTCATTTATATAATTCTTTTTATCGATTTTATTTCATTTGCATTGTCTGCATATCGTTGATTATATGTATTTGTTATTTAATACTCACTATGATGCTTGTTTACCTATCAAGGTTGCTGAATTTCGTTATATGTTTATGTTTATTATGTATTATCGATCAGGGCTGCTGTATTTCTTTCCTGTTCTATTCATAGAATGCTGTGATGGATTGTTTGCGCTCCACGGTGGAACGCACTCTTTCTCTGTATCTTGTTGCAGGTCACATGTTAGTACAGATGTTTGACGTCATCTCTGGGAGGAGTGCACCGCTTCACGGTTCAGGCTGGAGCGCATCCTGACATCGCAGGAAACATAATATCGCTTCATCACTTCCGGGTCATGCTCCGGCTTATCCCACATGAATTTATAGCAATTCTTTGAGTATTATTCCTGTTAGGTGCATGCGGTTTTGTTAATGAGGTGGTTTTTCTTGTATTTTGCGGTGTTTTATAATGATACATTATGTGAACAGTAGCGATACGTCATTTCCGGTTTATCATTTCCGGTTTGAGATCTGGATTACTTTCCATGTGAGGTGTCTTTTGAGACTGTTTTTTAACTTTGTACTCTTGCAGCTATATGCGGTTTATGTAATGAAATAATAAATTTTTTATGTAATAGCTTTATTTCTCTTGGTGTTAATGATATTTGTAATTATATATGTATCACATGGTATTCTGTATTGGCTATGATTGGTTGGGGTCATGTATATAAGCTTAAGACCTCTGATATATCTTCACTCCTTGAAAAAGCCACGGGAGGCGAAACGTGCGTTGGAGCTGGAGTCTGGGGGAACCAAGGATCAACTTTTCACTGGTACCTATGCTGAGAGACATTGTCCTTGCACTTTATTTGGTCTTAGGACCTTGTTATATACTTACCTGTCTTTTTAAGGTTTACATTCCAGGATTATTGATCTGTACCCTTTTGTATGTATTGAGTAATCTGCACTATGCATCATTCTTGTCAGTTTCTCCATGTTTTTAAATTTTTGTTATATTTAATAAACTTATTTACAGCAGTTGTTCATTATTAAATTAAAGGGTTAAATCCCGGAAAAAATTGGCGTGGGCTCCCGCGCAATTTTCTCCGCCAGAGTGGGAAAGCCAGTGTCTGAGGGCAGATATTATTAGCCTAGAGAGGGACCATGGTTATAGGAACCCCCCTGGCTAAAAACATCTGCCCCCAGCCATCCCAGAAAAGGCACATCTGTAAGATGCGCCTATTCTGGCACTTAGCCTCTTTCTTCCCACTCCCGTGTAGCGGTGGAATATGGGGTAATGAAGGGTTAATGTTACCTTGCTATTGTAAGGTGACATTAAGCCAGGTTAATAATGGAGAGGCGTCAATTATGACCCCTATCCATTATTAATCCAATAGTACAAAATGGTTAATAAAACACACACACATTATTAAAAAGTATTTTAATGAAATAAAGACACATAGTGTTTTAATATTTTATTATACTCTTAATCCACCTGAAGACCCTTGTCACCTGAAATAAAGTTAAAAAAAACAAACAACAATATTCCATACCTTCCGTCGTTCAGTCTTGTCCCACGCTGTAAATCCATCTGAAGGGGTTAAATCATTTTACACCCAGGAGCTCTGCTAATGCAGCTGTGCTCCTGACTGTAAAATTTGGTGAATGAATGGAATGCAGGGGAATGTACTGTAGTTACCTCGAGTCACGGTGATGCGCCCCCTGCTAGATGAACTCATATGAACTCGAGCGTGGTAACTTTTCAGAATATTTTCTCACGCTCGAGTTCATATGAGATCATATTGTGATGCAGCGGTATGACCATGCACAGTGAAACGGCAGTGACCCAAACAAGTTCAAACAAAATGTTCTTTTATTGTGTTACTTCACACAGTCAATGTAGTATACGGCTTCTTCATACAGTCCATTAATAATGCATGGCTATATGACGCAGTCAATTCACAGGCCGAACTTCCCTCTGTCCAGTTTCCCTGGGTGACCGCACGCCGGTAACAAGTCTCTGTACTCACTCTGCTCACTGCACTCTTTATCCTCTGGAGTGCAGCCGGGTACACATAAGATAGCCCAAGACGCAGGGTGTCAGTCTCTCTGGTTTCTTTAGCCTCTGTGCTGCTCCACACAGAGAGAGCTCTGCAGACAACTGCCCTGTCTGCTTCCAAGAACACACTGACACACCTCCCCCACTGACACAACTCCCCCACTACTACAGGGCTTTTAAATCAGTCACTGCTTCACTATGCTAATTACAGCCACACCTGTGTCTGTAGTACGCCCTCATGGCCTCACTACGCTTCCATGCACATTCTGCAGAGCACATACAGCGACCCCTAGCTGTACCAGGGGTCACTGCCTCACTATATATATATATATATATATATATATATATATATATATATATATATATATGTGTCTCACTGACATATATATATATATATATATATATATATATATATATAGGCTGTATATACAGGTCCTTCTCAAAAAATTAGCATATAGTGTTAAATTTCATTATTTACCATAATGTAATGATTACAATTAAACTTTCATATATTATAGATTCATTATCCACCAACTGAAATTTGTCAGGTCTTTTATTGTTTTAATACTGATGATTTTGGCATACAACTCCTGATAACCCAAAAAACCTGTCTCAATAAATTAGCATATTTCACCTGTCCAATCAAATAAAAGTGTTTTTTAATAACAAACAAAAAAACCATCAAATAATAATGTTCAGTTATGCACTCAATACTTGGTCGGGAATCCTTTGGCAGAAATGACTGCTTCAATGCGGCGTGGCATGGAGGCAATCAGCCTGTGACACTGCTGAGATGTTATGGAGGCCCAGGATGCTTCAATAGCGGCCTTAAGCTCATCCAGAGTGTTGGGTCTTGCGTCTCTCAACTTTCTCTTCACAATATCCCACAGATTCTCTATGGGGTTCAGGTCAGGAGAGTTGGCAGGCCAATTGAGCACAGTAATACCATGGTCAGTAAACCATTTACCAGTGGTTTTGGCACTGTGAGCAGGTGCCAGGAAGCATGAAGTGCTCCAAAATCTCCTGATAGCTAGCTGCATTGACCCTGCCCTTGATGAAACACAGTGGACCAACACCAGCAGCTGACATGGCACCCCACACCACTGACTGTGGGTACTTGACACTGGACTTCAGGCATTTTGGCATTTCCTTCTCCCCAGTCTTCCTCCAGACTCTGGCACCTTGATTTCCGAATGACATGCAAAATTTGCTTTCATCAGAAAAAAGTACTTGGGACCACTTAGCAACAGTCCAGTGCTGCTTCTCTGTAGCCCAGGTCAGGCGCTTCTGCCGCTGTTTATGGTTCAAAAGTGGCTTTACCTGGGGAATGCGGCACCTGTAGCCCATTTCCTGCACACGCCTGTGCACGGTGGCTCTGGATGTTTCCACACCAGACTCAGTCCACTGCTTCCTCAGGTTCCCCAAGGTCTGGAATCGGTCCTTCTCCACAATCTTCCTCAGGGTCCGGTCACCTCTTCTCGTTGTACAGCATTTTCTGCCACATTGTTTCCTTCCAACAGACTTACCATTGAGGTGCCTTGATACAGCACTCTGGGAACAGCCTATTTGTTGAGAAATTTCTTTCTGGGTCTTACCCTCTTGCTTGAGGGTGTCAATGATGGCCTTCTTGACATCTGTCAGGTCGCTAGTCTTACCCATGATGGGGGTTTTGAGTAATGAACCAGGCAGGGAGTTTTTAAAAGCCTCAGGTATCTTTTGCATGTGTTTAGAGTTAATTAGTTGATTCAGAAGATTAGGGTAATAGGTCGTTTAGAGAACCTTTTCTTGATATGCTAATTTATTGAGACAGGTTTTTTGGGTTATCAGGAGTTGTAGGCCAAAATCATCAGTATTAAAACAATAAAAGACCTGACAAATTTCAGTTGGTGGATAATGAATCTATAATATATGAAAGTTTAATTGTAATCATTACATTATGGTAAATAATGAAATTTAACACTATATGCTAATTTTTTGAGAAGGACCTGTATGTTTTTAAGAATATTTGAGCCGATGGATCCATGATATGTCCATTTTGCAAGCCTGCGAGAAAAAAATCGCAGTACGGAAGCCATACCGATGCCATACGGATGACACATGGATAAATTTGTGCGTAAAAATCGCATCCTCGCATTGAATACGGAACAGTGTTTTGGGACAATTACTGCATATTACGGCCGTAAAAAATGGACCGTATTTTCATACGCCTAGTGTGACGCCGGCCTTACCCACAGATCTAGCGCAGATGCTCTAGTGGTCTTTGTGGTTGGTGTGTTTTAAAGCCGATCCTACTTAGGTGACAAGAATCGTTGTGCTGCTATGCACTCCTGATGCTGCTGTATGAGACATCTTTGTCTCTGCTGCATTGGAAGTACAGCAGGACTGAAGCTAGAAATGTTAAGGAGCTAATGGCAAATTAGATTCAATGCAGTTCTTACAAACTCAATAGTAAAGAGCTTGCAAGCACTGCACTTGTCCGTTTGTCGATCCCCTTTGCAAGGAGCAGTAAACAAAAATGTTAATATTTGGAGAACAGGTAGGGAAATTTAATATGTAAATTGCAAAGCTATTGGTTTCCCACTATTGCGTCTTGGACGGCCAATGGAGTGTAATTTAATTGCTGTCATAGATTGACGATAGCATTTAAATGGATAAAGGGACTCTGTCAGTACAGAATGACTATTCAGGGAAAGTACAGCCGCTAAGTGCAAAAAGCTGAGGTCAATTATTTAAACACATTTTACCAACTGCTTTTTATCTCCTCCATCTTTGATGGACAGCTCTGACATAATAGAGCCAAAAGGGTGGAAATGGGAAACAAGCAGGTGGGGAGGTGCATTTAAATGATTGGACCTGCTATGTTACACCTGCAGTTGGTTTGAACAGTTATATTACCCTGACAGAGTCCCTATAACCATTCAAATGCTACTGTCAATCTGTGACAGTAGCATTTAAATGACACTCCTTTGGCCATTTGTGACGCAATAGAGGGGAACCAATCAATTACAATGGGAGCAGGGGCTGTTTGTGAAATAACTAATTTTTACATAATGCTTAGCAGCTTTCTGATAACCATTGTGTCACGGGGATACCGCAACAGAGGGGCCAAAAGATTGCAATGTCAAGTTACAGAAACTTCTGCATTTATTAGAACTTCTTCACCATCCTATTAAACAGTGCAGGTTTTTCCTTGCTCTGTCATGGCAAGGGTTAATTAGTTGATCTCCTGAAGATCTCCATCCTGAATTATCTGAGCTATTCTGTGTTGGCCACTCCCCTCCTTATATATATGCTCGCCACTGGCACTTGGGAAATGTCATTGAAATTTCTACTTCCTAGTTTGGTATTGAAGGAGAAAGTTCAGTGCTTGGGCTTGGTGGTTGCAGAATTTTACTGGTTTGGTATTGAAGGAGAAGGTTCAGTGCTTGGGGTTGGTGGTTGCAGAATTTTTCTGGAGATTGCTGTGTGGAGTTGGTTTGCATGCTTATCCTTATCCTCTCACATTTGCCCTTCCTATACCTTCCCTGTTTTCTACACTGTTGTTTTATGTATATGTATGATTGTAGTTTTATTTTATTCCTATCTGTTTACCCCGTCTATTTGGTTAGCGTTTTCCTATGCACTTCGGCCACTCACCTTCCGGTGGGGGGGGTTGAGATCAAATAAGGGTTAAGTTAGGAGCATAGCTAGGTATGAGACCCTGGCCTCCACCATCTGGGGTAGTTTGGGGGACTGGGATATACTAGGGCATTATTAGTTTGAGGGACTGGGCAGGTGCACACCGTCCCCTGTCTCTACGTGACACATTGGCTGCCTTGGTAACATATTGATGTGGTGGAGTGGCATTGCTGCGGCTGGAGAAGAAACCCAACAAAGGGACCAGTCAGCATGAGAACAGGATCAGCAATACGATCAATGAGGTGATTATTGCTTTTTATATTATTCAATTTGAACATTATATAATAACTTTTTACTTGCCTCTTCCTATAGATAATAGATACATATTATGAAGATTTGTCGAGGGTTACTTAACCCCTTTCTGCCAACTGACGGAATAGTACGTAAGCTGGCAGTATCCCATGCTTTGAGGTGGGCTCCGGCGGTGAGCCCACCTCAAAGCCGCGACATGTCAGCTGTTTTCAACAGCTGACATGTGGCCACAATGGGCACGAGTGGAATCGCGATCCGCCCGCGCCCATTAACAAGTTAAATGCCGCTGTCAAATGCTGACAGCAGCATTTAACAAGCGCTGCCGGCCGCGCAGCCGGAAGTACGCGCACCGCTGACCCCGTCACATGATCCGGGGGTCATCGGTGCATTGCCATCACAATCAGAGGTCTCCTCGAGACCTCTATGGTTGTTGATGGCAGATTGCTATGAGCGCCACCCTGTGGTCAGCACTCATAGCAAGCCTGTAATTCTGCTGCATAGAGGTGATCTGTGCATCACCTCTATGTAGCTGAGCCGATCGTGTAGTGCATGCTTTTAGCCTCCTATTGAAGCTTTCCAAAATTAAAAGAAAATGTGTTTAAAAATCTAAAAAAAAAAAAATAAAATATAAAAGTTCAAATCACCCCCCCCCCCTTTCGCCCCAATCAAAATAAAACAATTAAAAGAAAAAAATCAAACCTACACTTATTTGGTATCGCTGCGTTCAGAATCGCCCGATCTATCAATAAAAAAAAGGATTAACCTGATCGCTAAACGGCGTAGCGAGAAAAAAAATAAAAATGCCAAAATTACGTTTTTTTGGTCGCTGTGACATTGCATTAAAATGCAATAACGAGCGATCAAAAGAACGTATCTGCACCAAAATGGTATAATTAAAAACGTCAGCTCGGCGCGCAAAAAAAAAAGCCTTCACCCGACCCCAGATCACGAGATGCTACGGATAGCGGAAAATTGCGAATTTTTTTTTTTTTTTTTATTTAGAAAGCTTTGGAATTTTTTTTTTACCACTTAAATAAAAGAGAACCTAGACATGTTTGGTGTCTATGAACTCGTAATGACCTGGAGAATCATAATGGTAGGTCAGTTTTAGCCTTTAGTGAACCTAGCAAAAAAGCCAAACAAAAAACAAGTGTGGGATTGCACTTTTTTTGCAATTTCATCGCACTTGGAATTTTTTTCCCATTTTCTAGTACATGACATGCTAAAACCAATGGTATCTTTCAAAAATACAACTCGTCCCGCAAAAAGTAAGCCCTCACATGGCCATATTGACGGAAAAGTAAAAAAGTTATGGCTCTGGGAAGGAGAGGAGCAAAAAACGAAAACAGCTCCTGAGGTGAAGGGGTTAAAGGATCATTTTCCAGAAACCGCTCTGCCCTTGTTACAGAAGATGCGTCTTATATTGTGTCATGTCCTTTTCTAGTTGAGCTGCAACATCCAACACAGAGTTTAATCAGGTTGCAACGTTTTGGAAAATAGTAACATTCTCTAATATTTCCATGAAAATGTTTTCGCTCTCATTGAGGCCAGATTTATCATCACATCTGTGATGCAGACTGTGTTGTCCAGACCAGTTGCAGGACCCAAACTCTTCAGCCTGACAGAAAAATGTTAGGCCTTCCAGTTCAGATCAGGAGACCCGGGACATTTCTGGATATCACTGTCTGTATTCGGACCGTGAATGTTAGACTTGTGAAGTGGGCCTTAGGCTACAATCTGCTATCTATAAGGCATACAGGGGTCATGTATAGACAAAGGGCAGTCATTTCTGAACTGTTTATCGACTGACTTTAGCTTTATGACCTTCATCAAAAGCCAAGTATTGGAAAAGACTCTTGGGTTTATTTTCTTTCGAGATAGTAATAGCAAATTATTTTTCTAATTTCCCTTGCAGTGATCCATGTAAAAAAAAGATGCTTAACCTGGATTCCTACATTAAGTTATCATATAGTGTGTTTGCGAGGCAGTATGCAAACTGTTTAAAAATACATACAATTCATTATTGGAAATCGATATTTGTGTAATTGCAGTTGTGAAAGGTTTTAACCTTTATGTATCAAGAGGATATTTAGTTGATTATTACATGAATGATTTTATGTTGGGCAAAGTAAAATTATGTTTTACCTTATGAACATAGTCTTAGTTTATCCTACGTTGCACAAAACTGAGCAGTTTACTTCTGGATGATGAGCATATCAGTCCCAAGTCTACATCTTTTAGGTATGCAGTGCAAAGGCCAGAATCAGCTCAGAATGTATTGCTGCAAGTGCAGTTTATCACACTATGATAACCTGTAGTATTGGTGGTATTTATTTTAAATAGCAAAATATAGAAAAATCTACATGTACAGTGTTTTTCTTTTTTGGTATCCGTAATGTTTTTTTGTTAAAGTGTAGCGTTCTCTGGGTATAGTGTTTTGTTTTTATGGTAATTTTCTCAATTGGCTTCTCTGTAAAACTAGGGAAATGCCCAGAGTAATATACAGTGCAGACCAAAAGTTTGGACACACCTTCTCATTTAAAGATTGTTCTGTATTTTCATGACTATGAAAATTGTTCATTCACACTGATGGCATCAAAACTATGAATTAACACATGTGGAATTATATACTTAACAAAAAAGAGGGAAACAACTGAAATTATGTCTTATTTTCTAGGTTCTTCAAAGTAGCCACCTTTTGCTTTGATGACTGCTTTGCACACTCTTGGCATTCTCTTGATGAGCTTCAAGAGGTAGTCACTGGGAATGGTTTTCACTTCACAGGTGTGCCCTGTCAGGTTTAATAAGCGGGATGTCTTGCCTTATAAATGGTGTTGGGACCATCAGTTGTGTTGTGCAGAAGTCTGTTGGATACACAGCTGATAGTCCTACTGAATAGACTGTTAGAATTTGTATTATGGCAAGAAAAAAGCAGCTAAGTAAAGAAAAACGAGTGGCCATCATTACTTTAAGAAATGAAGGTTAGTCAGTCCGAAAAATTGGGAAAACTTTGAAAGTGTCCCCAAGTGCAGTGGCAAAAGCCTTCAAGCGCTACAAAGAAACTGGCTCACATGAGGACCGCCCCAGGAAAGGAAGATCAAGAGTCACCTCTGCTTCTGAGGATAAGATAAGATTAGAGACCAGGTCAATGCCACACAGAGTTCTAGCAGCAGACACATCTCTACAACTACTGTTAGGAGGAAACTTTGTGCAGCAGGCCTTCATGGTAAAATAGCTGCTAGGAAACCATTGCTAAGAACAGGCAACAAGCAGAAGAGACATGTTTGGGCTAAAGAACACAAGGAATGAACATTAGACCAGTGGAAATCTGTGCTTTGGTCCGATGAGTCCAAATTTGAGATCTTTGGTTCCAACCACCGTGTCTTTGTGCGACGCAGAAAAGGTGAACGAATGGACTCTACATGCCTGGTTACCACTATGAAGCATGGAGGAGGAGGTGTGGGGGTGCTTTGCTGGTGACACTGTTGGGGATTTATTCAAATTGAAGGCATACTGAACCAGCAGGGCTACCACAGCATCTTGCAGCGGCATGCTATTCCATCTGGTTTGTATTTAGTTGGACCATCATTTATTTTTCAACAGGACAATGACCCCAAACACACCTCCAGGCTGTGTAAGGGCTATTTGACCAAGAAGGAGAGTGATGGGGTGCTACGCCAGATGACCTGGCCTCCACAGTCACCAGACCTGAACCCAATCGAACCCAAGCTGGACCCCAGAGTAAAGGAAAAAGGGCCAACAAGTGCTAAGCATCTCTGGGAACTCCTTCAAGATTGTTGGAAGACCATTCCTGGTGACTACCTCTTGAAGCTCATCAAGAGAATGCCAAGAGTGTGCAAAGCAGTCATCAAAGCAAAAGGTGGCTATTTTGAGAACCTAGAATATAAGACATAATTTCAGTTGTTGTACACTTTTTTGTTATGTATATAATTCCACATGTGTTAATTCATAGTTTTGATGCCTTCAGTGTGAATGTACAATTTTCATAGTCATGAAAATACAGAAAAATCTTTAAATGAGAAGGTGTGTCCAAACTTTTGGTCTGTACTGTATGTGCAAAATGTAACAGAATTAAAAAAGAAAGAAAAAAAAAAAAAAGTTTGACACATACTGTTTTTGAAAGGGAGAAATAAACATGTGAAGAGCAGGCCATGAGCCAGAATGTGTGATTCAACTGAAAATCCTGGATTTATTGGCATTACCTAGTACCAAACATTTTACACGTCGTCAAAATTGTTGGTTCCCCTCATTTAATGACAGAAAAACCCACAATGGTCACAGAAATAACTTGAATCTGACAAAAGTAATAATAAATAAATCCGTGAAAATGAACAAATGAAAGTCAGACATTGCTTTTCAACCATGCTTCTACAGAATTTTAAAAAAATAAATAAAACTCATGAAATAGGTCTGAATTGAAATGATGATACTCTTAACTTAATATTTTGTTGCACAACCTTTTGAGACCATCACTGCAATCAAACGATTCCTGTAACTGTCATTGAGACTTCTGCACCTCTCGACAGGTATTTTGGCCCACTCCTCAAGCGCTAACTGCTCCAGTTGTCTTGTGTTTGAAGGTTGCCTTTTCCAGATGGCATGTTTCAGCTCTTTCCAAAGGTGCTCAACAGGATTTAGGTCAGGGCTCATAGAAGGCCACTTCAGAATAGTCCAATGTTTTCCTCTTAGCCTATTGGATGTTTTTAGCTGTGCGTTTTGGGTTATTATCCTGTTGCAAGACCCATGACCTGCGACTGA
The DNA here is from genome assembly GCF_051348905.1 of Ranitomeya variabilis. Taxonomy (NCBI): domain Eukaryota; kingdom Metazoa; phylum Chordata; class Amphibia; order Anura; family Dendrobatidae; genus Ranitomeya; species Ranitomeya variabilis. Next base: position 749,108,644 of record NC_135233.1, read on the forward strand.
GACCAAGCTTTCTGACACTGGGCAGCACATTTCACTCTAGAATCCCTTGACAGTCATGAAATTTCATTGTACCCTGCACAGATTCTAGACACCCTGTGCCAGATGCAGCAAAGCAGCCCCAGAATGTAACAGAGCCTCCTCCATGTGTCACAGTAGGGACAGTGTTCTTTTCTTGTTATGCTTCATTTTTTCGTCTGTGAACATAGAGCTGATGTGCCTTTCCAAAATGTTCCATTTTTGTTTCATCTGTCCATAGGGCATTCTCCCAGAAGCTTTGTGGCTTGTCAACATGTAGTTTGGCAAATTCCAGTATGGCTTTTTTACAATTTTTTTTTTTTTCAACAATAGTGTCCTCCTTGGTCGTTTCCCATAAATTCCTCTTTGGCTCATACAATGACAGATGGTGCAATCTGGCACTGATGTTCCTTGAGCTTGAAGTTCACGTTTAATCTGTTTCTACATTTTTATGGGCTCTTTTGCTACCATTCGTATTATCCGTCTCTTTGATTTGTCATCAATTTTCCTCCTGTGGCCATGGTTGACTACAGTCTCATGGATCTTAAATTTCTGAATAATATCTGCAACTATAGTCACAGGAACATCAAGCTGCTTGGAAATGGCCTTATAGCTTTTACCTTTAAAGGGAACCTGTCACCCCCTCAGGCGTTTGTAACTAAAAGAGCCACCTTGTGGAGCACTAATGCTGCATTCTGAGAAGGTGGCTCTTTTAGTTATGCTCCCTGCACACACTGAAGTAAACACTTATAAAATGTGCCCCCTCATACCGTGAAAACGTCCCGGGGGCTGGTCTTTCCCCCAGAATCAGACGCATCACAGCCGTCACTCCGGGCCTGTGTGCGCCGGGCGCCGTTTCCTCTTGCTTTATTAGAGTCCCTGGCGCCTGCAACTGCGCATGCCCGGAAAAAAAACTTAGCTGGGAACGCTAATGAAACAAGAGGAGGCGGCGCCCAGCATGCACAGGCGTGGAGTGGCAGCTGTGCTGCGTCTGATTAGGAGGGAAAGACCTGCCCCCGGGATGATTTCACGGTATGAGGGGGCACATTTTATAAGTGTTTACTTCAGTGTGTGCAGGGAGCATAACTAAAAGAGCCACCTTGTCCAAATGCAGCATTAGTGCTGCACAGGGTGGCTCTTTTAGTTACAAACACCTGGGGGGTGACAGGTTCCCTTTAACATGTTTGTCTATAATTTTATTTCTAATCTCCTGAGACAATGCTTTCCTTCACTTCCTCTAGTCCATGTTGAGTGTGATACACACCATGTCACCAAACAGCACAGTGAGTATCTGTAGCCCTATATACAGGCCCACCACTGATTCCAAGATTGTAGACACCTGTGATACTTAACATGTCCCTTTTGTCACATTACTTCAGGGGTACCATCATTTCTCTCCAGGCCTATTTTATGAGTTTTATTTTATTTTTTTTAAATTCTGTGGAAGCAGGGTTGAAAAGCAATGTCTGACTTTAATTTGTTCATCCTGTAATGCTGACCACCATGTAACAAAAATACACCTTTCATAATAAATTCCCTGAGGCTGCCACAGTGACAATGCACCGTCACAAAAAAGGGGCATTCAGTTACTTCCATTATGGGTAAGTGATTCAGCTGTTAAGGGCACCTCTTTTTCCCTTTTTGTGGGGGCGTATCGTCACTGTGGCAGCCTCAGGGAATTTATTATGAAAGGTGTATTTTTGTCACATGGTGGTCAGCATTACAGGATTACATAAAGTCCAAACTTATTATTGACATACATGGTTGACACTATATACTAAAAGAAAAAAGGAATGTAGTCAGCTTACCGGTCTTAGACGAAATCCCCAGACCTGCCAACGCCCAGCACGGTTCGGGGTGAGCGCCCACAGCAAATGAAGACAAACAGAGAAATGATCCAGCTGGAAGTGGAGGCAGTTCAGACTTTGTGGGACTTTATTAGACAACTAAAGCGATAAATAGTTCTTCAAAAAGAAAAATGTTTACATAGCAAACACCTGGCACACCAGTGAGGAGGATCAACGCGTTTCAACTAAGAAGTCTTAAGGTACCTTCACACGAAGCGACGCTGCAGCGATAGCGACAACGATGCCGATCGCTGCAGCGTCGCTGTTTGGTCGCTGGAGAGCTGTCACACAGACCGCTCTCCAGCGACCAACGATGCCGAGGTCCCCGGGTAACCAGGGTAAACATCGGGTTGCTAAGCGCAGGGCCGCGCTTAGCAACCCGATGTTTACCCTGGTTACCAGTGTAAAAGTAAAAATAACAAACAGTACATGCTCACCTGCGCGTCCCCCGGCGTCCGCTTCCTGTACTGTGTGAGCGCCGGCCCTAACAGCAGAGCGGTGACGTCACCGCTGTGCTTTTACTTTCACTTTAGGGCCGGCGCTCAGTCAGAGCAGGAAGCGGACGGCAGGGGACGCGCAGGTGAGTATGTACTGTTTGGTTTTTTTTACTTTTACGCTGGTAACCAGGGTAAACATCGGGTTACTAAGCGCGGCCCTGCGCTTAGTAACCCGATATTTACCCTGGTTACCAGCGTAAAACATCGCTGGTATCGTTGCTTTTGGTGTCAAACCTGACGATACACGCCGGTCTGACGACCAAATAAAGTTCTGAACTTTATTCAACGACCAGCGATATCACAGCAGGATCCAGGTCGCTGCTGCGTGTCAAACACAACGATATCGCTATCCAGGACGCTGCAACGTCACGGATCGTTGTCGTTCTCGTTGTAAAGTCGTTTCGTGTGAAGGTACCTTTACTCATTTTTCTTTTTGAAGAACTATTTATCGCTTTAGTTGTCTAATAAAGTCCCACAAAGTCTGAACTGCCTCCACTTCCAGCTGGATTATTTCTCTGTTTGACACTATATACTGTTATAATCCATAGTGCCTTGTACTAATACCATGATGATGTTCACTATTTTTTCGTATGCCTTGGACCCTTGTGCTTCTTACTAGGGTTTTATGTTCCGTGTTTGTGCTTCATTTAGGTTAATTTTTTGTATCATCATTATATGCAATAAAGTACCCTTTTTTAAATTTTACTATTGTGTATAGAGCTCCATTCTACTTAAAATTATCATGAACTAGATGGAGGCCCTATGCTATCGCATCGGGAGGGCGGTAATGTCGCGATGGGGGCAGGCTTTGCAGTGTTGAGAATCTCTCCCCCATGTGCTCACCCACCTATCCACTCTCTTTCCCTATCTGCTGTCTTCTCCTGTCTGTGCTCTCTGACCTGTCTACCCCATGTGCTATCCCCCCGTCTGTCTCCTTCCTGTGCTGTGTTCTCCCCTCAAAGACAATACTGACATTACAGCAGGAGATTGCAGAGGATACATTTTGTGAGGTAAAATATTTTTTTTAAAAACAGTCAGTGAAATATTTTATCTCCCAAAATGAATCCACTGTGATCCCCTCCTATAATGTCAGTATTATCTTTTGCTTCCTCCCCTGCCCAGGAGATGTGGTATGCTACATACACGGTCAGACAAGGTTAATTTTTAAAATGAACTTTCGTTTGTGGGAAAACCCCTTTATTGTGACCGGCTTCCTCTGCCTGTAGACACGTCTCACATCTGCCGCCGGGATCAGCCAAATGATTCACTGCACCTGCACGCAATTCACTGAAGCGCAGAAAATCAGGCTGCCGCCATCTTTGTGCAGACAGATAGCAGCGGTCATATTAAAACTGTGCATGCTCTCTCCTCCTGTACAAAGATGGCGGCAGCCAGTGAATCATTCAGCTGATTCCGGCAGCGGCGTGTTTCTGACGGTGTTCCGCTGATGGTACCACGTAAGTGGCTGCATGAGTGTGTGTGTGTGAGTGTGTGTGTGGTGTGTACGGCGTATTGAGTGTGTGTGGTGTGACGGTGTTCCGCTGGTGGTACCGTGCAATAGGTTGGTACCAGCGGCAGTTTCCATATTGAGACACCCGTCACTTGGGTGTCCCAATATGGCGGTCAGTGAACTTCCTCTGCTTGGAATTCTGGGATACGGTGACATCTGGACAGAACAGGAAATGAAATCATTACAGGCAATTATATAAATAGATGTATGCTCTTAGTAACTTTAGTTTCACAATAATCATGCAGTCTAAACTGACTGACAATCAGCCAATGAAGAAGCACAGTGCTCATTTCTCAGGTGAAATGCTCATTTGGGTTGCACAAAAGAACATTGTGCTCGGTATCAGATCATCCTGTGCTGCAGAGAACAATCTATGTGCACCACTGCAGATCACTAGGTGCACATCTGAAGTCAGGTTGGCCTGAGTAATAAGGCTTTTAAATGACGGCCGACTACCTTTAGTTGTGTTGCAAAGCTTGATAAATGGTGGACCCTTTAACTGTACAGTAGCTGCCTCCAATAGTTGGCACCAAATAGACCATTTTTCTTTAATGGGAGGAAATATAATTATTTTTTCTCGAAGCATCGCCTGATTGTTTACACTTTTTTTGCCAGCTGGTAGTCTCCTTGAGGAGAAATAATACCTCTAAAACCTAGATTATTTGCACTGTAGAATAAACAGTGTTTAACTCCTTCCCATCATATATCGAGTTCCCATTCTTTAATTTAAGCTCAGGAGCTGAGCTTGCATCATTGCCGGCAGACACTAGCTTTGTTACTCAGCCTGCATCTTCTTCTCATTACATCGGGTGGCACTGTGCTCCGCCTACTGCTGTTAACCTCTTGCATGCCGCTATCAGTCTCATTAAATATGCCTGAGTGCCCATCTGTCCACCATAATGCAATTGCTGGGTGCCGATGGATTGCTATGACAGTCGGAGGCTCCTGAACATCCCCCATGCTTGTCATGGTATCTGTTCATAGGAGACCATGTTTTTTTTACTATACACTGCATAAATTCGTCAACATTGAAATTGCAGCACGAAGAAGGAAAAGATTGGGGATTATAAAAATAACAGGATTGATAGAAATATTAGTGATATGCAAATAAGGATATATGGAAGCAAAAAGTTCCAAACATCTTGATTTAGTAAACATTGAATGTGAGCTTTGCACACTTAAATCCAGACACTCATATTATCAGTGTGATTATCAATAGTTGTCTGAGGAACATTGTGCCATGTTGACTGCACTCGGGCATACAAATCATCAAGATCTGCTGCTGGCAGCTGCCTTTGCTATTGCCGACCAAAGACCAAATGTGGTCAATGGGAGACAAGTCTGGAGTCGCTGCAGGCCGTGGTATCACTTTCAGTGCTACCATAAAAAATGGCTTTTGGAATACTTTCTATAAATGACTGTACCATCAATATAGTGTTCTTTTCATCCTACACAAAAAATATTTCATAAATTTATGTACGGTAAATAGAAACATTGAAAAAAAAATAATTATCTGAATGACACAAGGTAAAATAGAAAAATAATCTGCATCTTTATGGTCCAAATTGACTGCACCTTTTAGTGGTGAAACGGATTAATTATTAATTTCACCATGTAATATGTAACAGCTATTTTTGGGTTATTCACCGTTATTGAATGTAGAAATCGATGCTAAATGGAACTCTTCAGGAAGCACGTAAGCTAGTTGTCAGTTGCCGTTTGCTGTAATCCACTTTCCTAGCCTATTGATGAATAATGCTGTGTGTTGAGGAGACTGCGACTTATTCTGCCTAATATCATCTAAAATATAAATGCAGAGGTAAATCATATTCACACGGAGGCAGTGGATTTATTCCCTGTTCAGAGTGACATATAGTTTTGTCGGTTTTACTAACAATATTTATACTTTATATATTATAGCTGCGTTTAGCAGGAACGACTGTGGCCTTGATTGAACTTTTGGTGTCTGTTCATTTTCCAAGCTCAATATAGATGATAACAGGAGAGCAGTCACCTCTGGTGATTTGGAAAGTTTACCAAGATTAATGGACAATCAACAGGAAGGTTAGAAATTGTCTATGGCAATGCTCAATATGTCTCTCTTAATCAGGTCTCTGTACAAAGTTACTAATCAATATTCCCAATAATGAGATATGTGCCAGCCACTCTGTAGTACACTGAGTGGAAATCGTCTAGTACAGCAAATAAAAGAAGACATCACATCAAGTCTTCCATTCTCTGTGTATGATATCGGTCACCAGAATTTATCAGTGTAGAACTGTACATGTATGGATGGGCACACAGGTTTTACAGCAATTAAACTACCAACAAGGGGCACACGTACTGCCCGTGCTGGGGCACACACACTGCCCTTGTGTTAGCACACATACTTGCCTGTGCATGGGCACACACACTGCTTGTGTAAAGGCCCACATACTGCCTGTGCACAGGACACATATACTGCCTATGCACAGGGCACACATATTGCCCTTGCAGAGGCACACATACTGCATGTGCTGGGGCACACATACTGCCTGTGCATGGGCACATACTGCCTGTGCATGGGCACACATACTGCCTGTGCATGGGGCACACATACTGCCTGTGCACGGGGCACACATACTGCCTATGCATGGGCACACACCGTGCCTGTGCATGGGCACACATACTGCCTGTGCAGGGCCCCCAAGCAGGAAGAGGCACACTCTATTAGGCTATGTGAATAAGACATTTTTTCCAGGCTAGTCTGCTCTGAAACCTGTCTTTAAAAGCGCTAACGAAATACTCAAAAGAATGAACAGATGTATTTCTATGTAAAAACGACTTGCTGTCCATATGTTCAGTCTTTAAACCACTTCTGGTTCCTAAAGATGCCAACCTGTTAAAAAAAAGTGAGCTGATCATTCTTCAGGAATCTAGATCCAGATACACACAGCCAGGCGTATTTTTAGCGTTTTTTCAGCGTTTTTTGCTTGATAAACTGCTAGCGGTCTATTCCTTGTTGAATTGAGTTGAAAAAAGCATCCAAAAGATGCCACACATGCACTGAAAAAAGTAAACAAATGCTAAAAATGTAAAAAAAAGAGCTCAGGAAACGACAAAAAAAAGTTAGCCAAAGACACTTTAGGAGAAATAAAGCTGGCATTTCACAAAAAATCTTCAAGAAAACCTTGGATTTGTCAAACTCGCCAAGGAGTTTTAGAGGAAACCCTTCAGCCGGTCTGTGCTGCTCTAATGACACGTGGGATGAATAGAGACTGCATTGACCCTTGTTTTACACTTAAGTACTATGGTCTTCCAGAGGAATCTTTGTTTTAGTAAGTGGAAGAGAATGTCTTACCACTTCAATCCATGTAGTCCTGCAGACCGTCTACAAAAATAACAAGACTAGTCCTCTAGCCCCCCAGAATAGCACAAATCTGGATTAAGACTCACTGCACTATAATGGCAGGTAATTTTGAAGCGGAGAGTGTATTTTACCACCTATGTAGCACTATGGCCGGCGCCCCTGCATGCTGTTCTTTTCTCCCTCCATTTGTGGATGCCGACTTACTCACCTTCCCAGATCTCTGGTGTGGTCCCGGCTACTCGGTCTGCTCCTGTGCATGCCGCACTGTGTCTCAGTGGCATGCCTAGTGCACGGGCTTCCCTGCCCTTAAATGCTTCATGCTAACAGCTGGGAGGCATTTAGTAATGTGTTCTCCTGCAAGGTGCTCCCAGCCAATTTCTGGGAAGCCTGTTCTATAAAAGGCACCCTGCCCAATTGGGAGGTGTCTGAGCAACCCTTATAGTTACGGTTGAATTATCACACTTACTAAACCTAGCAACAGTCACAGATAAATGCACCAGATGCCTACTCTTATAACCACCAACTACTATATTTACAGCCATGCAGCATAAGCTAGATCTGACTATGTATGTCAGTCAGGACCCAGATTATACAGGGGATAGAAGTGGATAACCGTGTGTTGTAGACTGACCTGGTTTGGAGTAGTGATATTGAAACCACTAGGGGCAGCAGCGGCAGGTAGCGTAGGAGTCAGTACACAGGAACAGCAATGTAGTTTGAAGAAATAAGCAGTAATCGTAGTCAGGAAAGCCGGAGGTCGATATCAGGAACAGCAGTGTTGTTTGAAGGAATAAGCAGTAATCATAGTCAGGAAAACCAGAGGTCGATATGAGGAACAGCAGTGTCATTTGCAGGAATAAGCAGCTGGTGGAAAGAAGCTTGACTAGAGGCTGGTAGCTCAATAATCACACAAGGAAAGGAGAGCCAGGCCAGGTTTAAATAGAGTTTGCATTCAGGGATTCAGGGATGAGCCAATCAGGAATTCAGGGTGGTAACGAACAGGAAACTCAGGGTGGAGACCGCAGCAACAGCATAGGTACAAGTATTTGGGTTAGCACGGTAATGTCCAGCGAGCTGAATAGATCAGAGGGAAGAGCTGCCGTCTGGTCAGGGCCGGTTTTAGACAAAGTGGGGCCCTAGGCAGAAATTTAAAGTGGGGCCCCAAATGCTAACATTGTAAAATCACACGAACATATAGGTTACATTACATGAGCAGGATGCGGATACAGTTGGTGGAGGGGCCCTGGAGCCAGTGCTCACACTGTGGCCCCCATATTTAGGGGCCTTACGTCGGCCAACAGGTCTGCCACTATTAGCCGTATGCAGGGACGTTGCTAGGGTCAGAAAAGATTGGGGGCCCAAGCCCCAAGACAAAGAATTGCCCCCAACCCCCTCTTATTTATTTATTTTTTTTAACACCGCATATAATACAGTGATAACTCTCTGAGTAGATAATTTAGTAGATGTCACCTGCAGTCCTATGTAACACCACAGATAGACATAGCGTTTCAGAGTAAGACTATGTTCACATGCAGCATTTTTTTCAGTAGCCAAAACCTTTTCTATCAGCAGTAAAAATGTTGTGTTCAAAACACCTGTTTTTCAGCTTGTTTTGTGGTGTTCTTCACACTTTTTTCAGCTTTTTTTTGGAGTGAGGATGTTTGCTTTGTCTACAGTATGTTTAAGACCACATTCATACGATCAGTATTTGGTCAGTATTTCACATGAGTATGTGTAAGCCAAAACCAGGAGGGTGATAAATACAGAAGTGGTGACGTGTTTCTCAGGGTATGTGCACACGCTGCGGATTTTGCTGTGGATCTGCAGCAGTTTTTCATGCGTTGTACAGCACCATGTAAACGTATGGAAAACAAAATCCGCCGTACACATGCTGCGGAAAATATTGCACAGATTCCGCAGCGTTTTACACCTGCTCCAAAATAGGAATCGGCAGGTGTAAAAACTCTGTTGAAAACCGCACAAAAAATGCGGTAATTCCGCCGTAAATCTGCAGTTAAAACGCAGGGTGTTTTACCTGCAGATTTTTAGGAATCTGCTTGGAAAAATCCACGGCAGATTCCGCAACGTGTGCACATAGCTTCATTGTTCCACTGCTGTTTCTGCATTACAAATACTAATGTGAAATACTGAACATGTGAACGAGACCTAATAGTTTAATTCACTACAACCACTTAAAAAATTGCAGTGAAAAATGCCGTTGCAATATCTGCAGCTTTTTTATTCTTTCATTGCTTTCTACGGGTGAAAACACACTGAAAGAAGTGACACGCTACAGATTTAAAAAGCGCTACAGTTCTGAAATCCAGTCAGAAAACAAACAAGCGCATGCAGGAGATTTCGGAAATCTCCTATGTTTTACTGGCACTTTGAAAAGCAGGTTTTTGCCATGTTCATATGCAGAATTTTTGCAGCTTTTTCTTCTGCAAATAAGAAGTTTACAGCATTTTACAGCACAAGCAAAAAAGCAGAAATCTCCTGCACACCCTTTTATTTTCCCCTGACTGAATTTCACAACTGCAGCCTTTTTTAAATCTGCAGCGTGTCGCTTTCAGCTATTTTTTTTTTACCCGTAGAAAGCAATGAAAAAGTTTTAAAAATGCTGCAAATGTCGCAATGTTGTTTTTCACTGCGTTTTTGGTGAATAAAACTAACTTTATTAAATATGTACTGTAGACAAAATGCAAACTGTAAAAAACAAACAAACAGCAAAAGCTCTAAGGGTGTGTGCCCACAATCAGTAAACGCTGCAGGTCGGCTGCTGTGTACTTGTGCAGCGTCCAACCCGCAGCGGCCACATGTTCCAGTATAGTGGATGGGATTTCAAGAAATTCCACCTCTACTATGCGTGCACTGACACCCGCACCTCACCTGTGGAGACGGACATGCGGCACGTCTCTCCAGACCCCAGCATGCCAATTTATTTAGTGTAGACACGAGTCTTCACAAGAAAAATCTCACCCATGCAATGTATAGGACGCGGTGATTCCGCACGGTTCAATGAACACATGCGGAATTACCTGTGTTCAAAACATGGCAGCACTTTGGACACAACACATATCCACTGCGTCCAAAGGGCTGCCATTTCCAGATCCTCTGAACATACCCTAAAAAATGAGTGTTGTGAAAGCAGTGTTTTTACTGCCAAGAGAGCATGTTTTGGCTGCAAAAAAAAATGCACCAAAAGCGCTGATTCCTATGCACACCTGTACTATATATGTGTATGGTTTACCCCTATTATTTCACGTGGGAATTCATTTATTTCTATATAATAAATACCCTGATTCAGCAGACAATATTCCTGTCTTGTGTCATCCAGACAGCAGTGACAAGCGGTCGCCCTGTCAGATTCCAAGCAGTGATTCAGTGACTGTGGTCAGAGCCTATGCTGATCCCTGCTGTATGTGACTGTGAAACCTGATCCTACAGCAATCAGCACAGAGCTCCTGGACCACAGTGAGTAAATCACTGCACTGAGGGGGTCTCAAGGGGGGGGTTGGGAGAGACGCTCTGGGACTACAGAGCAATGCACAGCATTATTCACTGCTGAACACCCTCTGGGCACTTCATACAGGGGCTGCAGATGCAGGGGGCCCCCTTTGTAGGTGGGGGCCCCAGGCATCTGCCTGGTCTGCCTGTGCCAAACCCTGGCCCTGCGTCTGGTGCCCAGGAGCTGCTAGGTTGGAATCTTGCCACAGTGCTCAGCTGAGAGCTATAGCTCCCAGAACTCTCAACAGAACAAAGTAACCCCTGCAGTGCCAAAAGAAATTTACTTAGTTGAAAAAGAAGGTGAAGTGCTTCTATTCAGCGCTGGAGTGAAAACAGCCTTTTACATTTTGTTTGTGAAAACAACTAATAAACCATTTTTTTTCTACTTGGATATTGGTGGATCTACTCTGTTTTGCCTTTCTTCAATGAGGTCCCTTGCTGGGTTGATTGGATAGATTCAAACATATTGTGTTTTTTTCTATCTGCATCATCAACTAAGGATACAACCACAGCCATTCACTGTGTTAACAAAAAGCGGGAACAATTCAAATGGGCGCTGGTGGACACTTGTTTCTGTAAAATATAAACTGACAGATAGATGAGTCTGCTGGAGAAGCAAGAAGAAGGTTAGGATAGTGGTGGTGCCCCTGCATGAGTCCCTTTTCACTTCTTAGCAGGGACGCCAGCATTCTCAGTCACCTCTTCATGCTGCTTCAGTCCCAGTCATCTCGGTCTCCTCCCAGGGTCTGCACGACTCCTGGGAAAATGCTTAGGGCATGTGCTCCCTGCTTCTTAAAGGGGTCGCGCTCGTGCTTCTGAAAATTTCCTCAGCCAATGGCTGGTAGACATTAGGTACCTTACCCAAATGGTATGTGCCTTAGCCATGTTGGTATCAGTGAGTTTCCTTTTACTCAGTTGTAAGGTCCCTGTACCTGTGCGCTCTGAATCTGATCCTGTCTGTTTTGTTTACCTGACCCTGTCTGCACCTGATCCTGTCCATCTTGCCGTACGTATACCCGTACCCGTCCTGCCTGTGCCTATTCCTGTCCCTGATCCATTTGAATCTGCACCTGTGAACCTGCATCCGTGAGCCCATACCAATTGCCGTCCCGTGTTCCTGTACCTGCCTTGCTTGTGCCTGATTCCACATCTGTCTACCAGCTGCATCCCTCTTGCTAACCATTTCCTGGCTGGCCCTGCTTCTTTGCCCCTCTGAGGCTTGGCTGCCATAGTTCAAGGGTCTGTCTTGGAGTAGCACCTGATGTCCACCTGGGCTCAAGTCTAACCACACCATCCGGGCCTCTAGTGAAGAACTAGGTGTTTGCTTACGCTCTTCTAGGTTCTCCCTGTACCGTGGCACAGTAGTTCCACTACTATGTGCATAATGTTCTGTATGTGAAGTTATCTTCTATAAGGGCCTGTCATGGTTTTAAAAGAAAAAAAACCCTCATATCCAGGGCTGGCTCCAGGATTTTTGTGGGCCTCGGCGAAAGAGTCTCAGTAGGCCCCTTTAATACATACCACAATTCATGATACACAGATACGGCAGAAAAACATAGGTGTAGTACAATGCCAAAGATTAAACTTAGGGTCTGTTCCCATGGTCTGTAAATGCTGCGGGTTGGACGCTGTGTACATCCGCAGTGTCCAACCGGCAGCGGCCAGATGTTACAGCATAGTGGATGGGATTACCTGCGGAGACGCTCATGTGGCATGTCTTTCCAGACCACAGCATGTCTATTTATCTTGCGGAGACGCAAAATAAGTTTCACGCATATAATGGATTGGGTGTGGTGATTCCGCCCGGTTCAATGAACACATGTGGAATCATTTGCTTTCAAAAGCCAGCAGCGCTTTGGACACAGCGGACATGTGCTGTGTCCAAAGCGCTGCCCAATTCTGAAGGTGTGGACATACCCTTACTTTTTACATTACATGAGTGATATCAATAGCTCAGAAACCGGAAAGTATAGTCCTCCATACAGTATAATGAACCCCATATAGAGCTCCATACAGAATAATGTGCCCCATATAATGCTCAATACAGAATAATGAGCCCAATATATTGATTCATACAAAATAATGGATCCCATATATTGCCCCATACAGTATAAAGAGCCAAATACAATGCCCCAAACTGTATAATGAGCCCCATGTATTGTTTCATGCAGTATAATACGCCCCATATAGTTCTCAATACAATATAATGGACCCCATTTAATGCTCAATACAGAATAGTGGACTCCATATTATGCTCCGTACATGATAATGGACCCCATTTATTGTTCCATACATAATGAGCCCCATTAAATGTTCCATATATAATGGGCCCCATATAATGCTCCATATATAATGGGCCCCATATGATGCTCCATATATTATGTGCACCTTATAATGCTCTTTATATAAAGGACCCCATATGATGCTCCAGTATATGCTGGGCCCCATATGATGCTCCATATATAATTGGCCCCATATAAGGCTCCAGTATATGATGGGCCCCATATGATGCTCCATATACAATGGGCCCCACATGATGCTCCGGTATATGAAAAAAAATTAAATACTCACCTCTCATCGCTGACAGCTGTCTTGCTCCGGACTCCTCAGCGTTGCAATCTTCTGGCTCTCTGCACTGACTGTTCAGGCAGAGGGGCACAGTCGTGTTGCAATTGTGCCCTCTGACCTTAAACATCAAAGTCAGAAGATGCGGAAGATGCTGCAACACTGGAATGGGGAGAGGTAAGTATTGCATATACCGGGACCCTGACCAAGCAGCAGAGGGGCTCACTCGCGGGCACATGCATCAGGCTCACATAGCGTGTTGGTGTCCCCGGCAGGGAGTGAGCCCCTCCGCCTGCTCAGAGACCCCGGCCCTGCTCATATCTGGCTGTTTCTCCTGACGGTCTACCTATTTCCTCTTCCACCAATGACATCACTTGTCTACTGCTGTTAATCAGTGGCCACTGATAAATTGCAGCTTAGATGTGCCAACTGAGCCAATGGAAATTGATTCCTAGCTCTCTCTCCCTGTTCGAACGGAACGTCAAGGCTGATTGGTTAAAGTGGTCATGTGCCAGAAAAGAAGGAAAAAGACCAGTGGGGAACACAGCCATCAGTGAAGACGAATGACTGGGTCCCCTGGTAAATGTATGTGTTAAGACCAACATAGGTCCGTTAATAAGATATAGTATTTTAGTGGATATCAAAGATTATCTTTTTTCCCGCTTTAATTGTCGTAGACTACCAGCTTTATTATCACTGCAGAAGAAATTAAGACTGCTTGTTTTTGGGAGAGAAAACTTATGATTTCCAGTTTATTATTCATTTTCTTAATAAAAGCTATACAGCATGTCAGCATGGTATGGTTATCCTGGCAGATGTCCGCCCCTGCTGTACATGTCTGTGCCATTTATATGTTGTAAGGGGCATTGTTACCGTATATACTCGAGTATAAGCCGAAATTTTCAGCCCATTTTTTAGGCTAAAAGTGCTTCTCTCAGCTTATACTTGAGTCATTGCCCCAGGGGGTCGGCGGGGGAGGGGGAGCGGCAGGAGTGGCGGCTGTCACATCAGAATCACCTGCTCCCGCTGTGGTCTCTGCAGTTCCCTGCTTCTTAGATGGTCTCCGGCGCCAGCTCCTCATCCTGTGTTCGGCGGTCACGTGGTACCGCTCATTAAAGTAATGAATAAGGACGTGACTCCACTCCCATAAGTATGGAGCGCATATTCATTACTTTAATGAGCGGTACCATTTGACCGCTGAACACAGGAGCAAGCTGCTGGTGCGTACAGGAGACCATCTGAAAAGCAGAGAGTATGACGGGGGAGGGTGTGCCATGCAATACTCACCTTTTCAAAAAACTGACCGTCACATCCAAACATAGACTAAGTGTGAACAGGTGCTGAACCTAGAGTCACCAACTCATATACAGTCAAGTAAATAAGGCAGCACACTGCAGCGCTGAAACATGCAAACATGAAAACTGAACTGCATTACTGCACTAGAAATTTGAAAAAATGAGAGCGTTTAGCGCATAAAAATGGCCAATTTTATGTGTACCTGGTAGCCACTTTATGGGATCTCTCTTATACCAGGTCCTACGCTTTCCTTTCCTCGCTGAGAATAAACGTCTCCATCTGAATGGGTACCTGTAAAACCTCTTCTTAGACTAACATTCTCTCTCTCTCTCTGTGGAGGGGTAATGGACCTGTTGTGATTAAAACACCTGTGGCTAGGAGGCGGAGTGCTCGGTCAGAAGGCTAAAGAATACATTTAAAAAAACTGACCGTCACATCCAAACATAGACTAAGTGTGAACAGGTGCTGAACCTAGAGTCACCAACTCATATACAGTCAAGTAAATAAGGCAGCACACTGCCAATTTTATGTGTACCTAGTACCAACTTTAGGGCATCTCTCGTATACCAGGTCCTACGCAGGTACACATAAAACTGGCCATTTTTATGCGCTAAACACTCTCATTTTTTCATTTTTCTAGTGCAGTAATGCAGTTCAGTTTTCATGTTTCATGTTTGCATGTTTCAGCGCTGCAGTGTGCTGCCTTATTTACTTGACTGTATATGAGTTGGTGACTCTAGGTTCAGCACCTGTTCACACTTAGTCTATGTTTGGATGTGACGGTCAGTTTTTTTAAATGTATTCTTTAGCCTTCTGACCGAGCACTCCACCTCCTAGCCACAGGTGTTTTAATTGCAACAGGTCCATTACCCCTCCACAGAGAGAGAGAATGTTAGTCTAAGAAGAGGTTTCACAGGTACCCATTCAGATGGAGACGTTTATTCTCAGCGAGGAAAGGAAAGCGTAGGATCTGGTATACGAGAGATGCCCTAAAGTGGCTACCAGGTACACATAAAATTGGCCATTTTTATGCGCTAAACGCTCTCATTTTTTCATATTTCTAGTGCAGTAATGCAGTTCAGTTTTCATGTTTGCATGTTTCAGCGCTGCAGTGTGCTGCCTTATTTACTTGACTGTATATGAGTTGGTGACTCTAGGTTCAGCACCTGTTCACACTTAGTCTATGTTTGGATGTGACGGTCATTTTTTGGAAATGTATTCTTTAGCCTTCTGACCGAGCACTCCGCCTCCTAGCCACAGGTGTTTTAATCGCAACAGGTCCATTACCCCTCCACAGAGAGAGAGAATGTTAGTATAAGAAGAGGTTTCACAGGTACCCATTCAGATGGGGACGTTTATTCCCAGCGAGGAAAGGAAAGCGTAGGATCTGGTATACGAGAGATGCCCTAAAGTGGCTACCAGGTACACATAAAATTGGCCATTTTTATGCGCTAAACGCTCTCATTTTTTCATATTTCTAGTGCAGTAATGCAGTTCAGTTTTCATGTTTCATGTTTGCATGTTTCAGCGCTGCAGTGTACTGCCTTATTTAATTGAATGCAATATTCACCTGTCCCTGTTCCACCACCGTACTGTGTCTTCCGCATCCTCTGACTGTGACGTTGAGGTCAGAGGGCGCGATGACGTATATAGTGTGCAGCCTCTGCCTAAACAGTCACTGCAGAGACCCGAAAGACATTGCGGCGCGTGGTGGTGGAACAGGGACAGGTGAATATTGCAAGTGCCGGGGGCCTGAGCGAGCGGCGACATTGGCATCTGGCCCCCATAGCGTGCCGGTGTCCCCGCCTGCTCAGGACATCGGCACCTCTCCCCCAGCAACGAGAGGTGAGTATGTCATTTTTTTTAATCACAGCGGCAGCATACAGGGCATATTATTATATGGAGCATCTTATGGGGCCATCAACCTTTGTGCAGCATTATGTGGGGCTTAATATTCTATGGAGCATCTTATGGGGCCATCAACCATTATGGAGCATTATATGGGGCATATTATTGTATGGAGCATCTTATGGAGCCATCAAACTTTATGGAGCTGCATATGGGGCATATTATTCTATGGAGCATCTTATGGGGCCATTAACCTTTGTGCAGCATTATATGGGACATAATATTCTATGGGGCATCTTATGGGGCCATCATTAACCTTTTATGCAGCATTACATGGGGCATATTTTAATATGGAGCATCTTACAGGGCCCATCATGAACTGTATGGAGCATTATATGGTACTCCTGATACAATATGGATATTCAAAAACACTTAACCTACTGATGTCTCAATTAATTTTACTTTTATTAGTACCTATTTTTATTTTTGAAATTTACCAGTAGCTGCTGCATTTCCCACCCTAGGCTTATGGGCTTATGGTCAATAAGTTTTCCCAGTTTTTTGTGGCAAAATTAGGGGTCTCGGCTTATACTCGGGTCGGCTTATACTTGAGTATGTACGGTAAATGATTATTGGCTCTAATGAAAGTTTATTAGTCTCAACCTGTGTAATCCACATTGCTGTAGCCAGGGGACTGTGTAGACCTCTAAGTGCTAAAAACATGAGTGGTAAAGGATGAATATCTAAATGCTATTCTTACAGTGCATTCATCAAACAGGTGGTAATATCTCACATGAGATAATATCTTATTGTGCGCAATATTATCCCGTAGCCCTGATCCATCATTGTCTGGAGTAGCTCAATGTTTGATAAATTGACCCAATAAAATAACAGTGTGAAGTGGGCTTATCTCACTTGTGATTATATCCCTTGTTTGATGAATATACTCAATTGTAAGCATCGTTAGCGGTTCGGTAACCATTGGTTAGCATATGTTAACTTGCCCTTGCACGTTTGATATGCCAAAGCCTTAAAGGGCTAATAAACAGTTGGTATGTTTTACCTTTTATTTTCCAATCTTCATTTATGAAACAGGACATGGAAAAAAGTAGATTGGGTTACTAATTTGGTCTTCAGTCATTTGGATTTCACCTTCAGTGACTGTTAGCTCTTTGTCTCTTTCTCTTGTTACACAATTGAAATCCTCACATCGTCATAACATGAATGAAGACTGGCATCCATTTTATGGCCATAAGACCTGAACACTTTGTGGTTCAAGTCACCGAGCGTCAATCGCCATAGAGAGCTGTAAGTTAAATATTAAAAAATATATTTCATAGACCTGATGAGGCTGGTGTACTTAATATGGAAATCCATGTCAGAATGACTATGTAAGGCAAGTGCACACGTTCGGTATTTGGTCAGCATTTTACATTAGTGTTTGTAAGACAAAACCAGGAGTGGGTGAAAATACAGAAGTGGTGACATGTTTCTATTATACTTTTCCTCTGATTGTTCCACTGCTGGTTTTGGCTTACATACAGTGATAAAAAATACTAACTAAATACTGAACGTGTGACCATAACCTAATCTTCATATTACGTGGAGCACTTAATGAATCCAGCTATAGGATGAAATAGGTAATGAGTCCAATTGTGTTTAATCTTTGACCACATATCCAGCCCGACTGACAGATGCGGCTTGTATAGAGCGGTATGAGATCTCAGCAGCAGGAGGGAGGAATATACATCCATTCTGATAAGGATTTTGCAAAACTAAAGACTGCAACATTGTATGGTCAAGTTCTCTATTTAGTAATTTACTAATATAATCAGGTTATATTGTGAAATATGGTGACAGATCTGCTATAAAGAGTAAGGTCAAGAGTAGATTGTATTTTATAAATCAATAGTACATATGAATACAGGTCCTTCTCAAAAAATTTGCATATAGTGTTAAATTTCATTATTTACCATAATGTAATGATTACAATTAAACTTTCATATATTATAGATTCATTATCCACCAACTGAAATTTGTCAGGTCTTTTATTGTTTTAATACTGATGATTTTGGCATACAACTCCTGATAACCCAAAAAACCTGTCTCAATAAATTAGCATATTTCACCCGTCCAATCAAATAAAAGTGTTTTTTAATAACAAACAAAAAAACCATCAAATAATAATGTTCAGTTATGCACTCAATACTTGGTCGGGAATCCTTTGGCAGAAATGACTGCTTCAATGCGGCGTGGCATGGAGGCAATCAGCCTGTGACACTGCTGAGATGTTATGGAGGCCCAGGATGCTTCAATAGCGGCCTTAAGCTCATCCAGAGTGTTGGGTCTTGCGTCTCTCAACTTTCTCTTCACAATATCCCACAGATTCTCTATGGGGTTCAGGTCAGGAGAGTTGGCAGGCCAATTGAGCACAGTAATACCATGGTCAGTAAACCATTTACCAGTGGTTTTGGCACTGTGAGCAGGTGCCAGGTCGTGCTGAAAAATGAAATCTTTATCTCCATAAAGCATTTCAGCCGATGGAAGCATGAAGTGCTCCAAAATCTCCTGATAGCTAGCTGCATTGACCCTGCCCTTGATGAAACACAGTGGACCAACACCAGCAGCTGACATGGCACCCCACACCATCACTGACTGTGGGTACTTGACACTGGACTTCAGGCATTTTGGCATTTCCTTCTCCCCAGTCTTCCTCCAGACTCTGGCACCTTGATTTCCGAATGACATGCAAAATTTGCTTTCATCAGAAAAAAGTACTTGGGACCACTTAGCAACAGTCCAGTGCTGCTTCTCTGTAGCCCATTTCCTGCACACGCCTGTGCACGGTGGCTCTGGATGTTTCCACACCAGACTCAGTCCACTGCTTCCTCAGGTTCCCCAAGGTCTGGAATCGGTCCTTCTCCACAATCTTCCTCAGGGTCCGGTCACCTCTTCTCGTTGTACAGCGTTTTCTGCCACATTGTTTCCTTCCAACAGACTTACCATTGAGGTGCCTTGATACAGCACTCTGGGAACAGCCTATTTGTTGAGAAATTTCTTTTTGGGTCTTACCCTCTTGCTTGAGGGTGTCAATGATGGCCTTCTTGACATCTGTCAGGTCGCTAGTCTTACCCATGATGGGGGTTTTGAGTAATGAACCAGGCAGGGAGTTTTTAAAAGCCTCAGGTATCTTTTGCATGTGTTTAGAGTTAATTAGTTGATTCAGAAGATTAGGGTAATAGGTCGTTTAGAGGACCTTTTCTTGATATGCTAATTTATTGAGACAGGTTTTTTGGGTTATCAGGAGTTGTATGCCAAAATCATCAGTATTAAAACAATAAAAGACCTGACAAATTTCAGTTGGTGGATAAGGAATCTATAATATATGAAAGTTTAATTGTAATCATTACATTATGGTAAATAATAAAATTTAACACTATATGCTAATTTTTTGAGAAGGACCTGTATAAGAAACTTTTGTAGCAATTCCCAGGAAGGCTAGTGTTAAATTCTAGCACTTTAGTCTTTGATTAGGGCACATGGCTACCTCTGCATATAACCAGGCTATAGATGTTCATATAAGGCAATCAGCAAAGGGAAGCTGACCAGACTGGATGTGTCTTGAAGCTGAAAAGATAGACAGGCCAGAATCTTTCTATGAGAATACTCTGCATAGGCCTTCTGCGGAGAATCGCAAGTATCAGTGTTTGCCATGGGTAATAGCTGTTTTGTTTGACCGAGTTGGGGCTAGCTCAGCTGTGTATGAGTAGCCAGGGTCTGTTTTGTTTAGTTAACGCCTGGACAAGGCTAAGGATTTATGTTTATGATTTTGTTGTTTTGGTGCTGCGCGACTTGTGGAAAGCATTAAAAACTGCACGTTTGAACCAAAACTGCATTGCTTGTGTGAGCGCTACCTAATGCCTACCAGAGTGCGTGTATCCATACACTTTGTCATATTTCTTATCAGAGAAATCTGCTTATGTTTCTCTCCTTGGATTAATCTTTCTTCCTTCATGAGTAAAATTGTAATTCAGTGAATCACAGTACTGAGATAAGAGATGGTAGTTGTTACATGTAAAATTCTGTAGATGGGGAGGAGCTGAAGGCCGACCTATACATTCTTATGCAAGTTCTCCTGAAACTTTAGTTACAGATCTCCATTGAACTTTATGAGCACCAACTGTCATCTCCTACTTCTATAATGCTATAATCTGTATTAATTAAAGACAGATTTTAAACGTGAATTGAGACTTTTGACAATGAATGATCGTTCTAGAACAGGACTGGGAAATTAATTTTCCCTGGGGCCACATGAGAGACTGTGACTGTTGAGGAGGGCAGAACCAATAGCCTGAAATTAGTTATGTTAATATTGTTATTAACATTGTATGTTATTATTAATTGTATTGCTTAATATTGAGCATAATTAAGTATGCTGGCATCCCCCTATATACCGTATAAGCCAAAACACAGCCTCACTATGTATCATATGAGCCCACACACAGCTCCCTATATATCATATGAGCCCACACATTGACCCCCTAAATACCATAAGAGCCCACACACAGCCTCCTAAATAGTGTGAGCACCCACATAGCCTCTTTATGTACAGTAACAGTACAGTATGAGCCACCACATAACCTCCTATATATAGTATGAGCCCCCACACAGCCACCTATATACAGTAAGAGCCCCCACATAGCTTCATATATACAGTGTGAGCCATCACATTGCTCTTATATACAGTATGATCCCCCAAATAGCCACGTATATACAGTATGAGCCCCCACATAGCTTTTCTATATACAATATGAGCCCTCACATAGCCCACTAAATACTGTATGCAACTCCACATAACCCACTATATACATGCATACATTTTATACTTATATAAAAAACAAAACACATATTCTCCTCACTCCTTTTTCCGCGGTGCTCTGCTCCAGTCTCTGGTGCACTTACTCAGCACACAGCAGACGCGATGTAATGATGTCACTGTGTCTGCTGTCTCGGTCACACATGCCGATGGAAGAAGGAGCTGGGAGCTCCATCCTCCATCAGTGTATTTACTGCTGTGTTATGACCCCAATGGCAGAGGGTCTCAGAAATAATTACTAAGTCTGCAAACACAAAAAACCAGCTCCTAGGGCAGTGGTAACTGAGCTGACCATATATCTAATCCTAGCACCACAAATAGCAGCAGCCGGGGAACGTGCCTACGTTGGTTCTAGACGTCTCGCGCCAGCCGGAGAACTAACTAACCCTAGAAGGGAAAAGAAAGACCTTTCTTGCCTCCAGAGAAAAGACCCCAAAAGTAGGATACAAGCCCCCAACAAATAATAACGGTGAGGTAAGAGGAAAAGACAAACGTAAGAATGAGCTAGGTATTTAGCAAAGAGAGGCCCACTAGCTAATAGCAGAATATAGTAAGATGACTTATATGGTCAGCAAAAAACCCTATCAAAATATCCACACTGGATATTCAAGAACCCCCGAACCGTCTAACGGCCAGGGGGGAGAACACCAGCCCCCTAGAGCTTCCAGCAAAGTCAGGAATCACATTAGTACAAGCTGGACAAAAATAAGAGCAAAGCAATTAACCAAAAAACAAAGAAGCAGGACTTAGCTTAATTTTGCACGAACCGGGACCAGCAGACGGGAGCAAACAGAAGGATCTGATTACAACGATGCCAGGAACTGGACTGAGAATCCAGGGAGTTTAAATAGCGACACCCCTAGACTAACGACCCAGGTGAGTGCCAAACTGAGGAAAGACAATCCCAGAGTCATATCACTAGTGACCACAAGAGGGAGCCAAAAAAGTCTAATTCACAACAGTACCCCCCCTTTAAGGAGGGGTCACCGAACCCTCACCAAGACCACCAGGGCGATCAGGATGAGCAGCGTGAAAGGCACGAACTAAATCGGCCGCATGCACATCAGAAGCAACCACCCAGGAATTATCCTCCTGACCATAGCCCTTCCACTTGACCAGATACTGAAGCCTCCGTATGGAGAGACGAGAATCCAAGATCTTCTCCACCACGTACTCCAACTCGCCCTCAACCAACACCGGAGCAGGAGGCGCAACAGAAGGAACCACAGGTACAACGTACCGCCGCAACAAAGACCTATGGAACACGTTGTGAATGGCAAACGACACCGGAAGATCCAAGCGATAGGACACAGGATTAAGGATTTCCAATATCTTGTAAGGACCGATGAAGCGAGGCTTAAATTTAGGAGAGGAGACCTTCATAGGAACAAATCGAGAAGACAGCCATACCAAATCCCCAACACGAAGTCGGGGACCCACACCGCGGCGGCGGTTGGCAAAACGCTGAGCCTTCTCCTGTGACAACTTTAAGTTATCCACCACATGATTCCAGATCTGCTGCAACCTATCCACCACAGAATCTACCCCAGGACAGTCAGAAGACTCCACATGTCCCGAGGAAAAACGAGGATGGAAACCAGAGTTGCAGAAAAATGGCGAAACCAAAGTAGCGGAACTAGCCCGATTATTAAGGGCAAACTCAGCCAACGGCAAGAAGGTCACCCAATCATCCTGATCTGCCGAAACAAAACACCTCACATAAGCCTCCAGAGTCTGATTAGTTCGCTCCGTTTGTCCATTAGTCTGAGGATGAAAGGCAGACGAAAACGACAATTCAATGCCCATCCTAGCACAAAAGGATCGCCAGAACGTGGAAACAAACTGGGATCCTCTGTCAGACACAATATTCTCAGGAATGCCGTGTAAACGAACCACATTCTGAAAGAACACAGGAACCAGATCGGAAGAGGAAGGCACCAAATGGACCATTTTAGAAAAGCGATCACATACCACCCAGATGACAGACATGCCCTGAGACACCGGGAGATCTGAAATGAAATCCATGGAAATGTGTGTCCAAGGCCTCTTCGGGACAGGCAAGGGCAAGAGCAACCCGCTGGCACGAGAACAGCAAGGCTTAGCTCGAGCACAAGTCCCACAGGACTGCACAAATGACCGCACATCCCGTGACAAGGAAGGCCACCAAAAGGACCTAGCCACCAGATCTCTGGTGCCAAAAATTCCTGGATGCCCTGCCAACACCGAGGAATGAACCTCGGAAATGACTCTGCTGGTCCACTTATCAGGAACAAACAGTCTGTCAGGTGGACAAGAGTCAGGTCTACCAGCCTGAAATCTCTGCAACACACGTCGCAAATCAGTAGAAATGGCCGACAAGATAACTCCCTCTTTAAGAATACCAACTGGTTCTGCGACTCCAGGAGAGTCAGGCACAAAGCTCCTTGAAAGAGCATCAGCCTTCACATTCTTTGAACCCGGTAAATACGAGACCACAAAGTCAAAACGGGAGAAAAACAATGACCAGCGGGCCTGTCTAGGATTCAGGCGTTTAGCAGACTCGAGATACATCAGATTTTTGTGGTCAGCCAAGACCACCACACGATGCTTAGCACCCTCGAGCCAATGACGCCACTCCTCAAATGCCCACTTCATGGCCAGCAACTCCCGATTGCCAACATCATAATTCCGCTCAGCAGGCGAAAACTTCCTAGAGAAGAAAGCACATGGTCTCATTACCGAGCAACCAGGGCCTCTCTGCGACAAAACGGCCCCTGCCCCAATCTCAGAAGCATCCACTTCGACCTGAAAGGGAAGTGAGACATCAGGCTGGCACAAAACAGGTGCCGAAGTAAACCGGCGCTTCAACTCTTGGAACGCCTCCACGGCTGCAGGAGCCCAGTTAGCAACATCAGAACTTTTCTTGGTCATATCCGTCAAAGGTTTAACAACACTAGAAAAATTAGCGATAAAACGACGGTAGAAGTTAGCAAAACCCAAGAACTTCTGAAGACTCTTAACTGACGTGGGTTGAGTCCAATCATGAATAGCTCGGACCTTGACTGGGTCCATTTCCACAGCAGAAGGGGAAAAAATAAACCCCAAAAAGGGAACCTTCTGTACTCCAAAGAGACACTTTGAGCCCTTAACAAACAAAGCATTCTCACGCAAAACCTGAAACACCATCCTGACCTGCTCCACATGTGAGTCCCAATCTTCAGAGAAAACCAGAATATCATCCAGATAAACAATCATAAATTTATCCAAATACTTCCGGAAAATATCATGCATAAAGAACTGAAACACTGAGGGAGCATTAGAGAGCCCAAAAGGCATCACCAAGTACTCAAAATGACCTTCGGGCGTATTAAATGCTGTCTTCCATTCATCTCCTTGCTTAATGCGCACAAGGTTGTACGCACCACGAAGATCTATCTTGGTGAACCACTTGGCACCTTTAATCCGGGCAAACAAGTCCGACAACAGAGGCAAAGGATACTGAAATTTAACAGTGATTTTATTCAGAAGCCGATAGTCAATACAAGGTCTCAAAGATCCGTCCTTCTTGGCCACAAAAAAGAATCCCGCACCAAGAGGGGAAGAGGATGGACAAATATGCCCTTTCTCCAGAGACTCCTTGATATACGAACGCATTGCGGCATGCTCAGGTACAGACAGATTAAATAGTCTTCCCTTAGGAAATTTACCACCTGGAATCAAATCTATGGCGCAGTCACAGTCCCTATGAGGAGGCAGAGCACTGGATCTGGACTCGCTGAATACATCCTGATAATCAGACAAATACTCAGGAACTTCCGAAGGAGTAGAGGAAGCAATAGACACCGGCGGGGAATCAGCATGAATTCCCTGACAGCCCCAACTTGACACAGACATAGCCTTCCAATCCAAGACTGGATTGTGGGTCTGTAACCATGGCAGACCCAAAACGACCAAATCATGCATTTTATGCAGAACAAGAAAACGAATCACCTCCCGATGTTCAGGAGTCATGCACATGGTTACCTGCGTCCAAAACTGCGGTTTATTTTCCGCCAATGGCGTAGCATCAATACCTCTAAGAGGAATAGGATTTACCAACGGCTCAAGAACAAAACCACAGCGCTTGGCAAATGACAGATCCATAAGACTCAGGGCAGCACCTGAATCCACAAACGCCATAACAGGGTAAGAAGACAATGAGCAAATTAAAGTCACAGACAAAATAAATTTAGGTTGCAAATTACCAATGGCGACAGGACTAACAACCCTTGTTAGGCGTTTAGAGCATGCTGATATAACGTGTAGAATCCCCAACCGTAAAAACACAACCCATTCTGTCGTCTATGATTCATCCGCTCATTTCTAGTCTGAATTCTATCACATTGCATTAAATCAGGTATTTGTTCAGACAACACCACCATAGGATTAGCGGTTTTGCGCTCCCGCAAACGCCGGTCAATTTGAATAGCCAGCGCCATGGAATCATTCAGACTTGTAGGAATGGGGAAACCCACCATCACATTCTTAATGGCTTCAGAAAGGCCATTTCTGAAATTTGCGGCCAGCGCACACTCATTCCACTGAGTAAGCACGGACCATTTCCGAAATTTTTGGCAATACACTTCAGCTTCATCCTGGCCCTGAGAAATAGCCAGCAAGGCTTTTTCTGCCTGAACTTCAAGATTGGGTTCCTCGTAAAGCAATCCGAGCGCCAGAAAAAACGCATCAATATTTGCCAATGCCGGATCTCCTGGCGCTAGCGAGAAGGCCCAATCCTGAGGGTCGCCCCGTAAGAAAGAGATAACAATTTTAACTTGCTGAGCTGAATCTCCAGATGAACGGGGTCTCAGAGATAGAAACAATTTACAATTATTCCTGAAATTCCTAAACTTAAATCGGTCTCCAGAAAACAGTTCAGGAATAGGTATTTTAGGTTCAGGCATAGGACTACTGGTAACAAAATCTTGTATACCCTGCACACGAGCAGCAAGCTGGTCTACACTTGTAATCAAGGTCTGGACATTCATGTCTGCAGCAAGCACAAGCCACTCAGAGGTAAAGGGGAGGAAGAGAGGAAAAAAAAAAAAAAAAACTCAGAATTTCCTTTCTTATAATCCCACTTCTGCAATGCATTAAACATTCAATGTAGGCCTGGCATACTGTTATGACCCCAATGGCAGAGGGTCTCAGAAATAATTACTAAGTCTGCAAACACAAAAAACCAGCTCATAGGGCAGTGGTAACTGAGCTGACCATATATCTAATCCTAGCACCACAAATAGCAGCAGCCGGGGAACGTGCCTACGTTGGTTCTAGACGTCTCGCGCCAGCCGGAGAACTAACTAACCCTAGAAGGGAAAAGAAAGACCTTTCTTGCCTCCAGAGAAAAGACCCCAAAAGTAGGATACAAGCCCCCAACAAATAATAACGGTGAGGTAAGAGGAAAAGACAAACGTAAGAATGAGCTAGGTATTTAGCAAAGAGAGGCCCACTAGCTAATAGCAGAATATAGTAAGATGACTTATATGGTCAGCAAAAAACCCCTATCAAAATATCCACACTGGATATTCAAGAACCCCCGAACCGTCTAACGGCCAGGGGGGAGAACACCAGCCCCCTAGAGCTTCCAGCAAAGTCAGGAATCACATTAGTACAAGCTGGACAAAAATAAGAGCAAAGCAATTAACCAAAAAACAAAGAAGCAGGACTTAGCTTAATTTTGCACGAACCGGGACCAGCAGACAGGAGCAAACAGAAGGATCTGATTACAACGATGCCAGGCACTGGACTGAGAATCCAGGGAGTTTAAATAGCGACACCCCTAGACTAACGACCCAGGTGAGTGCCAAACTGAGGAAAGACAATCCCAGAGTCATATCACTAGTGACCACAAGAGGGAGCCAAAAAAGTCTAATTCACAACACTGCTGTCTGCATCCTGAGGATGCAGATAGCGTTAATATTGGGACGCGGCCAGCGGCGGCAGACCGGCAACAGCATAGTGCAGCCTGTGGGCCACTGTTTGGCTGTCTTGGTCTACGGGCCAGAATGAAACGGCCAGATGTGGCAGGGCCATACTTTACCCAGCTTTTGGTCTACGAAGAGAAAAAAGCAGATTTCTCTGATAAGATTCATGTGTGTTATTGATTTATGGAGAAAAATAAAAAGGACAGTTACTCTTTAAGTTGAACTTCTTGAAGTCTGAGTATTGCAGCAGTAATAGAAATTCTACATTTCACTTGTATTACATCTATATGTACTTGACACAGACTAGAGCTGAGAACATTCCCCACCCACCAAGCAAATTTGAAGGGGTTTGAAAAAATTAACTTGCAGGTGAAAATGTAGGTTACGGGAAACCTGCTAAATCTTGGTTAATCTAACACAGCTTCTCCAAAGGCCTGTCGGACTGTAGGTTTCTTGCCGCATTGACAAATGAATTCTACCAGCTGGGAAGGTAATTGATGCACTGTATGTGTCACCTCGGTGATGTGAAAACCGGAGAAGAAGGCTCAACTACAATAGCTTCTGAGAGGTTTTTTTAATGAGCCCAGATTTTGGGGCCAGGTTTTAGGAATGACTAGTAGAGTTGGGCGGGACTGGTGGTCATTCCCATCCCACAATCCAGGAGGTGGTACAGCTATGTTAAAAGGGCTGCAAAAAATGCTGCATAGTTGTCTGTGAGTGGAGGAGGAAAAAACTCTGGTGTTTTTAAGAGTTGGATAGCTGTCTGAACAGGTGAGCTCTTGCTTCCATATGGACTGTTTACTTTCTGTTTGTTTTTATTTTGTCTGCCAGAAAAATGGCTCTTTGTTTTCTTTTATGTGAAGGTTTATGAAGCCTAATAAAACTTCCTGTTTGCTCCAAGAAGCTTTGTTCATGTGTGGACCTGGCGACTAACAAAGAGTGAAATCCCTATGCAAGCAGCAATGTGACTGCTGCAGTTAATCCGGGGTCTCATGCTGTATATGATAGCATCATCACTGAGGCCAGTGATTGGCACTAGTGATCACATGGATTTAAGGCTTGTCATTCCAGCAGGAAAGCTAAAGACCAACAGTGTCCATTGCAGCTGGATCAGTGGGTTTGTTAACTGAATAATGTCTAATTGTATGACATAAATCTTTTACATAAATAAACATCTTTATTTAGATAGGGGGGTAATCGGTCCCCTTAAGCCAGCCCCAAATATGGACATGTTCATGGATGAAAATAAGGATGATCTCTCTTGTTGATCTTCAGAGAGAGGCCACTTACGGCACAGAAGTGTTCCACTGACTATATTGTTTTCTCAATAAGCATAAAACAGACAAAATAAATATTGATTTAGAAATATGGCTTTGGGTCTGAGAGCTCTATACTTACATGCAGAATAGGTAACAGAGTATACATAGGGTTGGAAATGTGCATAATTATATATATTGACTAGAAGAATCAAGCTTGGCTTTGTGTACATTTTTTATCCTTAGATAAAGATGTCTTATTTTTTTCTTTTTCTCTCCATTTTTCTGTTCAACTTGTTACTATGTTGTCGTTTGTTTTAAAAGCCATAGTGCATATAGAGCGAAGAACATTAAAAAAAACGTAAAATAAATGTTTATTTTAAAAAGTAACATTTGCAACCTGATGAAACGTCCCCGTGGTTTACTGTACGCACTTAGCATTTGAAATGTCAGACATGCTGAGCCTTTCCAATGTCTGAGCCTTGTGGTCGGAAGCACAGCCTAAGCCTCTGCTGACAAAATCAATGCTACCCTTACAGTTGTGTGTTTTCTACAGAAATGCCAATGAAATATCCATCAGATACGAAGCGGGATTGGTCGTCCGGTGTTCCTTGGTCTGATTTGTTACACTTCTCTTTCAGACACATAGGGTGACCGTAGCTTGTGTGCTGTGGTCAACCAAAAAGTAGAAGAATATAATTTTGCTGCCATTTTGAAAAATCAGTCATATCATGTATAGTAAAAACACAAGAATGTACTTTCGAAACATCAATCATAAATAAATTTGATATATTGGATTTTGGGGACTTGAGTATTATTGTTGCATGATATTGCATACTGCTCAGAATATCATATGTAGACAGTTATGTTGTTTCTATGGTAGCAGTTCCAGAGGGAAAAGTATTATATAAAAGTGAAAAAAGAAATCACATTTTATGAAAAGTAAAAGCATTTCAGCTTATTCTTCACAAACAGGAAGCTTTTCCAAGTCCACAAACAGCTCAAAGAAAACCTGATTCTTTTAAATAATCTTATATGAGACTATGATCTATTTTGCAATGGTAGACAATAGTGATTTTTTTTGTTTTGTTTTCTTTAAAGGGAACCTATGAGCAGGATTGTGCTCAGTGACCTACAGACAGTGTCAGGTTGGCACCGTTATACTGATTACAATGATACCTTGGTTGATTAAATCTGCCTTGTGGTTGCTGTTTAATCTTTATTTTCAGTTTTGAGTTAATGATATGCTCATGCTCTGGGGCGGCCTGTGGGGGGTCTTCATGTGGTGCTCTGATTAGGTATTCATACTGGTTGACAGGTCACTAATCCCTCAGTGACCTACCCTCTATTTTACATAATGAATATTATACACTGCTCAAAAAAATAAAGTGAACACTAAAATCCCACATCCTAGATATCACTGAAATATTTCAGTTGCAAATCTTTATTCATTACAAAGTGGAATGTGTTGAGAACAATCTAATATATAAAGCTGAATGTGTGTGTGTGTGTATGTATGTATGTATGTATGTATGTCCGGGATTGGCATCTGAACCGTAGCAGCTACAGCCACAAAATTTTGCACAGTCACACGTCTGGACCCCGAGAGCGTCATAGGCTATGTTGTGAGGTGAAATTTTAACCCCGCGCTTTCCAATTCACCAAACAATTTTGCCCCTATCTACATAATGGGGAAAAAGTGAAAGGAAAAGTGTTGGAGGCGTCGCAGCTACAGGCACAAAATTTTGCACAGTCACACGTCTGGACCCTGAGAGCGTCAAAGCTATATTGTGAGGTGAAATTTTAAACCCGCGCTTTCCAATTCACCAAACAATTTTGCCCCTATCTACATAATGGGGAAAAAATGAAAGGAAAAGTGTTGGAGGCAAATTAACAGCTGCCAGATGTGAACAAGGGGGACTTAAAGAATGACAGCGATGGCACCAAAGAGTATATACTGTACAGTTGCTAAGGTGGGGCCCCAACATGGGATAATCACACCACCACGGGGATATGAACACACACACAAAATGCGCCACACACTACCACGTGCTCGAACACATATACCACCCTCAGTGCACATTTCACCACACATACACCAACCTCGCCACATAAAAGTAGAAACACAAAAGTCGCCGCTCAAAACTCGCCACGCGCAAAACTCTCCACATGCAAAACTCGCCACACGTGCAAAACTCGCCACACGCAAAACTTGCACACGCAGAAAAATTGCCACACGCAGAAAAATTGCCACATGCACAAAAGTTGCAACACATGCAAAAGTTGCCTCACACAAAACTTGCACATACTCAAAAGGCACCACACATAAAACTCGCCACGCGCAAAACTCGCCATGCGCAAAACTTGCTGCACACAACTTGCTACACTAACCTGTCACATGCAACTCGACACACAAAAAGTTGCTACACGCATGTCGCCACACAAAACTCATCTCACAAAAGTCCCTACATGCATGTCGCCACACGCAACTCAACACACACAACTTGACACACGAAACTCGCCCTAAAACACACACAAGTCTGGTATCCTTCAAAAATAAAAATCTGATTAATAAGCAGACAAACTACAAGAGCAACAAA
Organism: Ranitomeya variabilis; assembly: GCF_051348905.1. Classification (NCBI taxonomy): domain Eukaryota; kingdom Metazoa; phylum Chordata; class Amphibia; order Anura; family Dendrobatidae; genus Ranitomeya; species Ranitomeya variabilis. The sequence continues at coordinate 749,139,755 of NC_135233.1, forward strand.
TGTACCATATAGGAATCCGGCAGCTGTCAGTCACATGACCAGTCTATTATGTGTATGTGTGAGCTAATATATACTGCCAGGGGGTGGGCTTACTGTTGGCTGGGGATTTATCAGGCTGCCATTTTAGCTTACAAATACTGAGGTAAAAATACTGACCAAATAACGTGTGAACGAGGGCTAATACAGGAGGAGATGACATACAGCTATATACTATATACAGGAGATGACACACAGGTATATACTATTTACAGGGGAGATGACACACAGGTATATACTATATACAGGAGGAGATGACACACAGATATATACTATATACAGGAGAGATGACACACAGGTATATACTATATAGAGGAGGAGATGACATACAGGTACATACTACATACAGGAGGAGATGACATACAGGTATATACTATATACAGGAGGAGATGACACACAGGTATATACTATATACAGGAGCAGATTACCTACAGGTATATAGTATATACAGGAGGAGATGACACAGGTATATGCTATGTATAGGAGGAGATGACATACAGGTATATACTATATACAGGAGATGACACACAGATATATACTATATATAGGTGAGATGACACACAGGTATATACTATATACAGGAGATTACATACAGGTATATCTAATATATAAAGCTGAATGTGTGTATGTATGTATGTGTGTATGTCCGGGATTGGCATCTGTACCGTCGCAGCTACAGCCACAAAATTTTGCACAGTCACACGTCTGGACCCCGAGAGCGTCATAGGCTATGTTGTGAGGTGAAATTTTAACCCCGCGCGTTCCAATTCACCAAACAATTTTGCTCCTATCTACATAATGGGGAAAAAGTGAAGGGAAAAGTGTTGGAGGAAAATTGACAGCTGCCAGATGTGAACAATGAGGACTTAAAGAATGAGAGCGATGGCGACAAAGAGTATATACCGTACAGTTGCTAAGGTGGGGCCCCGACATGGGATACTCACCACACACGGGGATATGAACACAAACACAAAATGCGCCACACACTACCACGTGCTTGAACACATATACCACCCTCAGCACACATTTCACCACACACACACACCAACCTCGCCACATAAAAGTCGAAACACAAAAGTCACCACTCAAAACTCGCTACATGCAAAACTCGCCATATGCAAAACTAGGCTCACGCAAAACTCGCCACACGTGCAAAACTCACCTCATGGAAAACTCACCTCATGCAAAACTTGCACACACAGAAAAATTGCCACATGTACAAAAGTTGCACCACATGCAAAAGTTGCCTCACACAAAACTTGCACATACTCAAAATGCACCACACATAAAACTCGCCACGCGCAAAACTCGCCATGCACAAATCTTGCTGCACACAACTTGCTACACTAACCTGTCACATGCAACTCAACACACAAAATGTTGCTACACGCATGTCGCCACACAAAACTCATCTCACAAAAGTCGCTACATGCATGTCGCCACACGCAACTCAACACACACAACTTGACACATAAAACTCGCCCTAAAACACACACAAGTCTGGTATTGTCCTTCAAAAATAAAAATCTGATTAATAAGCAAACTACAAGAGCAACAAATGTACCATATAGGAAATACGGCAGCTGTCAGTCACATGACCTGTCTATTATGTGTATGTGTGAGCTAATATATACTGCCAGGGGGGAGGGCTTCCTGTTGGCTGGGGATTTATCAGGCTGCCAATAGCAACCAATCACAGCTCAGCTTCTATTTTGCTACAGTTAATTAACCTGAGCTCTGATTGGTTAATATAGGCAACAAAGACATTCTCAGTATAACAAAGCTAATATATGTTGTGAAATGCTTCTATTTGCTTAGTTTTTGCCTTTTAATAATTACATTTCTATCTATTTGTTTTGTGGTTTTTGTGTGCAGAATAAATTTTTGTTAACACATTCTATTTTGCTAACAGCAGTCATTAACCCGGGCGAAGCCGGGTAGTACAGCTAGTAAAACATAAAAATGATCAAAGTAAATCAAAATAAATATCCCATGGAGGTCTGGATTTGGAATGATACTCAAAATCAAAGTGGAAAATCAAATTACAGGCAAATCCAACTTCAGTGGAAATGCCTCAAGACAAGAAAATGATGTTCAGTTGTGTGTGTTGCCTCCATGTGCCTGTATGACCTCCCTACAATGCCTGGGCATGCTCCTGATGAGGCGGCGGATGGTCTCCTGAGGGATCTCCTCCCAGACCTGGACTAAAGCATCCGCCAACTCCTGGACAGTCTATGGTGCAACGTGATGTTGGTGGATGGTGCGAGACATGATGTCCCAGATGTGTTCAATCGGATTCAGGGCTTGGGAACGGGCGGGCCAGTCCATAGCTTCAATGCCTTCATCTTGCAGGAACTGCTGACACACTCCAGCCACATGAGGTCTGGCATTGTCCAGCATTAGGAGGAACCCAGGGCCAACTGCACCAGCATATGGTCTCACAAGGGGTCTGAGGATCTCATCTCGGTACCTAATGGCAGTCAGGCTACCTCTGGCGAACACATGGAGGGCTGTGCGGCCCTCCAAAGAAATTCCACCCCACACCATTACTGACCAACTCTGAAACCGGTTATGCTGATGGATGTTGCAGGCAGCAGATCGCTCTCCACAGTGTCTCCAGACTCTGTCACGTGTGCTCATTGTGAACCTGCTTTCATCTGTGAAGAGCACCAGGCACAAGTGGCAATTTTGCCAATCCAGGTGTTCTGTGGCAAATGCCAAGCGTCCTGCATGGTGTTGGGCTGCGAGCACAACCCCCATGTGTGGACATCGGGCACTCAGACCATCTTCATGGAGTCGGTTTCTAACCGTTTGTGCAGACACATGCACATTTGTGGCCTGCTGTAGGTAATTTTTTTGCAGGGCTCTGGCAGTGCTCCTCCTGTTCCTCCTTGCACAAAGGCTGAGGTAGCAGTCCTGCTGCTGGGTTGTTGCCCTCCTACGGCCCCCTCCATGTCTCCTGGTGTACTGGCCTGTCTCCTGGTAGCGCCTCCAGCCTCTGGACACTACGCTGACAGACACAGCAAACCTTCTTGCCAGAACTCGCATTGATGTGCCATCCTGGATGAGCTGCACTACCTGAGCCACTTGTGTGAGTTGTAGAGTACGTCTCATGCTACCACGAGTGTGAAAGCACAACCAACATTCAAAAGTGACCAAAACATCAGCCAGAAAGCATTGGTACTGAGATGTGGTCTGTGGTCCCCACCTGCAGAACCTCTCCTTTATTGAGTGTCTTGATAATTGCCAATAATTTCCATCTATTGTCTATCCCATTTGCACAACAGCATGTGAAATTGATTGTCAAACAGTGTTGCGTCCTAAGTGGACAGTTTGATTTCACAGAAGTTTGATTTACTTGGAGTTATATTCTGTTGTTTAAGTGTTCCCTTTATTTTTTCGAGCAGTGTGTATATTGAAAGAAAAACATCACCTTCTGCAGGCAACCTGAACCTATCTATAATGTGGATTTAATTCTTTTGTTTGATGGTATACATAAATTCATTTAAAAAAAAACTCAGTTTCAAAATGACGTCGGCAGTGTTATCTTGCTAGAGAACAAAAAAACCCTCCAAGATGGTGACACTTGCACAATATCATCTATCTTATTCTTTTTTTTAATTATTGTATACATTACTATTATTATTATTATTATTATTATTATTATACATTTTATAGCGCCATTTATTCCATGGTGCTTTACATGTGAACGGGGCAAATATAGACAAGTACAATAAACATGAGTAAAACAAGGCACACACAAGTACAGGAGCAGGGAGGACGCTGCCCGCGAGGGCTTACAGTCTACAGGGGATGGGTGAGGAGGATACACTAGGAGTGGGTAGAGCTGGTCATGCGGCGGTTCATTAGGCTGGGGATCACTGCAGGTTGTAGGCTTGTTGGAAGAGGTGGGTCTTCAGGTTCCTTTTGAAGGTTTCCGTGGTAGGCTAGAGCCTGATGTGTTGGGGTAGAGAATTCCAGAGTATAGGGGAAGCACAGGAGAAGTCTTGGATGCGGTTGTGGGAGGAAGAGATGAGAGAGGAGTAGAGAAGGAGATCATGAGACGATCAAAGGTTGCATGTAGGTAGGTACCGGGAGACCATGTCACAGATGTATGGAGGAGTCAGGTTGTGAATGGCTTTGTATGTCATTGTTAGTGTTTTGAACTGTAGCCTCTGGGCAATAGGAAGCCAGTGAAGAGCCTGGCAGAGAGGAGAGGCTGGGGAATAACGGGGAGACAGGTGAATTAGTCGGGCAGCAGAGTTTAGGATGGATTGGAGTGGTGCCAGAGTGCTAGAGGGGAGGCCAGAGAGTAGGAGGTTGTAGTAGTCGAGGCGGGAGATGATAAGGGCACGAACTAGTGTTTTTGTGGTTTCATGGTCAAGGAATGCACGGATCCGGCGAATGTTTTTGAGTTGGAATCGGCAAGAGGAGGCAAGGGCTTGGATATGTGGCTTGGCATCTATCGGATCGCTAATAGCTGCTACTGCGCAGGTGCTTCCGCCACCATTTTGATAGATTTTTTTTTTAATGAATTTATGTATACCATCAAATGAAAGAACTAAATACACAAATATAGATGCAGTCAGGCTGCAACGCAGGATCCAGCACCTGCCTGCAGAAGCTGATTTTTTTTTCAATATATACATATAATATTCATTATGTAAACTAGGGGGCAGATCACTGAGGGATCAACGACCTGTCAGAAGCCATAATAATGAATACCTAAGCAGAGCACCACATGAAGCTCCCCCCATTAGGCTGCCCCGAAGCACGAGCATATCATTACCTAAAAACTGAAAATAAAGATTAAACAACAACCACAAGATGGATTTCGTCAACCAAGGTATCATTGTAATCAGTATAACGGCTTCCACCTGACACTGTCTGTAGGTTACTCAGCACAATCCTGCTGACAGGTTCCCTTTAAAGGTGTTTCTGTTTTTTGCTCCCAGTGTGTGTTATTGTCTGCAGCACTGATATAATGTTAGCAATGCTGCAGCCAATCTGTGAATGCAGCGGCTGTGAGTGGCCAAGCTGCTGAGCTCAGTTATTGGAAGACAATAGAAGCAGCAAAAGACTAAGTGCTGGACCCTTGGAGGGTGGGTAAAGTACATTTGTTCTTTAACACAAGTTACAGTTTCTAAAACCGGAAAATCCCTTTATGGCTGTGTGCCCATCATGAGTTTTTGGTGAGTTTTAGATGCTGCGTATGCAGCAATTGCAGCATGTTACAGTTAAAGCCAAGTGGGAAGGATTAATATAAATCTCATGCCAAGTGTGTTTTTTTACACAGCATAAACTGACCTGTGCTGCGTGTTTCACATCCTCAACATATCAATTTCTCTTGTGGGTACGGTGAGTTTTATGTGCCAATTTTTCCCTTAGACTTGGATTAGATGCGAGAAATCCACAGGTAAGAAATGCAAATGTGTTTTTAATGCATTTCCACAGCGAAAACACATTCAAAATGCATTTAATTCACACATGCTTGTATCAATAAAGTTTTGGAAAAGCCAAATACCAGGAAGTATCAAAAACAAAGCAGTTTTATTTAAAACATGGCTTAACAAAAAAAGATAAAAATAACAGCATCAAAAATGCAGTGAAAAAACACAAGTAACCTAAAAGATGCAGTAATGGTGCAGAAAATCATCAATTTCAAAACTCATGAAAAGCTTATCATGGGAACGTAGCCTTATGGACTGTCAGCACAAAATGACTGTCCAAGCCAAGTATAAGTGCTTGGTGTGCCCTTCGCGTGGCCAGATGGATAGATGTGATTTTCTAGAACTCATAGATTTCAATAGGTGATTTTGATCCGTCATACTGTCCGAAAAAACCCACGGACATGTGAACAGCACCGTAGACTAGATTAAGAACGAGTTCTCCCCTTGAAAATCACAGATAGGACACGCACTTGAAAAACGACGACTGAATGTGGATTCGTACTGAAGCAAGTGATTGTAACAATCATAGGCCAGCATCAATGCAAAAAAGATTAGCGATAAACTTATTCTATCACAAGTAGTAGTTTATGAGAAGGGTGAAGCATCAAGCTATACCGCTCCGTTCTAGTGTTCATCAATACTCGGTCATGGCGCTGCTCATCTTCACCGTCGGCAGTGTTCAGTGCTGCAAAGGAATCCAGCTTGGCAATGTTATTCCCGGCCAGGAGCTGCTTACTGTTCGCTAGTTCTAATGATCCATCTGACCTTAGCCAACCTCTTGTCACACTGTCATTGTGTTCTTGAGGATCTGGAATCAATTCCTATAATTCAGCCTTACAAGAGATAGAAGAATAGATCGGTGTGCTGGTATTGCGGGGGCTACTCTAACCTGTCATGCCCAGAAAATAGTAATTTGTTGCATGTCACGAGGTGAAGCTAGCCTTTATCATGCATTAAGGGTGGTTACAGAGTCCTCTGTGATGTAGCCTGTTGTCTTTTCGGCATCCATCACCTTTAACATTTACCAGGCATTACTAATTGTGCTGTTTATAGGAGCTGACACCAGGCAGATCTATGTTTCACCATATGCCGCAACCCTTAATTGTATGTGCACAATTTTTTAATTTGCTGCAGTTACATCAATTTTAGAAGAATCTTCAGAGAATGTTATTTACTGTCATAAATGGTACTGTAACGAGCAGCATTGATTTTTTTCCTGGTCTTCTTCTGTAGACTTGATTGATTTTCTTCTGCAACTCTTTAGTGCCTATGTAGATTTTCTTTTCACTTGGGGTTTGACCCCGAACTTCCACAAAAACACTCGACAGAGTCGACATGAAATACACACAAGCTGCTTAACTTCTTTAATCGTCTTGTGTTAAACATTTCCAAGATTATCATGAAATTTACCAGGAGACTTGGGCTGTTTTCGACCAACATGTCAAGTTAAAGAAAATGTATGTCAAAATGTGTTCCCAGATTTTGTTTATTACATTGCTTGTTTATGGACATCACATGGGCTGTAAGATCACATTCCATCACTAAATACACCATCTTATAAATGTTCATTTCTCTTCCTGATTCCCCATGCTAACATAGCCAGCAGTTAACCAGGAAACACTTGTTGGCTGATCGCATCTTTTTTGGAGGTTCTAAAAATTATCGTCGGTCAGCAGCGCCTTTCTTCATCTAAAAAACACATGCTTTTGAACAAAAATGAAAATGTGCATTTTTACAAACCCCCACCCAATGTTAAGAGCTTCCTGATTATCGAACTGTAATCATATAGGCAGAAAATCTACTTGTTTAATAAGACCCTTTAAACTAGACTGTTTGTAATCCCTCATGCCGCAGCCATTTTCACCCTTATCTCCCAAGAACCTTAGCTTTTATATTTTATCTGTTGACCTAGCCATATGTAGTCTTGTTTTTTGTTGGATGAATTGCAGCTTTGATTGCACCCATTAAGTTACCATATGTTTTATTAAAACAGAAATACATTTCTTTCCGGGGTAAAGGTTATTGAAGATAAAAGGGAAGGTGTTATAAGAAGCCATATCTTTTTTTGGAGATTTTGTTTTTTATTTTTCTGTGTATTGCCCCATTTGAGGCTTGTATTTGTTGTTGTTTACATTCATTTAATTATTTTCATAGTCCTTCAAGGGGACTCAAATCTGTGATCACCTGCTGGCTTGTAAAATATGCTGCAGTACACTGCAGTTGTCCATCCATTTGTAGAAGCCATCCTCTTTTCAACTTCAGCTTTTTTACAGATGGTGTTATATTTGCATGAAAAAATTGTTGAAATTTTATTGAACCCATTCTTCCCTCTACACATGAAATGTTCCTCTTTTTCATTGGCTGCAACACAACCCCAAAGTATGATTGATCCACCCCCATGCTTAATGGTTGGTGAGATGTTATTTTCCTGAAATTCTGTACCTTTTTTTCTCCACACATACCTTTGATCATTGTGGCTAAAGAGTTCTATTTTAACCTCATCGGTCCTCAGGACTTGTTTCAATTTTGCCTCAGGCTTGTTTAGATGTTCTTTTGCATGCTTCTGACACTTAATTTTATTTTGAGGATAAATGGAGAAGTTTTGTTCTGATGACTCTTCCATGAAGGCCATATTTGTGCAGGTGTCTCTGAACAGTAGAACAAAGTACCCCCAACTCTAGAGTCTGATAAATCTTTCTAAAGGTCTTTTGCAGTCAAACAGGGGTTCTGATTTTCCTTTCAAGCCATGCCACGAGCAGCTCTCGCTGTAATTTTTCTTGGTCTTCCAGACCTTATCTTGACTTCCACTGTTCCTGTTAACTGCCATTTCTTAATTTCATTTCAAACTGAGGAAAGGGCAAATTGAAAACTCTTTGCTATCTTCTTGATAACTCTTTGCTTCTTCCTGCTTTGTGGGCCTCCACCATTTTCATTTTCAGAGTGTTAGGCAGCTGCTTAAAAGAACCCATGCCTGCTGTTTTTTGGCACAAGGTTAGAGAAGACTTGGTTTTTATAAAGCTGGGACGTTTGGATCACCTGATCTTTCCTAATGATGATTATAAAAAAGCCGTAACCATAACAGGCTAATTAAAGGGAACCTATCACCCCGTTTTTTAAAAATTAGATAAAAATAGTGTGAAATAGGGGCAGAGCTGGGCTTTACATTACTGCCTTTTTGGTGCCTTTACACCCCTGTTAGGCTGCCGAAATACCTTTGTGAAGTGGCCGTTTTTTGCTGTCACTCAAGTTGGTCAGGTCGGATGGGAGTGGTCACAGCGCTGTTTCTCCCCCAGATCAGGCTCATCATTACGTTGGTGGCGTAGTGGTGTGCGCATGTCCAAAGAGAAGATCCACTGCCCAGGAGATTCAAAACAGCGCGGTCTTCGCTATTCGCCGTTTACCGGTGGGCGCGGCCATCTTTCCTGTGGCCGCGCGTGCGCAGATGGAGCGCTCTGCTGCCCGGGGCTTCAGGAAAATGGCCGCCGCGATCTCCATCTGCGCACACGCAGAATCCCGCGGCCATTTTCCTGAAGCCCCGGGCAGCAGAGCGCTCCATCTGCGCACGCGCGGCCACAGGAAAGATGGCCGCGCCCACCGGTAAACGGCGAATAGCGAAGACCGCGCTGTTTTGAATCTCCTGGGCAGTGGATCTTCTCTTTGGACATGCGCACACCACTACGCCACCAACGTAATGATGAGCCTGATCTGGGGGAGAAACAGCGCTGTGACCACGCCTGTCATGAATCCCAATGGCTAGGGATAGCAAGGGACAAGCAAAGTAATACAAAATATCGGACGAGCTCTAGGGTGATGGAACCTGGGCTGACCGCTGCCCTACGCCTGACAAACGCAACTAGATATAGCCAGGGAGCGTGCCTACGTTGGTTCTAGACGCCACGCACCAGCCTAAGAGCTAACTAGTACTGCAGAGAAAATAAGACCTCACTTGCCTCCAGAGGAATGAACCCCAAAAGGTATAGTTGCCCCCCACATGTATTGACGGTGAAATGAGAGGAAGGCACACACATAGAGATGATATATATAGGTTCAGCAAATTGAGGCCCGCTGTAAACTAGAAAGCAGAACGATACAAAAGGGGTCTGAGCGGTCAGCAAAAAACCCTAATCAAAAAACCATCCTGAGATTACAAGAACCCATGTGCCAACTCATGGCACATGGGGAGAACCTCAGTCCACTAGAGCTACCAGCTAGCATAGAGACATAATAAGCAAGCTGGACAAAAAACCAAACAACTGAAAATCAGCACTTAGCTTATCCTGAAAGATCTGGGAGCAGGTAGGCAGGAACCAAACAGAGCACATCTGAATACATTGATAGCCGGCAAGGGAATGACAGAAAGGCCAGGTAAAATAGGAAACACCCAGCCTCTGATGGACAGGTGGAAACCAAAGGCCGCAACCCACCAAAGTCACCCAGTACCAGCAGTAACCACCAGAGGGAGCCCACAAACAGAATCCACAACAGTACGCCCCCCTTGAGGAGGGGTCACCGAACCCTCACGAGAACCCCCAGGGCGATCAGGGTGAGCTCTATGGAAGGCGCGGACCAAATCAGTCTCATGAACATCGGAGGCGACCACCCAGGAATTATCCTCCTGACCATAACCCTTCCACTTAACCAAATACTGGAGTTTGCGTCTGGAAACACGAGAATCCAAGATCTTCTCAACAACATACTCCAATTCTCCCTCCACCAGCACCGGAGCAGGAGGCTCAACCGAAGGAACAACGGGCACCTCATACCTCCGCAACAACGACCGATGGAACACATTATGAATAGCAAACGATGCTGGGAGATCCAAACGAAAAGATACAGGGTTAAGAATCTCCGAGATCCTATAAGGACCGATGAACCGAGGCTTGAACTTAGGAGAAGAGACCTTCATAGGGACAAAACGAGAAGACAACCACACCAAATCCCCAACAAGAAGTCGGGGACCCACGCGGCGACGGCGATTAGCAAACTGCTGAGTCTTCTCCTGAGATAACTTCAAATTGTCCACCACCTGATTCCAAATCTGATGTAGCCTGTCCACCACCACGTCCACTCCAGGACAATCCGAAGACTCCACCTGACCAGAGGAAAAACGAGGATGAAACCCCGAATTACAAAAAAAAGGAGAGACCAACGTGGCAGAACTAGCCCGATTATTAAGAGCAAATTCGGCCAGCGGCAAAAAAGCAACCCAGTCATCTTGATCAGCAGAAACAAAACACCTCAAATAAGTTTCCAAGGTCTGATTAGTTCGCTCCGTCTGGCCATTCGTCTGAGGATGGAATGCAGACGAGAAAGACAAATCAATGCCCATCTTGGCACAAAACGTCCGCCAAAATCTAGACACAAACTGGGATCCCCTGTCAGAAACGATATTCTCCGGAATCCCATGCAAACGAACCACGTTCTGAAAAAATAAAGGGACCAACTCAGAGGAGGAAGGCAACTTAGGCAAGGGCACCAAATGAACCATCTTAGAAAAGCGGTCACACACCACCCAGATAACGGACATTTTCTGTGAAACCGGGAGATCAGAAATAAAATCCATGGAAATGTGCGTCCAAGGCCTCTTCGGGATGGGCAAGGATAACAACAACCCACTGGCCCGAGAACAGCAAGGCTTAGCTCGAGCACACACTTCACAAGACTGCACAAAGGTACGCACATCCCTAGACAAGGAAGGCCACCAAAAAGACCTGGCCACCAAGTCTCTAGTACCAAATATTCCAGGATGACCAGCCAACACAGAAGAATGGACCTCGGAGATGACTCTACTGGTCCAATCATCCGGAACAAACAGTCTTTCTGGTGGACAACGATCCGGTTTATCAACCTGAAACTCCTGCAATGCACGTCGCAAGTCTGGGGATACGGCGGACAATATTACCCCATCCCTAAGGATACCAGTAGGCCCAGAGTCTCCAGGAGAGTCAGGCACAAAACTCCTGGAAAGAGCATCTGCCTTCACATTCTTTGAACCTGGCAGGTATGAAACCACGAAATTGAAACGAGAAAAAAACAACGACCAACGAGCCTGTCTAGGATTCAAACGCCTGGCAGACTCAAGGTAAATGAGATTCTTGTGATCAGTCAAGACCACCACACGATGTTTAGCACCCTCAAGCCAATGACGCCACTCCTCAAATGCCCACTTCATGGCCAAAAGCTCCCGATTACCCACATCATAATTGCGCTCGGCGGGCGAGAATTTTCTAGAGAAGAATGCACATGGCTTCATCACCGAGCCATTAGAACTTCTCTGTGACAAAACCGCCCCCGCTCCAATCTCGGAAGCATCAACCTCAACCTGAAAAGGAAGTGAAACATCTGGTTGACACAACACAGGAGCAGAAGAAAACCGGCGCTTAAGTTCCTGAAAGGCCTCCACGGCCGCAGGAGACCAATCAGCAACATCAGCACCCTTTTTAGTCAAATCAGTCAAAGGTTTAACAATACTGGAACAATTAGCAATGAACCGATGATAAAAATTAGCAAACCCCAAGAACTTCTGAAGGCTCTTAACAGATGTAGGTTGTGTCCAGTCACAAATCGCCTGAACCTTGACGGGATCCATCTCAATAGTAGAAGGAGAAAAAATGTACCCCAAAAAAGAAATCTTCTGGACTCCGAAGAGACACTTTGAGCCCTTCACAAACAGAGAATTGGCCCGCAGAACCTGAAACACCTTCCTGACCTGTAAAACATGAGACTCCCAGTCATCAGAAAACACCAAAATATCATCCAAATACACAATCATAAACTTATCCAGATATTCACGGAAAATATTGTGCATAAAGGACTGAAAGACTGACGGAGCATTGGAGAGTCCAAAAGGCATTACCAAATACTCAAAATGGCCCTCAGGCGTATTAAATGCGGTTTTCCACTCGTCACCCTGTTTTATCCGCACCAGATTATACGCACCGCGAAGATCTATCTTAGTGAACCACCTAGCCCCCTTAATGCGAGCAAACAAATCAGTCAATAATGGCAGTGGATACTGATATTTGACTGTAATCTGATTCAGAAGGCGATAATATATACAAGGCCTCAGGGAACCATCTTTTTTTGCCACGAAAAAAAAACTTGCTCCCAGAGGGGACGAAGATGGACGAATATGTCCCTTTTCCAAGGACTCCTTAATATAATTCTGCATAGCAGTATGCTCTGGCAGTGACAGATTAAATAAACGACCCTTAGGGAACTTACTGCCAGGAATCAATTCTATAGCACAGTCACAATCTCTATGAGGAGGGAGCGAATTGAGCTTAGGCTCCTCAAAAACATCCCTATAGTCAGACAAAAACGCAGGGATCTCAGAAGGAGTAGATGAAGCGATTGAAATCGGAGGTGCATAATCATGAACCCCCTGACATCCCCAGCTTAACACAGACATTGTTTTCCAGTCCAGGACAGGATTATGAGTTTGCAACCATGGCAGACCAAGCACTAGTACATCATGTAAATTATACAGTACAAGGAAGCGAATCACCTCCTGATGAACGGGAGTCATGCGCATGGTCACTTGTGTCCAATACTGCGGCTTATTCATAGCCAATGGTGTAGAGTCAATTCCCTTCAGAGGGATAGGAACTTCCAGAGGCTCCAGACTAAAACCGCAGCGTTTAGCAAATGACCAATCCATAAGACTCAGGGCAGCGCCTGAATCCACATAGGCATCGACGGAAATGGAAGACAGTGAAAAAATCAGAGTCACAGACAAAATGAACTTAGGCTGCAGAGTACCAATGGCAAAAGATTTATCAACCCTTTTTGTGCGTTTAGAGCATGCTGATATAACATGAGCTGAATCACCACAATAAAAACACAATCCATTTTTCCGCCTATAATTTTGCCGTTCACTTCTGGACTGAATTCTATCACATTGCATAGTCTCAGGTGCCTGTTCAGAAGACACCGCCAACTGGTGCACGGGTTTGCGCTCCCGTAAACGCCGATCAATCTGAATGGCCATAGCCATCGACTCATTCAGACCTGTAGGCGTAGGGAACCCCACCATAATATCCTTAATGGCCTCGGAAAGACCATTTCTGAAGTTAGCAGCCAGGGCGCACTCATTCCACTGAGTAAGCACCGACCATTTCCGAAATTTTTGACAATATATTTCCGCTTCATCATGCCCCTGAGAGAGGGCTAATAAAGCCTTTTCAGCCTGAATCTCTAGGTTGGGTTCCTCATAGAGCAATCCCAATGCCAGAAAAAACGCATCCACATTGAGCAATGCAGGATCCCCTGGTGCCAATGCAAATGCCCAATTCTGAGGGTCGCCCCGCAGGAAAGATATTACAATCTTGACCTGTTGAGCAGGGTCTCCAGAGGAGCGAGATTTTAAAGAAAGAAACAATTTACAATTGTTCCTGAAATTCAGGAAGGTAGATCTATCTCCAGAAAAGAACTCTGGAATAGGAATTCTAGGTTCAGACATGGAAGTGTGAACAACAAAATCCTGTATGTTTTGAACTTTTGCCGCGAGATTACTCAGGCTGGAAGCCAAACTCTGGACATCCATGTTAAACAGCTAATATCAGAGCCATTCAAGGGTTAAGAGGAGGTAAGAAGCAGCTAGACAGCAATTAAGGGCTAGGCAGCAAAACTCTGAAGGAAAAAAAAAAAAATTTCCCTTAAACACTTCTTTTTCTCCTGCTTCAGCCCAAACAATTAACACTTTGTGGCCGGCTATACTGTCATGAATCCAAATGGCTAGGGATAGCAAGGGACAAGCAAAGTAATACAAAATATCGGACGAGCTCTAGGGTGATGGAACCTGGGCTGACCGCTGCCCTACGCCTGACAAATGCAACTAGAGATAGCCAGGGAGCGTGCCTACGTTGGTTCTAGACGCCACGCACCAGCCTAAGAGCTAACTAGTACTGCAGAGAAAATAAGACCTCACTTGCCTCCAGAGGAATGAACCCCAAAAGGTATAGTTGCCCCCCACATGTATTGACGGTGAAATGAGAGGAAGGCACACACATAGAGATGATATATATAGGTTCAGCAAATTGAGGCCCGCTGTAAACTAGAAAGCAGAACGATACAAAAGGGGTCTGAGCGGTCAGCAAAAAACCCTAATCAAAAAACCATCCTGAGATTACAAGAACCCATGTGCCAACTCATGGCACATGGGGAGAACCTCAGTCCACTAGAGCTACCAGCTAGCATAGAGACATAATAAGCAAGCTGGACAAAAAACCAAACAACTGAAAATCAGCACTTAGCTTATCCTGAAAGATCTGGGAGCAGGTAGGCAGGAACCAAACAGAGCACATCTGAATACATTGATAGCCGGCAAGGGAATGACAGAAAGGCCAGGTAAAATAGGAAACACCCAGCCTCTGATGGACAGGTGGAAACCAAAGGCCGCAACCCACCAAAGTCACCCAGTACCAGCAGTAACCACCAGAGGGAGCCCACAAACAGAATCCACAACACACGCCCATCCGACCTGACCAACTTGAGTGACAGCAGAAAACGGCCACTTCACAAAGGTATTTCGGCAGCCTAACGGGGGTGTAAAGGCACCAAAAAGGCAGTAATGTAAAGCCCAGCTCTGCCCCTATTTCACACTATTTTTATCTAATTTTTAAAAAACGGGGTGATAGGTTCCCTTTAAGGTCTGAAACCTTGGTTAAAGTTATCTGAGCACACAAATCTCCAAAGTTGCCTAAACTTTGTCATTGACCCATTTTCCTTTTTGAGATTCTTAAAATGTAAAAAATCACTATATGTATATATATATATATATATATATATATATATATATATATATATATATACTGTATATATACCGTATATAGATAGATATAGATATATATATATATATATATATATATATATATATATATATATATATATATATATATATATATATATATATATATACAGTGGGGCAAAAAAGTATTTAGTCAGTCAGCAATAGTGCAAGTTCCACCACTTAAAAAGATGAGAGGCGTCTGTAATTTACATCATAGGTAGACCTCAACTATGGGAGACAAACTGATACAAAAAAATCCAGAAAATCACATTGTCTGTTTTTTTATCATTTTATTTGCATATTATGGTGGAAAATAAGTATTTGGTCAGAAGCAAAATTTCATCTCAATACTTTGTAATATATCCTTTGTTGGCAATGACAGAGGTCAAACGTTTTCTGTAAGTCTTCACAAGGTTGCCACACACTGTTGTTGGTATGTTGGCCCATTCCTCCATGCAGATCTCCTCTAGAGCAGTGATGATTTGGGCCTGTCATTGGGCAACATGGACTTTCAACTCCCTCCAAAGGTTTTCTATAGGGTTGAGATCTGGAGACTGGCTAGGCCAGTCCAGGACCTTGAAATGCTTCTTACGAAGCCACTCCTTCGTTGCCCTGGCGGTGTGCTTTGGATCATTGTCATGTTGAAAGACCCAGCCACATTTCATCTTCAATGCCCTTGCTGATGGAAGGAGGTTTGCACTCAAAATCTCACGATACATGGCCCCATTCATTCTTTCATGTACCCGGATCAGTCGTCCTGGCCCCTTTGCAGAGAAACAGCCCCAAAGCATGATGTTTCCACCACCATGCTTTACAGTAGGTATGGTGTTTGATGGATGCAACTCAGTATTCTTTTTCCTCCAAACACGACAAGTTGTGTTTCTACCAAACAGTTCCAGTTTGGTTTCATCAGACCATAGGACATTCTCCAAAAACTCCTCTGGATCATCCAAATGCTCTCTAGCAAACTTCAGATGGGCCCGGACGTGTACTGGCTTAAGCAGTGGGACACGTCTAGCGCTGCAGGATCTGAGTCCATGGTGGCGTAGTGTGTTACTTATGGTAGGCCTTGTTACATTGGTCCCAGCTCTCTGCAGTTCATTCACTAGGTCCCCCCGCGTGGTTCTGGAATTTTTGCTCACCGTTCTTGTGATCATTCTGACCCCACGGGGTGGGATTTTGCGTGGAGCCCCAGATCGAGGGAGATTATCAGTGGTCTTGAATGTCTTCCATTTTCTAATTATTGCTCCCACTGTTGATTTCTTCACTCCAAGCTGGTTGGCTATTGCAGATTCAGTCTTCCCAGCCTGGTGCAGGGCTACAATTTTGTTTCTGGTGTCCTTTGACAGCTCTTTGGTCTTCACCATAGTGGAGTTTGGAGTCAGACTGTTTGAGGGTGTGCACAGGTGTCTTTTTATACTGATAACAAGTTTAAACCGGTGCCATTACTACAGGTAATGAGTGGAGGAAAGAGGAGACTCTTAAAGAAGAAGTGACAGGTCTGTGAGAGCCAGAAATCTTGATTGTTTGTTTCCGACCAAATACTTATTTTCCACCATAATATGCAAATAAAAAGATAAAAAAACAGACAATATGATTTTCCGGATTTTTTTGTCTCAGTTTGTCTCCCATAGTTGAGGTCTACCTATGATGTAAATTACAGACGCCTCTCATCTTTTTAAGTGGTGGAACTTGCACTATTGCTGACTGACTAAATACTTTTTTGCCCCAATGTGTGTGTATATGTGTATATATATAATATATATAAAATGTGGGTGTGCATGTTTGTGTGTATGTGTATATGTATATGTATATATATATATATATATATATATATATATATATATATATATATAATTTTTTTTGCCTAAAATATAACGGAAAAATGTAAATGTAATCTTTTGGCCTTTTTGAGATCATTTCATGTTCACCTTGCTTAACAGTTCACAATAACAGTAATTTTGGCCAGAGCTGCCTAAACTTTAACATGCCACTGTACAAGTATGTAACAATTGAGAAAGAGATTTTTTTTTTTTTAAAACATACATCTTTCTGCTTGTTGTTCTGTATATTTCAGAACATTTATTCAATTTCTGATACTGCCAAAGTCTATACAGAAACTGAACTTCTTTTAGACGTCAAGAAAGAAGCAATCCAACAAGTTCTTCACATAAAACAGTAAACTTTATTCAAAAAAGGCTAAAGGGCTGTCCATTTTTAGGAAAGTTGGCTCTAAACTGTGTAAAGTTACAATCTCAGCAGGTACTCACCCACCCTCGGTCTAGCACTGGCTACCCACTGCTATTACGGTTGTCACTTTTATGATAGGATAGTCATACTAGGAGCTACTTAGTTTAGGTTTTGTTGAATTAAATAATTTGAAGAGTAAATGTTTTATATTTTTCATAAATCAATACTACACGTGAAAATTTTAAATTTTGTAATATATCTTGTAGTACCCCTTTAAGGTTTCTCCGTGAGCAGGTTTGTCCTGTAGTTCTCACCTCAATATGGTACAGTGCCTCCACCCAAATCTTGCTGGGAGCTGTAGTGGGATGAAGGAGTGTCTTATTCTCCCAGTGGTCGACTCGGAAACCCCTTTCCATGCTCGGTACAATCTCACAAGAGATGAGGTTGGAACAATTAACAGGTAATTTACAGAGGAATGAATAATGGTGCTAAATTCAGAGGGCATAAGAAGGAACAGAAAAACATATCACACAATATATGATACAGGTTCAAAATGTACTTTCCAGTAGATCCGAAAGTCAATGATGACACTTTCCCTTTACGTGTTAGTAGACACACTCCTAACTAATAACACATAACTCAATAATGGCTGAAGCAATGCCAGTAACACAGTCCAACGTTGGAGCCTGGTTGCCACGGATGTTGGCACACGTGCAGAAGCTGTTGCTGCACATTATTACAATCGGAACAAAATCCCGAGTAACAGTTCTCTTATTAAGTTCTCAACAGTGGAAGTCCCAGCAGCAGCTACTCACTCCTTGATGTAGCCGGTTTGGGGTCTCAGGGATCCAGCTTGGGGCTGCAGGGTCAAGATGCTGAAGACCCAGGAAACTCGTTCCCTTAGATAAGGCAGGCGGTGGTGGACATCTGGTAACCTGGCTGGTCTGCAGATGTGGTTTGGTTGCAGGAATATCTTCTCCCTTCGCACACTGAGCAGCCAGTCTAATAGCACTCACTCTGTTACACTGTTCCTTGGTCTCCAGGATCAGACTCTCTCTTCTGCTCCTTCTCCCCTATGTTGCAGAGAGGATCAATGTCTACTGGGAGCTGTAGTCCAGGGCAGTTACAATCTTACAATCTGTTACAATCTTATTAGAGAAATTATTTATTTCTCCTCTTGGACTGATACTGATTTGGCTTTTATCCTAAGTCATATTGCACGACTCGTTAAAGGGTTGATTGTGACTTGTAGGATCGCTACTTCCAACAGGTGGCGCTATAGAGTTTAAGTCATGTTTATCTCAGAAGAGGCAATTTGAATATCCTCTTGGACTGATCATTCATTCATTTGGAAATTTTATCTACCAATATATTATATAATACATGTAATAAAATGGAAAATGTTAACGGGAACCTATCATTATAAAAATGCTGTTAACCTGCCGATGTGGAATTAATCTGCTGGTTAATAGCATTCTGAAGCTGTACACCAAAATCCCGGTTGCTTGAAGGAAATGGACTTTATTCCTCCTGGCAGCCTCGGGCTTTAGTCATGCAGATGTTGCTAGCTTGGTGTTGGTTCCCACTTAGTGCATAGTGAGCAATGTCTGGAGCCATGTCGCGGCACTGACTGACAGCCAGCTCTGTATTGATACTGTTCAGCTGGCTGTCAGTCAGTGGGGGGGCATAATTTCAGCTGCTGCTCACTGTATACTGAGCGGTAAATGAAGCTGTGCCGCCTGTGCCTCTATGACTGAAAGACAGAGGCTTCCTGGAGGAATACGTTTAATTTCCTCCTGGCAGCCAGTATTCCAGTGCGGCGGCTACACAACTTCAGAACTCTATGCTATTACCTGCAGATTAACCCCATATCTGCAGATTAATAGCGTTTTTTCACATAAATAGTTCCCTTAGAGTACTGGTTAGTGATTACTCCAGCATTAAGGTACATATTTAGATCAGTTCACCTTAGGTTTAGGCGAGGTTAACATAATAAAACCAGCTGGAGATGTGAGGAAAAATCTTTCATGCTGGTGCCATGGCTACAGGTAAATAGCACAAGTGAAATTCATAGTTTTATGAGTATTGGTGACTGCAGCATTTTTAGAACATTTTCAACACAAAAATAATATTGCTAAAAAGGAGACATAGAACAGCCGTCAAACGAGAAACAAAACAGCGACCATCTGTTATAATTGTAGGTCATCATATGTTGTTTTAAAAAATTACAAATTAGCATATGGAAAATGTTGGTTCTTCAGGTTGCCTTTTAGAAGTTATTGTATGGTCAAACAAAATCAGAAAACCAGCCAGAGAAGTGAGAGGGAGAAAAAAAGTGGAAAAAAAACTATTTGACTTTTGCTAATTATAAAAAGTAGAAAATTGGCTGGGTAGAAAGGCAAAATGAGCAATTGTAAGTAAACAGTGCTATATCATATGATGATTGCAATATATTAAGAAACTTTGATGAGCGCGCTTCTTTAATTTTCTCTGTGGCCTCTGCTTTAGTGAGTCAGCTAAACCGAATTTAATTGGTATTTACTTGCAGATTACCCCAATATCTGTAGGTAAATGACATTTCTGTGAAAGGTGTTTTTTAAACAGGTGATATCTTAAAAAGTACGGTACATCTCAAGTGGAGTTTATGAGGAGGGAAGAGTTTTTAAAGGGAACCTGTCAGATCGGATAACGCGATTTGCCGGCAGATATTGGATTCATTTCAGGTAAATAGCATTAGAAATCTGCCCGGCCGCAGTATTAAAAGCGTACATCCCAGGAGAAAATAAACTTTATTCTTCCTAGAAGCTGCTGGCTTTTTAGTCATATAGGCGTGCTATATTGTCTACAGTCACGCCACCACACTTAGACTGACAGATCATGGTGCAGTTCATCAGTGCAAAGCTGTCTGTCAATGTATGGAATTAGCTTACAGTTGACTCTCACACTACTGTGAGCGGTGGCTGTAGCCACACTGGCACGCCTGTATGAGTGAAAGCCGGCAGCTCCTGGAATTGATAAAGTTCATTTTCTCCTGAGTGTCATGCTTTCTGTAGAGCAGCCAGGCACCTTCATAACGTTATTATCCGTCAGATTAACCTTAAATTTGAAGGTTAATAGCAATATTTGGCCTGAATTGTATCCTTTAGGTGAATGGAGATGAAGCGTTTTACCTAAAAGTAGTGGAAAATTTCAGTACATATCAATTTGTATTTCTTTTGAAGCGAGATAAAAAAGAGTTATGTCCTCAAAGTGGAGGAGGTGATATTAGTAAGACCTTTGTTAGTTTGTACCTTGGAGGACAATACCTGGTGAGACCAACGGTCCTTTAACAATAGTAGTAAAGAAATGTGGGGTGAAATTTGGTGTTAAAATATTTTTAAAAACCGCCTACTTAGACACATCCTTTCTGATATTTTTCAGTCATTTTTGATGGTAAAAGTGGTCTGTCATACCACCTGAATTGAATTTTGTAAACCGCTCCATGGAAGAACTTACTGCACAACTAGGGATGTTGTGTAAGCAGTTCTCCATTGATAGATGTGAAGGTAATGACTAAAACCTTGGGCCATTTTATTTTGTGGGGCTGTAACATGCTAGGTTCGGCTATAGCAAGCACAGAGTAGAAAAAAAACTAAACAAGAGCCCTCTATGTATCACAAACTGCACACTGAGGAATTGTGTAACTTTAATAGTAAGAGTCAATATAGGCAGTTAGACAATTCAATAAAACTACATACGAAGTTGTCAAACAGTTCTACTACATTATATAAGTGTTTCTATTTAGTAAAAGGTAAAGGGTTATTCTCGAGTTCTCTAACGTCAAAAAGTGCTTTTATAGAAAAATAATTTTGGAATTTACATATTATAAATCCTCTCTGTTCTTAAGAATAGAGTTATTTTTTTATTTTAATTAGTATGTGTTGCCTAGGTTACCAACCACCGTTGCAGTTTAGCAGGGGTGGCTGAACCTGCACACTGCTTATAAACTATCTCCAGAAAAGCTTGTAAGTCTTCATTCCGATCCAGCCAGCTTCAGTGCAACTTCACTCCACCGATGCTGCAGGGGTGAAGCTGCTTGAAGAATTGGAGGACGCACAGCTCGTTCTATTGGTATGATACTACCACTTATCTGAACTGCTGATCAGTGAAGCTGGGAACTAATGCACAAATGCAACAACACAATGAACTGCACAAGCGTGGGATATACAGTGAAGTTGGCGATAACCACGGGACATGATTCAAATAGGGTGGGTGGGGACACACCCATATGACTAAACGAGGGCTACTCGTAGGATTGCTAAAGAGGCAAACCAGAACTCCTGCCTTGCTGCAAAAGACCTTCAGAAAGATTTAGCAGACTGTGGAGTTGTGGTACATTGTTCTACTATTCAGAGATACCTGCACAAATATGGCCTTCATGGAAGAATCATTACAATAAAACCTCTACTGTGTCCTCACCATAAAATTCAGCATCACAAGTATTCAAAAGAACATCGATACAAACCAGAGGCATTTTGGATACAAGTCCTGTGGGCCGATGAGGTTAAAATAGAACTCTTTGCCCACAATGATCAAAGGTATGTATGGGCAAAAAAGGGGACATAATTTCACAAAAAGAACAGCTCACCAACCATTAAGTGTGGGGGTGGATCAATCCATAGGTTGTGTTGCAGCCAATGGTTCGGGGAACATTGCACAGTTGGAGGGAAAAATGGATTAAATGAAATTTCAACAAATTATTGATGCAAACATAACTCCATCTGTTAAAAGCTGAAGTTGATAAGAGGATATCTTCTACAAATAGACAATGATCCTAAACACACATCAAAATCCACAATAGACTAGCTCAAAAGGCACAAGCCGATGGTTTTACAATGGCCCTCACAGTCCCCTGATCTGAACATCATTGACATTCTGTGGCTGTGCATGCAAGACAACCCAGGAACTAGGAATCTCACAGAACTGGAAGGATTTTCCAAGGAAGAATGGATGAAAATCCTCCAACCAAGAATTGAAAGAATATTGGCTCGTTACAAAAAGCATTTACAAGCTGTGATACTTGCAAAAGGGGATGCTAATAGGTAATAACCATGCAGTGTGCCCAAACTTTTGCATTGCCCCATTTTCCTTTTTGTAATTTTTAAACTGTAAAAGATAAAATATTTTTTGTTGTTGCCTAAGATACAACTAAGATAAGTTGTCTTCTTTATATTTAGCACTTTTAGAGATCATTTAATCCGTAACTTGTTTAACTGTTCACAATAACAGTAATTTTGACCTGAGGTGCCTAGCGTTTACATGCCACTGTATGTGTGTTGTTGATAATTAAGTCATTAAGTCCTTTTTTTTAATCAATATACTGCAGAAATCAAGGAATGAAGGGCTGCACCAAAGCAGCAGCATCGGATTTATCAGTTAAATAATTGGCCTTTAATTATCTTATGACATTTAATTCTTATATCTGAAAATCCCTGTTGATGTAAATCAAGTTATCTTTTCTAAAGGGGAAACTGTCAGTAGGATCGACCCTCCCAAGCCGTGTATATGGGCATACAGATCATAGGAAGCTGAATAAAATGATACCTTGATAACAGCAATCTGATTACTTACTCCAGAGAAATCCACTTTTATTTATATGAAAATGCACTGTTAAAAACTCCCTGAGAATCTGCCGTCAGAGCTTATTTTAAATGGGCGTTAACAATATGCAATGACTCATGCTGCCGTCACACTAGCAGTATTTGGTCAGTATTTTACATCAGTATTTGTAAAGCCCCTGTCTCACTAAGCGAGATCGCTAGCGAGATCGCTGCTGAGTCACAAGTTTTGTGACGCAACAGCGACCTCAGTAGCGATCTCGCTATGTGTGACACGTAGCAGCGACCAGGCCCCTGCTGTGAGATCGCTGGTCGTGTCGGAATGGCCTGGACCTTTTTTTGATCGTTGAGGTCCCGCTGGGTAGCACACATCGCTGTGTTTGACACCTTACCAACGACCTCGTTGACGACTCAGACACTGAATCGTCATAATAGCTCCCATGTGACATCGTTGTACAGGTCGCTACAGGTCGCTGGTGAGATGTCAAACAGTGAGATCGCAGCAGCAATCGTTGGAAGATCTCACTGTTTGACATCTCACCAGCGACCACATAGCGACGCAGCAACGATCCCTGACAGGTCGTATTGTTGTCGGGATCGCTTTAGTGTCGCTAAGTGAGACGGGGCCTTAAGCCAAAACCAGGAGTGGGTGATAAATGTAGATGTGGTGCATATGTTTCTATTATACTTTTCCTCTTATTTGTGCCACTCCTGGTTTTGGCTTACAAATACTGATGTAAAATACTGACCAAATACTGCTAGTGTGACAGCAGCCTGACAGAAAGGGGACATCACCATGCAATGACTGACAGTCTGCTGTCCTTCTCTCACTGCAGAGCTGTGTGTGATTATAACTAACACAGTACAGCAGAACTGAACTTTGTCTTATTACAAAGACATTGCATCTGCATCTAGTCTGCATTTGTCTTGTTATAGTGCTTCAGCTTCCATTTCACAGGCAGCCAGTGTGAGAGAAGGGGCAGTGTGAGAGAGCTAACAGCACTATGAGAAGAGAACTGGTGCTGCAAATGTGTAATGAGACAAACATCAGTTCTGCTGTATTGTGTTATTTATACACTTTGCTCTATAGTGAAAGCAGAAGAGCAAAGTGTCAGTCATTACATGTCTCACACTTTCATTTATTAAGCTCTGAAGGCAGATTCCCGGGAGATCCGAGTCTAGCCCATAGGTATCATTTTATTCAATGTTCCGATCGAAATACCTTTGAAAAGGGTTTAGGAGGAGTAACGCTACAGACCGATTCCCTTTAATGTTGCCTATTTAGTGCACGACGAGAAGGTGTTTATCACAATCAGTATTGTGAGGAGTACTGTGCCTTTTGAGGCTTTGTTGCTAACACAAATATTCTGCATCTCTCTACCTCAGTCACATTCCTGACATAAGGAGCAGCGCTACATCTTATCGGAAAAGCTGTCTCTGAAGATGAACAGTGATGCGTCTTCAGCTGTATTTTGGTGTAATAACTTTGTAAACATTACAAGATTGCATCTGGAGACTTTGCATATCGCAAGTAGCAGAGCACAACTCTTGTCTTTTTCATGTAATTATTCTGGTTGTATTTATGTCTAATTTTCCTTTAAGTCTTTAATTTTAGAATAGATATTTTTAAAAGGCTGTGGAAATATTAAGCTTATTGTCAGTCTCCTTGATTACTGGTGTAATTACTCTCAAGCAGCTCACACAATGCTTAGAGAACTATTTGCTGCCAATGCAATACAAAAGCGCTTACCCCCTCAACGTTTATTGGAATATATTTATAATTACACATTTTCGATAGGAACTCAACATAGCGTCAACTTTAATATGCAGGCACTATGATCACCGTACAAGTAAATTAGCAGATTTTACAAAGTTCAACGTTGGCTTCCCAGCCTCACAACATCAACTAAATAATGTAAATTAAAACCAAACATTAACAGATTCTCATTTTGTGTAAGAGGCTGTACTTGGCAATTAGGAGATGAATCTCAATGTGTCTCCTGATGCTGATGGTTATCGTTGACACTTGTCACAATCCTCAAGTGTGCTACGGTCTTGAGTCTTAAAGTAATGCATTCACTACCTCCTCAGCATACTTTAACTGCTTCTAGAAGTTTATGGAAATGCTCTAGCATGAGTACTGCTTCCATAAAGACTGAGGCTTTAAATAATAAATCAAGCCCAGTCAAGGTTAAAGTTTAGTTTTTCCAAAAGCTTAAGTCTGAGATTCTCTTCGCATCTAGGATTCGGCGCGGCCAGGTATCACTGTTTGCCGATCATGCATGTGTACATGTCAGAAAAAGGTCAACCATTTGGCATATAAGAAACCTCTGGGATATGGGGAAAAAAATCAATTTTAATTAGGACTCTGATAGCAGACCTTATATACCTCAGTACACCTCCAGGCACTCAAGGACATTTAAGATAAATTGCCACAGAAGTATTTTCAAGCGGTGAAAAAGCTTGACAAGGTTCTGATCAGATAAAATAATTTAATAACAATCTTACAACTGACAAGACCATTTCGTAAAGGGATTTTTTTCTAAATCTCACTTGTCTGAGTCCACTTTCTTTCTTTCTTTCGTTCGTTCGTTCGTTCGTTCGTTCTTTCTTTCTTCCATCCGTTTCACTCCTTACATTCCTTTATCTTCCCTTTTCGTCTTTCTTTCTCCCTATCTTTCTCTTTTTTATTCTTTATTTCTTTTTCATGTCATTTTTTTCTTCTTTCATTCTTTCCTTTCTTTTACTCCCTTTTGTCCTACTTTGCCTCTAAGGAAGCTTTTAAAATCTGTATAAGACACTTTGTGAAAATCTGGTGTAATGTTCAAAATATGTTTGTTATGAACAAAATATGTGTGTCTTGTACCTACATGTGTAGTGTTTCTTTTATTTCTTAGGCTACGTTCACATTTGCGGTCAGCGCCGCAGCGTCGGGCGCCGCAGCGGCGCCGCATGCGTCATGCGCCCCTATATTTAACATGGGGGCGCATGGACATGCGTTGTGCTGCGTTTTGCGCCGCATGGCCGCAAGCGTTGGACGCAAGAAACGCATCAAGTTGCATTTTTTTTGCGTCCAACTTTCGGCCAAAAACGACGCATGCGGCGCAAAATGCAGCGTTTTAGCGTGCGTTTTGCCGCGTTTTTGTTTGCGTTGTGCGCTGCGGCGCCGACGCTGCGGCGCACAACGCAAATGTGAACGTAGCCTTATTTGGATTGAACTAGTAGTGGAGAATTGACAGTGGTCAGGAGATTTGCAGAATAGAGCATCAGCAATGGATGCAACAACTCATTCACTACAGATGTAGCAAAGGTTATCATGGATCACAATGCACCATCTTGATAACTTGTCACCAATGGTTATCTCAGAGAATTAAGATAACATTGCACAATCTATGGACCAATGTTAAATTAGGTTTTGAATTACACTTTTTGTGCCATTATATATCAGTTCTCAGTTATGTGAGGTCTAAGGGGCAATGTTTCTCTTTATGGAGAGTGGCATACCAGCTCTGGCTTGTCAAGGTAAGGACAAGCCTTGACAAGCCAGAGCTGGTATGTCACTCTACATAAGGAGAAACGTTGCTCCTTAGACCCCAGTCCAGAGCCTCTCACCTAGCCAAATTAGTTCTCATGCTTTGCACTGATGAGGGCCAACAGCCCGAAACACCGTTTCTGCGAATTGAGATACTGATTTGGCTTTTATCCTAAGTCATATTGCACGACTCGTTAGAGGGTTGATTGTGACTTGTAGGATCGCTACTTCCAACAGGTGGCGCTATAGAGTTAAGTCCTCTTTTTCTCAGAAGAGGCAATTTGCATATTTAAATTCCCAGAGGAGCATTGTACGGCAAATAAGCCTCCTTACCTTGACAAGCCAGAGATGGTATGTCACTCTCCATAAGGAGAAACGATACCCCTTAGACCCCAGTCCAGAGCCTCTCACCTAGCCAAATCAGTTCTCATGCTTCGCACTGACGAGGGCCAACAGCCCGAAACACCGTGTCTGCGAATTGACATACTGATTTGGCTTTTATCCTAACTCATATTGCACAACTCGTTAAAGGGTTGATTGTGACTTGTAGGATCGCTACTTCCAACAGGTGGCGCTATAGAGTTTAAGTCCTCTTTTTCTCTGAAGAGTAGTGTTGAGCGATACCGTCCGATACTTGAAAGTATCAGTATCGGAAAGTATCGGCCGATACCGGCAAAGTATCGGATCTAATCCGATACCGATACCAATACAAGTCAATGGGACTCATGTATCGGACGGTATTCCTGATGGTTCCCAGGGTCTGAAGGAGAGGAAACTCTCCTTCAGGCCCTGGGAACCATATTAATGTGTAAAAGAAAGAATTAAAATAAAAAATATTGCTATACTCACCTCTCCGACGCAGCCTGGACCTCAGCGAGGGAACCGGCAGCGTTGTTTGCTTAAAATTCGCGCGTTTATTTCCTTACTTGAAGTCCCGGCTTGTGATTGGTCGCGTGCCGCCCATGTGGCCGCGACGCGACCAATCACAGCAAGCCGTGACGTAATTTTAGGTCCTTCAGTATTTTAAAATTACGTTCCGGCTTTGTGATTGGTCGCGTCGCGGTCACATGGGCGACGCGACCAATCACAAGCCGTGACGTCACGGGAGGCTGGACACGCGCGCATTTTAAAATGCGCGCTTGTCCTGCCTCCCGTGACGTCACGGCTTGTGATTGGTCGCATCGCGTCGCGACCAATCACAAGCCAGAACGTAATTTTAAAATCCTGAAGGACCTAAAATTACGTCACGGCTTGCTGTGATTGGTCGCGTCGCGGCCACATGGGCGACGCGACCAATCACAAGCCGGGACGTCACGGGAGGCAGGACAAGCGCGCATTTTAAAATGTGCGCATGTCCAGCCTCCCGTGACGTCACGGCTTGTGATTGGTCGCGTCGCCCATGTGACCGCGACGCGACCAATCACAAAGCCGGAACGTAATTTTAAAATACTGAAGGACCTAAAATTACGTCACGGCTTGCTGTGATTGGTCGCGTCGCGGCCTCATGGGTGGCACGCGACCAATCACAAGCCGGGACTTCAAGTAAGGAAATAAACGCGCAAATTTTAAGCAAACAACGCTGCCGGTTCCCTCGCTGAGGTCCAGGCTGCGCCGGAGAGGTGAGTATAGCAATATTTTTTATTTTAATTCTTTCTTTTACACATTATTACATTAATGTTGTTTCGATACCGATACCCGATACCACAAAAGTATCGGATCTCGGTATCGGAATTCCGATACCCGCAAGTATCGGCCGATACCCGATACTTGCGGTATCGGAATGCTCAACACTACTGAAGAGGCAATTTGCAGTTATGTGAGTGAAGATAATATTTTCAAGATCTGGACAAAGGGAGGCTATGTGGGCCTCATTTGCTGGACATGGGGAGGCTGTGTGGGCCTCATACGATATAGAAGGGGCTGTATTTGAGTTCAAACGGTATATAGGGGAATGTCAGCATACTTAAAGGGAAGGTGGCATCAAAAAATTTTTTTTTACAGCGATTGAAAAAATGTAAAGAATTAATGTTTACATTTTCTTAAAAAATATTATCATTTGTTTTTAATTTAGTAAAATATGAAAAATAATTTTAAAAGGTTTAGCATTTCCCCTTTTAAAAACTAGGGGGAGCAGCTAATGAAATTTGACAAAAACCTAGTGTACAACTAGCTCACATTACAGGACTGCAGTAATTATGGGCTGAGTCTGCTGACATGTGTGATGTCACTCCTCTCCTCCCCTTCTGGTGTTTGCTAGGGGATGAGAGGATTCAGGAACACAGACAGCAGCCATTTTGTTGGTGACTGCAGAGTTATACTGACAAGTAGACAGTCACCGAGGATGGCAGGCAGCAAGGATTCTGGGAGATATATGGTGGATGGAGCAGGGTGACAGCAGCACAGAGTATTTCAGGAGAGCAGTGTGCTGGTCTATGGGGGGCACCCTGTTTGGTGCGCGGAGCAGCCAGGGATTGTACATGGAGCGCTGTCTTTTATACACATGGATGGACCGTCTCCTCAGAAATCCAGGAAACATTTCTGCTGATTGATGGCCTGTTCTGATCCAGACTTTGCATGCAAAGACCCCATTCCCCTCCTCAGATCCTGTCCTGGCGATGTGTGAAAGCGAGGCGACAGGCGCAGTCCGGGGTGATGCTGGGAATGTAGCCATATAGTAACGATAAACATGAGACCCCTCTCTTCGGCTGCCTTACCAGCCCTCCCCTGAAGGCACCTAACTGGAGGTCATGCTGCCCCCTCTATTACCCCAGACCCGCGTGCAGCTGCTCAACCGGAACCACCCTAGATTGGGTCCCCTTTCTGCAGATAATACTTCCATAGTGTTCTCACATAATACCGCCATATAGATCACTCATAATACCGCCATATAGAGCACACAATACCGCCGTATAGAGCACACATAATACTGTCCTATAGTTCTCACATAATACCATCATATAGATAGCAAATAACGACGCCAGAGTGTTCTTACATAATACCGCCATATAGAGCACACATAATACAGAGCACACAATACCGCAATATACTTCACACATAATACCGCCATATACTTCACACATAATACCGTCATATAGATCTCACATAATACCACCAGTGTTCTCACATATCGCCATATAGATCACACATAATACCGCCATATAGATCAAACATAATACCGCCATATACATCACATAGTACCGCCATATACTTCTCACATAACGACGCCATATAGATCTCACATAATACCGCCATATAGAGCACACATAATACTGCCATATAGAGCACACATAATACAGAGCACACAATACCGCAATATACTTCACACATAATACCGCCATATACTTCACACATAATACCGTCATATAGATCTCACATAATACCACCAGTGTTCTCACATATCGCCATATAGATCACACATAATACCGCCATATACATCAAACATAATACCGCCATATACATCACATAGTACCGCCATATACTTCTCATAACGACGCCATATAGATCTCACATAATACCGCCATATAGAGCACACATAATACTGCCATATAGAGCACACATAATACCGCCATATAGAGCACACATACAGAGCACACAACACCGCAATATACTTCACACATAATACCGTCATATAGATCTCACATAATACCACCAGTGTTCTCACATATCGCCATATAGATCACACATAATACGCCATATACATCAAACATAATACCGCCATATACATCACATAGTACCACCATATAGATCTCACATAATACCGCCATATAGAGCACACATAATACTGCCATATAGAGCACACATAATACCGCCATATAGAGCACACATAATACAGAGCACACAATACCGCAATATACTTCACACATAATACCGTCATATAGATCTCACATAATACCACCAGTGTTCTCACATATCGCCATATAGATCACATATAATACCGCCATACACATCAAACATAGTACCGCCATATACTTCTCACATAACGACGCCATATAGATCTCACATAATGCCGCCATATAGAGCACACATAATACTGCCATATAGAGCACACATAATACCGCCATATAGAGCACACATAATACCGCCATATAGATCTCACATAATACAGAGCACACAATACCGCCATATAGAGCATACCGCCATATAGAGCACACATAATACCGCCATATAGAGCACACATAATGCAGAGCACACAATACCGCAATATACTTCACACATAATACCGCCATATACTTCACACATAATACCGTCATATAGATCTCACATAATACCACCAGTGTTCTCACATATCGCCATATAGATCACACATAATACCGCCATATACATCACACATAATACCACCATATACATCACATAGTACCACCATATACTTCTCACATAACGACGCCATATAGATCTCACATAATACCGCCATATAGATCACACATAATACTGCCATATAGATCACACATAACGGGGGAGAGGACTGCATAGGAGAGGATTAGATACACAGCTCAGTCAGTATCATACAGGATAGGATTAGATACAAGGCTCAGCACAGTATCACATAGGATAGGATAAGATACATGGCTCAGCACAGTATCACACAGGGTAGGATTAGATGCATGGCTCAGCAGACAGTATCACACAGGAGAGGATTAGATACATGGCTCAGTCAGTATCACACAGGATAGGACTAGATACACGGCTCAGCACATAGTATCACACAGGAGAGGATTAGATATACAGCTCAGCACACAGTATCACACAGGATAGGATTAGATACATGGCTCTGCAAACAGTATCACACTGGAGAGGATTAGATACACGGCTCAGCACAGTATCACACAGGGTAGGATTAGATACAAGGCTCAACACAGTATCACACAGGATATGATTAGATACACGGCTCAGCACACAGTATCACACAGGAGAGGATTAGATATACAGCTCAGCACACAGTATCACACAGGATAGGATTAGATACATGGCTCAGCAAACAGTATCACACAGGAGAGGATTAGATACACAGCTCAGCACAGTATCTCACAGGAAAGGATTAGATACATGGCTCAGCAGTCAGTATCACACAGGATAGGATTAGATACACAGCTCAGCACAGTATCACACAGGATAGGATTAGATACATGGCTCAGCAGTCAGTATCACACAGTATAGGATTAGATACACAGCTCAGCAGTCTGTATCACACAGGATAGGATTAGATACACAGCTCAGCACAGTATCTCACAGGAAAGGATTAGATACATGGCTCAGCAGTCAGTATCACACAGGATAGGATTAGATACACAGCTCAGCACAGTATCACACAGGATAGGATTAGATACATGGCTCAGCAGTCAGTATCACACAGTATAGGATTAGATACACAGCTCAGCAAACAGTATCACACAGGAGAGGATTAGATACACAGCTCAGCACAGTATCTCACAGGAAAGGATTAGATACATGGCTCAGCAGTCAGTATCACACAGGATAGGATTAGATACACAGCTCAGCACAGTATCACACAGGATAGGATTAGATACATGGCTCAGCAGTCAGTATCACACAGGATAGGATTAGATGCATGGCTCAGCAGTCAGTATCACACAGGATAGGATTAGATACATGGCTCAGCAGACTGTATCACACAGGAGAGGATTAGATACACAGCTCAGCAGTCAGTATCACACAGGAGAGGATTAGGTATACAGCTCAGCAGGCAGTATCACATAGGATAGGATTAGATACACAGCTCAGCAGACAGTATCACACAGGATATGATTAGATACACAGCTCAGCACAGTATCGCACAGGAGAGGATTAGATACATGGCTCAGCAGACAGTATCACACAGGATAGGATTAGATACATGGCTCAGCAGACAGTATCACACAGGATAGGATTAGATGCATGGCTCAGCAGACAGTATCACACAGGATAGGATTAGATACATGGCTCAGCAGACAGTATCACACAGGATAGGATTAGATACATGGCTCAGCAGACAGTATCACACAGGAGAGGATTAGATACACAGCTCAGACAGTATCACACAGGAGAGGATTAGATACACAGCTCAGCACAGTATCACACAGGATAGGATTAGATACACAGCTCAGTCAGTATCACACAGGAGAGGATTAGATACACAGCTCAGTCAGTATCACACAGGAGAGGATTAGATACACAGCTCAGCAGACAGTAACACACATGGGAGGAGATACACGGCTCAGAGTCAGCACCACAAGGGATAGGATTAGATTCCCCTCCCCACTGATACGGCTCCCTGCTGAGTCCTTTCTCCCTCCCGTCCTTGGTCTCCTCCTCCTCCTCCTATAGCTGCAGGGCTCCTGCCATTATCCTTGGAAGCTGGAGCTCACAGATGCAGTGTGAGCTCCAGGAAGATGGCGCCGATCTCCTGCCTCTGCTGTGCTGTGGACGGCTCAGGGGGCATGGCCAGACCAGAGCAGAGAGCAACTTATAATGCTAAGTATAGAGTCGGCTCCCGACCGCAGATGTCTATGCCCAGGGCTGCCGTAATTGCAGAGTGTAAGTGTCGTGCAGCTTCACTTACACTCTTGCAAAGCAAAATGGCGGCGCCCAGTGGCTGAAAAAAAAATTAATAATAAAAAAAATGTTAAAGTTAAAAAAAGGAAATTTGTATGAAAAATAATTGTTTATATAAACAATTATTTTTAATACAAAAAATAAAATGCGGCACCTTTCCTTTAAGTCTGCTCAATATTGAATGATATTCTAATTATTTAATTATATGTTGATATTAATATTGAGCTTAATTCATTTTAGCCTATTGGTTCGTTCCTCCACAACAGACACGGTCTCTCATGTGGCCCCTCGGGAAAATTAATTGCCCACCCTTGCACTAAAGCATTACTCTAGGTTTATCTCCCATCCATTATATGTCTAACAGCCACTCTACACTAATGACCATGCAATACAAGGGGTCATGGCATCTGTTGATAAAATGTTTTTGTATCAGCACTTTTTGACTCTGTTTTGATATACCTGAAAAACACATCACCTAGCCATGGTGGCCATCTTTGTACCAAAAAGTCAATATCACCGTGAATGGAAAAATCTGGTGATATTCCATACAAGGAACAGAGATTACTATATAAACAATAGGTTAATCTTACTGGATCAAAAAAGGGAAACTTCTCAAAGATGCAACAGGTCCATCAATCCAACTTTGTGTCAAAGGAGTATTGGAATAAATAATGGAATAATATAGTTGTAATATAACCTGCATAAACTTGAACATAAGGATCCCAGTGTGGGGTCTCTAACAAGTTTGGGCACTGCTACTTAATGATGTAAATATATTCTCATTTATTACAGTTCTTACACTTTTTAGCTTGGGTACCTGCATATTATCATGGGTACCCTACACTTTGTCTTTGTTCTCATCTTTTGCATTTCTGCTGCCCTTATGTCATTAACGTTTTACAAATGTTATAACAGAAGTGAGCACAATGCCATTGTTAAATTATGCTTTGCCATTCTTTTTTTTCCTTTTCACCTGGGTAAATTAATCTTGAGCACTAATAATATTTAGTATCTCAATGCAGAGATTAGTTTATATTTGAATTTGAAAGACGTTTAAAGTCCAGACGTGATCAGTTCAGGGTGACCTAGCCTTTGAGTGATAAGAGAGTGCCTAGCACACCAGATTCTTAAAACATGAGCTGAAGCATTGTACTGCACATTACAATAAATGCCAGGTCACTTTGATCCGCTTAAATATCTAAAAATGACATATGAAGCAGAAATTCTATGGTGAACTTTTATATTTCCTATGTAACATCAGTTAGTTCTCTCTTCATTATGCTTTTTTTTGTGATGTAGTGCACTATTAATAATTATGAAACGTTATACCAAAAAAACACATACAGTGGGGAAAAAAGTATTTAGTCAGCCACCAATTGTGCAAGTTCTCCCACTTAAAAATATGAGAGGGGCCTGTAACTGACACCATAGGTAGACCACAACTATGAGAGTCAAAATGAGAAAACAAATCCAGAAAATCACCTTGTCTGATTTGGCAAGATTTGTTTTGCAAATTATGGTGGAAAAGAAGTATTTGGTCATTAACAAAAGGTCATCTCAATATTTTGTTGTATATCCTTTGTTGGCAATGACAGAGGTCAAATGTTTTCTGTAAGTCTTCAAAAGGTTGGCACACACTGTTGGTGGTATGTTTGCCCATTACTACAAGCAGATCTCCCCTAGAGCAGTGATGTTTTGGGCCTGTCGTTGGGCAACACAGACTTTCAATTCCCGCCAAAGGTTTTCTATAGTGTTGAGATCTGGAGCCTGGCTACGCCACTCCAGGACCTTCATATGCTTCTTTCGAAGCTACTCCTTCGTTGCCCTGGTGGTGTGCTTGGGATCATTATCATACTAAAAGACCCATCCATGTTTCATCTTCAATGCCCTTTCTGATGGAGGGAGGTTTGCACTCAAACGATACATGGCCCCATTCATTCATTCATGTACATCGATCAGTTGTCCTGGTCCCTTTGCAGAGAAACAGTCTCAAAGCATGATGTTGCCACCCCTGTGCTTCACAGTAGGTATAGTGTTCTTTAGATACAACTCAGCATTCTGTCTCCTCCAAAGAAGACAAGTTTTGTTTCTACCAAACAGTTCTACTTTGGTTTCATCAGACCATATGACATTCTCCCAATAATCTTCTGGATAATCCAAATGCTCTCTAGCAAACTTCAGGTGGGCCTGGACATGTACCGGCTTAAGCACGGGGACACGTGTGGCACTGCAGGATCTGAGTCCCTGACGGCGTTGTGTGTTTCTGATAGTAGCCTTTGTTACAGTGGTCCCAGCTCTCTGCATCTCATTCACTAGGTCCCCCCGTGTGTTTCTGGGATTTTTGCTCACTGTTCTTTTGATCATTTTGATCCCACGAGGTGAGATCTTGTTTGGAGCCCCAGATCGAGGGATATTATCAATGGTCTTGTATGTCTTCCATTTTCTTATTATTTCTCCCACAGTTGATTTCATCACACCAAGCTGGTTGGCTATTGCAGATTCAGTCTTCCCAGCTTGGTGCAGGGCTACAATTTTGTTTCTGGTGTCCTTCGACAGCTCTTTGGTCTTCACCATAGTGGAGTTTGGAGTGTGACTGTTTGAGGTTGTGGACAGGTGTCTTTTATACTGATAGCAAGTTCAAACAGGTGCCAATACTACAGGTAATGAGTGGAGGACAGTGGAGCCTCTTAAAAAAGAAGTTACAGGTCTGTGAGCCAGAAATCTTGCATGTTTTTAGGTGACCAAATACTTATTTTCCACCATTATTTGCAAAATAAGTCTTGCCAAATCAGACAAGGTGATTTTCTGGATTTGTGTTCTCATTTTGACTCTCATAGTTGTGGTTTACATATAATGTCAATTACAGGCCTCTCTCATCTTTTTAAGTGGGATAACTTGCACAATTGGTGGCTGACTGAATACTTTTTTTCCCACTGTAAATAGCACAATGTCATTAACACTTCAGGTACTATGACTGGATATTAGCAGTGTGGCTTCTTACCAAGGGTAGTTTGGACCGTCAGCTATAGTTCTTTGTCCCTAACTCTTATGCAGATATCTTGCTATTAAAGGGAATCTGTCAGGCACCGGCCAGTAAACCTTACGCCTGCTCACATCACTTTGCTCCAGCTGATATTCACCATTGATGGGCAGCACATGCGCAGAACCCATGCTCATATAAGAACATCTTATTGTGTAGCACCCACCTCAATGTGAGCAGGTGCAAAATTACTGTCAACTTGGCTATAAGGGTCCTGACTACATAAAGATAAAATTTAACTTTTAATAATAACCATTTAAAATTGGATCCAGACCATCCACATTCATGACACAAAATACCAAAAGAAAAACAAACAAAGTGCTCATGTTTAACAGTGCTCAATAAAAAAATGGTTTGGTCTCACCACATCTTATCGTCCCATATTGAATCCACCACGAACAGGAGCATATATAGCAATTTATGTTAGGGAAAGGAAAAATATCTAGTCTTCCCTGTCGTGCCCGTGCATTGCTCCTGTTCTGACAAAGACAGTCCCCAAATATTTCTATTTTATGGGGTACCCACCGTCACCTAAATTAATGTATGCAATCCCTACGCGTTTCCTCCCCGATGCAAGGGATTCATCAGGGGAATCTAATCTAATATTAGGTATCTAAGGAAGTGGGAATTCTATATACAAGATATATTCATAGGGGACTGCAGTGGCAAGTCTCTCCTATCTCGGAGTGACTATTTGTGTCACCATTCCTATTGCAAATGTGGCATAGAAATTACTGTCCCAGTGCCTGACGTCCGCTATCAATCAACATAAGGAGGCAGGCACTAATGTAAATGACCTGGGGAAAGCAGACTTTTGCTAGTTGCTCTGGGTGAGACTGAACACCTAACGCCTCATTCAATGTTGATAAATGTTCAATGTTGACGGAAAATACAAATGTTCCAGTGCATTTAGATTTCAATGACTATAAGTTTACTCCCAAGTAAAAAGTTAATGTGCCCACGTAACATGTCATAAATGCCTGCTTGGTTTCAGTCTCCGCTCATGAACCTTGACCTCTGTTCGCCAAATCACAGCAACTACTTGATCTATAGGTTTAGGAAGCAGGCGAATCCAGAAGTTTGGGACTTCTCCAATGAAGTCTGTGGGATGGTACTGCATATATCAAACATATCAATAGGGTCCTATTGAGTGAGCTAAAATACTTTCCTTTTGGTCTTTATTGGGTAGGTATACGCCTGTCATGCTATTCCATACAGGGGCATCCTTGAATAACATTTTTTCTAGCATTGGGGTGTGTGGGTGACTTATGCATGTACGGGGGCACACTTCTGAAGAAGCTCTATATTTTGTTATGTATGGCTGTTGCCAATGTGGGCACCATTCCTATCCAATAAGGAGAGTGGCGCAATAAGGAGGCAGGGTACTGGTACTATGAGTTATGTATGTTGCAAACAATTTTAAATCTA
Organism: Ranitomeya variabilis; assembly: GCF_051348905.1. NCBI lineage: Eukaryota > Metazoa > Chordata > Amphibia > Anura > Dendrobatidae > Ranitomeya > Ranitomeya variabilis. Next base: position 749,177,367 of record NC_135233.1, read on the forward strand.
TATTTTATTTCTCCTAGAATTTATTGGATGTGATTACTAGTTGTAATTTTCAAGTATGGGTGGATGTATTAGAAATGATTCAGGGATGTGTCCCCATTGCTTCCCTTTGTCTTAGTCTGTAATGATTTATCAGAATGCCATTTGTTCCTTATATTTGTGAAGTCATTGTTTGTAATAGCTCTAAGCTTCTTTTGTAATCCTTATTTTAGAGTCTTCGACTGAATTCTCACCTGCAGTTCAGACTTACACGCTTCCATTTCTTGGATCATTGCACCTATCATTTTTTGTCACATTTTGACATCATTTTATCTACATTGTGAAAATTGCAAGGTGTTAAGTCTGGAGACATTAATAAAAGTTTTCCCTATTTTGCATATGTGCTTTACTTTTCTTCCTGACTGCGGTCTGCTTAACAATGGGAGAACGATATTGTGGTTTTGCTACTGTTAAAATACAATTGTCCTGTTTCAGCTCAGGGATTAAATGTTAAAGGCAGGTTGGTTTTCTTTTTAACCTTCAGAATTTCTGTAACTTAAATTTATTTCCTATAACGCAGGTCACTGAAATGTTCGAAAAGAATATGGTTTGGGCGAATTCTGGGGTACTAGTAATTGTTGGACGTGGAGCATGAGTTTTATTTCCACAAAATTTGTACTTAGAGGACTTTATGAAATGATGACAAAATCCACCCATACCAACAAGGCTTGAGAAAGGCTCATCCAGAGCCGAAACGTCGCCTGCCATGTGGGTCTGAATTAAAACACAGATTTTCACTTAAAGAAAAGGAGTGCTGCCTTATTTGTTCTTCTTTTTACATATATATGTATATATAAAATATATATATATATATATATATATATACACACGTTGCCCGTTCTTTTGTTCCCATTATGTCAAACTCCATAATTGCAGATTTTGCTCTGCTTTTTTCTGCCACATGCCAGTAAGGTTTGAAATTCATATCTTTATCTTTATGTTATAGGCTGTGTGCACACGTTCCAGGTTTTTCGCGGGTTTTTTTTGCATTTTTTCGCTATAAAAACGCGATAAAACTGCAAAAAAAATGCTCACATTAAGCATCCTATTGAAAGAATGCAATCTGCATTTTTTGTGCACATGCTGCGTTTTTTTCCTGAGCGGAAATTCATTCCAGAAAAAAACGCAGCATGTTCATTAATTTGCGGAATTGCGGGGATTCCGCACACCTAGTAATGCATTGATCCTCTTACTTCCCGCATGGGGCTATGCCCACCATGCGGGAAGTAAGCAGATCATGTGCGGATGGTACCCAGGGTGGAGGAGAGGACACTCTCCTCCAAGGACTGGGTACCATATACCGTAATTGTTATAAAAAAAATAAATAAATAAAAAATAGTGATATACTCACCTTCCGATAGCCTCCGGAGTCCTCTCGCATCTCAGCGGTGCACGCGGCGGCTGGGATGCTGTGTGCGAAGGACCTGCGATGACGTCACCGTCACGTGACCGTGACGTCATCCCAGGTCCTTTGCACACAGCATCCCAGCCACCGCGTGCACCGCTGAGGAGATCGAGTGACGTCGGAAGGTGAGAATAACCATTTTTTTTATTATTTTTAACATTAGATCTTTTTACTATTGATGCTGCATAGGCAGCATCAATAGTAAAAAGTTGGTCACACTTGTCAAACACTATGTTTGACAAGTGTGACCAACCTGTCAATCAGTTTTCCAAGCGATGCTACAGATCGCTTGGAAAACGCTAGCATTCTGCACGCTAATTACGCTTGCAAAACGCTAGTGTTTAGCGGGAATACACATGCCAATTCCGCATGCGATATTTATATGGCAGGAGTTGCGGAATTGCCGCGGAAATTTCCGTGGCAATTCCGCAACATGTGCACTTGGCCTTACTGTAACTTGTCTGGTATCTGTGGTAACGAATCATCGTGTCTGTCATATGTATGGAGAGCTTTGACACCTCTCATAATATGAATGCTTTCCTAATACTTGAACTGTTTTACAACATGACATAGTAATGTCTAGATGAGGTGTTGTTTTAAGATGACTGTGGTTATGACTATGTTGTCTGGTACAATTTAGCAGGTATATCTTATCAGTAGATTGATTTAGGAGGGGCAGGATGATCATATAAGGAGCCAACGTGCATTGATGAATGCATTAAAGCATGTCCATATATTCAAACTTTTCCCTGGATGACACTATATGAGTTGTGTTATTTGTTTCTTACAACAGGGATGATGCTGAGCATTAGCCAACTTATTAGTTTTCTCTTAAAACAAAACCTTAAATTCTTCGGTTTCCAGAATTTGGATACCCCTCTCTATTTCCCAGAGGCCCTCACCTGTATTTGAAACAGTCAGACCTCAACCGCTCTCAAGTTATAAAACTGGGCAGCACAAATTTTAAGTGCAATCAGAAACCTGCTACGCTTGTAGTTGTGATGTTCCCAGATACTTTATCATGTTGTGACAAGTTGAACTTTTAGTTTAATTTTCCTTAGATCAACTCTACAACTAGGTATGTGACTGAATTCACAATTATCAGGCTTGACGTTTTATGCGCCGGAGTTAACCGAAAACTTTTCTGCACACATACAACATAATGTTTCAAAAATCAATGTTACCCAAAGAATTATTTGGTTTGATTGCTTTTTTTAATTATGTATTATTCACATGAGAAAAATTCTTGAAAATATAGATGTTTGGCAATTGGCATGCTATCCGGGGCATTAGTGAGGTAGTTGAGAAGCCATTTCAGGAACATCATCTTGTCCAATAACCCAAGAAGAGAAGCAGCTTTAGACATCAGTGAAAGAGATTTTTTTTTCTTATTATTTAGTATGCTTGCTTAAATAGCATCAGCATATTCCACAGCGCTTTACATACATTATCTTCATTGTCCTCTTTGGGGCAGACAGTCAAGATTCCTTATCGATATGTCGTGTTCATTAGGATACAACTGTGCCCAAAGGAAGTTGAACATATTTTCAACCGTTACTTCTAAAATTTCACCAGAACATTTTATCTAATTTTTACTTCCACAGTATTTTTAGATACTGACGGTTAACCTTATGATTCTCCTGATGAGTAAAGTAAGTCATCTGTATCTTGCGGAAACCAACCAGTGATCTACAGACACAATGCTTCACCTATAAATGTTAAAGTATAAGGAAATGTTCACCATTATGTTTTATTAATTTTTTTATATAGCTTTACAATATTTTTTTTGTATAACAATTTTGCTGTAGTCTTTAACATTTTTGACAGTTTGAATTCTACAGCCCCTATGAAGCACAGTGCATAGCAAAACTGCAGAACAATCAAATCCGTTAGTGTGCTTGTTCGTCTGTAGCCCTTATCGTTCCTCTCTTAAACTACAATCTGATCAGAGTTATGACCATAAAAAGGTTTAAAGGTTTATTCCCCAAATCATAATGTGTTTTTTTTAATAATGTTTATTAATTTGTAAAAATACAATCCATTTTGAAGTCTCCCTGTTTTGCATATATAACCTTCTAAGGTTTCAGGCTCTATTTACTGTTCAGTTGCCATTGGATCTGTCCTGTAGTTCCAGTGGCTTTCATCAATCCTGCACAGTTCAGTCTCTCAGCTGGCTTCCTGCCAGGGTAGCTGTGCTACCTCTAGAGCAAGGCTTCTACTTTGAGGGATGATGTCACAGAAATGTAAGGAGCCTCCTTTATTACAGATTGGGAGCTCATGCTAGGATGCGGCAGTGTGCCTGTGTGCTGGTCACTAAGAGGTGTGATGTGCTACATGATAGGGCTTTGTATACAGGGCTGGCAGGAGAGAAATACTGCAGTAGGGGACTTTCAGGAGTGATGTACCACAGGACGGACTGTGTATAGGCAGCTGAGAGGAAAGATATACTGCTAGATGGTGGTCTATGTATGGGGACTGAGATTAGTTGAGTCACGTTTGCTGTCTGCTACTGAGAGACCATTGATGTGTAACTGCAAATGCAAAGTGTAGAATTTGTTACTGTTCTGTGCACTGTCCGCCCATATACAGTATCCTGTCTGACCAATTTTATATTCTGCCACCTACATCTATATAGCTGCACTGTGGTTTTACATCATTACATGGTTCTAGGTCTCTTCTACAATGGCAGATCTGTATTTGTTATGTGCTGCTGACAGATTTGTGAAACTGCAAGTGCTGCTCTATTAATGCATATGGCAGAGGATTATCTTTGGTCATATGCATCAATAGAACACCATATGCAGTTTCACAAAATTAACCTGTCAGCAGGTAAGAAACACAGCTCTGCTATTGTGGAGGAGAGTTCAGCTTTGCTAGAACCAGCTTATGATGTAAAACCACACTGCAGCTTTACTGATGTAGAGGATAGAAAATAAAAATCAGTCAGACAGACAGGGGACTGTACTAGAGAAGACTGCACATAAAGCACAAGGTGAAATTCACACTTAGGTTAGCCTGATGATAACTCAGAGATGTCCGGCTAGTAAGGAGCACATATAAGAGGAGGAGGGTTCTGCAGCAATGAAGAGAAGCAAATATTGCTGGGAAATGGTGTTTTAGCAGACCTTATTGTTTTAGCAGGACCTCACTTTCAGCATTGTGATGCTGGATGCACAGAGGGACAGATAGAGAAAAAAGTCACAAAGGTACAAGAAAGAAAAGCTGTGTTGGGCTTAGTCTACATGTTAACAGTAAATATGCATTCACTGTGCTTTGTGAAAATTAATTTAATGCAAAAATACTCAAAAAAATTCAAATGCACGGTGGCTCAGTGGTTATCAATGCAGCCTTGCAGCGCTGGAGTCCTGGGTTCAAATCCCACCAAGGACAACATCTGCAAGGAGTTTGTATGTTCTCTCTATGGTTGAGAGGGTTTCCTCCGGGTTCTCCAGTTTGCTCCTACATTCTAAAGGCATACTGATTGGGAATCTAGATTGTGAGTAAAATATCTAAATAAAATCAATGGCCTCAAAAGTGTTTATATCCTATAACAGCAGAGTTCTTGGTATTTGAAGTGGACCTCGTTTCGATAACACAGACTTCTAGTACTGCTCATACCTTTGATACATTCCCAGTGCTTTTTTATTTTAAATTAATTATAATACAGTGCTCTTACGATTTTCCACTCTTAATTTGAGCTCTACCTCGACTGCGTGTATAAATGTGCAACGTACATCTGTTTGCTGCATGTAAGCCATATTTTCCCAGTGACTACAAAGAAATCCACAATAAAAGTGACATATGAGGAGCGAGTTTAATAGCTTGCTCTTTAGAAGGAGGACGGTCAGCCGCTCTCAGCCGGTGCTTATCTCAGCACAAGTTGTATTAGATACACAGAATGGCTAAAGATGATTGATGATTGTTGCTACCGAGGTCTCCCCAACACGCAGCTCCATTTTCTAGTAGATCTGTTATTGTGCTGCGTAGTTTCCCTCTGATTTCACCATAATGTTGTCTGGATGAATGAGACAAGAAGTTTGCCATCTACACGGAGTCTTTTGAATTTTTTTGCATTACCCTTTGGCTACTTGCAGTTCCACTTTTCACCGCTGAGAATGACTGTACTTTCATTATGCAAATGCACAACAGTGCCCCAATACTATTAGATTGCAGACCTAGATACTTTATACGTAGAGTTGTTTTTTGTTGGGGTTTTTTTGCATAAAAAAAATTGATGTTTATGTGAATTATTTCCTTAGCTTCACATAGTTCAACTATGATAGTTGGTAAGTATTACAAATGTCAGGCAGAGACTGCTGTGGGGGAATGATCATTGCCCTCCTGTTATTCCTCCACCATACTTCTGTGATAGAGATACGGTTACTTTGAGTTCAGTTCTACAATTTAGAATGACTTTTGCAGCCAAAACACTCTTAATAGATTGCCCATATTTTTCTGTTAATCCCACACATAAGATTGAAAATTCATGCTACAATGAATATCCACCGAGCAGTTGACAAGAAATGTTAATGCACTGTTTTTCAATTACTTCCAGACAATGTAGAATATTGAAATACGACGATGAGGACGGCTTCTGCGATTGTTTACAAATCAGCGTCCAATGTGTTTTATAAGTTGAAGGATGTGGCACATAATATCAGAACACTAGGTCCCATCAATTATATTGTATGAAAACTGACTTGAATGCTAAATGCGTTTTCAGCAGTTCTGTGCTTTCAGTGACTGTGCGGTTAATCCAAGGCTGGGTTCACATGCCACTCGTTATCCAGCGGTCTTACAATAGGATGCGTACAGTTTTCTTATACAATGGGAGTCCATTCCTATATTTATTCCAGATTGTGTTAGCCTAGCTACCATAACAAGGCCACCTCATACATGTGGGGTCCTAGACTAAACATTATTACCTTTTCAATAGAGGACCCTGCTTAGTCTCTGAAGCCTCAATAGATGCTAAGATACATGCATATGTGGAATATCAGGACAATGCCCCAATACTCAATGCTTTAGGGTATGTGTCACCGGTGTGCCAGGTGCGACAGTCAGTCATTTTGGATCAGGCTGTAGAAGGTCATTGCTCTTGGCTTTGCATGCACCTTCTTGATTATCATCTCTGTATGGAGTGATAACCTTTTCCCTTTGGGACCTAGCAGCGACCTCCACCTTCTAATGCTCATTGACACACCCTTGCTGGATGTTTAACCCCTTCACGACATGTGCCGTACTGGTACGGTGCATGTCGTGTCTCCCCCTTTGATGTGGGCTCCGGCGCTGAGCCCACACCAAAGTCGCAACATGTCAGCTGTTTTGTGCAGCTGACATGTGTGCGCAATAGCGGCAGGTGGAATCGCAATCCACCCAGCGCTATTAACTAGTTAAATGCCGCTGTCAGACGATGTTGTCAGCGATGCGTCAGCATGACAACCTGAGGTCCCCTTGAGACCTCTATGGTTGTTGATGTCGGCTTGCTGTGAGCGCCACCCTGTGGTCGGCGCTCATAGCAAGCCTGTAATTCAGCTGCACAGGAGCGATCTGAGCATCGCTCCTATGTAGCTGAGCCGATCCAGTTGTGCCAGCTTCTAGCCTCCCATGAAGGCTATTGAAGCATGGCAAAAGTAAAAAAAAAAATGTTTTAAAAAATATGAAAAAAATAAAAAAAATATAAAAGTTTAAATCACCCCCCCTTTCGCCCTATTCAAAATAAAACAATAAAAAAAAAATCAAACATACATTTGGTATCGCGTTCAGAATCGCCCGATCTATCAATTAAAAGAAAGGATTTACCTGATCGCTAAACGGCGTAGCGAGAAAAAAATTAAAAACGCCAGAATTACGTTTTTTTGGGTCGCCGCTACATTGCATTAAAATGCAATAACGGGCGATCAAAATAACATATCTGCACAAAAGTGGTATCATTAAAAACATCAGCTCGGCACGCAAAAAATAAGCCTTCACCCGACCCGAGATCCAGAAAAATGGAAACGCTACGGGTATCATAAAATGACACAATATTATTTTTTTTTTTTTTTTTTTTTTTAGCAAAGTTTGGAATTTTTTTTTCACCACTTAGATAAAAAATAACCTAGACATGTTTGGTGTCTATGAACTCGTAATGACGCGGAGAATCACAATGGCAAGTCAGTTTTAGTATTTAGTGAACCTAGCAAAAAAGCCAAACAAAAAACTAGTGTGGGATTGCACTTTTTTTGCAATTTCACCACACTTGGAATTTTTTTCCCGTTTTCTAGTACAAGACATGGTAAAACCAATGGTGTCGTTCAAAAGTACAACTCGTCTTGCAAACAATAATCCCTCACATGGCCATATTGACGGAAAAATAATAAAGTTATGGCTCTGGGAAGGAGGGGAGCGAAAAACAAAAACACAAAAATGAAAAAGGCTGCGTCTTGAAGGGGTTAAATACTCTGAGTCCCTTAAGCAAGGTGCTGGTGTTAGCTCTATTTACCTCTGTCTTTTGGAAGTGTTAGAAGTCAACTAGTTTCTTCTTGGAGCCTCTTGGAGGATTGCTGAGATCAGTGCTCTTGAGTCATCTCAACCTAAGGGTATTCCCTCATCTGTCTTCCTGCATTGTCTTTAGTGGTAGTGGGGGCTGACTAGTGTTACCCCGTCCCCTCCCCATTCAGGGCCTCCCCTCAGCTGCATGATTTACGGCTGCTACCCAGCCTGAATACATGTGGGAATTCCCTAAAAAAACAGGCAACCCCCACATGTATTCAGCCTGTCTAGCAGCCGTAAATCATGCAGCTGCGTCAACAAAAACTAAATCTCCGAGCACTCACAAATACTCGGAGACCACCCGAGCAACGAATATACTCGCTCATCACTAATAACTACCAAGGAAACATTCAGATGGATCCCTGCACTAAACAATGTATGCGTCCAACTGCAGTCTTACCAATCACTGCTGTCTCGTCCTCTTACTTATCTATAAGTTCAGCAACTCTACAGTAAGCTAACTGGTTTAAAACCTCTATGTTCATAATTTGCCTGCAATCACAATGATGATCAGCTACTAAAGAGCATTATTGGTGTTAAGCTGGCCTCACACACTAGATACCTGCCAGTTGAGCGGTTTGGCTGACAGCCTTCTCAGCTGTCTCTCCCATACACTGGAGGGCTCACTTGGCCGATCGCTCCTGTGCTCTCTATGAGAAAGCCATGGGCAGGTTATCTTCGGAAGAACAAGATGATTGGCAGTATGAAATTGGACATGGCCATTCGACATCGCCTCCAACCATCAGTTGGCTGGTGCCCATATACACGGTACAGTGTCCTTATCGCTGGGGTCTGCCTACAGTAGTCTAATGTGTATGGGGGCCTTTAGTCTTCCAGGTTGTAGATTGGCATGAAACTTTCGGGAAGTCTGCAAAACTCAGTACCTTTAGTAGCACAACTTGGAAAAAAAAGAGTGTTCTTGAAAAAAAAAATCACTGCAAATAAACCTGTTTTTTGAGACTGTTTTCCTCATCGTAAGTGTCACTTATATGTCAGTCTGAATGTATATGTGTATGGCTTACTTGTCGGTGTTTCATAATTTGACAGTATGTGTGAGTTAAAACCAAGCACAGCCAAGAAGCTGTGACATGAAGTCTGCGGTACAACACTAATAATGTGTGGTAAGAATATTTATCCGTAGTTAGGGATGAAACAAAGAGATGTCTGCGTTTGCCATACTTTGTATTTAGCTTCAATGCAAACAATAGAAGTATTTAGAATATGAAAAGAAGGTGCCTGCGTCAGTTTTGTGATTGCATATTTCCGCCACACATGAATGTCTTTTCATTATAAACTAATCAGTCATTTACCAAATGCTTTTGTCTTCTACAGGTGCAAAGGTCTAGAAATAAGCAGCTAAGAGAGTTGTTTCCAGACGGATTTAGTATTCATCATGCAGGCATGCTGCGGCAAGATAGGAGTTTGGTTGAGAACCTCTTTTCTCAGGGACATATCAAAGTCCTGGTTTGTACAGCCACATTAGCCTGGGGTGTCAATCTCCCCGCTCACGCTGTTATCATTAAGGTAAGAGATTATTCTGCAGAACGGAATAACATTGTGTGCCGCTAAGTCTGCCGTGGAAATTAGAACAATTGAAGCAGCGATACATTTTTTGTTAATATGTCCAGGTTCTTTCCACCACACATCCAGCTGTAATTTTGAGCCGTCAGAGCTTTGCATAGTACGGCCCTTCTCTGTATTCATCAGTGGATAATAAAGCCATATCACAAAGCGCTGCCAGGTATCTTACCATTCCCGAGCCGCCGCAGCAGGGGAAATCACCTGCAGTCAGACCTGGCAGTTCACTTCTGTACAAGCACCGTCTAGGGACACGCCGTTTGCCGGGGGATGTGCACAATGCAAATGACCCGTTGGGTTAAACCTCTTGTGCTCCATTTAATTGAATAGCAACCTACAACTTGTCTGCATGTAAAAAAGACAAATAATGCCCTAGGAATTGTAGAACAGAGCGTCATAGGCTTAAAAGGCTCTCTGAAGCCTTAAATAAAAGCCTACCCTCGCTTCTGTACTAATGCTAAAACGACACAGATAGGAAGGCACAAATGGAAATGGCACTCGGATTCGCCATCTTTTTTGCAGCTTTATTATTAGTTTTGCATTTTCCCATACATATTATATCTATTACGTCACACATGATAAGACCAGACCATTTTAGCTATCCTTATCTATTATTATTTATTTTATCATGCAACCATTTATTAAATCGGACAGGGCTTATCCGGCGGAACACTACTGCAACATTCAGTAAAGTTACAACACATCAACAAAATGAAAAAATGTATACTTTTTTTTTCAGTTACACAAGTAATAATAATCTTCACATAGCGCCGACGTATTCCACAGCTTTTTACTATTTAGAGGGTAAATCCACGTTGAAGGTCGGATATCACAGAAAAACATGAACTCGCAGAACAAAGACGTAATACTGACACGTTACAAAGCATTAGTGCGGCCTCATCTGGAAAAAGCAGTTCTGTTCTGGGCATCAGTTCATAGAAAGAATGCCCTGGAGCTAGAAAAGGTTCAGAAAAGAGCTGCGTAGCTGATAAAGCGCATGAGGATCAGAGTTGTAAGAAAAGATTAAAAGAGTTAAAGGGGTTGTCCACCTTTGGGGTCAATGTTTCTTTCTCCTTACTTAAATGCATGCATTTGGGATAAAAATCATTGTCCATTGAGTTTCAGTGTTTGTCTTCAATAACTTTAGTCTATTACTGGCTGATGAATTACTTAACTGAGAATTCGTCAGTGAGCTCCTGCTAAGAATAGGTTCCCACGAGCGTATAAAAATCGTAGGACGATTTTTTGACCCCTTGCCATCTGTGTACAATCTGTATACAATCCGTTCTTTTACAGCAGCAGCTAATAATCATTTACAGTTTCCTATGTTATAGGATTGCAATGGGTACAAACAAATCAGATGCTATCCTCCGACTCCATATGGCACCCACTTTTTTTTAATGCACCTATAAACTTGAATGGGCGAGTCTCATCCAATGTTTGGAAATACCATAACTAGTGCATGCTACTGCCATTTTTTTTCCACAGTCAGATTCAGACGGTGAATATATTCGCTCATCTGCAAGGTCCCATTGAATAATATTGGTGCTGCCCATTTTCTCCCAGTAGGACTGAAAATACGATTGTGTGAACAAGCCCTTGCTGTGACTCTGTAACTTTTTTATCTCTTTTTCTTACCTCTTCTCAGTTGCTTTGTGGCTACATGAAAGTTGCATGGGCAGAGAAACAAAGACAGTCGGTGCAAAATTTGTAATAAAACCCAATTGCAAAAATTTTTTTTTTTTTTTTGTCCAAAATACATGCATTTAAGAAAAAGTCTCAACCCCTTTAAATGTATTTATTCTCAACAAGAGACAAATTAGCGAGGGTATGATTAACTTGTACAAATATATAAATGGCCCATGCTAAAAGTTTGGTCAGAAGCAGCTTCATGTAAAACCCTTGCATAAAACAAGGGGGACTCCCTACACCTGGAGAAAAATAAATGCTCAATGTCCGGAGGAGACAGGTCTTTTTACTGTAAGATTAGGTGGAATAGTGTACCTGGTCACAGCAGGAACCGGTGATCTCAGAACGGCTTGGATGCTTTTACAGAAGAAAATACAAATACAGTTCTGTACATGTAAAACGTTCTGGTTCTGAATGTTGAACCAGCCGATTGACACTTGGAATCAGGAGGGAGAAACTTTCTCTAGGATAGACTGGATCATGCATTCTGCATGTACCTACACCCCTTCTCTTTATAATCTCACATCTCTAGGTTCAACTTGATGTTGTTGTGTCATTTATCTTTTGTGCAATGTAGTTACTTAATAATTGAATCAAAAGTAATGAGGTCCCTGCTCACAAAAGCTTACAGTATATGGATAAATATGGGTGGCAAAAAAACAAAAAAGTGCTTGTTCCAATAGGGCAATAGACTTAAAACTATTGTAGTGCAGCGGTGTTGGTGCAGTGTGACAGACAGGCAGTGACCCAGGAAAGTTCAAAGCAAATGTCATTTAATGTTCAAAGCAACTCACAAAATGAAGAGCACACGGTATCATCCGGATTGCAGCCGTAGCGTCTCAACAGTCTATATCTGAGACCGGTTGCCAAGGGCGACTGCACCACCGTGTCATGCTGAGGGGTGCCAGGCATTCGCTGCTCTTGGCTCTGTGTTACTGCGCACCTAAGCCGGATGTTGCAGAGCCACCTGCTCTGCAATTTGCAAACAAATCTCTGACTCACCCAACCCTTTGCTGCAGGGTTTTTAAATGGAATTTGTGGCCATGGGCCACTTGTAAGGCCCGGACTGGAGGGAGCGAACTGCCCCACTTCCATCCTGTAGTTCGCTCCAAACATAAAACGCCATGCCGGGTTTTCTTAACTCCTTAGGGTATGTTTCCACGTTCAGTATTCGCTGCAGATTGGATTCTGCGTACAGCCGCAGTATCCAATCCGCAGCCGCCAGATGTTACAGCATAGTGAAGTGGATTTTATGAAATCCCACCTCCACTATGTGTGCAGGGACGCCTCCAGCTTCCCTGCATAAACGCACATGTGGCTCATCTGTCTAGACCGCAGCATGTCAGTTTAGCTTGCAGAGACGCTCAGTCTCCGCAAGATAAATATCACAGTCGAATGTATTGGATGCGGTCATTCCACATGGTTCAATGAACACATGCGGAATCACCGGGTGTACCAAAGCCAGCAGTGCTTTGGACAGGGCTGCATCCAAAGCGCTGCCGATATGGACCATGGAAACATACCCTTAGTGACCAAGCCAATTTTTACAATTCTGACCACTGTCACTTTATGAAGTTATTCCTCTGGAATGCTTCAACTTATCGCACTGATTCTGGGATTGATTTTTCATGGCATATTGTACTTCATGTTCCTGGTAAAGTTTCTTCCATATAACTTGCATTTAATTATGAAAAAAAACAAATTTGGCAAAAATTTTGAAACTTTTGCATCTCTCAAACTTTTAATTTTTGTACACTTAAATCAGAGAGTGGTGTCACACAAAATAGTTAATAAATAACATTTCCTAGATATCTACTTTACATCAGCACAATTTTGGAAACATAATTTCTGTTTTGTTAGGACGTTATAAGGGTTAAAAGTTGACCAGTGATTTCTCATTTTTCCAACAAAATTTACAAAACCATTTTTTTAGGTACCACCTCATATTTGAAGATAGTTTGTGAGGTCAATATAACAGAAATACCCAAAAGTGACACCATTCTAAAAACTGCACCCTTCATGGTGCGCAAAACCACATTCAAGAAGTTTATTAACCCTTCAGGTGCTTCACGATAACTAAAGCAATGCGGAAGGAAAAAAATGAACATTTTACTTTTTTCACAAAATATACTTTGGAACCAAATTTTTTTTATTTTCACAAAGGTATGAAGAGAAAATGGACCACAGAATTTGTTGTGCAATTTCTCCTGAGTACGCCAATACTCCGTATGTGGGGGGAAAGCCACTATTTGGGTGCATGGCAGGGCTCAGAAGGGAGAGCACCATTTGACTTTTTGAACACAAAATTGTCTGGAATCAATGGCCGCTTCATGTCGCGTTTGGAGACCCCCTGATGTACATAAACAGTGGAACCCCCCAATTCTAACTCCATCTCTAACACCGGCACAACCCTAAACAACATCCTAAAGCTAATACACCCATAACCCTAATCCCAACCCTAACCACAACCCTAAGCCACCCCTAACCCTAGTCCCAACCCTTATCATAATCCCAGCCATAACCCTAACCACAACCCTAGCCCAACCCTAACTTTAGCCCAACCCTAACTTTAGCCTAACCCTAGCCCCAATCCTAACCCTAGCCCAACACTAACATTAGCCCAACCCTAACCCTAATGGAAAAATGGAAATAAATACATTTTCTTTCTTGTATTATTTTTACCTAACTAAGAGGTTGATAAAGAGGGGTTTGATTTACTAATTTTTTTATTTTGGTCACTTTCGAAAAGGTATCTGCGCATTCGCCCGCTATTTTCTTCCTGGAAGAAGATGTCGCCGGCCAGAAGACTTCACGGGGGATGCAGGGATATCGGAGGGGGATCGGGGGACTCCATTTCTCTCTCCTCTGATGTGCAATCACATCAGTGGAGAGATTTAAATGGGAAATCTGACTTTTTGTTTGCGGTCTCCGTCATTCCATTAATAACGGTGATCGCAACACTGGGGTCAGTAAAAACTGACCCAAATCATGTTCTCCAGAAAAATTCCGACGCTACAGGGCGCTATACACTTTTTCTCATCGCTGTTAAAAAGCAGCGTTGAGGAATAAGTACTCTTAACTGCCGCCGTTAAAAGGTGTAATGTTAAGGGGTTAAATTTGCCTTGGGCAAATAGCTTGCCCAAGACCAAACTTACTTTTATTTTGCACTGCAATCACAGCTATATCTCTGACTACAATGCATTCAAGCGGCCTCAATACGCTTCTATGCGCATTCTGGAGGACACATAGCGACCCTCGCATTTAGAACCTGTCACTACCTCACACTACATATACCAGATATGAAGCACATCTAGAAATAACTTTTACCCAAGTTTAGAAGCAGTGACAACCATATTGTATGTATAATAGTGCAACTCGTAGTACCGATATAATAGAACCAAACATACTGCATGACTATATTGTTCTATAGTCCATATAATTTATCAGCTAGTGTAACTGTATGGCCATCCCCAGACAAATGTAGTACAGGGACATTTGGGTGACCGTATTCGAGATATAAGTCTTGTCTTGACAGTAGATCTGGTGACCCGAACTGATAGCTTCCTAGGTGTCTATTAGACCTCATTCACACATCTGTATTTAAACATGTATGTGAAAAAATGGTACCAGTGTCATCAGTGTTTTCCATCAATGTATCACCCACGTGTCAATGTTTACCATCAGTGTATCATCCATGTTTTCCATTAGTGTATCATCCATGTGTCCTTGTTTACCATCAGTGTATCATCAGTGTGCCATCAGTGTCTTCAATCAGTGTAGCATCCGTGTTTTCCACCAGTGTATTATCAGCGTGTTCTTGTTTACTGTTAGTGTGTCATCAGTGTGTTCCATCAGTGTATCATCCATGTGTCAGTGTTTACCATCAGTGTGTCATCAGTGTGTTCCATCAGTGTATCATCCATGTGTCAGTGTTTACCATCAGTGTGCCATCAGTGTTTTCCATCAGTGTATCATCAATGTTTTTCTTCTGTGTGTCATCAGTGTATCATCAGTGTGTACTTGTTTACTATCAGTGTTACCAGTGCTTTCCATCAGTGTATCACCCATATGTCATTGTTTACCATCAGTGTGTCATAAGTGTCTTCCATCAGTGTGTCACCAGTGTCTTCCATCAGTGTGTCATCAGTGTCTTCCATCAGTGTGTCATCAGTGTCTTCCATCAGTGTGTCACCGGTGTCTTCCATCAGTGTGTCATCGGTGTCTTCCATCAGTGTGTCATCGGTGTCTTCCATCAGTGTGTCATCAGTGTGTTCTTGGTTTCCATCAGTGTGTCATCAGTGTGTTCCATCAGTGTGTCATCAATGTTTACCATCAGTGTATCATCAGTGTGTTCTTGTTTACCATCAGTGTGTCATCAGTGTTTACCATCAGTGTATCATTAGTATGTTCTTGTTTTCCATCAGTGTGTTCCATCAGTGTATCATCAGTGTGTCATCAGTGTGTTCTTGTTTACCATCAGTGTGTCACCAGTGTCTTCCATCAGTGTGTTCTTGTTTTCCATCAGTGTGTCATCAGTGTGTTCTTGTTTTCCATCAGCATGTCACCGGTGTCTTCCATCAGTGTGTCATCAATGTTTACCATCAGTGTATCGTCAGTGTGTTCTTGTTTACCATCTGTGTGTCATCAGTGTTTACCATCAGTGTGTCACCAGTGTCTTCCATCAGTGTGTCATCAGTGTGTTCTTGTTTACCATCAGTGTGTCATCAGTGTTTACCATCAGTGTATCATTAGTATGTTCTTGTTTTCCATCAGTGTGTCATCAGTGTGTTCCATCAGTGTGTCATCAGTGTGTTCTTGTTTACCATCAGTGTGTCACCAGTGTCTTCCATCAGTGTGTCATCAGTGTGTTCTTTTTTTCCATCAGTGTGTCATCAGTGTGTTCTTGTTTTCCATCAGCATGTCACCGGTGTCTTCCATCAGTGTGTCATCAATGTTTACCATCAGTGTATCATCAGTGTGTTCTTGTTTACCATCAGTGTGTCATCAGTGTTTACCATCAGTGTGTCACCAGTGTCTTCCATCAGTGTGTCATCAGTGTGTTCTTGTTTACCATCAGTGTGTCACCAGTGTCTTCCATCAGTGTGTCATCAGTGTGTTCTTGTTTTCCATCAGTGTGTCATCAGTGTGTTCTTGTTTTCCATAAGCGTGTCACCTGTGTCTTCCATCAGTGTGTCATCAATGTTTACCATCAATGTATCATCAGTGTGTTCTTGTTTACCATCAGTGCGTCATCAGTGTTTACCATCAGTGTATCATTAGTATGTTCTTGTTTTCCATCAGTGTGTCATCAGTGTGTTCCATCAGTGTGTCACCAGTGTCTTCCATCAGTGTGTCATCAGTGTGTTCTTGTTTACCATCAGTGTGTCACCGGTGTCTTCCATCAGTGTGTCATCGGTGTATTCTTGTTCACCATCAGTGTGTCACCGGTGTCTTCCATCAGTGTGTCATCAGTGTGTTCCATCAGTGTGTCATCGGTGTGTTCTTGTTCACCATCAGTGTGTCACTGGTGTCTTCCATCAGTGTGTCATCAGTCTGTTCTTGTTCA